>NW_026542594.1:195973500-196660438 GCF_028750875.1 Macrosteles quadrilineatus
CATCAATCCCTGAGATCTCAGGATTTAATCTTTGTTTTGATATTTTGAACTCTAAAATGTTACGGTCGTGATTTACAAAAACATAAGCATAGAATACACCTAAGTGGGAACGAAGCTTTTTTTGACAACATATTATTTAACCTGGAATTATAATTTCAGCCCGATGAAAAATGTTGCATATTGCAAGCACAATATCTCTAGGAAAAATAGACCGAATTGATGGCTTCAAATGATGAAAGGACATTTATTCTAAAAGTAAATTATCAAATAAATAAGGGGTTATTAAAAGCTTTTAAATGTATGGATAGGTTAAATTCAATTGTGTTGACCCTTTTTTGTAACCAGGATTGATTTTTATCTGGTTATATACACTCATTTCTTTAAAAACAGACAAGTTAACAAAAAAAACAGACAAAAAAAGTACAGACAAGTTAAATTAAAAAAAAAATAGTATTTCAACATTAATTTTGAAAGACTTTTAAATACTTTCAAACAACAAGACTAAAAATTAGATATACTATTTTATATTACTTTAACTTATACTACTTTGTACGACATTCAGAGTATTATAACAACTTGTGTACATATGTTTTACGGAGTTTGTATAAGTATTTAAAACATTATAGAAAGTTCTTATCGTGTTAGAGTACTTAATACAAAATTCAAAGCCGAACCTTTGGAATGGTTGAGGGAAGGGTATTTGTTAGGAATGTTAAATTACGTTTTCCCTCGTTTTGCTAATTCGACCCTACTCGGTGGACCGCATGGTTTATTGCATTGGTTCTGGCTTAGAGTTAACATACCTATACACCTTAAAACACTTATTAAAATCTTTTGTTAAATGAAATACCACATTAAATGTATAATAATTTTTGGTAATTTTTTAGTTTTGTTTCAGGTTGTAACTAGCACGAATAATTTCGATAATAAACTACAGAAAAGAATGTTGAATAATTTATAAGTATGTAGCCTAAGAGTTTTGCATTCCTTATTACACGTTTAGGGTAGTTTTAAACTGCAAATATGTATCGTAGAAAGATATAATAAAATAATACAATATGAATTAAAAACATGTTTTATTGTTTTCTAAATTTTCTTCCTTGTACGTTCTGGCAATTTATTTTGTTATGAAGATTTACTATATTATTTTTTATTGAAAAGAATCATTTCATTTAATTAACTAATAGTTAACTTTAATTAATTTTCAATTAATGATAATAAAACTAAACATTATTTACTCAAAAATACCAAACTACCAGGCTATGAGCGAAATAGAAAATTGGATACAAAAGGTTATTGAATTATAACTTTAGTTATTTGGTCCGTTTATCGTTACAGAACCACCTGTATGTATCTACACAAAAAAATTGCTTACTCTATTCTGATATTAGACACTTAAAACCATTTTATCTTTGACGATACATTTAAAATTCAATCATTATTTTGGAAAAAACAAACCAAAAAACTGTTATTTATGTAACTAACCGTAAACACTATTAAATAAATTGTCCAACTAATAATTTTCTCCCTACTTTAGATCTATGTTTTATTTCAAAAAACCTTATAGTCATCATCATTCTTAGTTTTTTTTTCAAAGGTTATACAGAATCGTATCAATTTCCAAAGAGAATTGCATGCAAATACAAGGGATGGTTAACTTATCTAACTATTAGATAAATAGGTGAATTAGATCAATTAGATAGAATTATAACTATAAGATAAATTAAAAACACGTGAATGATCATTTAAAATGTATTTACTTATTACTATTTTGTAAACTGTATTGCTGTAATGTAGACCACAGATTATGAAAGACAAAGCCAAAACTAAGTGGTGACGCTACGGAGACACCTGGGGTGGTGACACCACTCTCAACGACCTATACAATTATGTCGTCGGTGTCCCCACTACATCCCATATTGTATTATATATTTGATATCATTTTGTTTATTGATTTATTCAAACAAAAATAGTTTTCATTTCATATAGTTGCAAGGAAATAAATGTGGGATAGTTGTTAAACAGTTACAGTATAAATATAAAAAAATTATGAAGATATAACATTTAAACAGAACAATAAATTATCGTTAAATGATAAGCCATAAAGTCATCAATCGATACTAATCTATAAATAACACCAAAAATAAACAATCCCGTACAAGGTGGCTTAATAAAAAATATGAACAGGAACATAATTATTGAAAGTATAAGAGCGAAACAGTGTATATAAAGTGAAGTGGTAGTGAGCTTTTAAGTAGGGTTTAAAAATTCTAAGTTAGCCTATTTTATATTATAATTTTCGTTGTAATCAATGTTATTGTAGTAACAACTAAGGGAAATATTTAGTTAAAATTTAAATACTTTGGTACCTATTTCTTCAAAGAGTTTAATCAAAATGTACATACGTGTATTAAATATTAAAATAACAAACTAATTGAAGACCCTAAATTTAAAAATGTATTTAGTATTTGTGTATAGTGTATGTATAGTGTATGTATTGTGTATGTATATAGTATTTGAACAGCTGCAACAATGGTTATTAATGAAATCTCAAAAAGTTCACTACAGGATAGTTTATCCATATTACTTTGAGGGATCGAAAAAAAAAACAAACGAATTAATTTAATCCAACACAAACATATTTAATTTGAATACATTTTTAAAAGCAGTCAAAAAACCCTGAAAACATTTATTTACAGTTCAAATTTAAATATGGATGCATACCATAGTAACTATATAAAACTCTATTTCAGGGATGTTAGAGAAGATATTTTTATGAATTAATAGATTATAATCCAAGAGAATTAAATGAATCAAGGTTGGGTTCATAGAGAATCCATTAATCTTCCACCCTTGTGTCGATACTAATCTTAAGAAAAATGGCTTTTTAACCTTTTCTTTCTTAATTGATTACGCCTAACTCAACTGTAGGGTGATTAGAAATTCTGGAATAAAGTTGCAGGAAAATCTCTTAATTTAGACTGCCCTCCTTGAAGCCATCGATGAAGAGAACTTTAATGACATAATTTAATTGATTTCATTGACTTTACTTTATGAAATTAATTTTAAACGTTGAAATTATTAGGGTTTAGCGTCTGTAAGGAAAAAAGTAGAGGGTTTTCAAAGTGTTAGTGTTACAGTAATTTAGTGATCTTTTTGACAAAACTTAGTCTTTAATGGCGTTTGTAATCCATATTTTTATAAGTAATAAATTGTTTCTAAAACAAATTTTATTGGTAATTCTGCAAATACCCCTTCTAATACGAATCAACTGATAAAACTACTGTATTCATTGACTTTAAATCCGCTTATCAGACTATCAAACTTAGTGCATACCCTGAAAAACTTTTTTTTCATGTCGAGTAAAATCGTAAAAGCAAAAACCAGAGCATACTTTAAGTGCTTATTATGAAAACATGTTGTGTATCATGAATAATATTCGCACTGTTCCTCTTTTTAATATTTGAATTTCAAACATATGTGTAAAAATGTTACACTATATTGATTTTCAGGACTTTTTCACGAGCTTGAAAACATATTCAGTCAATAAAACAAACAACTAAGAAATAAAACAATTTTACAAATTCTTCAATCACATTAACAATTGTGAAAATATTTAACATACATCCTTCACAATTTTAGGCAGTTTTAGGCTAATTTCCCCCACCACTTTTTTGTAAATGTACGTTGCTAAATCAGCTGTTCGTCAAATCAGCTGTTGAGCTATTGTTTTAAAGGGAAGGGTCAAGTGGAGGGGATAGATTTCTTCCCCTAAAACCACCAAAATATTGTAAACGAAGTGCTTGTCCCTATGATACTAAATCGATTATTCAAACTTTGAAAATACGATTTTTAGTTTAAATTTTGTGTAGCAGGTGTTTGCAAAAGTTCAAAACCCACAAACCGATAGACCACAGGGCTGATAGAGTTTTCCGGTAATGTCAGAGTTCAATCGACGATGTAAATGATTTTCAACCTTAATTAAACCTTACGGTTATAATCTTTTTGGCAAAATATAAACGTTTTAATTAAAATTAGATTGATTAAAGATAAACAGACTAAGGTAGAGTTCTTTGTTTTTACAAAACGTTTTTGTTTTTAATTTTAGAATGGAGAGCTCAAACATTTAAAGCTTTTTCAAACAGTTATATTTCTTGCACAAGGTTTTTTATAATTTAAATACAAAAACTTTAGAATATAATTAGTTATTGTAATTAACTCTGCTAACTACTTTTCTCAAAGTAATGAGTTCAAGTTTTCTGTAGTCCATTAAATATCTCATTACAAACTGTGTATAAATTAATTCACAGCTATTCAATCGAAAAAAACAATATTTTTCGAGAGAATAATAAAAGAATAATGACAGTTTTTAAATAATATTTATTATCACAGAATACTATCCATTATAGTATCGATTCAAATGTACTTGATTTAATTTTAAGAACAATTAATTGTTTATAATTTGATTTAGCGTGATATTTTTTTTTTCTAAACTGAGACTAATTTACACAAACGGTCCTGTTGATTTCTGTTCAATTTGTTACAATTATTTTATAAATCTGTATCGAAATACAATAATATTTTATAGTACATCAGTATTCAAATTAAATTAAATTTTCAAGAAAAAACAACAATTCTCTTAAGAAGAGAAATAAGGAAGTAAAGGAGATTGGGGAGAAAAGTTTCATTGGATTTCAGAACTGGCTTCACATTTGTTAAGTCACGTTCGACAGCTGTAATTTTTCCTGACGAAAGTCTTCAGAGTCTCTGTTGTAGCTGAGAAATGTCGAACTGCTACAACAAAAAGAAAAGAAAAAAGGTGCATTAAACATTTACTAAAATTGAATAAAATTAATCATAGGTTAATCATCGCACTGGAAGAGAATCGTCAACAATCACACATTTCTCTGTGCTTATTAAAATTAGAATTTAGGTTTCTTTGACATACCTGTTCCTAACATAGGCCTATATAAGTAGTTTCTAAAACAAAGAGCACAGAATTGAAATCTATTTTTTATGCTTGACAGTTCTAAACCACCATCTTACTTTGATCACAATGGTCAAATTTTTGAGTGTTTAGCTATATTTTAACCTAAATCCTAAGACTAAGAGTCCAATTTTGGGCACTAGTTCTTTTGGGGGAAACCATTACATCGATTTAAAACTATTGTATAGTTTGTTGTCGTGGACGAGTCATTATAAAATTTGGAAATCATCGTGTTTACATTGTCAGATGTCAACCAATGCCAACAACAGTGCAATCAATTGATTGGGGATTTCGTATTTGGCAATCAATTAATGCCAATTAGCAAATAACGATTATCTTATTAGCGCTAACGTTTGATTTACAATCGTATAAATATTTTTGATTGCCAAAACAGCGCTATGCGTGTTATAAATTGTCATTTGAATCGAAAATTATATCATCAATAAAGAAAAAACGAATTGAATAAGATTTGTATTATCATATGTGATCAAGTATTGAAAGGGGATTCCATCATCTAACTGTTAATAGGTTTCAATTTGTATCTTTATTGTTCCTTCTTAAAGGCTTTGATATTTCCAGACCTCAACCAATCTTTAATACGCTTTTTCCTGACTTTATCATTCTATTCAATTTATAATCTCTAAAAATGGACATTGTTTTTAGCAAATAAAAAAGTTTCACTTCTATTAAAAATATAATATTCAGGGAGCTCAGCTTTATTTACTACAATAATTTAATACTAGTGTACACGTTGCTCGAATTCGAGCAATTGCAAAGTATTACAGGAGTTATTTCGAAACGAATAACAGTCATATTTACGATGAGTTCAAAAGAGTCAACTCAAACATTTCCGGTTGGTGTGTAACACAGACCATGTTTATCTTCGTTATTGATAAACCTAAAGCATTCCGGCCGGTTTTCTCCTTCTCAAAATGCCTCGCTGTACAGGCAACACAGGTCATTGATAGAGGGCCAACTGAGAACAAAAAGTCGTTTTGGGGTAGTGTTAGGGTGCATTTATAACTTAATAGTTGAGATTGTCCAGGGTCAGGTGCTGACTTGATGAGTTAAGCCTATTACGCGCCACTGTTCTGTAGCTACGGTCGTTATCACGATTACGCCTCCTGTCTATGTTTCGTTGTCTTCACGTCGTAGGCATTTAAAAGAAAAAAACAACAATTAAACACATTATAGCTACACAAAACAACGATAAATGCACAAATTTGAGATACAACCATACTAACACGATCCGTCTTGGGGGTTATGTTTACACAAACTCAAATACTGTAGTAAATAAATGTACTCAATGCGTTTCATTGGATTGAAAAATAAAATAAATAACAGCAATTAAATTATACAGCTGATCAAAATGTAAACAATTGTGTTCTCCATAAGGATAACATGGGAACTTTCAAAGCCAATGGGGCAGAGGCCAAGGGACTTTTTCAAAAATGTAAGGCCAGTTTGCAAATCTACGCGACACGCTCTTTCCAATGAGACGTCAATGGATAAAATCGGTTAAGAAATGGCGGAGGAGTTCAACCGACAAAGTTTCATGTAGCGTATTAATTATATAGATATCAGCAGCCGTATTACGTGAACACCTAAAATAATACATAATTATATTTATATCATAACAAGGTTTCGTTGATTGTTTTACATAAGATGTCTACCAATATTTTCTTAACTACAATTGTCAAAACATCATTTTCTCACAACCTTTCATTTCTCCCTAATAATGAATCACTTCACATTTTTCAATTAAATAATACGCTGATTTTGTGATTTTATTTTCTAGTGTTTGGATAAATAACAAATATAATGGCATATCTCACAAACCTTTAAGTACTCACTATTAATGTAAAACAGAATAAATCTTAAAACCCTATATTTATGTAAAACACAAATTAGGTTTTAGGTTAGATTTTATTAACGCAACATAACTGCTATTGAAAAAAAATCTACTTATCAATAACCTTTGGTTTTTTTTTTTAAATATTACAGACCTATTATGAGACATAACTTAACACTGTAATGCATTTGTTTTTAAACAAAATCATTTTTTTGTTTATGTTCTCTCAGAAACGCTAATGCAGCAAATATATTCATAAGGCAATGGGAAAGTAACATCATTACACTCTAGGGTGAAATATTTTTCAACAAAAGTTCCTTAAACCATAAATTTTGGTGTTCACGACTATGGAATATTTTATAGAAATATCTTAATTCACTTCCTAGAACATTATCCTGCAAATTCACACATGTGGGTTTTTAAAATGTAATAAAAAAATAGTTATATAACTTAAATAGTGGAGTCGTAGTTTTTATCATTTATCAGTTGTTCACCGCAGGTTTTATGAATAGTTAATTATGCAAAAACTCGGATTTTTAATACTGACATTAACACTGTGGATTAAATAGTAGAAGAATACAATAATAAGGTTATATCATAGTTTAGGTTTTTATCAACTGAATCTTTTAATACACTTATTCGCAAAATGACTGGTAAATTAATATATCAAGGGTATTTAACATACTTTTATGTTCACCAATACATTTTATTTATAATAAAACTTCGAGCTTTAATATTATATTGTGCAAGGGGACCCGAGCTAAAATTGGGCATTTTAATATGGTTCGATTTTGAGGCTAAACTAATAATGCAATACCCTTTAGCTGTTTCAAACATTATATTTGTTTAATACAGTTATTAGCTGAAAAAACTACTAATTTACAATATATAAAATTTTTCGCTTTTATATTTATAACATGAAGAGTCGTTTGCCTACCTCAATCAAGTTACAGTTATAAAAAATTAGTCTGTTTAAATTCAATGTTCTTAAACTGTTTTGTGTCTTGTTTACAATCTGTGGTTAAACATTCAACTGAAGGGTCAGCTGTTAGATTAACATTCACTTTAAAACTGCAAAAACATTAGTTGGTCAGCAAAACTGGGTCTTTGAAAGCAAACTCTAGCAATAGTCGGAACCTAAGGGGGCGAAGCCCTGAAAGAAATCACTATTCGATACTCCACTAGATCATAAACTTTAAAATTATACCTCAATTGTGAATATCAATTAAGGACGTCTGGAATAGGGATATTTCAAGGAAACCCCTATTGTATGCCTATTAATTATACAGATTCAAGCTATAATGTTGGAACTTAAAATATTTTACCAGACTACTTTTAACAATTCGATACTTCAGATCGATAAAACGAATCTTACATCGTTTCATGGTTGGAGAAAGTAACGAAGTATTGTAAGTTTTCCAATGTCAGATCCCCAGCGAGCCTTTACAAAGTAACGACCAAAGTTTTGTACGTGTTGACCGAAGTCTTTTACCGTTTCAAATCTGTCAGTGATCGAATTTCGATTTTATTTATCTTAAATTTTCAGCATTAGAATGCTTCCAAAGAGAAAGAGTTCAGTGGTATCTAGAAGATATAGTAAGTTTTTTACTGTGTAAAATGTTTTCAAGATCCATTATAGCCTCTGATTTTGAATTTAAGAATAACTGTTGGTTTTAAGTGCCTGAATCATAGCTTTCAAGTCCGTTACAAGCTTATTTGGGAGTCTATTAATAATTAAAATTTAATTCAAATATATTTTTGTATATTAACAGCATGCATTTTATAATTGAAGAATGTTGCCAGTAAGTAACTTATTTTGGAAGTAAAAAAAATCATGAAGAATATACACATCATGTTGTCACAGTGGTAAAGTAAACATACCAAATGTCAGATCAAATAAATACATGAAAGAAATGTTTACTGGTAACAGCTTTAAGTCGGGAAACATTTGTAGAAAACACTAAAAATAAGGCTGGATCTAAAAAATGCTAAAATATTTTAACAAGAAACGTTTATTTTCAAAGCACTATTAAATACTGTAGCGTGAGTATTTCAATTAGTTACATAAGCTTTTGGTCGGGTCTTCATAGAAAATTATGACTGTTATTACTGTAGTTTTAAAATAACTTCTTCATATTACCGGTACTTGAAAATTGCTCGAATTCGAGCAACAGGTGCACTAGTTTAGTTTATTGCAATTAATTCCGTTAAAAGTTTAATTTCCCAAACACCTAATACTGTATTTAAAGAGGTAGGTAATTCATTTAAACTGATGTTTAGCTCATATATCCACCTAAAACATTCTTGATTTTAGTAAATTTCAGTAATGTATTACTCCATGTAATATGGTTACTAAATATCTTAATCATTAAAATTGTTCAAGCTAAAAAAAATTGTACTAAAATGTATAAATGCAAATCATATGTTTTAAGCTACCTAGAAATAACTGGAAACTGATTTAACTATTTCAAAAAATAAGATCAGAAATCTTTTAAGGACTAAATATTAATTTTTTATCAGATGTGACACAGTTTTTTAGAGAGCAATCATTAATCATTCTGTGTCTAACGCTTAAGAACAGTTTTACCAACTGACGTGTGACCATTATAAATCATTCAACACACTAGTACTAAAAAACATCATCTTTTTGTATGAAAACATATTTTAGCGTCAAAAGTGTTTACAAAAGTTAGTCATAGTTTGGACATTTTAAGTACAATGTGTTTAAAACTTCCTTAATATTTGTGTTCATTGAACATTGATCCTTGTAAAAACTAGATAAATACCAAAAAAATAGTAAAAACTTAATAAAGCTTTCGCAAGAAAATATAATTATTTGTTTGTACGTTTATGTATATTCATTTTAATTAAAAGGCTCCATTTATGCAATTATAAATAGTTTGGCCACTTTCCCTCAAAAGCGGCTCAACTAGCTATGACTTCAATTAAAATTGCCACTGGTGTGGAAATGATTGTTTCTTATTCGGTTTTAACAAAAAATCTTTGTTTTTAATGTTCAGATATTTTTTTCCTCTGGATTATTTTAAATCTGAATTACTGGCTCTCACAGATGATTGTAAAGTCTCCAAAATCAAATGTTTATAAGGGTAAGGGTCTTATCAGTGTTATTTTAAAGTTGGTTTTGCAAATTCAAGTAACACTATGAAAAACATTAATGATTTAAAAGAGACTGACACAAGATTGAACTTTGTGCATGGACAATTTAATTTATGGAATAGTTTACTGGAATTTTATAAACACAGTAGAAAAGAACTACAGAATATTCTTAGGAAGAATTAAATACATTATTTTCATTTATTAGATACTCTTATTTATCAAAGAAGAAATAATAAAAGGTATTTTTTACGCTTTGTTGTTTCGTTATCCTTGATCCAACAAAGATCCATATAGGTGCATAAGATGCACAATTTCAATATCTACAACTTTTGTAACATGAATCATGGCCTTTTTTCATAGATTTAGCACAAAGTTGAAAAAAATGGGGATAGAACATATTTTGTATCTAAATTATTGACTTTAAAAAGAAATACTGGGCTTAAAACACAAATATATAATTGAAATATTATATTTTTCTGTATGGGATTTCACTGTGAGTATTTTAAAAGAGTTTGCACTGCTGTAGATAGCATGGTATTTTCATAACACAATTTTAAGTAAAAGCTTACATTGTAAATTAAGTTTTCCGCCATTTTCCAAGATGGCGGCTACTAAAAGATTGCCCAAGGGTAGCTACTAAAAAATTACCCGGTGGTTTTAAGGTCTTCATACCCTAAATAACTCAAATCGACAATAAAAAAACTTAACAGAACAAAACCAGGTTAGGGACAAAATCCTCATTTGGCTGCCGTACTAAACTGTTGTATTGATTAAACATCTGTCTGTAACTTAAAATGAATTAAAGGATAACAACTTAAAGTGAAATACTGAGATAAATAAGCACAGCTGTTGATCTAACACCAACTTCGATCTGATAAAGCATTTAAGACGCCAAAACTTTACAAGACGTGACTTGAACTAAGTTTAACTACGATAAGAAAAGTTAAATAAATGTCCCAATATAAAGTTTGACATTTCGTTCTTACAGACATGATGGTTGTATTTAGTCTTCTGCAATTGCCTCACTAAAACTATAAAACCAAATACTTTTCTTTGCATTTTTATAGTGGTGAAAGTTTTACTGTTAGAAAATATAAAGGCAATTTCGGATTATTTTTTCCATATACTGTCTTGTAAAATTTCAATCTTATCTATCAATATTAATTTATGTTGAAAAATTACTGTTTTAAACTTCATTTCAAGTGAAGTATATTTCTATATTTGCAGTAATGGATGCTAACTCATTTTCTTCTTCCTTAAACGGTGTTAACACACTTAAACATTAATTAATCAATTAATAATCAAGACTTCAAGACAGCGACATTTTTATATGTATTTTAGATTAAATAAAAACACAGTATGATTTTAGAATGGAGTTTCGGTATATCTTTAATATCAATCAATCAAGAATTTTTATTCATCATTAACGCTATGTACAATACATGCAATGGATGAACGTCATTTAATAGTCATTTAATTTGCTGACATCAGCTGTTTTTAATCAGGACCATTCATTGAAATTCCCATTATAAAGGACATCTGGGTCCAATCAAACAAATAAAAATCTACCAACTTTCTTTTAGGATTGAAGCTACGCAATTTTGTTTCCAGGCAAGGGCTATAAGTATTCAGTTAGAACTTAAACGTCAATAAAGTATACAATTACAGTATACTAGCCCTCACGTGAATTAAAACAATAAAACTTATTATAAAATTATTCATCGTCAAATAAAAACAAGTCATAACTTTTGACAATTCATTATATCCCAGTCTAAAACGTAAAAACAACTTTAATCAATTTATATTTTATTAAATTGAATAACATCTTATATTTTTATTTATGTGATCTCTTTGAGGTTCTGAACTGCATTAACTATTGATCTTGCAGTAAGGATTGATCTTGAACAAACAGGATTATTGTATAAGCTTTGTCAGCTGATCAAACGTCATTGATCATGATCAGCTGTGTTTAATACAGACTATCAGCTTCTCTAAGTCAATGTTGCCATAGTTCAAGCAACTGGCTAATGACGTATCAACTGGTTCTAGTTTAATCTATGGTTCTACTATTGTATCTTGAGCTTTATTAATTTAAGATTTTCTAGATATTATTGATTTAATTTAACAATAAATTAACAATTATGTAATTTAGAGTTAGCTTTTATTTTAGTAATCATATGCCAGAACAGAAGTGACCTTCTCATCCCATTGTAGATTTTGAAGCTCGTTTTTCGTGTCTAGTTCATGTTGGGTGACAGTAATCGCTAGTGTCGACGAAATTTTGTTTATATAATTGTTAGGTTAATTCCATGATTTGCGCTCTACTGTTTGGTTATAAGATAGGGGGACGAGTAATTGTTTAAGATTAGGTCGTTTTATTTGGTTAAACGAGGTTCTAAATTACTGAAACAACAAGAAAAAAATTGAAATTGTAAACAAAACATGACCTGTACAGTTTACCGGACGGAACTAATAATAAAATTGTCTTCAGCCGATCCGGTTTATCCGGTTTATCTATGGTTGTATTCATTGGATTTCTTAGAGTTTAGCATTGACAACATATTTCATTTTTAAAATCAGATGTAAATGCACTAAGTAATATCGTAATATCCCTTACTATTAGTCTAGTAGAACTAGACAATAAATTTCTAGGTTAAATAAGTCGCTAGTTTAATAATAAACAAATTGCAAACTTCAATTGAGTGATCAAAAGTCATCACTGGTGTAAATTCCAGATTTTTATCGAACTAGTCTATTATATAACCAAGGAAATTATAGTGTTGAGTTTTACTCACGATGTATATTTTCACAGAAATAGCAACTGATAAACGGGTAAGTTAACGAGAAGGAAACTTCTTGAGATCAAACTTTTCAAGCTTACACTTATCCGTGTAATTTTTAATCCTCTAACTAAAGAGAGATTTTACCTGCTTAGTTTTTCGACAAATATGCCTAATGCTTTTGCAAGACATATTTAAAATACCTGACAGAAAGCAAACTTGCATAATAAATTAATTTCTAACTATCGAAATTCCCAAGTGGATTTAAGTGCGTTGCGTTTAATAAAGTGAAACCTAATAATTTATTTGAAATGATTCAAGTCTATACAAAGACATGTATCTCTTGGTAAAAAACTAAACAGACAGTTATAATAAATCAGAAGCAAACAAAAACAAGAAAGAGCTTTAATATTGCAATTTCTGCAAAGGAAAGCCATTTTATTAACCAAAATAATTACTCTTAAATTTACATTCGTAAATCAAACCCCTCAACATCCATAAAAACTTTTGAATAAAATTCTTTACCTTTCAGTCTTTCCATTTTCCTTCAGAATGCATATTAGAAAATTTTCCTCATCGTTTTTGACTCGTAAATCATGATCCTAAAAATCCAGACACACTCCTCACATTTTCTGCCCTCTAAGTTTTTTTTTTCTAGAAGCAAACCTATTTAAGGAAGACATGGAGACTTGGGGAGGGATTTCTATTCAGATTAAGAAATAAATAATACTGTACATGAAACTTGTAGTTTTCGATTATATTTTAAAACATCTCTCGTATAAAATAAACTGATAGTCAGTTTATAAGTTTTCAGAAATAAATTTTATGAGTGAAAATTTTTTACCTAATTATCATATGATTCTCAAACTCATACTTAACTCTCCCTAGAATCATTGATTTAAGTCATTTAGGATGCAATTCTATACGTTTGTGTTGACATAGTTAACTTACAAAAGTATTAATTTGGTTACACATAGATTGAACTTATACAGAAGTTAAACAAGGTCTAACAATCAGCACTGATGGTTAATTATGTTTCTTGAACTAGTTTGTCTCTAATTAACAGGCAGAGTTAAGGGGGAACTAAACTAATAGATTGAATAGACACTTGAATCCAAACTTTGAAAATAACAATTAATTGCATTGATAATTAAATGAGTTTTAAGAAGGCCTATTCTGTTATAAACAGAAAATATATTCACATAACACTAGCAGATTTATGGGAATTGAAAAACTATGTTTCTTTACAGCTTTTTCATTTAATTTTCCATAAGCTTTTACAGTTATGTTTTTTATTATTATTAGTTTGTATAACCGTACTCATCGTGTATGTAAATATAATGTTCTAGAATGTGAACGTGGGTCATAAAAAAACTCATCCTGTATGCGAAGGTATTTATAACGTAAATTTATGACATTTTGAATAATTTGATATAAGTGAATAATTTCAATTTGACATTTTGAAACCATTCCACGAGTATATGGTGGGAAACAGACTTAAATTTAGACCAATATATATTTTATAACTTCTGCAGTTAGTTTTTAAGATGCTTTTCAGTTAAATAGTTGTTAGATGTTAACCAAAATGTTGTAAAATTACTTTGTACACATTTTGATTTAAAACTAACGATCCCTTACAAAATACAATAGTAGTTAAAAAAATATTTACTTATAATTTCAATCAGAATGACGTTTCAAAAACAACTGGTGAAGCATGGAAGAAAATTAGTAAAATACTTTAAGTAAGCAATCACGATTAAAATGTACTCAAATTGGAAAAAGTTAATATTTCTAAGAATTGGTTGGTTTACCAGAAAATCACTTTAATTGTTGTTGTTGATGACTAAACATAATTAGATATCCAGTCAACATATTTACCAGGAATAATTAATCTTACAGTTAATTAATCTTGTTTTCGAGTTGTTTTCAGAATCAAATTAAAACAGAAAAACGTGCAAAAAAACTTGAGGTTTTGATGGATTGGTTATTTAGATGTGACACAATATATAGCTGTAACCAACTAAAAACATTAAGAGTGGTTCATGCAGTTTATGGCCTTAGTTATTTTCTCATGTAAAAAAATACAGACAAATCAAATTTACATTATGGTGGTTACCAATTTTTTGTTCTAATCATTTCAACATCAATAAAAGATGCACATCCTTTACCAATAACCAGGCAAGGCAAGTGTTGCTTAGATGGGAAATATATAAACTGAAAAATCAACATTTGATTGTAAAATAAACAAATCACGTCCATCTCTACCAAAAGAACACGTAATATAAAGTACAGTATGAGTATACACTGAATACTATATCCAGTTAGGAATGAGCCAAACATGGAGATAACATCGAGGGACTGGATAATGTTATTAATCCGTGAGAAAAATGGTTCTCTGAGGGAACTTTGAAAGTTTACATCGAGTGAATGTCATTTGTCATGTCTAACTAGAGTTTACCTGCCGCGGGCGACAGTTCGCATATAAATAGGGCTTTTGTTACTTATTTGACTTTTATTTTGGTGCTATTTAACATGGCTAGGAAATCTGAATTTTTGTATAAAGATAGCTTACGGCTGTTAAATTTAAATTACAGTAGGCCTGTCATAAAGAATATTATGGAAATGATTTCATTTAAGAAATTTGTAATTAAACAACGAAAAACCCCTGAACAGGGGAAAAATATTTAAATCCAGCGAAATTTTCAATAAAGTTAGATCAACAGTTATTGGTTACATACATTTATATTGTATTAAATAATATATTTTCCTACAGTTACCTAACAATGTACATGTTCTCTCACTGATTTGAGAAAGCAAAGTGGCCAATTCGCTCATCAGTGAGACAATGTTAACATTGTCTCACTCTAATTACTTTGTCTCACTCCAGATTTGCAACGTGGAGGCACTTTTTTTTACCAATTTATTTGTTTTGTGGTAACTGTAGGGAAAAATATAATGTGCAACTAGAGTGCATAGTGCAATCGCCTCACTCGAGAAACCATTCCTCATCTCCCTATGGCTCGTGAGTAAGGATTTCTCTTGAGTGAGGCAATTGCTCACTTTTCTCACTAGTTGCAGAAATAACTATACTGTATATCATACAATGAAAATAGCATAACAATGTTAGAATTTTGTTGTACACTTTCTTAAAAGTAACAGGGTTAAATTTATTAATACGGGCTAAACAAATTATTAAACTGTGTTTTCTAAGTGAGATTTTGTAAAATTAAAACTCCAGAACAAAGAGCTACCAAACTGTTCTAAACAATCTAAACTTTTTATTGCTTAAACCCAATCATACAATTTAACGTGCAAGACGAAAACACAACCGTTAAAGAAGTCTAACAAGAATTTAGTAATATGGCAAAAGAGAATAAGACCAACTACTGAATTGATACATGCAGTAATATAGGCTACATCTAGGTGAAATACAAGGTAAGCTATGACAATACAAGATAGATGTCATAAGATGTCCCTTGGGCCATCACTGATGTCACACTGACATCTCTGTGAGACGAACATCTGGTCTGATGTCTACTGTCTCATATAACATACTATAGTTCGGCCGCTTAGAAAGCGACCTCCTCTAGCATTGGTTTAGCATTAGCACGCAGGTCGTTTTCTATGCGGCCGAACTATACATACAAATTTTAGTGTGTAACAACAATGCAAACATATGAAGGATTTTCTTCATTAGCAAGTTTTTTTTGTTTCTGGTTTACATTTGGGTTGTTCAAGCATTCAACTGAAGAATCAGCTGTTTTTAAAAATTTCACTAAAAAACTTTCTATTATAAAGTAAGTTTGGTCAGCACATTCAAAGATCCTGTGGTGCTGAGTCAGCACCACAGGATCTTTGAATGTGAACTCTATGTATGAATCAAAAGTTAGAAAGACGAAGCCCTAAGGTAAATTACATTTAGTTATTATGTGTCTCTTCACTAGATCTTAACTTTTGAAAAGACCCCTCAAACGTAAAAATCGATTTATTAGTAGTGAAAAAGTGGTGTTTCAGAAATCCTGTATTTATATTAAGTATATTTATGGATTGTAAGCTAATTTAAAGTGCTCATTCCTATAGATTTCTATAATCTTTACACTACAATCTTGAGTAAACCAAAAATATAACTTCCATGTTATGGTTATACCACAGAAGTTCATGTCCAGTGACACTGATCGTTAGTGTCGATGATTTTTTCTATTATTTTAGGGCTAATTTAATGATTTGTGCTTTACTGTTTCGTTATATAACAAGAGGGTGAATTATTGTTTATGGTTAGGTCTTTTTTCGTTCAACAAGGATTTTAATAACTGAAATGGCCAGAAACAAATTGTAAAAAAACACGACGTGCACCGGACAAAACTAACAATAATTTATTTTCGGCTGATCCATAAGGACGAGAAATCTACTAAGGGATATGTTTCATCTAGGGTGGTTATACGCAACAGTTATTGCTATGATAAATGTATTTTGTAGAGGATAAAAACTTTTACATAAAACACTCTTATATAAAACGGTAATTAATTATTTGGAAGTAATTATAGGTGTTACACTTTATAGGCTGAAAAAGTTGTTTACTTCATTACGGGTGTTTTGCTTGAATTAGGCTTCTAAGAAGTCAAAAACAACTCTCCTAAAGGCAACAAGTTTCAACTAATCAAGTAGGGAAAATAAGCCAGCGTTAGAAACTCATTAAAGAGTGTGCAGAAATTCGTTAAACAACTTGTCACTAACAGACTTTGGGGTTCTTCATCTAAATTTACCATACTTTTTCATATAAAAATGTTTATAAACATATTTTACACTCTTATCTATTATTGAAAAACTTATGGTTTAAATATTAGTACTAGGCTTACTTGATATATACACTTTTGTTGTTTATTCATCATTGTATGTGTAGAAATAAACGTTTATTATGCCCGATTATTGTTAGGTCCCTGTGTGATGAAGTATATTTTCGTCATATCACAAAATCATTTAACAAACTAAGCTAGAACATGAAGATACATTTCATTTAAAGATAACCTCCCAAAACTACTTCCAGCTTATGCTCAATTCTTCTAATGTAAATAAAGCAGCTTTTAGTAAGTGGTTTCATTGCTTTGTCCATTACGATTGTGTAACTGTACAATGTACCACCGTTATGTCGAACTATCGACAAGATGTAACTATAATCTTCCCTAATAAATCAATCGATAAATAATTTTGATCCATGATTGCTTACAATCAAAATTTACAACTTATTTATCAACAGTTGACTTTTACCTCCAAGGGATTGAAAAAGCTTTTTACTCCTTAGGAATAAAAAAGATGTTTACTCCCTAGGAATTAAAAAAGATGTTTACTCCCTAGGGATTGAAAAAGAGTACCGGTAAGGTTTAGTCCCCCCCCCCCAAACCATGTATTAAAAACAGCTGTTTGTTGCAGTATAACGAAAAAGTATTTTATTCGCTGGAAATCATTAGAGTAGTTAAAGTTCTCGGCCACCTGAGTTGTAAAGCTGCAACTTGTCGGTTAAGTAGCCTCGTGTACCTCAAACTGCCTCGCCAGTGAAACTTTATATTGCACAACAAGTTCTGAACAAACTACTCTAACAAGTATCCGTAACTTGCCTTCTTGAGAGGTTCTTCATTAGTTAAATTAATTACAAAACTGACTCATTATTTATGTTTTTTAAGATTAAAAATATTAATCATTGATGTCTTGAATTTTTGTTATATAGTTTCTTAAAAATATGTAGTATGAAACCGACACAGACAATTAATTTATTATCTAATGGATTTTTGATTCTGCAGCAGTATTTTAGTACAGAAATGCATTAAATTAAGAATTAATTTTGTTTAACATAATGCAAGTATTAATTGAATAATTGTGCTAGTTAATTTGTGATAAGACTACCAAGTTGATTGACTTATCATAAATTTAAATCTATTTCTAGCAATACTTAACTTAAGAGATGCTTTCTTTCATTATTAATAAATTATAAGAGCTAAGTTACCGGTACATTAAGTATTCAGAATTAAAATTCTCAATCAAACATGAATAATTTATTGGCTAGAAGGTGTTTGGTAGTCAGTGTCACAGATTTTAAGGCATTATTGTACACAAAAATCACAAGAAATACATAATTCGTTGAATTATATCTCACTCCTCTTTCCAGAAACAGACATTTTTAGATTTATTCAATTGTCATTGCTTAAAAATTTAATTTTTCAGCTTATAGCTAACATAATAAAATACACTCTTACTTTTAGCGAATTTCCCATATAGGGAATAAGCTATTACCGTAGTACTCATGGTAAGACCTGGACGCTGGACCGATTTTTTTTTTCGTTTTGAGGTCCCTAGAGGCCAAAAACACCATCCGTTCAAATTCATATATATATATATATATATTTATATATATATATATATATGTGTCCGTCAGCACGATAACTCGAGCAAAAATGATCCGATTTTGATGAAATTTGGTACAAACGTGTAAACCTACGTCTATTCGAACGAGTTCGCGATCCAGCATGATCAGACCATGGGAACGGGTGTTTACGGGGGGTTTTATGGGGTAAAAATAGGTTTTTCCCAATTTTGACCCAAAAAACATAAAATTTAGCAATTAATTTCCAAACCATTTTGTAGAGCTTCAAAAAACAAATAATTTAGTATATTGAAGCGTTATTATGCGCCTAATGGTTACGGAGAAAATTCCAAAAAACTGTAAATTTAAAATTCCCATGTTATTCTTATGGAGAATGAATAAACTGTTGTAGTTTGCTTGTTTATGAACATATTTTGATCAAATTTGGAAAATGTTTTTATTTCTTACTAACTATTAACATTTTACAAAAAAAAACAGTTTTACCCTCCCTGATGCAGCAAACCTAAGTTCTTGTTAAACTAATTCTATTTAAATCGGGAATAAATGTTATATTTTTAAGTAGACATTTCAGTGTAAATCCAATCAGTCAAATGGAAATTCGCTTAGTCTGCAGGTTTGCTGCGGCGGGGGTATTTTACACTATTTAGTAGCTTGGGGCCTTTTATTAAAAAAGGCCATGCAAAAACACCCCAATCCGTGGTGGAAAAAGCAATTCCCTAAATACTTTTGGTAAACATAGTTTAAACATGACAAAATACCGTACTTAAAATAAAATAAGTACAAATTACAAAGTATTTACAGTAGTACATTATCTTGGGCGTCAATATATGCTTCAATATACATATGTCTATATTACTGTGCTATATAGGTCTGTGTTATATAGGACAATATTAGTACAGTAATAGTTAATTACAGGCACAATAATAGGTTCAGTCTAAAATTACCAAAATTTGACCAGTCCCTTAAAACAAATTACACTGTAAAACGAACAAAATAACTACTTCCCTATAAGGAAATTCGCTGATAAGATAAAGTAGTTAAACCTTGCAAGTTTACACTAGTCTAAGCTAATTTTACTTGTGTTTATTCTCAACTTGAATCAAAACACATTATACAGTCAAAGTTATTATCAATATCTCTGCAAATCCTTGAATGATAAACCAGCCGAGATGACAGCACTGAGTTATTGTAATGTCAAAGCTACATCATTTGTTTTCGAGAAAAATTACTCTCCAAGGAAATTCTACCAGAGCATCAAACTTCATTCATTATTTTGGTTTGCTGATAACAGAATTTCACTGAAACATCAAATAAAACCGATTTATGGTTTTGGTAAAAAATAAAAATTACAAAATTAAATATTGTATCCAAAATTTTATGTTTTCATCATATTGTACGGAAAGCAGCCGTTTTTGTTCTCTAAATCGTCTGCAAATTCATAGTTTTCGGGTAACTTCAAATAGGGAACAGAAAAATACATGGCAAATTTTTAGATTCGCTAACCTCAAAATGTTATCAGTGCATTATAAAAACACTGCTAATCACACGATATTTAAAGTTATAATTGTAAACTACAGAAATGTAAACAATGATGACGACTTTGTATAACCTCAAATTATGAGGTTCAATTTTGTAATAAATAAAAAGGTTATTTTCACATTATGATGAAAATAGTTGTTCGTTACACGGACTGATAGTCTTTTTGCTACTTAATCGTGCCAAACTCGGCAGCGCCTCGCTTTTGCGTACTAAAATGAGCCACTTTTGCTCCTAGTGATAAAAACTGCTACTGCTTTAAAAAATAAAAAAAATATCTATGGTCTAGGGTTTTGTATTGTCAGCAATCTTCACATGACTAAATAAGCCGTATAAACTAACAAATGCTTTCTCCTATTCCTATTAGCTTGACATAGATAAATTGAACATTCTGCTACCTTATGAGTGGCAAAAGAAATACAGTGGGAAACGTGATGGGGTAAATATAAACAGGGTTTCCCTTTATTTTATGGGCCTTTAGTCCAGGAATTATATCTTAACAGTAGAGAATTCAGAGACACCCTATATATTTGAATAGTTTGATGTTTACTGATTTCAAATTGAAGACTGAACACTCGAGGAAGAGGTAACACAAGAGGATGTGTTCACTATGGAATCGAGGAACACTTCGTATGGCACTTGATGTGAATAGCTCTTGATTTATTAACCTGCCTCAAACCCTCTTAACCCTTGTTGCTGTGCTCAACCCCTTTCAACTTCTGAAACAATGGTAAGCTTCCACACTGTTTAAACTTGTTTCATTGTTCATAGATTGTTTTGCAAGTTCTGAGGTGGGACTTTGGGTAGTATAATAAATGTAATTAATGTATCTCTATGAGCTAAAATGTTTACATATGCTTACACAAAAATTCCTTTAATTTTACACTAGCTGAATTAAATACGTGAAATACTTTTGTAAAACTCGGTAATACGGTACATTATTGTTCTATAATGAAAATATAAACTCAATTCTAATTTATAATAGTTTTTTTGACAATTTGATTGGACTTTTTAGTTTTAGGTAAAATCTGGTTGCAAAATACAAGGAAATATTATTAAATTAGATTGGCGTGTAATAAGGTTTGTGCGAAATTCGGAAAACTTCCCCTACCAGACTTTTACTACCTACTTTGACAATGTTTATTCAAAGTAATTTTGATCTATACAAACAACAAAAGCAATGGTAGTGAGAGAGGGTTCCTGTTCACACTCTAAAATTATTCAATTTAAAACATCCTAATATCTTTAGCAAATTAATTTAACACAATGCATTTTCCACACAATTTGGCACATCTCCATTTTATTAAATCATCCACTCTTTTGAAATGGAATGAACTTAGAGAAAGAGGAAATATTTACATGACACAGTTCCATCAGTCAGATTTTACTTAGAATCACAAGAAGCCATTCTGCCTCTTTATAGCAATCTTAAATGTTCTTTTCATCAAGACGAATCATTTCTCCAGGCATTTCTTCTCATTTTCTTGATGCATATTGTGCGGGTGATTTCGTTGCTGCTCTTAAGAATCTATTTGAACGCATCAGATAATTTATGGATTATTTTTTTCTATTCATTCTGTTTAATAATCTATTGATATTACCATATATTGATATTATTCAATGTATATTAATTGAAGATCAAGTAATTAACAGATAATTGTTTATGATATTGAAATAAAGTATGGTAGTTTATATGTGTGTAAAATGTTGCAATTAATATTTATTTCTATTATATTTTTGAGAAAACTAGATTATATTGGCTTAAATTATTAAATACATTTTCAAAAAAATTTAAATTCTTAAAAAAAACATTGTGTCACACTATTGGCCCAAGAGATAATTAAGTGTGCTCCTCCAACCTTCCTTGCAGGGTAATTTTTCGATTCCTTTCACGCCCACAACTAATTTAAAAATTCTTGCACCAGTGGGACGGAGGCCACGGATCCTATTTCCTATAGATGCACCAATAACTATAAATCATAAGGAAAAGAAAACAAGCGGAGGTATATTATGTTTGGTATTTTTATTACAATTTTCTGTTCAAAACTGTGTTTCTAATAATATAATATTTTATAAATAGACAGATGTAAAATGTATAAAAAAGGTTAAGGTAACATTAAAGACACACATCCACTTATTTAGCAGAAAATAAAGACATCTGATCTACTATATTCAGTCGTGAGAAAAAAGCTTTGCACCCAGAAAAAATCTAGGAATAACCTTGACCTCTAAATTAGTGTTTGAAAATAGTGTGGTGAATGGTGAGTCTCCTTATATCAGCACCTGTAAAAAATCGTCAATTTAACGTAGGCCTGTTGTAGTCGCAAAAAACAAACCAAACCTAACAGTTTTTTATATTTTTTCTGTGTTAATTGTACAACACTTCAGATAAGTTACTACCGGTAAATCATTTGGTTTTTTTAAGCTCTTTAATATGATTATTTTACGGATGGTGTTTTTGGCCTCTTAGAACCTCAAAACAAAATAGTAAAGGTTTTGGGTCTGGTTATTTTCAAAAGACACTTGTACGCAAGTAGCTTATTAATTCCTTAAATGGAAAATTTGCCGAAATTCCCTGTATGGGGTAACTTGTTAACATTCCCTATATGGGAAATTTGATAAAAATGAGTGGGAAATGGAATCTTTTCAAACCTTTTTTCATCCCTGTTCCTCCAGCCACCCTCTTAGGCAGCTGAGTGAATAACACTGACTGGACTACATAAAGCCACCTGTTGGCAAGATTTTTTTCCCTCCGCCAATGGCATGTTTATGTTTTTTTTTTTAGAAGGGAGCAGTCCAAACCATCTTATTAACCTATAGATAGCATCAATAGTCAAAAGGCTAGTTACAAATGGCAGCTTGGTCCAGAATTGACCTCACTTGGAATCGAACTAGCATCATTCAGATTTGAAGGCGAGCACAATAACCATTTGGCTACCTATACAGTAGACTCCCTCTTATCCGTACTCCTCAGGACCGAGGCCAGTCCGGATAGCGTCCAAAAACTCGTTAAAACGGACCGTTAACTGTGATATTCAACTTAAATTTAGGAGAACATTGTATTTAGACACCTGATTACTGGTCTCAAATATTTCCCACGAGAACAGTCATTTCAGTACCGCCCACTTCCAGCTGATGTAGTCCGGTTAAACCAATGTGCTGATAAAAATTGTCCGGTTAAAGAGATCTAGTCTGGTTAAACCGATGTCGGGATAAGAGGGAGTCTACTGTACAATGCTAGTTTTAGTTACAAGATCCATAAAGATGCCCCATCTGCGGCAAAATATATATTCTACAGTAAAACTCTATTTAAAGAACTTGGGCAAAAAAATTTTAAATTACCTAGGCTATTCAAATATTTTGCGGTACACAAAGTAAGATAATAACCTGTTTATTTAATCCGCTGTGATTACTGTCCAACGACTAGTTAAGTTAGAATTGGTTCAGTTTAATTGTTAAACAATTGTAAAAACTCACCCCAGAAGTCACTCGGTGCCTTCATACTTGACTCGTCTCACAGCCAGATAGCTAGATTTGGTCTCCAGGTCTTGCCAACCTAACGGTCCCAATTCACAGTCCGCACAGATCAGGAACTTTTTTCCGTCTACTGTGTTTGTGTAACCGATATTTTCAAAATTGTACATATTATCAATTTGCCAATATTCCTTAAGTACTTCTTCATCGGTTTCTCCTTCTTGTAAAACCTTCTTGGACACGATATTTGGTAATGAGTACTGAAAAAGTATTATGATTAATAATTAAACTTGTTATAGGGCCTATTCAGGCTTTCTAATTTGTACCAGTATGTTTGGACACGTTTTTGTCCCATTTTAGAGTTTTGTTCATCTAATATTAGCCTATTTGATCTTTTCAATCACTAGGCTATATTTAATTAGTGAGCATATTGTATTTTTTTCTGGTATTTACACCATAATGTTGCCGTATTTTGATACTTGTACAGTAATGTTACCTACCATAGTCAAGTAGTATATGTTAGTGTTTTCATTGAGAAATCGGGTGATGTTTTAAATAAAGGAGCTCATATATTCCCATGACGTCATATCATGCCACAACCGCTGCTTAAATCCCCTCTCTTCACAACAGTCCACACCATGTTAAGACACTTAACAACACTTAAATGCTCCCATGTGGCCTTCAAAGCAGAAAGTAACGCAAGTTATTTACATCAAACCATAGACAAATAAAATAAATATAGACTGTCAAAGGAAGGATCTGGCACCCACCACAAGGAGTGCCGTGTAGTTACGGAGGACACCGCTGCAGGCGAGAAGCGCAGGAGCTGTATGCGATCAGTAGACGCTGCAGCGGTGTGCGCCATAACCACATGGCAAACATAGCGGTGGACGCCAGAACTTATGCTAACCGCAGCACAGCTGACGGTCTATATTTATTCTTGTCTATGATCAAACATACCACCCGTAACTCCCAAGTATAGTTCATATAGAGTTTAAATATTGGTTATATGAGACAACAATGAAAATGTAAACAAAATAATCGTTATCTAACTAATATTATAAATGCGAAAGTTTGTGTGTTTGTTTGTTTGTTTGTGTGTTTGAAGTTCAATCACGCAAAAACCACTAGACGGATAGGGCTGAAATTTGGCATGATGATAGCTTACATTCCTGATTAACATATAGGCATATTCTTATCTCAAAAATTCTTTCGGGCTCCGCCCCAGTGGCTCTGTAATTCCGCATGTTAACCTTATGAGTATTCATATTTAAAGGGAATTAAAGAATTTAGTCAGCTGTTTCAACTAAAAAAGTTGGTTCTATGATATGGAAAAGCATTAAAAAGTTATAAGATTTGCCAACAGGGTGCAGCACTATATTTTTTTTCATTTATGAGAACAGCTAATTTGAACTAAGCAGCAACAAAAAACTGTGATTCGAAATGAGAACGAGAACTGTCAAAGTAGGATTATTTACAGTTATGTTTATGTTTTTCATTTAATGAATAATTTGTGATATTTTGTGAATTGTTGATAATTTATTTTTCTCTATTGTTTAGGTGAAGTGGTAGAATATTATGGCTACCGGTATGGTAGATGTGTAATACCTACTATAGAATACTGTAAATTTAAAAAAAACAAATTTTATCAAACTGTGTCCTCCCTTATTGCAAACGCAAAGCTTGAGTATAACTGCAATAAGCATTTTATACTTACATATTCCAACCCCGTACGAAGGACGGGTACTCTGCTAGTACTAACATAAAAGCCTACCTAAAGGGTAAATTATACAACACTAAAATAAAGCATTTAAAAGAAATTATAAAATACCAGTCAGAAAACAATTATTAAGATTTTAGGAATATTTCTGTTGAAAGTTAATAATAGTTCTTAAGTAGGTTAATTTGTGATTTCTTTAAATTAAGTTAATACTTAAAATAATGATTATAGGTATTATTTTAACGTACAAATGATCCGCAATAACCTAGAAAATGAAAACACACAGTACTAGAATTGTACTACTTTGGCCGCTAACCATTTTTGGTTAGGTGGACGAGTCTACTGCAGAACGTCAACAAAAGCAGTCAGCATTTCTCAGGCATTGCTGAATTGACGGCTTGTACGCCTTCTGTCAGTGTTTGTCATTACAATGTTTTAATATTGACATGATTGTGTCAAGGACGGTATAGTTCAAGTCAAACTCAATAAAAAAAATAATTGTATTTTTAAAAACTGAAAGATCCACCTAATTTTGTTTGTGTTTAATCCTGTAGAGTGTTGGCTTGGTGTCTTTTAATAATGTACTCTACTGTAGTAGACTCCATCTTATCCAGGCACTTTTAAACTGGACATCGATTTAACCGGACTACCCTCGGCGGAAATGAAATCTCTTTAACTGGACAATTTTTATCAGCACATTGGTTTAACTAGACTAAATCGGCAGGAAGTGGGCGGTACTGAAACGACTGTTCTCGTGGGAAAGATTTGAGACCAGTGACCACGTGTCTAAATACAATGCCCTCCTACATTTAAGTCAAATACTATATAACTTACAGTTTTTTGGGGACATCGGTTTAACCAGAAAACCTGTTTACCGGACTGGCCTTGGTCCTGAGGAGTCCTAAGAGGGAGTTTAATGTAGGCCTAGTGTAATTAAAGTAAAAAATAAATAAAAATAAAAAGTGTTGAGCATGTTTGAGTTATTGTTTTCCTTGATATCACTGGCCTAATTTAAATACATTGTAAATCAAAATACCAACTATGGATCATTTTTTACTCACTAAGCATTGTTAATAAAACATACAAGTTTAGGCCTACTGTATAAGTCTTTGACTTCCTAATGTGGTAGGGGTACGTTAAACGCTTAACCTCAAAAT
Source organism: Macrosteles quadrilineatus (assembly GCF_028750875.1). Taxonomy (NCBI): domain Eukaryota; kingdom Metazoa; phylum Arthropoda; class Insecta; order Hemiptera; family Cicadellidae; genus Macrosteles; species Macrosteles quadrilineatus. The sequence continues at coordinate 196,000,500 of NW_026542594.1, forward strand.
CTCAAACACCTCTGCATTATCCGAGATTCTCCGTAACCGAGGTAGTCTCCCCCCAACAACCCCAACAACCTCGGGTAATCGGGAGTGTACTGTAAGTTATAGGCTATTCGTAACACAAACTAATTTATCACTCACCTCAATTTCTTTATACTGCCCAACTCCTACACACAAAATCTTTGATGGACATCGTACACAAAATACCGCTCTTTTATTTTTTCCTTCCTCAATCAACTCTTCAACAGGAATGTTGCCTCCGTCAGCCATATTCTATCTATAAAGCATCTGTTACTTAAACAAAGTAAAAAAATTAGCTTAATCACATTAATTTGATGGGGTTTCTATACTAGGACTAAGTTATTCAGAAAGAATATAAGATTCCAAAGGTCTTTGTTTGGTGAGTAACAAGTTACTGGCAGGGCTGAGAGAGTTGTGATCTCACAGGTTGGTCTCTGATTTAGTAAGTGAATGTCAGTGTGCTTTAGAGTTAAAATAGAGCTTATTTGGTAGCCTACTTAAATGTGAGTTATAAATAGCCACTTCGGCCATTAGTACGGAGAGCCCCACCAACACACTGGAGTCATCTGTAATAATTTATTTACAGTATTGTAAACAATTATCGAGAACAAACAAAATGAAACATGAAAGAAATTTTTTCCTACGCCAGAGGCATTAAGGTTTAGGCCTAAGTCAACAAGAGATTAAACGCTAGGCTATTAAGGGAATGCGTCCTGGGTACACTTCCATATCTGTTGGCACAAACAACCGAATGAGTAATATTGATTAAGTTATTCTATTGTTTAAGTTAGTTTGATATATCGATTGGTTTGTTAGGTTAGGTTAACCTTACCTAACTAACCAAACTAAATCTCGTACTAAACAATCGATATATCGATTGATATTACTCATTCGGTTGTTTGTGCCAACAGATATGGAAGTGTACCCTTTTCAATGACATTATTTCTTACCAGAGACAAATTCAAAGTTTACTTTGTAGGCCTATTGCCTTATTAAAGTATGGTACGTTAATTTCCTATAACTTAAAACAACCTTACCAAATAATATGATGATAATGTCTTGAAAAATAAAGAAATTGATTAGGCCAACATCTATACGTTAATTAAACAACAAGCATAAGTTACTTTAAAGTAGGGATTACTAAAATTGACAGTTTTCGAATTTTGTGTATTTTGAGTTTTGACATTAGATTTTTAGGTTAAGAAGTTAGTCCGACCGAAGACTCCGAAGCAGTCACTCAGTTCAGTTCAGTCACTCCTTCCCACTCTACTCCTACTCCACAAATGAATGGTAGAGTAGAGTAGAACAAATATTAAAACAGCACTTTAAAAATCACTTTGACATTGATTATAAAAAATATTGTGTTTAGACAATTCCATACTCATTATTTGCATTCATAGTAATTATAATGTAGCTGACAATATACATTGTTCTTCATTTATTAGTTATTTTCCTTAAAGTAACTTTTTAAAGTAATTTTTCCTTAAGTAATTTTTCACTGCCGCTGTAAGTTGTCAAGCGGAGATTCTGTGTGTTTTCATGTAAAAATTGAGTATTCATAGTCAATATTCCATCAATTTAGAATGCCGCATTGCTACTTTAGAGATACTACGTCTCTTTCTTTAGATATGCATAATATAACATTGTTAATTTGAACCCCATACCTTTGATTTTAGAGATACTACCATAGATAAAACATACTCCCACTACGTCTCTTTCTTTAGATATGCATAATATAACATTGTTCATTTGAACCCCATACCCATACCTTTGATTAGAGAATGTAAAATCAAAGGCTTTATTATGAGAACTTTTTTTGCACATTAGTATAAACACAGAGAATACACCATTATTTAAAGTTTGGGATGGTAAATTGTCTGTAGTATCCATAAATAAATAAACACTAGGGCGTCATAAATGGCGTTAAGAATATTACAGCGGTCATATTACCCTACCACCTAAAAACTATGTGGTCAGGCGAAAGTAATTAATTATTGTCAATGTCGAAGAAACTCGGATATCCGATAAACGACTTTGGGTCATTTTCAATGGTCTTATTTCCATATATCTCGACTTATTGATGAAAGTCCAGAATGTTTGATAAATTTCATTATTTACGAATAGACCAGTCCTGTTTACATCATAAGTGAACTAATTATTTGATTTTTCCAGCAGTGACTTTATGAGGGCCTTTACAAAATCAAAATCGTAGATTATATTATATATGTTCTAATAGTCTATCTATTGTCAATGATTATCTAACGATTCAAAACGTGTTTGTCTCTAGACTGTGTGGATAACAGCTGTTTAAGCCAACTACCACCAAAAATATCAAAAGTTTGACAGTTGGTCGTTGGTTGGTCTGCATCTGCAGGAAACAGGATAGGGATAGGAACAACAACAAGGGCAGAAAATTAACCACCACCACAGAAGAATAGAAGATTGAAAAGAAATTATTAACGTTCACGTTCACGACATCAGGGAATGAAACTCACCAACCAACATTAATTTAAATTTACGCCAAGGCAACAATAGGTTGTGTTTTTCTGTAAAAGGTTTATATGGTCGTATTTTATTGTGTGAACGTCTCACCCGTGTAGAAGTCTCACTAAGGTAAAGATATAAATAGCACTACAACACGCTGTGAAATGATTATGTTAGCCCTTAATTTACGTTTATTTTATTTCTAGAACCATATTAAGTGTTAGCTTGTGTCTTGTGTTATGTTGATAAGGCTTTATTGTTAAGAAAATAGCCTAGGGGTCATTCCACATCAATTCAACCAACGAAAAATGATTAGCCTATCTCACCCATCATCTCAGAATTTGATGAAACTTGGCTTGTTTGTTCTAACCATAAAGATAAGTCACCATACCAAATTTTAACTCAATACCTCTTACCGTTTCCTTTTTATAGCCTTTTAAAGTTTTTCGTTTCCGCTAGTACTAACCATCAGATGTCGCGGAATAAAACTCGCTTACTTTTAGAAAATAATTTATAACTTTTCTGTTTACTGAAGAATCTTCATAAAAAATTCATGTACTTATTCTTTAAGACATGAGGATTCCATAAAAAAATACTAATAGCCTACCTCTTAGTTTAATGTAATAAGGCTGAAAAAATTTCTTTTTTGTACCTATGAATTTTTAAAACGTGAAGACATAGTTTAGCGTAAAATGGATTATCTAGAAAAGGGTATTAGATAAACATAAAAACCTTTTTTTACTAATAATCCTTATTAAATTAGCTATCATATGCTGCAAAAAAATTCATGGGGTTTTAATACCTTCATAGTTTTTTATCAAGTTAAAAATCAAATTATGAATTTATTTTTTTTCTGTTTGATTTACAGAACTATACGGGTTTCAAGGAATTGAAATGCCCTAGACTTACACTATTACAAAATGTTTTTAATTACTAAATTAATCTAGTCATATTTCAGGCTGCACTTTACTTGACGTCCTACACTCATTCGATTGTTTTTTCGATTCGATATTTTCATTCGATTGTTTCATTCGATATATCGTTTGGTTAGTTAGGTTAGGTTACCTTACCTAACTAACCAAACGATATATCGAATGAAGCAATCGATTAATCGATATATTGATCGATATTCTCATTCGAATGAGTGTAGGACGTCAAGTAAAGTGCAGCCATATATCAACCCCTTAACTTAACTGTTTCAAAAACTTAATTTCATATTACAGCCACAGTTACATCCTATTTCAAATATTTTTTATTAACTTACCGACCGTATCAGACATGCTAAAAAAAATCTTTGATAAGGTAGAGCGGGTTGTTTACTAAAAATAAAAACAGCCTTTTCTTAAAATTCTTTAAGTCTAAATCTGTCACAGCCAGAGGTAATTTATTTAACAGCCTGATACCCGGATCACAACATGTCCTGATCTTGTTTTTTCCAACCGTACCTGAGGCAGATCAATCTTTTTGCAGTTTCTGGTACTAATACTTTGCACTTCATTTCTCATTTTGTAGGCTATTTAAAGCTATTCTTAAAAGTAAACAATAATAATTGATAAATGTATAAGTTAATGATGGTCAATATTTTTAATTCAATAAAAAGTGGTTTACAGTGTGCTTCACTATTCTCTTTACACATTATTCTGATGATTTTTTTCTGAGATAGAAGTACCTCGTGGATTTTAGGAGAGCTACCATAATAAATTAAACCATATGAAGCAATTGACTGAAATAACGCAAAATAAGCAGATTTTAGAAATAGCCTACACAACCTTTCTTGAGTTCAGTAGGCTACAATTATTTAATAATTAATCTAATGACAGGTACTACATTATAACTTACTTTATCCAAGGGGTTATGACGTTAGTCTTCAATTTAAAAATTCATTGTTTTGTCAATGTTATTAGATAGGCCTAAGTTAATTTCTGATCATTGCATTGACTTATAATATAACTTAGACCTAGTCAATGATCATTACCATTGGTCAAGCCGTTGGGATTTAACAATGTAACATGATTAACGGTAAACATAGGCATTACCGGTACCTCTGTGGTACTAACTTTAGCCTATTATTACATTTACTGAATCTAACGTATGTACTGTTACAAGTTAATGACCAAACCAACTTCCAGTTGAAAGTAACCTAGCTTAAGGCCTATACTTTGTTGTAAGCTTTTGTAACTTATTTTCTTTTTCTCATAGTATAAAAGATGAGTTCGGGATTCATATCAGAAACTGAAATTGCTGAGCAAAGAAGAGTTAGGCAAGAGGAATGGGAAAAGGTTCGGAAACCGGATCAACCTTTAGGTAAGTTATAATTAAACTTTGTTTTAGTTTAGCAATGGTATTTAATTTTAGTACCGGTAGGCCTAGGTTATTTTTTTTATTATCTTCATTATCTTTTCCTGTGACAGTAAGATCGGAATACCTCAGATTTTTTTAAATTTGTGATATCTAAGGTTTAAAAGTGTTTTTACTTTTTGGTGTCTTAGGGTAATTTATAATGTTTGAGTAGAAACAATCTTAGGCTGTCACAACACATCAAAACTGCCATAGTAGCCCAAACCAATTAAATAGAAAATAAAACGTGACGTATTACATTACCCTATGATAAGCTGATAAAACAAGGTTCTTTTTAAGTAAAAACCTGTCTTCAGGTGGACTGTAACGCCCAAATACTTCACCATCCAAAGTCAATTAACTCCAACATGTGGCAGAAAAGCTGCTGGAGTAAAATAATACACAAAGTATCTCCACTATTTGTTAGTTTTTAAATTGAATTCAGCTTGTGATAAAATGATTTTAATTTATCTTTCTTGTTCCTTGTAGAAGTACCAGAAGAAGAATATGATCACCGTTCTTTGTTTGAGCGTCTCCAAGAGCAAAAGCAGAGAAAGGAGTTTGAATTTGAAGAAGCTCACAGACTAAGTAAGTTTGATTAAATTACCATTAGAGTAGCATTACGCTATTCTAAACCAATAGGAAAATCCGCTAGTTCAGCAGGACTTTAGGGAAAATATTTCAATAAAATGTTTGAACTGGGAAAAGACAAAGACAATAAAATGTTTTTTTTTTTCAATTTAAATATCATATGCTATTTTTGAAACATTCGACAAGCAAGGAAGAACCAGGAGCCGTGCGCACTGTGCGTAAATTTGTATCTCGCAGGGCACAAGGTCTTCTTACAGCGTGAGCGTTGTAATACGTAGTGACAAGGAGGTACAGGAGTGTTGGAGGGGTTAGGAGAAGTGACGGTGTTGGACTTTGCCCTAGACACCACTAAGTGCACCACTACAGTGTTTCTTCTGTACCTTACTTCTCCGTTTCACCTTTAGTAGCCTACTATTTGCTTTTATTAAACTGCTATTATTTTTTCAGAGAATATGATAAAAGGACTGGATGACGATGAGGTGGAATTTCTGGATTTGGTTGATAGAAGCAAACTTGAGGAAGAACGTAAGAAATCAATTGAAGAAGCCAGAGAAATGGCCGACTTCCGGAACAAAGTTGCGACTCTTCAAGAACAGTCTCTGGAACAAAGGATACAGCATGAGATTAAAGCCAAACCACCGCCTCCTGCCAGCAGGTGATACCCCGTTGCAGCAAACCTTTAGGATGAGTTGAACTTAATTTATGTTTACGACTCTTTTGGTATTGGTAGAATATTGATGATGGGCTGATAACGACAAATCCTCCAACTTTGGAGGATTACTTATTCCAAAGTAAGAATTTTTTTTTTTTACCTCAGTCATAATGTAGTTGAAAAATAATATCTGCCATACCGGTACCTATATTAATTTAGGCCTGACTATTTTATCTAAGGAGGGAAAGCAATAATCATATGTTTACACGACAGGCTTCTAGCTGTGGAAACAGATTTACTAAAACTAATCTAGGGAAGCGAGATGGTCTAGTAATAATAGGCCTAATGTTGAATACGGCCAAGGACGGATTAAAGGGGGGGGCGGTGGGGGCGACCGCCCCCCCCGAGGCCCAAGAGACAGAAAAATTTTTTTAAAGGAACGCACGGAAAATAAATACTCGTTGTAGGTCTGCAAAAGAAAGATAAAATATTTTGTCTGTGGTAAAACTGGGTTAGTATGGTTAATTTACGGTTTTAACAAAAAGTCGGGGTGATCTTACAAATATTTTAATTTGAATTTTGGTAAACAAGGACAAGCGCTTTAAGGAAAATAATCTACGAAGGTTGGCAATGCTGTTTTTTTCGTGACTATTAAGTACATCCTTGTCTGTCGTCCGTCATGGCGTTGTCTCACTCGTCTGTTACCGATCGGCTCGCCGCCGCCATTTTACAGTATACTGCGAACTGTGAGAAGAGATGGAAGAACAATTAATTATTGACAGATATTTAATTTGAATGCGGACTTAAGTTGAATATTTAAGTTTTCAATATTTTAATTTGATATAGGCCTACCAAATAGGGGCTGGTATTAAAAATTAAAACACCACCGGCAACCTGTATTCGGGGTTGGGTGATGAAATTCAAAATCATGTTAAAAGGTGTGTGACATCACTCATGGTCACGTGAACTGAAAGTTATTTTAAAATGTACCGTCATGAAAAAATAAAAGTGATGGAATGTACAGTTCCAGTCTAACATTAACGTCTAACATTTCTTGTCATAAATTTTTTAATTCGTCGTATCAATTCAAATTTGTGGCATTAATTTAATTTTTTAAAGCTCCTTAAAGTTATGTGGTAATTGATAAGGATTGTCGTTTAACAATTTTAAGCTATCCCTAGCAACCCCTACTAGGGTGGTGAGGGGTGAAATTTAAAATACCACAAAAAAGTACTTTATATTACCGTAGTAACGTGTATCGAAGCTCATTTGGATATATGCAACGTTCAAAAATTATTCAGGGGGTAGCATTACGGGACACCCGCTATGTAAGATTGAATAAATCAAACTTCATCTTGATATTTTAGGTCATTGGCCTATATTACGCATCTGATAGTGCTTTTTCAGAAGAGAGGACCATCGATAATTATAAATTGATATTACTTTAATTGGAAACAATCATCTTCTAAAAACCTAATTATTAAAGCAGATTGTACAACACTATTTTTATATTTTTTAGAATAAAAATGTATTTCAACTTACATTATTCACAACCAAAGTTACAAATGAATGGTTTTGAAATAAATTTTAGCCTATACTGCATGTAAAAATAATCAACTATTTAAAAATGTTAAATATAAATGCAGTTCAAAAACAACAAACAAGTTGTTTTCACTTTTAGCTCAGAAGTTTTCAACACGACCTTATCATATACATATATTTTTAAATACAACTAAACTAAACAAGAATGGTAATGTAGGATAGTAGTAATAATTATAATAACAGTTAACATTACAATTATTTTACTAATCTCTTGTTTACGATGTGGGGAGCAGACGGCACGGCACGGCCGGCTATCACCCACTGCCAACATCACAACACCAAATACTCTACGATTCCCTCAATGTTTATTGCTTTAAGTTCTGAACTCAAATAGGTTCAGGACTCATAGATCCTGGAGTTTCAGAGATAGATCCGCGACTCAGCAAGACGATTTAGATCCCAGAACTTATTTGAGTCCATTTAAACTCAAGTATTTAGGCCACTCACCAGTAGCCTATATTGAAAACATGTAACAAATATATTTTTTTGTACCTTTATATTATTTAATAAAAAATGTAATTTGGTTAAATTTATTTTTGACATGAATGTTTTCTTTGTAAATAAATTAAATGGAAAATATACAAAGTTTATTATTTTTTATTTAACCTGTCTGGTGTTTTTTTTTTATAAAAGTTGTGTAGTTTAAAAATAATACTGTATAAAGAGGACTTAAAATGCGTATCATTCATATGTGTATAATTCCAGTTAGTAGTGCCTACTTAATTCATAGAATTTTAATATAGGTGATTAATTTTGCTAAAAATAAACAGGTTCTTGCTATGATTTTTTATGCACACAAATTTGTAGGCCTAGTAGGCAAATGGTTTATGAAAAGTGTTAGATTTACTTTAAGAATATAAGTCTAAAACCTCTAAAACTGGTAGTTTTTCAAGGTATTTTTCTAAAAATCTTCCCGGACCCCCCTTTTTGCTGGGGGGTATTCCATACCCCCCAGGCCCCCCGGATCCGCCCCCTCCCACAAGATGGTACTAATCCGCCACTGAATACGGCTTTGGTCCCAGGTTCAAATCTTGCTAATCCCTAAAGGCTATAATAATGCCACGATCTTTAAGGCCTTGTCTGAAGTAATGTTAAAACAATTCCCGGCTAGAGCCCATCGTCATAGGATGTGATGTTGTGTTTTAAACAGAAAGAGGTTCATTTTTTTTCTTATTAACAGTTTTTATTTTATATTTTATTTAGTGTAGTCATTAAAATAACCTGGATAGTTTATCACATTTTATACAGTTTCTTAAGAAACTATGTTCTACTTTTTGCTGAGGTTCTAATGGTTTAGAGCCAAATATTTTCTCACGAGAGTTGTGAATTCTATTACAACCCAATTGATCAATTTGTTGTTACTGTTCCTTTCTGTGAAGCTATTGTCATAGAGTAAAATTAATAAAATTAACTTTAAAAATTTTGTAAGGGAAACATAGCTAGCTCCAGCAAACTCAAGCTGAACTCGCCTTGGAACACAATAAAATAGTATGCTGATACAAAAGGATAAGATGTCTTGTAGTATTCACAATCAAATGTTATCCCCTTATCTTTTTTACCAGCCCAATTAGAAAATGCTTTTAGTATTAGGCCCCGGGTACGATACGAGCGGTGAGCGGCAAGCGGCGCCGCTCTGACATCGCATCTCATTTAATTGGGTGTACATTTGTTAAGAGTGGCCACGATAAGTCTGAGCGGTATGGCAAGCGACGCTCATGGTTCCAAGTCATAACCGTCCAGAGAATGTTTTTGGAATGACCAGCACAGAGGTTTTAAAAACACTTCAGTCACCAGAAAAGTATGGGACAAAGTAAGGGATAATTTGTTTCTAAAACCTAAGTTTTTCTTTAAAGGCGAACATTTTTTAGATAGCAACAGTTGAAATACGTCTTTCGGATAAGCACAGTTTGCCATTTTCGACTAATCCGACTCCTACAACTGAGGAAATTTGATAAGCGTTATAAATGTGCCGCTAGTATCGTAGCCACCACCGCCACTCAGGTTGCCGCTTGCCGCTCGTATCGTACCCGAGGCCTTATGCCTCCAAGATCAAGAAGCTACCTTTATAAAAGGTCAATTTTTGTTCTTGATTAAGTCCTAACCCCTAAGCATCAACAAATTCAAATGTGTTGTTCAATATACAAACCGATGTTGTTTCCCAAGTTGGAACCAATAAACCAGTATTGTAAAATTTCATTTTGTATGGTATTTGTTTATTTACAGCGGCCGTACATCTCAGATGAAACTGCTTGCTGGTGCAGTTGTGAAGAAGCGACCGGCTGAATCTCAAGACACCTCGCCGAAGAGACAAAAGACTGAGCCTGAATCAGATAAGAAACCAAATGGTGCGGGAGACGATGCTAAGGAGTGTTCCAAACGCTCAAGAAGTGAATCTGAAGGTACGGTAATCAGATTACAATTTATTTTTAAAACCTTCTCTTCTTCAGTCCCTTAAATCTTCTATATATTTTATTTATCTAACGCCTATTCATTACTCATCAAAACCTTTATCTATTCTTTACCAGGTCCCAATTCATGGTCCTAGAGTGCCAAATTTCCAAAAATCCTTTTTTTTACAATATAGTTTTGATTAGGGCACAAAAAAAAAGGACATGTACAGTAGACCCCCTCTTAACCGACCCTAATGGGACCGGACGTAGGTTGGATGACTCAAAAGGTCGGTTAAAACGGGCAATCCCTAAAATCATAACATAATGAAGTGCTATTCATTTGAAATTATATAATCACTAGCTGTACCCGCGGGCTTTGCCCCGTTTTACTTCATAAGTGAGCTCGTTTGCATGGCTCAATCACGTCCTGGTTGAAGTTCGTTCGCTACGCTCACTCACCTTTAGGTTGGAGCTCGTTCGCTGCGCTCACTTGCCTTCAGGTTAGCTCGTTCGCTACGCTAACTCGCCTCCAGGATGAAGTACTGTAATGTATTAATTGATGCCTTCCAAATCCATCGTAATACAGTAGAGAACCTTTTGTCGAAATTAAAGATACAAGCAACCATTTTGTTACAAGACAGGATGTTTATTTATAGCCTCTCACTGGAGGCTCGAGGCACAAAAACTATCTTGACCTTGGAGTTGTTAACCCCCCTTCCCTGCCCTCCCTATAAGTTGCGTTGTTTGTTTACTCCAGCGATAAGATAATCAGTTCTCAAAATCGTAACACACTTTATGATGTTATAAATTTGCTGCACAGATAACAAATCAGATCAGATGTGCTCGCGCTACGAACGATAGGCTATGCTATATTTTTTGGGACCAATACAAAATAACTTATTCTTAGTCATATCCTGTGGAGATAAGCGTATGGTTCAGTTCTCATCGCCCAGCGTGGGAGCGGAAATGCCGAGATTCCTAGTAAGCAGCGGTTAAACCGAACTGCTCTCAAAGCAAGGTCGGTTAAAACAAACTGTATTATTTTACGATCGAAGGCGGATAATCCGATTATCGGTTAATACGAGGTCGGTTAAGAGGGGGTCTACTGTAATAACAAAAAAATTTCAATAAGCATTTTATTAGGGATGGACGAGATTGGATTTTTAGTTCGAGACGAGACGAGACGAGATTTTTTATTTCTCATAAAATTTCGAGACGAGATCGAGACGAGATTTCTCTTCTCATACACAACGGGAAATGCACGTTCGAAATTTTTACCTGAGTTTGTAACATTGTTAGATGACTGTTTAAATACTAAAATAATGATAATAGGCAAGAATATTTACAATCTTTTCATTAAATAACATCAGCATAACATTTTTTTATTAATCTCGCCTAACTTATTAAAAATGCCTACGATTAGGAAACATGGTGATATCAGTTAGGATAGAGTTCAACTTATCCTAAAATAAAATAAATCATAAAATAAAAGCAATATTAATTTTTATAAAATAGTTACTTGTTTTGACTTTTTTATAGTAATAAAACATTCCTCACACTGCTTACACTTAACAAAACTTCTCAAATGTTATTAAAGTAATATTATTAAAATAATGAAAGTAATATTTACATTAAAAGAATTAATTAAATAAGAACGCCTTCGAAAAGGAAACGCAACTACAACACGCTCCTGTATTGCGGGTATTGCATTGACTTTCTGCAGGCGTTTTTAATTTTTTAATTTTTTTTTTTTTTTTTTTTTTATTCTCGTCTCGATAAAAATCTCGGCCAAAAAGTAATCTCGTCTCGTGTAACGAGATTGAAAATTTCCCGAAAATTTCCCGAAATTTCGAGACTTGACCATCCCTACATTTTATCTAACTAATAATAGTAATAATAGCTTGTTTACAGCTAAAACTCGTTTCCAGTTACTTTAATTTTAATCATTTTCTGGGGAGGGGTGTCAAAAGTGATGCCTTTGGTTCTAGCTACCCTAACATGCTTATCAGTCAAATAATACTTCCATCAGTCACTAAAATCCTCACTTTAATCAGTCACTAATAATTGGGCTACATTGATTACCAACTTAAATTTGCTATGATAAGTCAACCAAGTCTTTGATAAGCCTATAAAACTAGTGTCTCTTAGCCTCTAAGATTTAAACAACCACTGAAAAACTTGCATTAATCACTCACTGAACTAGTGTTCATCAGATCCTAAATCTACATCTGATCAGTCCCAAATTTGAGTTAGTCAGTCACAGGAGAAACGAGATGTCTACTTCTTCTTCTTAGAAAAGGCTGACAATCTCTTTAAAAAAAATAACTTCTATTAAAAGATTCTAGTCAGTTTCTAATTTCCGATGTTTGATTGTAGAAGCTGTGCAACCTCCTCTCCGATGCATCGGAATCCTGCCTGGTCTCACATCCTACGACGATGCTTCCAGCGACAGTCGCAGTGATAGTGATTCGGACCTAGAAGTTAACAAAGCCAAATACGACCTTCTCGGCAGAAAAATATGCAAAAAAATTGAAACTGTGTCTGCCTCGCAATGAATTGCCGTTTTCAATATTTGCACTTTGCGTATGTACAATTTCAATTGCACTAATGTTATTATTTTATCAAATGTGCTGCTACGTTGTACCAAACGGTTTTTATTTTCTTTTTAAGCTACCGGTTTCAATCTCAGGCATTATTTCTTGTACATTTTTCATTAGCTGTAATGTTTATTTTTAAGAATGAAGGGTAGTATCAAACAGTGAGCTGATTTTAATTTTTGTTTGTAAATGAAATACAATTGTTTAATATACATTTGTTTTTAAATTATCCTTGTAAATATAAACCTGAACCTGTTAAAATCGTCTAAAAGCTACTAGACATTTTTAATTGACTAACATATTTCAATCAGAATAATGTTCTTTCTAAATTGTGACACTAGGTTTGTATATTAGTGTTTTGATATTGTAATCGTCGACTCGTAAGTACAACCAATTAAGAAGCAGGATTCAAGGGGTAAAAATAAAACAATAATCAAGAATAGTATTTTATTCAAAACGCCTTGAGGTTAACTAAGTTTCATTTAGCATTTTTTTTTTTTCATTAAGCATTTTCATTTCATTTCACCTTGTCAGCAAGATGTCCGCCATTTAGTTTGATTTACTTTTAAAGATGTCTATAAGAAATTTGAAGAAACGATAAGCTATATTTCTTCAGCTATGCAAAACTTCCTTATTTCAAAATGGTAGTCATTTTAATTTTTACAACTTGCTAACAAAAATTGCTGATTGGCTGATTTTATGAAAAAATGTCACAAACATGCCGGTAAAAATGTCATTTTGCCGGTACCCTACTGAGGGTACCGGCAAAATGAGGCTCACCATTGGCAGCTGGGACTCGCAAACGAGGTATTTTTGGCAAAAATCTTATTCTTGATTTTGTTTTTTTTTTCACACTTAAAACATATGCCTAAATGTGTTGTCCCTGTTTCTTCAACACCCTATATTAGGGCCTATACTCTAGACTCTAATTTTCTTAAAGCTAGCAAAACTATCCATTTCACACAACAAACCATTTTCAAGATTATAAGTGTAGTAAGTAATAACCTACTCAAAAATATTGGTCAATCATTAAAAAACTAATTTACGTCAAATTATTAGCAAAATTGTACTAAATTGGAATACATCTTTTACAACCTTGACTAACTCAATTGTAAGAATTCAATAGGGTGTATCGATAATGTTGGGTCATTAGCATTAAGCCCTTGCGTGTTGGACGGTGACGGAGTTATGGTTGTAAACAGCGCAAGACTGCTAAGCCGTCTTCTTGTGTAAGGGAAGCCTCGGCAAGTGTTTATTGGCTTCAGACAATCACAGCGAGGCAAGGTCGCAACACTTTCTCACGGATTGTTTTAATTTTTCTGGACAAAACAGTAACATTTTGGGTAATGGCCTTTTAGCGTACTTCCCATATAGGGAAGTAGCTATTACCGTAGGTGGCATGGTAAGACCTGGACCTGGGATCGATTTACTTTTTAGTTTTACCACGATAACTCTAGCAAAAGTGATCCGATTTTGATGAAATTTGGTATAAACTTCTAAACCTACATTTGTTCAAACAAGCGAACCAGCATGATCGGACTATGGGAACAAGGGCTTATGGGGGGTTTAATAGGGTAAAAATGGGTTTTTCCCATTTTTCACCCTGTTAACATAAGATTTTGCATTTCTTTTCCAAACCATTTTCTAGAGCTCAAAAAAACAAATAATTTAGTATATTGAAGCATTGTTATATGTCAAACGATTAGGCCTACTGAAAAAATCCCAAAAAGTCTAAATTTTAAAATACCATGTTATTCTTATGGAGAATAAATAAACTGTTGTAGCTTGCTTTTCTATGGACATATTATATGAAATTTTGAAATTTTGTTTACTTTATACTAAGCTATCAATATTAAAAATAAACCCTATTTACTCCCCTCCTGTAGCAGCAAACCTAAGTACTCATCAAAATTAATGATATTTAAATAGGAAATAAATCTGACAATTTTTAGGAAATATTTTAGTAGAAATCCAGCTAGGTAAATGGAAATTTGCTTAGTCTGCAGGTTTGCTGTGGCGGGGGTATTTTTACTATTAACAGAGAATTTTTAAGGAACACACAAACCTTGAATGATTGTAAAGTTAGGCAGGATATAGCCAATTGTGAGTATAGAGGTGAATCTTAAAAAATAAAATTGCATTTTTTTAAAAACCATGATATAGACTCTAAATATTGTATTAATTTAATGGCAGTTCGCTACCACTGAGGAGTAGAGATGGGCGTTATTTAAAATAACAGTGTTGCGGCCGCAGCAACACGTTGCCGAGAACTCCCTGTCATTCTAATAATGTATCTAGCTACACCATGTTGCAGGAAAGCCGCGCGGACAACAAAAACGAAGACATGCACTGCCGTTAGTGGTTAGTGCCGTTGTCGCAACGCTACCAGAGCAACGATAACTTCGGAAACGTACTAGAATTAGAATAACACATCCTGTCTGGACAACGCCCCGACTTCTGACTACAACTGTAAACTAAACTGATCAACCGACAACGATAATTGAACGCTGCAACACCGACCGGTGGACAATGGTTTTTAGCAGCAACGAGCAATGGTTATTAAAATAACAGGTTGCTGCAACACGTTATTGGGCAGCTGCGTTATCGTTACAACTGTTGCTGGAAAACAACGTTAATTCCCATCTCTACTGAGGAGGTTTAACCCATTTCACCACCAGAACTTTTCAAGTAGTTTTAAGAACTTGATTGGTTCCTCGGCAGTAGTTGTGCGATATGTTGACCTGGGCTTTTGTTGTTCTGGAGGGTGACAGAGACTTAAATACTTCCGGAGACATAATAGGGTACCCCTGGCATCGGTTTTAGCTGAGAATGGCTGAATAAATTCTTTCACATCCTACTAGATGATTGTTTCCGAAAAAGGGGTCGGTCCTTGCACATAAAGGGCCTAACAAGAACAACACTACAATTCCCCCTCGAAAAAAGTATTGGTTAGTTTTTAATAAAGTCTCTGCGGGTTTTAATAACTGATCATCGTTTTCTTTTGGCACATAAATATTGTAGAAAACCAATTTATTAAACTGACAACCATCACAGGAAAGTGGAGGCTGCTATACCCTCTTGAATCAAGACCCTTGACTAAGTCAAAACTCAAAATTAGGGATGGACGAGATTGGATTTTTAGTTTGAGACGAGACGAGACGAGATTTTTTATTTCTCATAAAATTTCGAGACGAGATCGAGACGGGATATCCCTTCTCATACACAACAGGAAATGCACGTTCAAAATTTTTACCTGATTTTGTAACATTGTTAGATGACTGTTTAAATACAAAAATAATGATAATAGGCAAGAATATTTACAATCTTTTATTAAAAACATCAGCATAAAATTTTTTTATTAATCACACCTAACTTATTAAAAATGCCTACGATTAGGAAACAAAGTGATATCAGTTAGGATAGAGTTCAACTTATCCTAAAATAAAATAAATCATAAAATAAAAGCAATATTAATTTTTATAAAATAGTTACTTGTTTTGACTTTTTATAGTAATAAAACATTCCTCACACTGCTTACACTTAACAAAACTTCTCAAATGTTATTAAAGTAATATTATTAAAATAATTAAAGTAATATTTACATTTAAAGAATTAATTGAATAAGAATGCCTTCGCAAAGGAAACGCAACTACAACACGCTCCTGTATTGCGGGTATTGCATTGACTTTCTGCAGGCGTTTTTTATTTTTTTTTTTTTATTATTATTCTTGTCTCGATAAAAAATCTCGGCCAAAAAGAAATCTCGTCTCGTGTAACGAGATTTAAAATTTACCGAAATTTCGAGACTTGACCATCCCTACTCAAAATGTAACTAAAAGGTTTTTATAAATTCTGGATTAGCACTTGTTAGAATTAGTAGATACTAAACATGTTTTCTTCTAGTTTAAATTTTATATTTAATTTGATTAAACTCAGCAAATATTAAATTTTGGTTTTGTTTTTGCTTGCCTTCATTCTAATTTAACATTTTAATAATTTTTTAATTTATTACCACAACTCTGTTTAGCTTATATTTATTTTGGTCCCTTTTTTTCTTTTAATGTGATAACACTCATTATATTGAAGGGAATTAGCCACTTTGCATTATGCTTAATTAATTGAATCATGCAAGAACTACTAAAAATACCTCATAAATTCAGGGCAAATTTTAAATATTCAAAAGACAAAATTTTCTGACTAGGTACATAAAAGCCAATCTGTTAACATCAACTTTTTTTCCGTCATTGATTATGATAATTCTTCAATTCAATAAATGTTACATAAAATGCAATCTTAAATAACCACAGATGTTAATGGTAGGTCTGTTACACTATGTTACGACTATGTGCGAGGAAACCTGACCTAGACTATTATGTAAACAAAAGTAAGACCGACTAACTCGCTTAGTGGTGAGTTTAAAACCCTCAGGTAGCCTGCGCGGGCAACCAATACCTCACCACTTCACGATGAGACGACATAACACACTTCGTAAGTACCACTCTACGTCTTAGCATGTTAAAATTAATAAATTGTTTGAAAAGTAAAAGTAAATCAATTAAATGACATTCGATCAACTATAGAAATGTTTAATGAAGATTAACATTTATTGCAATTAATGTATATATTTTTGTGTTAGTATTTTTGTAAATTAATTTCTTTATAATTTCTACTTCGTGTATTATGATTTTGAAGTGATGGAAATAATGGGGGTCGAAATTTATAAGAGGTATGATAAAATTATTCTACTTCATAAATACTGTATCTTTCTACAAAAAAAACTAATGGATAAAAGAAATTTGATAAAGATTATGTTATTTCTCACAAAGAGCTTTAAAACAGCTTTTGCCTACTACCGTTTTTTAAAGTAGACATTTCAGTTCAGTTCTTAGAATTGAAAAGTTTCACATAACAGCATTGTTTACTTTCATAATAGCATAGTTTTACATAACAACACGAGTAACGGACCAATGGGGCTCAAGGATTGAGAGAAGAAGTAAAATTGTAATGATTCCAACTTCAACTAATCAGCTGTTCAGGCCAATTTAATTGTTGAGTGGTGCAATTAAGTGTTTGGTACAATGTTTCGGTGCATCACTGTCAGTGGCAATGAGAGGTTATAAACGAAAACATTAGAAGTTATGAGTAGTAATTTTTAGCAATTAAAACACTATCGTATGTAAAGTAGTGTACGCAACTCGCGTAAATAGTGTTAACGACATTCGTAGAAGTTTTAAGGGACTCCCCATGGCTCGTACCTTAAATTTTCTACTCATGTTGTTAACACTATCTTTACGCAATCGTTGCTACTATTAAAGTCTCGAAATAATGTGTATGTTTATTTAAATTTAAAAAATAATCTCTAATAATAATTTTTTTAAACCATTAACCATCGCTTTTGTTTTATATTTTCCCTCTTACTTTTTTACTTCTTCAGTAATGTCATAGTGTATTGCTTTAAATTATGTCACCTTTTGAAACGTTGTCAGCGAAAACTGACCATAATTTTTCATCAGAAAAAGTGTAATTTTCTATCAATCAAAAGATCTTCGTAGTACTTTTTTTCTTACTATCTTCTTAGAAACTTGCTGGTAATACTCTATGCTCCCTATCGATATAAACAGATTTTTATGCAAAAACTCTCAAAGTTTACATATTAAAGTAGACATTCCATCTGTATAGTGACCAGCTGTTCCCAGTGTTTACACAAAGAGAACCTCGTTAAATGACCCTTTAACACTTTGTTACTCTACTGAAGTTATACTTCCTGTTAGTTTTTGTATACAAATTATAATAGATGGAGACATGAGAGATAGTTTGGTTTTAAAATCCATCACAACAGGCTTCCCTTTCTATTTAGCACAATAAAAGAACACTGTATAAAAATGAAAATGGTAATTTGCAACAGCACACTGAGTGTTGGTGGCAATAAACAGTGAAACTATAACATGGGAGTGAAATATCTTTATGGTAGTATCCATAGTCAAAGATTAAACGCAATTGATTGCTCTTTGGAATAGCATTGATTAAGACCAGCCAGCGGTTCAAATATGATGGGTACAAGAGATATTTGCACCCTTACACCTTTGCAGGGGGGGAACTTTCTTTCTTGCGTCTCCAACAAACGTAAAATCTGTAGTGCCCCTGGTTCCCAACCCATTAACTAAAGCGGCCTTGGATGAAGCCCAAATTCACATTTACAAAATGTTTAGCAAACAATATTTTTTTTTCATTCACTTATGTCATAAGCGAAATTATCATATTACAGCTTAACAGTCTTAAGAGCTACGTACAAATGACGATTTGATAGCAAGAAGGTCTAACTGTAAGCTTCTTCTGCAACTGTTGTTGCGCAACGTAAACATCTCTAACTGTATGTAAGGAAGCCATAGTGTCATAAGCCAGGCAAGAAGCCCCACCGAAGTTATAGCCTGTAGCTTTTAACCTGTGGCAAGGACGAAGTCTTTCATATGCTCGAGTAATGGCATTAGCAAATTCTTGTCAAAATCCTTTTCAGTATGACATAAATTTATTATTTTCAGAAAAATAGAAAATCATTATGACCGTTTTCCAAAAAAATAATTTACAAATTCCCATATGCTAAGTTATTTTGTTTAAAGCTTTATAGAAATTGTAAACTAGTAACTGGGCTAACACTGGCACAATAACAATAATAAATCTTTACTTCTCCACAAGTAGAGTACAATCAATTACAATATAATTCCCAGGATCTAAGATACAAATTATTACCAATTTTATCAATGAGCATCAAAACTTAAATCAATTTTTGTTAGTTAACGAAAACAATGTGCTTATAACTTATAATAGTCAAAGTATAATAATATATTTATTGCTTTATCTAATATAAAATAAATTTCTAAAAAGTTTTAGCTCGTGGATGGAATATTTAGTCACTTAGTTTTCATCACAAGCGAATTTAGTTCTTTTTAGTTTGCAATCGAATTGTTTGGCCGCTGCGCCTCGCTTGGAAATAGAATTAAGTACCGGTACCGAAAACACACTATCGCTCCTTGTGATGAACAAATATTTTCACCATACTGTGGAAATAACCTTCTAAAAAGTTAGACCACATAATTTGAGACGATACAAAGTCATCATCAACCAAAAAATCTGCCATTTGTTTTTTCTGTTCCCTATTTGAAGTTACCCGAAAACGTTGATTTTTTTGCGGATGATTTAGAGAACTAAAAACGGGTGTTTTTTTGGACAGTATGAGGAAGAAAAATTACATATTAACTTTTTTTCACTCATAACAGCTTTTCTTTTACTATACAGTACAACTGTTCTTCTTTTCCAGATGCTTTTCTCTTGATCACACTATTCACCCTACAATGCTGTGTCCCCTCCTCCACTGCAGGCTGTTCAGGCTCCAGCTCAGCTGTTTTGTCTGCATTGCTGCCACTACACGCGGGAGAAGACTGCTCACAACTACAACTCAGAGGCTTGCAACAGTTGGCTGCACTGCGGGCGGTTGTTAGTGATGTCAACAACGAACTGAAGGCCCAAGATGGACTCACTATTGGTAAATATTTTTAAATTGTGGTGTATAGTAATCTTGAATCTTGCTCTTCAGCTTTAATTGATTTGTTGCAGTAATTCATCTACTTGGCAAAAGATCAAATTCAAGCAGGAGTCACCTTGTATATTTGGCTTTCGCCAGTTCAATGACGAGCTCATATTTCGCAAAGGCAAAAGGAAGCGTACCTTCTGCTTTTGTATCGATAAATTTCCATTTACTACAATGCTCATGGTGGATGAAGATGGTGCGATAGGAATTTCCTCACAGTGCTTGCCGCTCGGGCTTTTCCTTGCTCGTCACAAGTAGATATATTTCCGCCACAACAGAGTTTACATACTTGTTTATTTTACTCAAAGATTTAACCGTACAATATCAAGCTACTGCAACATTCACTTCATTTTCATTTTCTTTGCTCTAGGGCTATTGGTGCAGGACACCTGTTCTTCACCAGAAGGTGCCATGAAGGCAGCCCTTCGCACTCTGGTTGACATTCAACAAACCTGCTCCAACCCGCCTCTATACCTCGGTGAGTTGCAATTGTTAGCCCACCCCAACAACCAAAAGCTCTTTTCAGTTTACAGTTGGCATCAGGTTAAGCTGTTTGCGGGCGTTGTAAGATTGCAAGATTTCAGTATTCAACTGTAATGCAGTTATTACTATAATTTATTCATATCAATGCAGCTCTGAGAATATCAGGTTGTGGTAATAAGTTGTAAATTAGTTAATCACAACTCATCAAAGCTGGCTTTAGGTTCTTTACGGCAATGGGCACTTTTCCCTTGAAATTGAACAGATCCAGCGCTTTCCTAACCCCTCAGAAAAATTAACCTGACAAGTGGTTTATGAAACACACCAAACACGTACCCACTAAGTAGTAACTCAAGTTCATGTTCCTAACTTCCTAAAACAACACCCATGACCAACACACTTAACACCTCACCGGCTACAGGCTCTAAAGAATTTCTACATGTGTTCATAGATAAAATTTTACTGATGTCATTTTGTTTCACAGGTATGGTTGGACCGGAGGACTCAGATTCTCTGTCTAAGGTGAAAGCTGTCTCCAGAGTTTTCAATGCGACCCACGTTGTGCCGTTCTTCCACAGTGTAGCCAAGGAGTCTGAAGAAGACAGTGTCTTCTACGTCAGTATGGAACGGCTCAAGGAACAAGCCCAGGTAAAATGATAAGTACATCTACAGAGAGTTCAAAATTTTCATGTCTGTTCAGTTTTTCAATGAAATTTGATGAATTGTTTCCTCAAGTATACACTGATGAAGATAATAACCTGAGTAAAATCACAGAAAAGTAAGATACAGAGGATACATGGTACCCTTAAGTGGTGTCTAGCATCAGTCATTGTTGTCTAGCGCAAATTATATTCCCTGGCCCCTTACGCTCTCCTTTCCTCTCTCTTGTGTTAGGAAGACAGACCCTGGGCGCTGCAACTGTTGTACAAATATGCTATATGGCCATCGCTGTTTGGGCTCTTCCTTGATTGATACTAGTACATTTCCGCCCCAATATACCAGAGCTAAAAGCGCAAGGTTGTCCAATTAGCTTGTATCCTCTGTATCTTACGTCTCTGTGGTATAATAACTCTTGGTGTATAGTTTGTTGCAGATTGAATCCTTATTTGGATTGTTCAAAATCAACCAGAATCTAAACTAGTCCATGAATTTCTGCAGTACAGGTTGTTTTCTAAGCGAAAGCCATACAGTTTGCTTACCTGATGAAATTAGCAGCTTATTAAAGGGATGCGATGGATGGGAAAGGTTGTGTACTGGGACAAAACGTCAGTGTTGTTGTGTTGTATGGCCTTTTTTATATTTATACTTCTCAGGGATTTTTTCTATAAACTCTATTTGGATTAAAATCTCATAATTTTACTACAAATTCTTGATTATTTTCAGAGCCTGCTGGCCATAGTGAAGAAGCTGAACTGGCAAAGTTTCTCCTTAGCATTTGAAGAGCCGATGTCTGAGCTGGCAGAAATCCTGATCCATGCTGTCAAGGAGGACAGCTCAGTGTGCGTGAAGGGGTCTGTGTCTAGGATGCATGTGCAGGCTGCGGTCCCCAACATTTTTGGTGGTAAGGAATTTTGCTTCATCCTACAGCACTGGCAAAAGTAGTAGTTCTAAGCTTTTCTTCCAAACTGCAACACACACCTAGTGTAGAATTAACCACCAATTATGGAGATGTAAGCCATAGAATGTATAAGTGTAAGAAAAGTAAATAATGATTCAAGCAATTACTCGCCGTCCATTGTATTCAAGGTGCAAACTACTTTTGTTGACACTTCTTTGCAACTACTAAGCCAATTTCAACGAGTAAGGTGCCAAAATAAGACTGTCCCAGTATTTAAACGATGTCTCAAATTGTATGTATATGATTCAAATTCAAGGTGTTTTTACCCTGAAAATTCGTTGTGTTTTCAGCATTGATCACGTTGTCAATCTTAAATTGCTGCCAGAAGTTTCATCCTTACTATGAAGAGGCATTCTTACTGGTCAGTGGTCACACAAATGTCTCTTTATAGTAAGGGCAAACAATCTTACTGCAATTCACAAATGACAAGGGTTCAGTGAAAATAAAGCATGGACTTGACTTATGACGTAGTTGCTGTAGAAAATCGTTTTGAATTTTCATTTTCATGAGATCAGTTGGGCAAAGGTATTTTTATCCTCTAGAGCATAGGCCACCCTCAAAGTTTGGAGGACTAGTGATGCAATAAAGATATGGGGTGCGAACTTCGTAGTGTTTGAGACCATTGTTAAGTCAATTATTTCAGCCACTTTAGTTTCATTCCAGCTGATGCTGAACAGTTGTAATTTAATTGGTTGCGTCACAGTACTCGTCACATTTAGATGTTTTAAATATATGAATATTCTGCAGGTAGCCAGGATGGAGTTGTAGTTCTAGCAGACTCTCACCAGATGGCAGCTAAGGTGCTCCAGTCTTACCAAGCGCTGACAACTCCTCTGATATTGATGGTTCGCACGGCAGGACTAGAGGCGTGGCAGGTACCTAGGTCTGCCTCCAAGATGTACCTCATGCAGCAAATCAGGTGTGTTTCTTAAACTTTCTGACACCTTAATTCTTTTAAACATATTACTAGTAGTCATTGATATTGCAAATGTATTCGTTTATCCATGTCAACAACTAAAGTCTGGTTTCCCTAACTTGACTAACTGTTTGCAGCGCATCAGACGAGAATGTTCCGCAAACTTTGAACACAACACTGATGAGCCAATATGAGGCCCAGAAACAAGCAGAGTTCAAAATCCATTGCAAAGATATCACCAACGCAGCTGATTGTGCTGTTGAGAGTAACACCCAGGTAAGTTCACTTTAGTATAAAAAAATTGTTTCATGTAAGAAGCTGTTTTTCTTTTACCTCTTTCAGCTCTAATGTTCAATATAACAGACAAAATTCACGTATGTTGTGACGGAAATATACTTGTGACGAGCAAGGAAGAGCTCGAACAAAGATCACTTTGCGGAAGTTCCTATCCCACAGGGCATATAGGGTCTTCCTCCGCCGTGAGCTTTGTAGTACATGAGTTATAGGGGGGGTGGTGTTGGACTTTTCCCTAGACACTAACGACTAGTGATAGACACTATACAAGTGTACCATTGAATGATTCCTCTGTACCTTACTTCTCTGTGGTACTACAAGCTGACCAAACTTCCACTTAGTACATCTATATGAGTTATACTCATTAAGAACCTCTTTCAATGAATTTTAAAATTCTCTAGGACGCCTTGTTGGAGAACATTGATGTATCTGCGACCGGGATGGCCAACGCTGTCCGTTTGATAGGCTCGGCGCTGCGTACGTCCCATCGTGCTCGTTGCCTGGCAGGCAGCTCTCCCGTGTTCGGCATGTGCGCCAAGCTGCTGGCTCTACCATCTGGTGAATGGCACTCGGCGCTGCGCCGGGCCACAGCTACCACCAAGCAACCTGACAACACCAGAGTGAGATTCCTCATGGAGCTTCCTACCAGCTTCAGCATCTACAGCAGGGACAACAACGAGGGAAATCTAGTCAAGGTGACAACGATTAACCTATCATAAAATCTTCAACTTGTAAATCTTTTACCTAGAGCTTCAATCTTGAGAAAACACAATGAAACAGCGTTTTGGAATTTTTTTCTTAAGAGAAAATGTTTTAATAGGCTAGAGCATGATTTCAGAGGGAACACAATGGAATAGTGTTTTGGGATTTTTCTCAAGAGAAAATGTTTACATATCTAAGCTAGGGCTTGATTTCACAAAGAACACAATAAACAGTGTTTCATACCTCTCTTTCTTCAGGGAACATTTTGTTTAAGGTCTTTAAACATTTGTTAAGACAAATGTTACGTTACATTTCATGAGTCAGATGGAGATGTTACTGAGAATGGAATTCTGTTCTGAATGGGTCAAGTCTGCCATGTATAATTTCTCCATTGCATAGTACATAACTAGCCCTTTAGTTTTGGTGATTTTAGACTATAGCTTTAATACAAATCCAATTCTAACACTAACCATTTATCTGAAATAATTTATCTTAGTTACATCTACAAAAACTAACCCAAACGTGTTGGTCTAGGTGGCCTCTCTTACGGCAGGCACTCTGAAACAACTGGCCGGCTACAATTTCCCCGCAATGCAGCACGCTGCGAATCTAACATCTTGTGGAGAAACCCCCAAGATCCCCATTGCCCCACCACCCATCGTCATAGCTGCCCCGCCACCAGCCGGTGAGTACACTGAGGGTCCGACCCTGAGGGACCTCTACACCTCCGAGTACTCCTTCTACGAGCTCGTAGGAATGATCTGCGGCGTTGGCTTCATCATGTTCGGTGTCATGGTGGTCATAATCTACGTCATCTACAACAACCTCGTGGAGAAGACGGAAAAGGAAAGCACCGGTGGAAGTTTAGAGTCCGTACCTGCTAGGGCCGCTAGGCCTACCACTCGGGACCGTGCTTCCAGAGCCGCACGAGGACTGCGGGACACCTTCCGTCGGAACTCCTCCGTCCGATCCTCAACACACTCTTAATCGCAGATTTTGAAACACACATTCATTCACCATTGTCATCTAAGAAACTATTGAGAAAATACAAAAAAATAGAAACTTAGAAAATAAGAAAATAAAGTGAAACTACTTGTTGTTAAGCTCTAGTTGTTCGAGGAATGAAAAATATACTGTTGACTTAGAGAGTGATGTTTGCTGAATAAAACAGGTATTGAAGTCAGAGCAACTATAACATAATGTGATTAGTATGTATTATTGTAAGTTTTCAGTAAATACAATTTGTAATTCATTGTTTTATTATAATATCAGTTACTTCCATGTAAATTATGGTTATACAGTTTTAAGACATTTATTTTTGGCATACAATTATATATTTTTACTCATGACTTTTTTCTAAATTAGACTATTAGGAAGGTTTTATACTTATTTACAAAAATAAATAAATATGACTAAGATCAGATTGTGTTTACTGATATTGATTTGATTTATTCCTTCCTCATTTCCCGCACACTTATGAGTAAAAGATGTCCGTGTTATGATTTAACTATTTTAGTTATAATGTTATTGTAATTTTTTGTCCCACTTTCGACGTCTCGGGGACTAGCCTCTTTTACACATTACTTCAAGCTAGACCTAGAGGGTCGCTTCATTATCACATAATAAAAATCCATTGGTGATTTGCAGGATTTAAATTTGGAACCATAGGGACCAAAGCCCCACGTTCTACCTCTAGACTAGCTCACTCTTTATATGTATGAATATGTAATGAAACAAGGACAATTTACAACCTAGTAGTATGTGGAAAAGAGTCGATGGGGAAATTCCTCTTGACCTGCTCGCAGTTGAAAAGCAGACCACCTTCACAACTTCTTCCTAGGTGGAAAGAATAGAAATAGTGAACACCGGAAGAGAAACTATACTTTGCAAGTGTGGTAGAGAAGTTTAGGCACTGGTTTCAACATTTGGAATCTGGCTGGGCGAGCCAATAGGACCAATTTCTTCCTATGTATGTCAGTTACATACTGATGTACACAACCTCTTAGACTTTAGAATGTGCCTCCATTAAGGGTGAGCTCTACCTCTCCGCCGCGTGCTAATGCAAGGGTTTAGGATCTCCGTAATTGTCGGTTTAGTTCTTAACCAATTAAAAATATATTTATGTTAATTTATTCATTTGTTATTTTTATAGGCTTGTACTTTAAAAACTTTTTGATAATAGTAGAATTTTAAGTGGGAAATGACTGGTAAATATGTCTAAATAAGCTTTTTTTCTAAAGCATTTTACAGATACAAATACATATTTTTAGAAGAAAATTTAAAAAACAGGGTCATAGAGCGCACCCATAAATAGGGAAGGTCATCCAAGTGCTCACTCTCCAGAGGGGGAAAATTATGCTTGCCACACTTTCTTCGAGTGCAGGAGAAATATACAAATACACAACCAGTCTAAGATAACTAAGTGTGTTTTATAGTGCATTTTCCAGATCTGAGTAACCATAGAAAACATACCTAATTTGGAATCCATTAGTATAGCTGGCTAGTATTAAAATGAATTAGGTATGAATAGTTTCGCATGAAGAAGTTAAAGGGATCTATATCTTGTACCAAAATAAATTAAATTAGTTTTGGTTTTGGATAAAGTAAATTTATTTTGTATGCCATAATTTTTTTACACTTTCCACTGTTCTAGGTTTAAAAAAATGATGAACTCAAAACTAGGCCTACATTGAACAGGTCTTTATTCCATTGTAATCTGTTTGGTAGAATGTTGTTAAAATAGTTATAATAGTTAAAAGCCTTAGAACGCCTTCAATATTGTCAGGCAAAGAGCAGCACATTAGTGCATGGCTATTTTTGTGCTACAAGAAGCAGGCGTCGCTGGTATTCAAAGATTCTAATACAAGTTAAGTATTCGCCTACTTGAATGTGCGGCTATAGATAATTAATTGTAGGTTGTGTGATTTGGTTTGCTAAAGATAAATACAGCCTAGCCATACCATGCAATCCTTGTTTTTTTTGTTTTTTTTTTATATATATACAAAAAAGGTAATTTTGACTAACCTTAGAAAAATATTTGCGATATGAAAAAAATTTTGTAAGTTCATGTAGGATTGATTTTGCTCCGAGACTTTTCAAGAATAGATTATAATAAAAATACTAAGAACGCCCTTGCAAAGTAGACGCAACAACAACGCGTTTTTGTATTGCGGGTATTGCAGAGGCTTTCTGAAGGTGTTTTTAACTGTGTACATCCCAAAAATCGTAAAAAAAAAACTTAAAATCCACTAACCAGACCTAATTTGGCATTTTCCTCTATGTTCTAGCACGGAATTGTTTTCCAAATTTACTTCAGGCTAGGTCTAAAGCAGTTCACATCATTATCGCTTAAATAATGCCTTTGGTGATTGGCAGTATTTGAACCTTTGTTTGACCTTGTGGACCGAAGTCCCGCGCTCTAGACCAGATTGCTACCAGGCCACATTAGATGTAGAACTTCTAAAGGAATGTCTGTATAAAAGCCATTGTGTATATACAATATCTTCAATGTATTAGATTGGATTAGACTCCCCACAGACATGATTAGTGAACAATGATCGAATGTTGAATGAATCGTGATTATCAAAGCTTTGTCATATTCATATTAATTTTAGATGGGGACGCCACCTATGTACGAATTTGAACACAAATATGAGTGAATGATCAATGTTGAAATGTGGTGTGGGTTGATCTGTGTAGCTTTGTTACTGACTAAGATCAGCTGATTCAATAATCAGGACCATTTATTGAAAGCTCAATGATCAAGGACAGCTGGGTACAGTTGCGAACCATCAAAAAGCTTCACACTTTTCTCCAGGATCGAACCGGTGACCCGCCACTGACTAAGATTGGCTTTTTCTTCAACCACCAAAAAGCTACTGACTATTTAGGATTGAACCGATTAACATAAGTATAAGAAATTAATTATGTTTAGTCAATGTTTGTTTGTCAACACATGTCATTATTTTACTACAACTCCCAACCGAAGTTATTTTGATTGATTGTTAACAGAACTTTTTTCAAAGCCCTTGAATATACCTTATAAGTTACACAATTCGCTGGCATGTGTTAAGTCTCGTGTGATAAAGAAAAGTCCTGACCTTCGTGTTCACCAAATAGTTGAACAAGTTCTTTGAAAGGTGACAATTAAGTAATTGAGAGTTTGTACTTGTAGACCGAACCGTTACAGGAATGTTAATAAAATATAAAGGACGGATTCCAACACTATAAGAGCCAGTACTTATAAAGGTTGTGATCCATGATGGGTTTTTATAGCTTCGTGAAAGGGAAAGTATATTCCGAGATAGCAGTGCATTTAACAGATTGGATTTTGTTAAGAGGTTTTTACAGATCTACCACATGGATAAACTCCAAACTGAAACTGTCTATACTTGGAATGCGACGTAATCATTTGAGAATACAGTTTGAAAGACTTTTTTTAACTCCAATTCAGGTCCTCAGAGGCTATAGTTAGGTTTATCATGTTCCAATAGCTAGTCGACAATTTGTAACGGCTATTTCCAAGTATATAAACGTTTTTGGTAGTATTGCTATCAGGAAATAATGTTCCTCAGTACCATAGCCTCCTATAATACAAGGTCTCGGCCGGCTGAAGAGGACGAAGTCCTAAAACAGCCTCAGTCCAATAGGGTTTCATTTCAGCTCACTAGATTGGAACGTCATGAAGTAGAAGAAGGTCTCGGCGTTATTGTGTGGCAACGTTGCACCGGCCTTACAACTGCACAGACCCTCCATATGATTGCAACGGCTGTTTCATTAGGCCGGGATTGCGGCGTTGCCAATTTTGTCTAACCTCATACTAGTTGAGATGGCTGTTTTGTTGGATTTTTGTAAATTGGATGTGTTACAGATATTTTCATATTTGGAGGTTTTGAACATTCAGGAAGTAAAGAAGTTAAATCAAGTAGCCTGAGAAAATTCTTCGCCGCACTTATTTAATAGGTTGCCAGGTACTACATTTTAACCTACTGAAGATTTTTTTATTTATTTAAATTTCATTGGGAAGGATTGTTTTGTGTAATCGTTAAATTTATTCAGAGGCTCTCAGTTATGTTTGGCGTTTATGTACATTCAGCTGTGTTTGATTAGTCAAGATTTCTTAACAATTATTTAAAAGGTTATTGGTTTTTGAGTCTTACAATTTTGTCACTAATATTTAGGTGACACGTGATTTTGGTTGTTGTCAAAACATGTAACGTTGCTGTATTATTTTTTAAAACAATGGTTTATTTAATTTACTAGTACAAAACTAGTATGTTTAATGTATGTTTTAACCGATGTGTAGATTCTATTTATCTTTTGGATTATAGTCCTCCACGGATTTATGATTTTGGCGAGTTTTAGTGACATAGTTGTAAGATCAGGGGTGCTAGCTGGCCTAGTAGTTCCTGAGGTTTTGGGTTCAAATCCTATCAATCACCAATTCATTTTATCAAGTGATATTGCCGCGATCCTCTAGTCCTCTGGAGTAATCTGTACATCGAAGTATATAACACATACTTCCATGAATCTGTACTACAATAGGATAGAGTCTGGCGTCCAAGAGGTTGGGAGTTAAGAAACCAAAAACACCTAACAAATAATTTGTCATCAGCTGATCAATGATATACAAAAGTACATATGTTTATATTGTTTATCTTTGGATCATAGTTTATTCTGATGTTTAGCACACGAACCAAGGATTCAGGATATCTAGTGACCTATCGGTCTTCACCAGCCTTGGACAAGCTCTCTTAGTTTATCCGATCCTAATAACAATAATTATCAGTGTGGAGTCACACAATCACTAAAGGTCACACTGATTACACACAACACACATTTAGCAGTCGTTTACATAAGGTCAGGCGTGAGTCTCGAATTTAACGCTTTCTTTGTAATCGCTGTAGTGATTATCTCAAGTGACTAAGTGATTGTTGTAACTCATTCATCTTGGATTGTGGACTTGAGTTTCTTATTGTGGTTAGGATTTGGTTTGGATACTTTAATGGTACTTTACTTTTCAATGAAATGGTGACCATATAAAGTATGTATTTTAATCCAAGTATGGAGTGTAGGATTAGTGGCGCGATCTTGTAGTCTTGTTAGTGACTAAGGCCGACTTGTTCCTTAGACACAGCTGTTAATTAGACCATACAGCTAATGAAACTAAGGGACCTACAATTTATAGTGGAACCCGAACCACATTTTTGCCTTGGTACAGTATATACAGTAAGTTTCAGGATAGTACTGCGGATAGTCGTAGTACTCACTAGTGCGGACGTGAATCCACACCAGGGAGTATATAATCCACAGTGTATGCCTATAAATATCCACAATTCGTAACCTCCTAGTAGCCTAGTTGGATTACAGGACGTCGCCACACGTCGTCCTAGTTTGTATAGTAAACGAAGACCTCTCACTATATTAGTCTTGACTTGAGTACGATGTCATTATGTTTGAAAGTGGTCTCTGTAAGCTTCACCTTTGGATGTTATTTTTGACAGGGATGCAACAATAAGCTACAACCGATTGAATCAATCTGTACATAATTTCGATACAAGCGATTGCTTACAATCGAAGTTTACAAGAGCTGTATTTTACTCCCTTGGGAAATAAAGAACTTCTATTATAGACCGCAACGAAAGTATTAAAAACTTAAATTTTTTCTGCAGTATGACGAAATTTGTTTTCTTACACTTCATTCAACATTCAAGCAATTTTAAGGAACGTTTATTCCCCAAACAGTTCGAGTAAGTTGATTTTTGTCGGGGTTTAAAATTATTCCGACCCACTAAAATATAACGCTCTTTTTGTTAAGTCCTGAATAATTACTTATTGTATTTTTGTATTTTTAACCGGTGAGAAAAGTACAGTAGAATTTACCCTAAACAAACTATTAACCTATGGTACATCAAATGTCTCAATCACAACCACTTGAGTCATAACACTTAAGTCAAATCATGAACTTTAATTGTATGAAAAATCAACCTTACAATTTTACAATCCGACGAAATAGTAGTTTACACAATGATTGCGTTAAGTTAGTCTTTACGACACGAGTAGAAAATTTAAGGCACGAGCCTTGGCGAGGACCTTAAAAACTTCCATGAGTGTCGTAAAGACTATTAACGGGAGTTGCGTACACTACTTTACCTACGACCGTTTTTTTAATTACTAACAATCTGGTTTTTAATTACTATCAATCATAGGTTAGGTTAGGTCATTACTTCTTAGAGATATATGTTTTCGTTTATTGTCAGTGCCACTGAAAGTGATGCAACGACTTATTGTATAATCAGCTGATTTCATGTAATTACGTGTTTGTAAAACTTCTTTAAATAATATGTTACTTTTTTCAGGGAATAGGTTCTGCTAGCAGCATTGCTAACCAAAATTACTGTATCAGGTACAATTAGGAAAATATTACATATTTTTTGACAACTGAATAATATAGTGATTAGTGAAACAGTTAGCCTAATTATTTACAGTTAGATTTCAGCATCGAATATGTGGTCCACAACGAGTTGGGTGAAAAAGTGGTTAAGAAGTTTTCAAAATAAACCAGAAGAACATTTTCATTTATCAATTTAACCTTATTATGTTTCGTCCACTTAATGAATTGCTGGTATGCAATTTCATACCTTTGTTTTGATTTTGGTGGCAAAAGATTATCACAAACAGTTTGTGCTCTCATTTCCATCTCGTCAACTTTACTTTCACTGACATTTTTAAATCAGTTTAATGTACCTTCCTTTAACTTCCACCAACTTAGGTAAGAATACTCGAGTATCAACAGGAACAAGTCAGATCAACAATTAAAATTGTCAACTAATCAGCTGATCAGCTGATTAGTTGACATTCGAAGCATTACAATTTTACTTCTTTTCTCTCAATCCGCGAATCTCATTGGTCCGTTACCCGTGTTGTTATGAGAAAAACTATGCTGTTACGAAAGTAAATAGCGGTTAAGTGAAACTTTTCAATTCTAAAAACTGAACTGAAATGGCTACTTTAAAAAACGGTCGTAGGTAAAGTTTATTTACAGTATCCAAAGTCAATGATATTATGATCTAACCACAAAGGGCATTTTAATGTTAATTGCCTGGTAGGCCTGTTGACCTTTTGACTTGCAATCATCATTGGATACGTCCTTTAGATCGAATCTGATATTACATCATGCGTTATTTCCGTAGTTAAAGGTAGGGTGCAACGTGTTCAAGGTAAATTTGGCAAAAAGAGTTAAAAGAATAAAAGAGGTGTGTCAGACCGAAAAAAACTTAATTTACAGCCAATTGGTTACCAAATTGAGTGCATGGGAAGTTACGTCATACCAATGCGTTTTAAAGCCAATGATTGTGTTTTACATCTGCCTATATTCAGGCCACAGCAATATTAGAACTTAAGTTATACTGAAGTGAAATGGCGGGTTTTTAATACACGCGTTGTTTGGTTAACAACGCCACAAGACCATGGTTTGTGGTTACACTCAGTATCAAAAAATAGATTTTACAAATTTGATCAAAGTATGATATCCAAAATAAACAAAATTAAACCTAATTAAGCAAACTACAACAGTTTATTACTCCTTAAGAATGGCATGGAAGCTTCAACTTTGCAGGTTTTTTTCTTTCATAAATTTATGTTTAAAGCTCCTCAAAATGGTTCATTAAAAATTGTTAAGCTGTATGTTTTGAGGGTCACAAATGGGAAACCCCCATTTTACAACTTCAAAACGGAATAGCGAAGAGGTTCCGGGTCTAAGTCTTACTGTGAGACCTACTAAAGCTTATTCTCTGAGTGGGAAATTCTTTAAAAAGATTTATTTATAATCGGGTCTATGTACTCTAGTGTAAAACCCAAGAGTATATACAAGATGTAGAATAATTTACTATCAACTAAGAGGAAAATATTAGTTGCAACACATTCAATAATACTTCAACAGAGACATCAGGTTTTACTGAGAATTTAGCTTGCAGTATTTAAATTAATTCCTAAAAACAATTTGTAGGGTAATATATAAATTTATAAATATCGTATTCAAGTTTAAATAATTATCTTGTTAACCTTGAGTTCTTGAGTAAGTTATTCTCATGTACTATTTGAACTGCTGACTCAACCTAGGCAATGATTTAAATATACTGTAAGTAGTTCTTGAAGCTGGGGAAAACAGTTAATGGCAATTATGAAAATCTTTGATCGATTCACTTAATTTTGAAAAAAAAAATATTATTAATTTACTGTAAACGCTTAAGTATCAAGCATAGTTGAAATTATTTGTAATTGCATCAATTGTCTGTTTTGCCGTTGATAAAATTCAATAAATGCTTCAATTGGCCGTGAATATAAATAAACAAGAAATATTTCCAATATTGATAGGATATTGAAACTAGTCCATATGCTTCATAAGTTTTATATGTCATTGTCATTATCTCAGCCTTGATACTATTGAAATCGAATCAAATCCATCCATGTATCCGATTGTGCATCCTTCAAGGTTAAAGATATTTTAGAATCCAGACGATTCTTTGAGGAATCAATAACATTTTCTGATATTTTACTTGATTTTCCAATTGATTTTGTATCAAAGTACATCAAACGAAATACCTTTTACTTTCTCCCCCTATACCATAGTATATGGAGAAAGTGTTTTCGTCAACATTTTCGAGTTTGAGTTTTGAGTGGATGTATCCATTTTGGGTCCCCCTGAGCCTAAAAAGAGGGTTTCGAAGTGATGTCTGTCCTTGTGTGTGTCTTTCTGTATGTGTGGATGTGTACAGAGCTACAGACCAGACCTGTAGTCCAATTTTGATTAAATTTGGCCAGTTTTTGATATTTTTTTAATTTTGATTTTTAATGATGATTTCCCCATAAAACCCATAACATAACGGAAAAATCAGGTTTTCCCGAAAATGGCCCGTACGATTTTGATAAAACTTTAGAATGTTATATCCCTTTGAATTCTTAATAAAATTAACAAAATAGTGCAACCACCATTGCTGTAAGAATTACGGTTCTAAAGTAACTTATGTTATTTTCCCATACAGACCCATGTAAAAACGGAAAAATGTATTTTTCGGAAAAAACCAGTCCTGATTGAAATTTATCCGTGTTGGTCTTTAAAATTCAAAACAAAAGAAAGCAACCCCACCTTCCTGTAAAAGTTACGGTTCAAAATGTAATGCAACTTTTGTGATTTTACCTATTAAAAATAGCACAGTTACTCCCACCGCTTGCCCATGAAAAAGATTGTTGAACAAGCTAATGGGAGAGAGTATGTGATTGCTGATACCGTTTATTTTTTATTTTTAGCAACAACACATTTTCCAATATAACGAAGATGGTCGATAAGAGTCAAAAGGAAATCTTGAATTAGGGTATAAGTCGAGTAGTACAATGACATTGAGTTTAAGGCAGGCCTGGGAATCGCAGTTCAGCAAACTTGAACTCAATTCGTAATATTTCCTTGAACTTGGGGTTTTCACTTTCTTCGGTTTTGGACTTACCGAAGATCACGATTACATAACCGTTTTATCTGTAACGCTGCAGACTCCTGGGTAGTCCTCGGCCCAGATAATGATTTACAGGAATTTAATGTAACCTTAAAAAGTCTTTATGCTTTTCACCATCGATGTTTGGTACAAACTAAAATAAAACGAATCCTTAGAATTTTCATTTGAGGGGGTCCTTGAATACACAGAAAAATCTCTTCATCTAAAAAATTCAGCCTTCTTTAGTATGCTATGTTGTTGGACCTAAAGCTTAAACGTCCCAATCCAACGCATCAAATCATTATCATATAGTCTAGTTAAAAACATTAGTGGTTGAGATTGGCAAAATGTATACATTATCTCCAGAATAAGAGTCCCACACTTCATGGTAAAATCAAAATTTAAAAAAGTTAAAATAATATTTTAAATGGATGAACTTAGATTAATCATTACACAATTGTAAACAAATTGAATCTTTTAACAAAATCCGTTACTCCTTTTTTGTTTCCAAGATAAAACCCTCCTTTACCCCTTTAATCAAAGTCAATAATTTCTTGTGTTCAGTCAAGTTGTCTTTGTATCAATTTTATATGTCTTTGTTTTTAACTGTCCATCTGTAATTACCATTATGTTAATCCTATTGTTGCATTCATTCATCGCGAATCACCTCTCATAACAAAACGTACTCATTTTTCTCTCATAAATTAAACCTCTTTTGTACCAAAACCCTCGATTTTTCCTCTTACATTTAAATACACCGCACATATTTGAATGAAAAATTGCTTTACCTACACAGTCGAGCCATAAAAAAGAAATAATCAACAGTAAGAAAAATAACTAACAAATTTGCATAGCATATGTCCCGAAATTTAAATATTCATTCTGTCTGCAAAGCAAACATCCTTGAAAGAGTTCATATGAATTCCTTCGTTGGGAGGAGGCTCGAATGATGCAATGGTAAAAAGTGGTGCAAAAAGTACCCGCTTAAAAAACAACCTCCCGCGCAAAATAAGATCTTGGAGCTAGTCTCCACGGTTGACTCAATCACCTTGGCAGTGGCAGTTGAGGGGCATATTTGAAACTAGATTAATTTATGATCACATCACAAGGAAAAAATATGAAAAAACTTTGTCTTTGGATTTATAAATAAAAACCCATTATGCTGAAGGGGGAACCAGTTATGACAGTGTACAGGGCCCATAAAAAGTTCGAGATCGGCATAAATTTTGAACCGTGTCAGAACGGTTCATTGAAGTGCATGTACGTTTTATTTACTTTTTGAAGCGAATGTGAGTATTCCTACTGGGGAAGGTCTACAAGAAGGTTGGAAGAAAATCTCAAATGACAGTACAGGTCGAGTATATTAAATTGAAGGTCTATTGTGAAAACACGTGCCACAAACTGAACCCAAAAAGGTTCTTTAAGGGAGTCCCCTAACTTGTTCTAAAGTCGTGTCAACGAGTCTAAAGGAATCGAAGAAATCCGAAGCTGAGTTATTATAGAAGTTAAATGTACCTAAAGAGAAGTATCAATAATATTCATGAGCCAACCAAAAATGGTGTATAAGGAGAAACAATGTTTTGGAGAAACTTGAAGGAATGAGCATTTATGAAGAAAAGACGGTTCTGCTATCCTTTCCCTGACTAAAGAGGACGAAGTCCTAAAACAGCCTCAGTCCAGTAAGGGTTTCAGCTCACTGGGCTAGAACATTACGAAGAACAGAACGGATGAAGCATTATTTAGGTCATTCAATTTCTGAAAATTGAGAATTAAATAGGGATTTTTGAAGTGTCAGAAATTGTTGAAATGAGTTCTTTTGGAATCTGCAAAGAACACTTCTCACTTAGTTTTTTGCAGGCACCAATTGCGTTTAGGGAAGAAGGCATGAAACATTCGGGCTAATTTCCCATATGGCTTGAAAAGTGTCAAATTGCTTAACCACATAAATTAATCATATTATGCTAATTGGAATTTAAGAACCCTTCCCTACTCAACCACGTCACTCCACCACATCATTCGAAAAATTTCGTTTGACTTAAAATACTAAGGGTATCTTTCTTGTACTATCTAGAACATCACTAGTTTTTTATCCTGTTTTTACAACATCGGTGAATATTTCAGACGTGTCTGATGCTATCAGGCTCATCAGTTGTTTGTTGTGGAAGCTACAAACAAGATCGCTAACGTCAGCTCATCCGGAGTATAGTCATTAGCTTCTTGTAAACCAACCAAGGAACTACGCGTCGCTTCAGGTTGGCTAACACCGGGGACTTCGCCCACCACCCACGGGATAGGTCGGGACTCCAGTTGCAACCTGCAACTCTTTTTGTACCCCTACACAAGGTAAGTATGCAGTAAGTGCAACTTGCAAGTACTTGCAGCCAGCAACTTGCCGTCTCAACTGTCCTCGTCTATACGCTGCTTAAGTTCCGAAGATCTTCCTGACTTCTGGTAATTGGGAGTTCAAAACGTCAACTGATGAAGGCTTGTCAAGCGAGTTTTTTTAAGCATATTGATATGTTGACGAAGGAAGAAAACACACATTCACGTTCATATATTCGAAAGTCGAAAGAGATTTCAGTTACGTAATATCTCGAACGCGAAATGAAATGAAAATCCTTTATTGACAACCATTATGCAAAAAGACATAACATCCATCGGCATAACCTTTTACCTTAACCTGCTTAACATTTTTTAACCTAACCTTTAACCTTTTTTAGGGTTTTAATGTGGTTAAACTGTTTAGAACAGATGCAAGCAATTTTTTTTATCAGGACTTGACTGAGTTTGAATAAGATCGATACTACAACAGGACTATAATCTAGACTAGATTGAAATAAGTTCCTGACAATATTTGAATTATTTGGACAGCGAATAACGTTCAAAAAAAAACTTAACACAACACACAGAATTTTGCTAGTTCTATATTAGATCCTTGCTTAGTTTCAATCAGATCGTGATCGAAGCGATAACTGTATACGCTCCCTATAATTGGGTTGTATTTCGATGAGTTTTTTCGTTCGGATATGATTGCAATAACTCTAATTTGATCAAAGTAAGGTGGCGTACCTGAATTAGAGGTGACAGAAATGTCACGAAATTTTTGAGGTGGTTGTTTTTTTACCCTACCAAACTGTACAGCCCGTGAAATTTAGTACTATGCTGGTCTTAAGACAATATCCAAGTAAAAACCTCAATGCTGAGCAAGTCTAAAACTGTGCATAAAGTTTAACCCGACGTATACCAAACATTTAGTAGTAAACCTATAGTTTGGCATTCCTTACCAATGTACTTACTTTAATCTCAGTCTTTGTAGCTATAAATTCCAACAAATTGAGCTCTCAGCATTTTTTACACAAAAAAGAATGTACGAAGGTGAACAGCCACTGGCTCTTTATCTCGGGGTGGAGAGGACCGGACTTTGGCGGGAAAAAACCAGCTGTGACATTGACCATGGACCGAGGACGAATAGAAGGCGGGAGTTTTGATGGGCGAAGCCGGCGTTGCCTGGGGCTATGTAACTCCATACCTACTTCATAAGGCGGAACTTGGAAGTGACTTCCGTAGTCTGCTAGAAAAGTATGATAGGGCGCGGTTCATCTATTGGTAATAGCTCGGGACTTTGGTGTGAAATTCAGAGTTCAAGACTATCCGACGACTAAAGAAAAACTTTTTGATAATTTACTACCCTACAAGAAAGTGTAGGGAGCGAGCTGGTCTAGAAGACCGAAGAGCGCAAGGCTTCGGTGCGTTGTGGGTCTAAAGTAGTTATTTTCTCCCTAGGGAGTACAAATCAGCTGGTGTCGCATTGTTGCAGAGCTGCATTAATGTCGATTTAAATTTGTTTACGTTGAATCTCTGAAGATGGGTAACACAGGGAAACTGTTAATTACACTGAAAACCCAAGAAATTCTAGAAACTATTGATTATCAACTGTTCGACAACACAATCTTAATAGACAAAATGATTCAATGCCTTCCAAATAATGAGCTGCTGTTCACGACAATATTGAAAATAATATGGAAGTTATTTTTGGAGCTTATATTTACATTAAAAGCGTTTAGTATTTTAACTTAGCTGTTTTGTACAACGAAAAAATATTGTTCTAAAACGGGCAAATAGTCTTTTCAACATTGAGCTCATGTCGAAAAGAGTCACTTTGCGCCCTAGTGATGAAGTATACTATTTTTACATAATGATGCCACATCTTGACCACTTTCCATTTTATTCCAAGGTACTCGTACAGCATCTAGGGAATCGAGGTGATCAAATGAATCATGCGTTTGCACAAAAGTTGAAGTTGCAACATAGTAGGCTAAGGTAAGTGGCATATCAATAATGCTTTATAAAAAACACACTTTGTCAGACTATGAAATATAGAATGTTGTGCTAATTGAACTACTAACCTTTATTTCCAAGGTAAATTAGTCATCCAATGCCTAGTTGTATTCCGGTTAAATGGATGAATACTGAATATCTAAAACAGCTGATTGCTATCAATTATTTTATGTCACATCGCGTACCTATTTGATAGAACGAGACAAGCTATTAACATTATCCTACTTTCAACATTTAAGTGTCAACTTTGTTGCAAGTAGTAAATTTTAACGTTTTTTTACGTTTGACAGGATGTTGGTGTAAAAGAGCGTAGGGCTTCCGTCCTTGGGTTCAAATCTCGTACCTATGTAGATATAGTTCTACCTTTCAACGTAAAAAGATAGGTTTCATAGTCGAAGAAATGTCTGTGGGGAACTCCACTAAAGCTATATTCTTTGCTGTTACATGTGCCATGTGCATTTGTATGTACCGTGCTTAAGTAAGATCTTGAAAATAAATATTTACGATTGAAATGTGAAATTAAAATACTTTAGGATATAATTGATCATGAACGTTTAGACTTTCGAAAATGGAGTTCTGATGTGGATTATATATTAATAAGACGGATTAGTAACTTAAATAATTTCTTACATAATTGGGACTTTAATTGTAGTTAATTTATAATGACGGAAATCATACTACATGATAATACATACTTATTAACAATACTTCGACAATAATAATTACAACCG
Organism: Macrosteles quadrilineatus; assembly: GCF_028750875.1. NCBI lineage: Eukaryota > Metazoa > Arthropoda > Insecta > Hemiptera > Cicadellidae > Macrosteles > Macrosteles quadrilineatus. The sequence goes on from NW_026542594.1 coordinate 196,040,319, forward strand.
GTAAGACAGCGTCTAGTTGTTCACAAAACAATGGGTTTTGAATTTTGAACCAAAATCTTTGCTTTTCATTTTCTTCCCATCATTCCAATAATACATATCTTCGTGTTTAGTCTGAAATGAGTGATGAACGAATGAAGAACAGAGATAATTGTATGTAGCGATATTAGTAACACTTTTATTTCTTTAAGAAAGTCAAAATAAAATTGTGTTCAGTTTAAAACCCTTGGGATGCTACTGACTATTATCAGGGATGAACCAGGATTGAACTGACAACCTATTGATTATTAGGGGAGCATAATATCGATTCAATTACCCAGCTACTGTAGCGGCACTTCCCCCACTCTGAACAATCGATGTCGATCAAATGCCCTATCGACAAAATTGCTATGTCGACCAAGTGGTTTATCCTTTTTTATTTCACACAACAGTCAACTGGAATGCCAACATGTAACATGTAAAAACAATTTTTCGTAAGAATATATTTATTTTATTACTAATTACGGTCAAGTGGCTTCTGGACCAATTAACTTGTCGGTCAAATGGCAGCCTCCCCTCACCCGTATGCTTATAATGTTCTCTGAGTGACTTTTCACCCATGAGTTTAGGCCAATATAGCTGAAGAAGAATGGCCTCGACGTATTGAAATCACCGAGACCGAAACGAATGCATCCTGACCGTCATACGATAGTGTTATTGAAGCCTTGCTGAATTTGTATTTTACCAACATAACCTAGAGTCACTTATCGCCGGATGGTGATACAGAAATGCCAGGCGTTACGGGAGAGGATGTTCTATTAAGGTAAGTTTATTGCAAGTTGATTGGAATAGTGAAGTGATTTTGAAGAAGAAGTAGTTATAATCAATGGTGTGGTTTGCGTTGCCTACATTTTTTTAGTTTCTTTATTTGAATTTTCTCGTTTTTTACGCAATCGAAACGCAGCAAAATCCACATATAGTCCTAAAATATCACATACGAACAACCGTAAAAGTACACCAGGATAAAAACACAGTTCCGAGGTATTTTTATTTTATGCTAAGTGTTGCAAATGGTATAGTTAATACCGCTGTTAAAATAGTTTTTCCTTGTAGTTATTGTATATTCTATGTATTCTACCATAGAATAAATAATATGTTCGATAGAAGTATGATAAAATTGCTTCTGTGTTGCTGAAAATACTAAATGTATTGACCATACCGCTACAATACTGTAAGCTTATAGTACGTTTATGCTTGATTTGACAGTTATTTTGTAGTAATTACAGCTTATATGCTTTACACTGCATCTCTTTTGCAGCATATAATACGTCAGTTTATATTTAGTTATATGTAAACATCACCTAATCAGTCATCATCATCTAATAAATAGTTTACAAATTTGAATGTGTCAATTGCATATTATGATAATTATTTGGACAGTTTCTTACGAATAATATAAAACGAAGAAATCAGGATATAAAATGACAATCACATAGCTTTCTAATGTTTATTCATTATTTTTACTTTATCCCCCTATACATTTTTGAATGAGAAAGTATTGTTTTCGTCCAAATTTTCGAGTTTGAGTTTTGATTGGGTTCCCCTGAACTCAAAAAAGTGGTGTTCGAAGTTATGTCTGTGTGTGTGGATGTGTAAAGAGCTACAGACCACACCTGTAGTAGAATTTTGATGAAATTTGGTATCTAGGTACTTATCCATGGTATCTCCAGGTTTTTACATTTTTTGGAAATTTTAATTTTTAAAGGGAATTTTTATATAAAACTCCATAAAATAACGGAAAAATCAGATTTTCTCGAAAATGGCCCGAACGATTTTGATAAACATTTTGTATGTTATAGTCCTTTAGGTTCTGAACAAAATTGTATAAATCCGATTTCCGTAAAAATTACGGTTCAAAAGTTATTGTAACTTATTTTATTTTCCCACAAAAAATCCAATAAAATTACAAAAAAATCGGATTTTGGAAAACCCCGATTTTGATTCAAATTAATGTGTTATGGCCCTTGTGATTCTAAACAAAATAATGCAACCCCCATTACTGAAACAATTACGGTTTAAAAGTTATTGCAACTTTTGTGATTTTTTCCTACAAAATTATCATAGTTATACTGTCTATACTCCTTTAATCTATGGTTATACCCACCACTTACCCATGATAAAGGTTGTTGACAAGCTTATGGGAGAAAGTATGTGTCAGATTGCTGATACAGTTTATTATAATTTATTTTTTCCTCATATGACCACACACACACTACTGCTGCTAGGTTCAAAGGTGTATTTGTATGCGAGATGAGTGTAGATTAAGTGGGATTCCGTGCATTCCTTGTTAGTTGTTAATGACTTAGATCAGCTGATTGTTTAATTAGTATGATTAATTGTCCAATTAACAATGACATCTGTCAGCAGCTAGTTTTTACCAATTATTGTTTCAGAATTTCTTATTAATAACACCTTAACACAAATCTAATACCTACCACATAAAAGAAACAAATTTAACTTCTAACTCAAAATAGCCAGTGTCTTTATTTCATTAAATTTCAATAGTGCAAGTAAACTTCCAATCCTATTGCGAAATTCGAAGAAGTAAAAATCATATAACAGACGCTTAGTTTTCCAAGGATCGGAAGATCGGATTCCTTTGTTTCTACATGTAAGGATGAGCTATCACGTGAGCTCTGATCTTTTACACATCTTGTTGATAATCTTATCATTGTTCTAGTTAACCGTGATTTAATTGTATAACGGACATCCTCGCTGTTGGCAGAGTGCGCAACAATTGAGCGGGGGAGCAAAATTGCGCTTTTGTCTGACCACGGATGTTCATTAGGCTCTAACAAATCCGCTGCAGCGCCTCTCCGCGCACAAAAAGTAGTCCGATATATAGGTTAGCAAATTAAACTATTCTGAACGCTCTAAAACAGGTCCTGTACATAAATACTTTCATTACTTCAAGGCAGCAACGCATCTAGAAGCGTATTTTAAAATATGCAGTTTAGTTGAAGTGTAAACAATGTAGTCAATTTTAGGTTATCTATAGTCCTTTAAGTAAACCTAACTCATGTGTACCTTACTATACTTTGATATGGGGAGCGAGCTGGCGTAGTGGTTAGAGCGCGGGACTTCAGTCCCTGAGGTCCCGGGTTCGATCCCCGCCAAGTCACCAATGGATTTATCTAAGAGATAATGCCGTAACCCCTAGGTCTAGCCTGAAGTAATGTGAAAAACAATCCCAGGCTCGTGCCTAGCGTCCTAGGACAAAAAAAAAAAAAAAAAAAAAAAACTATACTTTGATATAATACAAGGCTGTGGCGTTGATGTGTGGCAACGTCGCAACGACGTCCTATGACGGTAGTAACATCAATAACAAACGTAGGCCCATAAACATTGCGTAGACGCTCCATGATGAATTAATGCAGGAAGCCGGGATTGCGACGTTGCCACTTTTCTCTCACCACGGCCTTGTATTATAGGAGGCTATGGCGTAACAGATGACGATAGTAGCATAATAAATCTTTACTAAAAGGGACTGCAGTCGTTTTACAAATGCATCTCTGATGTTTCTCCAATGAATTGTTTTGTCACTACATACGACAGAGAAAATTCCCTCTTCGCAGCAAACCTACAAACTAAGCAAATTTCATTTACCTGATTGGATATTCACTTAAATAATTCCTTAAATGTCCATCCTCCATGTTTTTTAGATAACATAAGGTTAAACGACAGCTTTGGTTTGCACTGGGAATATAAAGAGGTGTTTTTGTGAGATTACAATAGCTTGAGGCAAACACATAAATTCCTCCTTTCGTCGTGTTAAAACTTGTTCGAATTAATGTACTGTACAAAATTTCATAAAAATCTGACAAAACCAATTTTGTGCACCTATCATCTAACACAAGCACCCTGTTTTAAACTTTATCAAACAAAAATGTAATGGCAAAAACCTATTATGATGGCGATACAAACTGGTTCTTCATTACGGTATAAATATTCGAATACTTTGAATATTATTAGGATCGGTTTCCTTATGGCAAACTGGAATAGCCAGATAAAGTAATGATAAGTTCAGTAAAAAAACTGCTTAGTTCTTTTTCTTGCAGCATTCTTTATTTAAATGTGACCTCGAAATTGGTGTAGCCTGCCAGGAGGATGATAAAAAAGTCTAGGTACAAATATAAAAGAAATTGTTTTAATAGTATTTAAAAATTTGTGTTGAAGTCAAGACCCCCATCTAATATATTTCTAAGTAAATATTTAGAGTTATCTTTAGGGTGGTCACGCAGCCTTGACAGGAAGTTTCATTTTATGATTTTGAAATTTTTGAGTATCCCCCAAAAAAGGGGGGGATTGTGGGCGCAACTCAAAAATTTTAAATTTAAACCCCCTTCAAGTGACACCTCATTTTGAAGTGTTTACAAAAACCTGATGAATGGTAAAACCCAGAGATAGCTATCTCTTCTCTATCCAAAATGGTGGCCAATATTCCCATAACATTAATTCATTCTTATCTTTTTAATGTAAAGACTTCAATACATTTGACGGGTTACAATTTTGGATTAAGAAAAGATAGCGAACTTTGATTTTCACCATTCTTTAAGTTTTTGTAAACACTACAAAACAAAGTGTCTTCAGGGGGGGTTACGTTTACAATTTTTGTGTGGCCCCCAGAATTTCCCATTTTTAGGGGAACACTCAAAATTTTCAAAATCATAAAATTAAACTTTCTGCTAAGATAGCAAGACCACCAAAAGGGTATCGCTTTAAATTTACTAAGAAAAATATTAGATGGGGGTCTTGACTTTTTATTCACCCTGTATTTGGGTTTAAGCCTGCCCAGTTGCTTCCCTATCTCAATTAATAATTGATAATTAATTACACATTGCAGCTAATGTGACAACATTTTTCAAGATAACCTGGAAAAACGTTTTAGGAAAGGTCTGCTAGGGTTAGGTTGGTTACGTTAGATTGATACGGCTAAAAAACTAGTTCCCGTAATTAATAAATGTTGACTCGATTGCTAATTGTTGTATCCCAACTGCACGTTAACTGGGTTCAAGAGTGCTAGCTTTCCAATCCGAAGGCTATTGATAGTGAGAAAATACAAGAAATTCCAAGGTTTAGTCTAAGACTCCATTGATGGATGTGACTTTTTATGACTGTTTGGTCGTGCATTAACTGCACCAAATAGTTCCTTAATCGCGCCAAGCCCTCAAATGTCTCAAAAATGTTCCTTAGTTGCGCCAAGCCCAAGCCAAGGGTGAGTTGTCCGCAGAAGGACCTTGTTTACGTGACATCCTAACCTATCCTAACCTAACCTACCTAACCTGACCTACTTTATTATACAGCTGCAGTTAATGAAATTATCGGGTGGCTCCCTGGAGTAGTTGGCGCAATTCAGGAATACCCGACTACCTGAAACAGTTAGTTCGCGCAATTAATACCTGCCCGACTATTTATGGGATTCCGTGATGACTTCTTAAAGGGATGTTTCCTACACCAAAAACTAAAATCTCGAAAAATTTTGACGAAATTAATACATTCTCAATATACTATGTAGTAGGGGGAGAAATTAATAACATAAAAAATCCCGAATAGGGAATAAAGAGTTAAAGTCATTGATTGTGTTATCTTTTGCGTATAACTTGGCATGAGTTGTTTATATGTCTCGCACTTCAATAACTTATGTGTGGCTGAGTTGACTCTAGTTAAAATGTCAATCTCTCAAGTTGTCAAAATGATGTCTCTTGATGTTTTGTACAATACGAAACAACTATGCTAATGGAGTTATATGGAAAACTATTTATCGTAACTGGTGATTATTTAACCCATGATTGAAATTTTTATAATTACTATAGCATATGCGCCCAGTAATATCGCCATAATAATACGTATATTGTCTTCATAGTTAAAACTGGGTTGAGCCTGTTATTTAGTTCTTTAAGAATAAACTAAAAATAACATTTCTTATTGTCTCCATCATACTTACTGATAGGTTTGTGTCGGTGACATTTTTTAAATTTGACAAATGATAAACTGGGAATTTAGTCATATTAGGTTGGGTTATAGGTTAGGTTAGGTTAGGTTAGGTAAACATCACATTATACATGATAGAGGTACCTGAACCAATTTAGAGAATTAGTTACAGTATAAGTAGATGGGCCGATTCCAACCTTTAATTTCAAATACCTCGATTCGTTGGGAATCTAACTGGAAATCAAAAATCGAATGCAAAATTTCAGAATCGAATAACTTTGCAATCGAGCCATCACTAAGGTTTTTTCTATGATTTGAATTTTAAAAAGTGGATAGTAAAAATGACAAGTGTTTTTGTAAAAAAGCTTTATGTCTGGAAATGATTTATCAGTTTTTCTCTGGATGCATTGGATGTCACGAAGCAATTCAATAACAATCAAACACTTTATTTTACCTAATCTTTATTTTAGGTAAATACCTAATTAAGCAGAAACATCATCTTTATGGATTGTATTCAGAGGGTGTAACTGAAAGGAACCTACAGATTGTACTACTAATTAATTGATTAATGATACATCTAACATAATAACGTCGAAATTAGACAGTTACAAGAACGGTTTAGTTTTTGGACCGATCCCTTGAAAAAATGCAAAACCCTCAACAGCGTCAAGACACACAATACCTACAAAATAAGCATATATTCCCTATATTCTTTTGCAACAGAAAGACTTTTTATACAATTTCCTAATCTATTACGCACGTATCGTTGATTAAATTCAAGCCTAAAGCAATATAATGTACTTAAATGCATGTCCTAATTTGGCTTAAACCACTCTCCCTAAGGTGTTACTATTTTACATACTTCACACCTTAAATTGTCCAGAATTATTATGCAAATTTAGTTTACCGCATGTTCAATGCCGTTACACTGCAACGATTCCGCCTTTCTATTTTCTGTCAATTTAAATCAGTGCATTTATAATTTTTTGTCTACTTTGTTGTTGCATTTTAAGTCGGATCGGATTTACAAGAGTATTATCTTTCAATATGTGTTAAAGTATGTTAATGTTGGAATCATGTGCATTCAATTGTATTATTAGATTTACAGTTCATAAAATGTTGCTCAAATTATAATTAAATATATATGTATCCTAAAATATCATGAATCAAAAGTCATTTTTATTTTCTACGTCTACGTTATTAAACCGTAACCTCGGGCTCCGAAGCCTTAAGCTCTACCACTAGACTAGTCGCTCCCCTTGTATTCATTCGAATCCAAGTTTATGGAAACAGTTCATTGTTTTCATTCTAAGATTGAATTTAATTAAATAATTGATTTTGCCACTCAGTATCACTACTTTGTAGGTTAAGTGTGTTAAGTGCAACAATGGTTATTGTATGCATTTGAGTGCATTCTTTGTACCTTAGCACCTCATTATTGCAACAATATAACTGAAGGCTGTCAATAGATTGCAAATTGTAGTGTTGTAATTGTTCTTTGTGTTTTGTTTTTGTTGTGTTGTGTAAGTGGTATAAATTGTGTTTGTAGGGATACTATGTAATCAAATAACAGCCACTAATAATGTATATAATGTACTATTAAAAATACCCCCGCCGCAGCAAACCTGCAGACTTAGCGAATTTCCATTTGCCTGATTGGATTTAAACTAAAATGTCTCCTTAAAAATGTCACATTTGTTCCCTATTTAAACAGAATTAGATTAACGAGTACTTATGTTTGCTGAAACAGGGAGGGTAAAAAAGTTTTTTTTATGTAGAATATTAAAAGGTACTATGGTTTAGTAAAAAATTAATGTATTTTCCAACTTTTATCAAAATATGTCCATAAACAAGCAAACTACAACAGTTGACTTATTCACCATAAGAATAACATGGGAATTTTAAAATTACATGTTTTTTTTTAATTTTCTCCGTAACAATTAGGCGCATAGAAACGCTTCAATACACTAAATTATTTTTTTTAAGCTCTACAAAATGGTTTAAAAAGAAATTGTGAAATTTTGTGTTTTTAGGGTCAAAAATGGGAAAAACCTATTTCCCCATAAAACCCCCCATAAACCCATCTTCCCATAGTCCGATCATGCTGGATCGCGAACTCATTCAAGTTTATCCCGCCTTACACCTTCAAACCAAATTTTATCAAAATCGGACAAAAATTACTCAAGTTATCGTGCGGATGGACACACACACCTATATATATATATATATATATAAATTTGAACGAATGGTGTTTTTGGCCTCTGGGGAAATCAAAATGAAAAAGTAAATAGGTCCCGGGCTTAGGTCTTACCATGAGACCTACGGTAATAGCTACTTCCCTATAGGGAAATTCGCTAAAATTGAACGAATGGTGTTTTTGGCCTCCGGGGACATCAAAATAAAAAAGTAAATCAGTCCCGGGCCTAGGTCTTACCATGAGACCTACGGTAATAGCTACTTCCCTAAAGGGAATGCGCTAAAAACTACATATGTTAAATATTATTTGGGCCTGTTCTTTTAAAATTTGGTAATCATGCCATGTCTCAAAGATTTAGCTTAAATTTATTGGGTATTGATAAGAATACCTCCCCTGAAGCAAGATTGCAGACTAGTAATTCGCGACCTCGTTCGAATAAACACAGGCTCGGCAGGTTAGTACAGAAATTCATCAAAATCAGATTGGTTATACCTTATTCCCTAAATAGGAAAATCGCTAAAACCTTTTTATCTGTTCAGCTAATACTTAACACTATGCTAGTTTTGGTCCACCCTGGGGGTTCATTCCCAGTACCCGCCATGTCTGACGAGCCTTCCCCTATCCGCCACCTGGGGAGGCGCCCGATAGGAGACTAGCAACTCCACACGGGAAAAATATGGGTTAGAGACGGGCGGAGTCATTTTACAATCTAAAAAAAAATCTACTTAATCTTTGCAGTACCATGAGTTTATAAGTAAACAAGTCACTATACACAAAGTAATTGTTTTATGTGAAAGATGTTATTAGAACTTAAACACAGGACTATTAAAAACTTCCTAAATGGATACTACATAACGTTTACTACTCCCAATAGTTTAGAATAATTGACATTTACAACTAAAAATGCACATGTGAGCGATAATATCTTGCTGCTTTCTAACATATAGGTCTAATGCTCCTCCCAAACATTATAAAATGAGTAATATACAATTGTGCTAATAAATAGAAAGATAATGGCACGTAATTGTGCCTTTACGAAACAATTGTCATTAAAAATATTAATCAAAGTGTAAACCTTAATGAATTAGCCGCTACCGACCTGATAGAATATTATTTTCTTTTGACTCCGGCCGCCTCTATTCTTTTACCTAACCTATACTAAAATTATGTCTACGAAGGTGCAGCCATAGAGATTTGTTTATCTCAGTAGTTACTAAATATATAGCGGCTTTCTTGAAACGAATTTAATTTATTAGATTTTAATTTAAAAATCAATCACCAAGTAGTTTTATCGTCAGTCGAAACACTCCTTTATTGGCGAAAGAGGATTGTTGAGCGAAAACAATATTTTTTGTGCATTTCATGAGTAGAAACCCTAAAAATGCCCAAACGAAAACCAATGATTATGTTAATTGTTACCATTGAGTATAAACGCAAGCATATTTGCCAACTCGGAATTTATCATAAACCAACTGCTAACTTGTTTATTTTTGGTGAAAATTATGTTTTCCCTCGGAAACTATACACTCCGCAAGGCAATATTCCCACGAATACAACAATTAGTTTAATCTCTATAGGCACACCTCTCAAAAATCATATTGTGACTAAAATATCAACTGAAGGCCCAGTTTAAAACAAATCCAGTTATTTTTAATGCTGTGAAAAAATCATAGATTATTAAAATTATGTTAAGGCATTCTTAAAAACAAACTACTGTATTATGATTACTAAACAAACTACTAAGAAAAGTAAGTATATTGGTTTTGTGGAAAATACATGCTCAAATAAACTAATGTAACTTTTAATTAAATTAATTGGTTTAATATCCTAACATAACCTACATTAACTAAAATTCAACAACAATACTTAAATACTACTGGGCCGTTCAAAAGTTTGATGCTTTTATAATTATAATACTAACAATTTTATTTCATGATACCAGCCTATACGAATAATAAGTTAAATATTAATTATGCCTAGATAAAAACTGTGTAATAATTTCTACACCTACCATTTTAGTAACACCGCAGAAGCCAAAGTAGATTTCAAATCACCCAAACTTAGCAACTGAAAACTAACTATTTTCATCCTGCTAAAAACAACCTTTTTCCCATCTTGAGGTTAAAAAGTACGGCTTAACGATATCTGCACAACATACTTGTATAATTTAGATTTAATTTCAAAGCATTTTCATAAGTGTCTAGGAAATCTTAATTAGTAAACATAATTTTTGAAATATATGTTGGCAGATATATTTCCTTGTATCCAGGCTAAATCATAACACAACTAATATTAACAAAATTGAGTACTTCCTACCTTTGGTTGGCTTCAGCTGAAATTTGACCGATATGATGTGAACAAAGGCTTTTAGAGAAATCAATTTCGAAAACGTTTCTTTTCAATCATTGAATTATTATTATTTTAAATCGAACACATATCATTGTATACACAATAATTAGCCTTTTACACATACATTAAGTTTTTCATTAAAGAAATTACCTTTTTTATTACATTATACTTTTATAATAAGTACGTTGAACAGAAATCATTTTACTATTTACAAAAGTTGGTACCTAACCTAAATGTTTAGCTTTACGCATATTACAATTGTATGAGTAAACAATACCGGTACATCTGTTTGGTAATTACCAAAAAGATAACCAAATATTTAACTAACTAAAAGGAATCGCTAATCAGAAAATAGCCCCTGTCAGGGCTAGGTTGTTGTTCACATCATATTGGACTTTCATTGACAAGACATGACATACAAAAAAATGCAATAAGATAGAAACACATATTAAGACATATAAAACAGAACATGCCCAAACATTACAAGAGAACATAACATTGCTAAAACTACACAAAAGATAAAGTTCGACGACTTATATTTAAACATAACTGTTACGACGTCGGCGATAATTAAAACAATATTTTGACGGTTAAAATCCTTCGGCGTATTGTTGAAAATATACACAAACGCGTTTGTCGATAGTCTTCTTTCAGTTGATTCTTTGGTTTAACTGGCCAACAACGGCAACTGTCCAAACTTTTCCATTCACGTGGTTGAAATAGTCGAAAAATGTAATGGATGTCTGTTAGTATAAGGTACTTATAATCGCCGGAGATAAATCGTATCTTAAACCTACCCGAAGCCTGGATACAAGGATTGACTTAAGAGCTAAAACATGCACTAAAATTAAAGCATGCATCTTGGGGCGAGAAGATTCTTGTAGACGAAGTCTTGATTCTGTGGTTAGCCTGACTAACACTAACCTATAAATGTATTTATGATTTCCTGGTAAAAATATAATTAAATATTGAATTTGGAAAAGAAGATTAAAAGCTCGATACTCTTTGTAGGCAAAACTAAGTAATTTACATTAGCCTATTTCTAACTAGATATAAAGTTTTATTAATGATAATCCCTAATTTATGTTGAATTGTATGACAAATAAATTCACCTGGCATATTTCAATGTATAATGAACTAAACTAAATTTCAATGTAGGCCTACTTGATTTGGGAACTTGGTGAAGTATCCATTGGGTATGCGAGTAAAAAGGTACACAAAATTACAAGTGAAATAAAATATTTTTTTTTTTAACTGGCCCCCTCAGTTATAATAATTAATAAACTGAACACCCTTTTACAGCAGTTCTAGATTTGAAGATGTATATTAAAAAATATATCTCTTACATAACAATTTTTACAAATTAATTTAATTTTCTAAAGCCCGTTTTTGTTTACTTCCGATGTGTGATTCATCATAAAAAACGTAAATTACCTATTCCAACTTGGTAACATATTAACTAACCAGTCATGATTATTTTGTCAAAATTATTTATCAGTAATATCCTAAGTATGTTTGTAAGTAATATTTTTACCTAATGGAAACTAAAATCTAAACGAAATTACGTTTAGAATTTGGAAAAATGCATACAAAAACTCTTTAATTTCAAATTTAATTACGTTGGAAATTAAAATAGTTTATCTTTATGCTTGAGCAATAAATTAATAACTTAGCGCTCCATTGAAATTTACAATAGGAAAATATTACGGGCATGCTCATATTTTGGAATAGTTCACTTATATGACAACACAACAACATTATGTAGCCCGCCTAGTCTCAGGTATGACGTAACAATCAGCTGTGACAGTCCGGCCGCAACTGTCCCAGCTGTTTGCTTCGTCAGCTGAGATGAGTGAACGAACAAGAGCACGACAATTTATTCTTTTATAGTAGTACCATATTAATGTTGTGTACATTTAAATTGTCAGAATTTATTGTGGTTCTGTTAGATCCGTAGCTGCTAACGTATTATGACATTTACAGCATTTGGTTTTAATCAAATATTACGTATATCAAAGTCATTTAAAAATTTTGAAAATTTTTAGCACACAAATGTGACAGTTTAATTGTCTAATCACATGCACATATTACAAAATAGTATGCAGGTCTGCTGAAAAAGGGTACCTTGGTTTGTGTCCTGTTTATATTTTAAATCATCCAAGTTTAACAATATCCCTAAATCTATAACTATTAATTGTGATTGGTTTATTGCCATCCATTAGCTAAATTTGTTTAAGTCTGTAACGCCAATTATAGGTTATTTTTGGATTAGTGGAATAACAAATTATGGAAATGATACTAACTCTAAGTTCTGACACCTAACAAATAGTTAATTGTCCTACAATTCCTAACTATACCCTGTCCTTGCACTGTCAAATTTATACGCTGATCTTCTTCCTCGAAGTCCCACGATGCGAAGGTCCAAATCTACAAGGCATGCACACACACAAGTCTTACCTTTGGTACGACTGCAACCACAAACCTGCAAACAAAATTTGTTTTTACATTTCATACAGTTTGAAAAGCTATAAAAGCTCTACATTAACAGGTGGTGTTTACATAGAATGTAGACCCTATAGGAGGCATTTCCTCTACAAGTTATTTATTGTATTTTATATAATATTTAAAACTAAAATTATAAAAATTACGAAACAATAGTTTTTAAAAACATTTTTCAATTAAATATACATTCACAGCTAGTTATTGTCTGCTCGCAATTTAAGTGTTTTAAGACAACAGTAAAGCACAGATATAAATGTAAATTAGTTAAAAATATTATAATTCACAAAACCTCAGGTAAATTTATGTTTTCTTAAACATTAGTACTAATATTTTTGTGAACAAAAATATTGAATAAAACACACCCAAAAATAGGCGATAAAATATTATTGTAGGCCTACAGAATACCTGATATCCTTCAGCCTATATTATTAAGTGTCTTCATTTGAGTGGCTGAATGTATTTAAGTTAATCAATAAATCCGCAATCTTTATTACGGCCTTAACACAATTTAAATAAGAACCCTATTCAAAATTTGGTTTTTACATCATAAATCTTATGGTTTTTGGTTATTAAATTATAATAAAAACGTCTGAAGATCTACAGCCATAGCTTAGCCAATTATCTAATTTAGGTGTGAAAAATTAAAAGGTTACATCAATTTTAACATTATTTTTAGATTTTTGCGTAACTCCAGTTATTTTTATCCTTTTTATAAGTAGGTTTTAAAAATAATCTGTAAAAAAATTCATTTTAGCTACCTAAAACGTTTTGAAACAGAATGTTGTTACAATCTGTATTTATTTACTTCCTATAAAAATAAATTAGTCATTGTTGAACAGCTGTTTGATTTGAGAATATTTATCAAGCCATAATAACATACCTAACTCCCTGCTGCAGATTTACTGAAACTGTTTGGCTTTTAATGTTTAACAATAGGTTAGGTATTTTGTGCATGAAATATTGGCAATGTTACAGAAGCAGACAATTTTTAAAGTTACCTATCTAGGAGTAATTAACAATAACTTAGTGGACAAATCGTTTGTAATAAACTGATAGGTTTGTGTAAAACAATTTATCTTACAGCTTCTATTATCCCAACACAGCTCCTCACCTTGTTCGTCCTTGAACTTCAGTTGAACTAAAACTGCACTTGAGATGTTAGTTAAAAATTTTCACGGTTCAAGAAGTGAAATCTAACAGTTGTACAACAATAAGAGCTAAACTGCAACGCAGTTAATAAATTAGGTAAAAACATAAGAAATATTAAAAAAAAATATGATTGGTAATATTCATTATGCCACAATTTTGTTTCTACAAGCCGCCATTTTGTTTCTACAAGTTTTAGGAAGTAGCATTTTCACGAAATATTTTCCAAACCTACCTTATTAATTGTGTATATTTTCAAAGCTGTCTACATATAAATAATAGTCAGTGATATAAAAAAATAATATCAAACCTCTAAATATATTTTGTAGGACACTCTGTATAACCTTTAGAACATTGCGTAATTAACTGATATTTTATTCAGTTTTTCCAAAGATAATACGCTTGGTAACTAGGCCTAATAGCAAATTGTAGTTATTGAAAATACTTACCATATTTGAACAAATATGCTTGTCTTCACAGGAAAATCAGCTGAAGTACCACCAGACACTTGACACTAACACTAAATGTCTACTAAAACACACTCACGAACACTACACGACACAGGTACAATTTATCACGAATAACGTACACTCACTACACGAACACACGACCACAACTAACCCGTAATAACGTGAAAATACATTGTAACGTTCACTATACGTACAGGACAAAAATGGACCAATGAGAAGACAGCGCGTTATGCGAGTAGATGACTTGCTGATCAGCTGTTTAGGTTTTTGGTTAGTATACCAGCCAGCATTTGCATACGCTACAATATAATTAATTGTTGTAATTGTATACTATATCAATCAATATATCATGAGTATAGGTAAATGGCTCAATTACTAGTTGGGAAAAGCTGTTTCCGTTATTATGCAATTACATAAATAATCATTAGGTTTAAATAAATAGTACTAATTATTTTACTAATAAATACAATTCAATAACGTTATTTTATACATGGCGAGTTTTATGCATTACAAATATTATTGTGCTATTAAACTGTTAGGTATGGTACAACTGTAAATTAACCATAATATAATTATGTACTTACGAAATTATATTAAACTTCTTTGTTATTGTAATAGCTTTACCAAAAACACGGGAAGTGAGCTGATCTTATCTTACTTTCTAGTTACCTTTTAATACATTAAATAAATCCTTATGCCTACTTAATATTATAACAATTTGTGAAAATATGGATGTTTGTGAATTGGTACAATGATTATTCAATTTAAAACTTCTGGACCAATTGAGTAGAAATATTTTAGAAAAAGGATGTATATTATATTTTTATTTTAAAACTACTTACAGGCTTCGCCCCACTGGCTTCTAAACTTTCGTGTTTTCTTATAAATACACCACTAATATTCAAATTATGATTTTATTATGAACCAGCAAACTTATAATTTTTTAATGATGTATTTATATTGAGAAAATCTTTGGGTTATTTAGTAGGAGGGTTATGATTTAACAACTGTGGGAGTCCGTACTGTAGGAGTCACTATGGAAGTAGTAAAGACATTTTGTCTGGAGCATGAAATGTATCCCGTACACCATCCTAAGCCATAGTAGGGGTTTTTTTTTAAAGTGACTTCTAAGGTAACATGGGTCCACGATCAAGGGAGTAACTATAGAAGTAGTAAAGGCGTTTTGTCTGGAGCATGAAATGTATCCAGTACATTATTCTAAGCCATAGTAGGGGGTCTTTTTGTAAAAAAGTGACTTCTAAGGTAACATGGGTCCACGATCAAGGGAGTCACTATGGAAGTAGTAAAGGCGTTTTGTCTGGAGCATGAAATGTATCCAGTACATTATTCTAAGCCATAGTAGGGGGTCTTTTTGTAAAAAAGTGACTTCTAAGGTAACATGGGTACACGATCAAGGGAGTCACTATAGAAGTAGTAAAGGCGTTTTGTCTGGAGCATGAAATGTATCCAGTACATTATTCTAAGCCATAGTAGGGGGTCTTTTTGTAAAAAAGTGACTTCTAAGGTAACATGGGTCCACGATCAAGGGAGTCACTATAGAAGTAGTAAAGGCGTTTTGTCTGGAGCATGAAATGTATCCAGTACATTATTCTAAGCCATAGTAGGGGGTCTTTTTGTAAAAAAGTGACTTCTAAGGTAACATGGGTACACGATCAAGGGAGTCACTATAGAAGAAGTAAAGGCGTTTTGTCTGGAGCATGAAATGTATGCAGTACACCATCCTAAGCCATAGTAGGGGGTGTTTTTGTAAAAAGGTGACTTCTAAGGTAACATGGGTCCACGATCAAGGGAGTAACTAGAGAAGTAGTAGAGACATTGTGTCTGGAGAATCGAATGTATCCAGTACATTATCCAAAGCCATGGTAGGTGATGTTTTTGTAAAATACCAGCAAACCTGCCGACTAAGCGAATTTCCATTATTCTGAATTGATTCTCAATTAAATATATTTTAATAACAATAGGTTTAACGAGTACCTAGGTTTGCTGCTACAAGAAAACTAATAAAGTGTGTTTTTTAGTAAAATATTGATAGCTTAGTACAAA
This sequence comes from Macrosteles quadrilineatus, assembly GCF_028750875.1. Taxonomy (NCBI): domain Eukaryota; kingdom Metazoa; phylum Arthropoda; class Insecta; order Hemiptera; family Cicadellidae; genus Macrosteles; species Macrosteles quadrilineatus. Next base: position 196,057,014 of record NW_026542594.1, read on the forward strand.
ATAAATAAATTTGCCAAGTTTGATCAAAATATATCCATAAACAAGCAAACTACAACATTTGACAATATTCTCCATAACAATAACATGGGAATTTTAAATTTACAATTTCTTAAATTTTCTCCGTTACTAATAACCGAAAAAATAGGCTACTTTTATATACTAAATTATTTGTTTTTTTAAGCTCTTTAAAAAGGTCTAAAGAGAAATTGGAAAATTTTGTGTTTTGAGAGTCAAAAGTGAGAAAAACCAATTTTTACCCCATAAAACCCCCCGTTAAGCCCCGTTTCTATGGTCCGATCATGCTGGTTCGCGAACTCGTTCAAGTTTATCCCGCTTTACGCCTTTAAACCAAATTTCATCAAAATCGGACAAAAAATACTCAAGTTATCGCGTTCACGGACGTAGATATCTTACTAATATTATAAATGTGAAAGTTTGTGTGTTTGTTTGTTTGTTTGTTTGTTTGTTTGTTTGAAGTTCAATCACGCATAAACCACTGGACGGATTGGGCTGAAATTTGGCATCATGATAGCTCACATTCCCAATTAACATATAGGCATATTCTTATCTCAAAAATCCTTTCGGGCTCCGCCCCAGTGGCTCTGTAGTTCCCCATGTTAACCTTATGAGTATTCATATTTAAAGGGAATTAAAGAATTTAGTCAGCTGTTTCAACTAAAAAAGTTGGTTCTGTGATATTCAAAAGCATTAAAGTTATACGACTTACCAACAGGGTGCAGCACTATATTTTTTTCATTTATGTAATGAGAACTGTCAGAGTAGGATTGTTTACAGTTATGTTTATGTTTTTAATGTCATGAATAATTTGTGATTTGTTGAGAATTTTTAATAATTTATTTTTCTTACTTTTTAGGTGAAGTGGTAGAACATTATGGCTATAGTAGATTTGTAATACCAATACTGTCAATACTGTTGTACTGTCAATTTAAAGAAGCAAATTTTATCAAACTTTCTCCTCCCCCATTACAAACGCATAACTGCAATAAGCATTTTAATCTTATATGCCAACCCCGTACGAAGGACGGGTACTCTGCTAGTATATATATATATAAAATTTTGAACGAATGGTGTTTTTGGCCTCTGAGGACATCAAAATGAAAAAGGAAATCTGTCCCGGTACTAGGTCTTACCGTGCCACCTACGGTAATAGCTACTTCCCGATAGGGAAATGCACTAAAACATAACTAGGTAATAAACGATTGCCCACTACGAACTTTACCAAATAAAATATTTACAGTGAAAATGAAACCGCAATGACTTGAACTACATTGATTGAGATGAAACTGATGTTTTTGTAAAATAAATTATGCGTAAAGTTTTGATTGTTATTGCTTAGTTATTGAGAGAACTAAAATCATAAACACTTTTGCGTTGATGAATAGTTCAATCACTTTTTTGACCATATAGGCTATCCACCGTTTTTAAACATGTTTATCTTTGGATCGTTCCAACTGTTCTTTATCAAACTTGGTTGAAAAAAATGGCAGAAATTTATTTTCATAGCTTAAATTACTAAGCAATAGCTGATTTTATGACATAATTTTGTAAAGACATTAATTTAGCATTTAAAATTTCCTATCAAAAGCCACCAAGTTTAAAAATATCGAATGAAAAAAGAAATATTAAGATGTTTTGTTGTCAAATAAGGCAAAAATGAGGAGCAACCTGGCTAATTCTACCTAATTTTACAACAAAAATCACGATATTGGATTACATGGTTAAAAGAGCTGTTTTGGAAAATTTAATTCTTGATTTACTCTTTATGTTTACCCTATAGAACCATTTCCCGAAACTATGGCTGATTACTTACGGGATACCCTGTATAACACCACATTGACAGTGTTACATATTCAATGTCCTTGTTCAGTTACTTAGTCAGAAGAGCCATCCTCCTTTGATGTGACCAAATCAATTAAATGTTCTATTATGCAAAGGCCACCACTGAACCTTTGGAATAATATCAGATTATATTATTGTAGAGACAATATTTCTATAATTTAACACATATAATTTGCACACTATGTTACTTTATAAACCACCATACATAACTTTTTAAAAGTTTAAGTCTAATAGCGTAAAGTGTACGTTATACAAGGTAAATTTACCATCAACAGCAAAGTTTAAGTATTATAGCGTAAAGTGTAGGTTATACAAGGTAAATTTACCATCAAACAGCAAAGTTTAAGTCTTATAACATAAAGTGTACGTTATACAAGGTAAATTTACCATCAAACAGCAAAGTTTAAGTCTTATAGCGTAAAGTGTACGTTATACAAGGTAAATTTACCATCAAACAGCAAAGTTTAAGTCTTATAACATTAGGTATACATTATACACATTCAATTTACCACCAAACAGCAACGTTTAAGTCTTATAACATAAAGTGTACGTTATACAAGGTAAATTTACCATCAAACAGCAAAGTTTAAGTCTTATAACATAAAGTGTACGTTATACAAGGTAAATATACCATCAAACAGCAAAGTTTAGGTCTTATAGTGTAAAGTGTACGTTATACAGGGTAAATATACCACCAAACAGCAAAGTTTAGGTCTTATAGTGTAAAGTGTACGTTATACAAGGTAAATTTATCATCAAACAGCAAAGTTTAAGTCTTATAACATAAGGTGTACTTTATACACCTTACATTTACCATCAAACAGCAAAGTTTAAGTCTTATAGCGTAAAGTGTACGTTATACAAGGTAAATTTTCCATCAAACAGCAAAGTTTAAGTTTTATACATAAGGTGTACGTTATACAGCTTAAATTTACCATCAAACAGCAAAGATTAAGTTTTATACTTAAGGTGTACGTTATACACCCTTAATTTACTGTCAAACAGCAAAGTATAAGTCTTATAGCATAAAGTGTACTTTATACACCTTAAATTTACCACCAAACAGCAAAGTTTAAGTTTTAAACATAAGGTGTACGTTATACACCCTTAATTTACCATCAAACAACAAAGTTTAAGTATAGCGTTAAGTATACGTCATACAGCGTATAGCGTATTGTTTCGTACCAGCTGGAGGGGAGTGCATATACACCCGCGCGGAGGGCCTTCCATTGCCTCTCTCACAACTCCTTCAGTCAAAACCGTGTTTGTGTCTAGTGTGGGTCCTTTCTCCCTTGACTACACTGTTTATACTGCCTGTGCAGGTATGTCAGCACATAATACAAATACAAGATAGATATTGTCACTAGCACAACATAGAAATTGTATCATTACCACACTATGTTAAAGAATTCACATAACTTTATAAAATTAAAATGTTGTGTTAATCTAGTTTGTTTGCTGACAGCAATTTCATAGAAATATGAAAAAATTCAAACGTACTGAATAATTTAAACATAATTTAATATTGCTTTATATCTAGTTTTACAGTTTTTAAAATAATATTTAAATGATTACAAATTGTTTAACAAATTCAAGGAAATTATATTGATTTTATTAGATTACAATAGGCTATCCGAGTATTTCAGCTTTAAAAATTAGTAAACTATGGGAAATATTTATAAACATTTACTATTAAATTTTAGATCATTAAGAATTTATCAATAGAATAAAAAGCTCTCTATACTTTGGAAATACAGTAATTAATATTTTTTTTATTATTGATTCAATGCAACTAAGGGAGTTTCAAAAGAAGAAAAAACATGTTCTGAAATTGCTAATACAAATTATAAAATTTGCGAGTTCATTCTAATTTAAACATTTAAACGTTTTCCTTTAAAAGAAGAAAATTATGTTCTGAAATTCATTCAAATATAATAGCATGTAGATTTCAGTTTGTTTACTATTAAAACTAAATTCTATGCTGTCTTTTCTGTAAGTTTGTATGAATGGTGCTATATTGAGAAACAGCTGATATTAGCAACAATACTACACTGATCATCTTCTTCTCTCTCAATCCTGCCTGCATTCGTTATTCACAACTCATACGCCTCATTCGTCTTAAGTTTTTGGGTGAAGTGAGGTTTCGGTGAAACTATTCAAGTGATTTTTCCAGCCCCAGTTTCAGAGTCCACGTTCATTGCAAGATTTTTTTACAGTTGTATTAGTGTACTAAAATTACTAGTATAAATACCGTATGGACGTATTTGACCCTGACATTTCTTTTCCGCCAACAAATAAATTATTATATTTTAATACTACAAACTGTTTAGAAGGAGATTGATAAGGTGCTGTTTTCGAAGCTATAAATTACAACAACACGCATCCCCGAATTTCAAAACTTAACAATTACAATGATTAAGTCACCATTTTTTTGAAAAAGTGTTGGTTAACAAAATATTTCTAATGTATTATTAAGATATTTTAATATAGTTGTTTTATCCATTATTAAAATTTTAATTGACTCCCTTGAGCAATGTATAAACAATAAAATACAAAATTTCAATTATGTACATTGGATGAACACATGCAATAATAGAATACATTTTTTCATTTTAATTTTTTTTTATGAATACATCAACTTGTTGTTTATATAATTTATTAATTCAGTTGTACAATATTTGATCCAATATTTCTTGGAGGAATGAATACTTATCATATATTCACGATAAATATGCTTGATATTAATAATTTTTAGTATCCATGTGAAATTTTATATACGATTTTAAAACAAATTATCTATATATATTCTTAATTTTGTGCATGTTATAAAAATGACAACACTGTTCTAATTTAACGTTTAAATTTTGTTACAACATCAATTCTTACGATAGAATACATACTTTACTGTGCATCTCAAATAACAAATACATAAATAATTATTTATATAAAAATATACATATTTGTCGTTAATTTGATTTCGGCTATAATAAATAGTATGTACAATATTCTTGAAGTCTATACAAAATAAAATGAGTACATAAATTTATCTACCGTCCGATTTCATTAGCCAGAAAACATTAAATTATTCCAAAAAACTCCTGCATATGTGTATTGTTTTGTTTCGTGTAGTGTGGAAACAGTTTAAAGTATATTAAGTCTACGTACTGTCATTTCCTTGTCCAATCTAAGGCAAAAAATGTGTAGAGACACCTAAAAGTACAAATTGCCGTAAATGCTGTAGGCGATTTCGTGATCGATGCATTAGATATTATCGTATTAAATCATTTATATGACCCTGGCCCCATGCAAGGCTAGAACTCGTTTACCTTAAATATATTTAAGGAATATCTGGAAGTATTCATTATTGAAAGTAATTACCCAGAAGTCAAAACACTGTTTATTAAAATACTAAAACATTATAAAGACCTTTAACGAATAAAATACTTAAATCAATCGTAACAAAATAATTTTAAAATCTTGGATGATTATTTAGTTCTCTAGTGCATCATTTAGTAAAAATAACAAAAACCGTACTTCGATTTAAATTGAAAGTAATAGTATCTAAATAGAACCACAAAACTATTTTCCGAAGTCTGCATGTATACTAACGGGACACTCTGAATTCTTATAATACCGCAAACACGTAATATGCCAACCAATAAGTTAGTAAGTATTAGTATACTATATTTTAATTCTGTAGCGATTGGTTGCCAAAATACAGTACGTTTTTTGCTGTTTTTATTCAGTAGAATTAATTATTGTAGAATGTTTTACATATTTGAATTTTGCAAACTGTTTATCTTTCAATCAAAGTTTAGAGTAACTAAATCAATATTCCCATCAAATCACCAAACCTATCTTTATAGATTTACATTATTGGTGAGGTGATAGCAAAAATCACTTTTTAGTTGTGAAACAAGAATTTTATTCAATCGCCACTTTTCACCGGCCAAGTCAGCTAAGTAGTTAAAGAGCTTACCTCAGAATCCAAAGGACTCTGGTTCGGACCTGAAAGTATTCCAAACAAATAAATATTACAACAGCTGTCATTGAACTTAACAATTCAAAAATCTTGTATAAAATAATCAATTTATTCGTCGGTAAATGATTCTTGTCATAGCTTACATTCTACCACCATATTTCACTCATGTTTGCCTTGGATTGTGGTGCAGTTGTGTTGCCAACATTACAAAAACAATGCTACACACCTTCACTTTTAGCTGATAGATCAGGTAACAACCGTGGGCAGAAAACTAATTAAAATCGTGTTTTTTTCAATTTTTTAAAAGTCTTTTAAGACCCCACTCCCGAATTTGATAAAAAAAAACATCAATTTAGATTAGGATTGTTACAGAAAGTAAATAAAAATAAATAAAACACACTAAATCCAATAAACATGGGCAGAGATGTATTTTTGTTGCGCTAACACATCAGCGGTAAACTTTGAGTATTGAATGAATGAGAGGACAGATTTGTTACTGAATAAGATCAGCTGTTTCTAAGATCAGCTGTTTCTAAGATCAGCTGTTTCTAAGATCAGCTGTTTCTAAAATCAACTGTTTCTAAGATCATCCGTTTCTAAGATAAACTGTTTCTAAGATCATCTGGTTTTAAGATCAGGCAGGATAATTTCGTAAAAGTCAAATGGTCATGGGCATCGTACCATTCAAAATGTTTGACTTTTTTAGAATTCAAATGGCAACCTACTGACATAATGGTAGCACATATACACTCATTTTTCCAGCTAAACGTGTAAATTACGTGTTCATATACATATCTTATGGATATACCTTCCCCGCCACATGGATTCCCGTAAAGTTTTTGGCGGTTCCGAGTCGTTAGCGGTTGCTTGGCAACAGACTCGGTTTCCCTCCAGATTTCCTTGCACTTGACCAAGATCCCAGTGTTGATGTCTACACTCTCATTGGGTCAACGACACCAGCTGTTGTGTAACAATCAGCTGATCACGAGATTTGTCTGCAGACTCCCAGGACCTTCGAACTTTCTCCTTCGCTCCGTTGACTCCTGGCGCTTTCCGTCCTGATTTCAGTGTTCTTGAGCTATTTTTCGCCTGAATCAAGGAGTTTCCGTTTCTGCTTTTTTCTGAAAGAATAATCAGTGAATCAAATTTAACCTTTGTCTTTAGGTTATCTATAACCTTTGCATAAGTACAATGGACCAAAAGTCGTTCATAATCAGTATACTATATAAGATGTACAAGAAACACTAGTACACGCTATGTTGATGACTCTATAGTCTGTATAATGGAACCTGTCTAATTGGAAAGTCCTCAGGAATACGAAGGGCCATGGCACCACAATATAGAATACAATTGGTCCGCTTAAGCATAAACATTCTACTCAATTGTACACTTAACCTACATACATTTTATATTACCCATTTTTATGCGCGATAAAATAAAGAATTAATTATTGAAACCTATTTCTACCAATTATAATTCCATGAAGACACAATTGAGAAAAGTGTGTAGCTATATGATATTTCGAAACTGAACCCAGCTGTCCTTGGTTATTGGGCTTTTTTAAAATGGTCCTGACAAATGAAACAGGACATACAATTCCCATGTTATTCTTACGGAGAATAAGTAGACTAAACTGTTGTAGTTGGCTTGTTTATGGATATATTTGGATCAAACCTGGCGAATCTATTTATTTTATACTAAGCTATTAATATTTTACTAAAAAACACACTTTATTACTCTCCCTGTAGGCAGCAAACCTAGGTACTCGTTAAACCTAATATTTATAGTAGATAATCAAATCAGGCAAATGGAAATTTGCTTAGTCTGCAGGTTTGCTGCGGCGGGGGTATTGTTTATGTATAATGAAGTGAGATGATTTGTGTAGCTTTTTTACTCACTTATATTAGCAGATTTATTAGTAAATGCATACTAAATAGTAACGATCATTTATGAAGAATCCAGTGATCAAGGACGACCGGGTCTAGTATCGAACACGATTACTAGAAAAATCCCGGTATGGATCATAAACATAAACAAAAATGAAGTTGTTGGCCCGAATCCTATACTAATATCATTGAACATATGTTTTGGCAGTTCAATTTAAGCAATGTTAAATAATGTTTATTTTTGGGCCAAAAACGTCATTTGTTTATGTTTATGATCCATACCGATCGAACCATCTAGAAATTACGAATACTTTACGAAAACTAACCGATTTGGAAAGTGTCACATGACAACAATAAAACAAACAGCTAATCCAAATTAAACAGTAAATTTAATTGTATTCAGAGCTGTAATGTTACAAATGCTTGTGTTATTCTTGGGTTTGAAAAGTTACATGAAACTTCTATAACCTTTTGATGGTGAAATGATTTGGGTTTATTTTGGCATGGATAAACAAACTCTCTTTTATATGATCTATCCTCATGGCTCACATCAAGACGGGTGCGCGGCAGTGGTCCGAAAGTCAGTACTCCGAAAGGCACTGGTCCGAAAGAAATTACATGGTCAGGCACTGCTTCGAACGGCATAAGTTCGAAAGGCACTGGTTCGAAAGTCACAACTCCGAAAGTCACTAGTCAGAAACATTTTGTGCATCCAGGCACTGGTCCGAAACAATATGTGCATCCAGGCACTGCTCCGAAAGTTATAACACCGAAAGTCACTAGTCAGAAAAGAATGCAAGGGTCAGGCACTGGTCCGAAAGAATGTGCGTGGTCAGGCACTGCTTCGAAACGTGGTTCCCCCTCGCAGCGAATGGGCGGAGCTATACAGGTGTGGAGTGGGAGCAGCCTCCCGTCCCCCTTACCTCTTGACATGCCCCTACTTTTTGGCGCGGTGACGACAGTGTCGGTTAGTCACTTCTCACTTCACTCAATCACTCTACGTTACCACAAGGACCAGGACCAGGGGCAGTTGACATCGGGGATACTCCCCAGGATATATTTTCCTTAACAATGTTGCTATGTTTTTAGTGAAGGAATTATTCCATAAAAAATTGTGTAACCTTGATAAAATTGTACTGAAGGGTGCGCTCAGTATTTCTCAATACGTAGTTGCTTAACGTCGATGTTCCTATAGCTACCATTGCATTGAACAGCGCCATGAAGAGCGCTTGCAATCCTTTCGAATCTGGGTCATTGCGTCGTCCTTAAACTTTTTAATAAACTAACTGCATATTCTTGTTTTTCTCTAAAAAATATTTGTATATATGTAAAAAGAATTTTAACATTTTTACCAATCTTTAAGCCCAAAATAAGCTGATTACCTACAATAACATTGTCGAAATATATGTCACCAAGATCTTTTAAATCAGTTAACAATTGGGGCTACAAACAGTTAGAACTTAAGCCCCTTACATTTGCACGCGCCAGACAGGTAGAGCGCAGCCTTTAGGTTATTGTAATGAGTTTCTATTAAAGGAACCTTTATAGAACTTAAGTTATATAGCCAATATTATACTAACATAAACATAATTAAATTCCCGTAGATAAAAACCAATCTTAAAGTTGCTATGTGGATTATTCCATATGAATTATTCCATATCACTGAAAATGTGTGTAACCTTTGTAATCACTAGATAAAATTGTACTTAATGTTATTGTAATGCAAATTTGTTATGCAACCTCTATAGAGCTTAAGATATCCAAATACATATCATTAAATGCCCATGCATAAAAATCCAATCATAAATTTGCTATAGTAAGTGAATATATATCTTAAATTTATATTGTTGTAAACAAATCTTACTAATATTATAAATAAATGTGAAAGTTTGTGTGTTTGTTTGTTTGTTTGAAGTTCAATCACGCATTAACTACTTGATTGATTGAGCTGAAATTTGGCATGATGATAGCTCACATACCCGATTAACATATAGGCATATTCTTATCTCAAAAATCCTTTCGGACTCCGCCCCAGTGGCTCTGTAGTTCCCCATGTTAACCTTATGAGTATTCATATTTAAAGGGAATTAAAGATTTTAGTCAGCGGTTTCAACTAAAAAAGTTGGTTCTATGATATGCAAAAGCATTAAAATTTATAAGGTTTACCAACAGGGTGCAGCACTATTATTATTTATATATATACTTTTTTATGAAAACAGCTAATTTTTACCAAGTAGCAACAAAAAACTGTGAACGAAAAGCTTGAGTATAAATGCAATAAGCATTTTATATTTATATGCCGACCCCGTACGAAGGATGGGTACTCTGCAAGTATATAATATATTTGCAATTAGTATCCTATAGTAATATTTTAAGTTAATTTTGCTGAATACACGACCTATGATTTATTATTACAATCTAAACAGAAAAAGGTGACACAACTGGATGTTTTTAAAAGTTTCCTAAATTTTGTTTTCTTAATCTCTTTATTGACGTCTGTGTCTTTAGTTCTAAGGGTTTGCCCCGTAGTACCATCACAAAAATAATATATTAACACATAACAACATGTTTAATCTCCGAATAAAAATCCCACAACATAAAATCGGTAGAAGGTTTACTAATTGAAAAAAATAGTTCTGTTCTAAAATAAAATCACTATAAATTATTATAAAATCAAACTGTCATATAACCTAACCAAACTTGCTGATAAAGGAAAAATCGAATGAAGGTTTTTCTAATAGAAAAATCTAATAAAAATTTCTGTCAATAAAATAAAATTATAAATGCCTTAAATTCCAACAAAAGATGTACAGTCAAGAAGTATTCTAAGCTAAATCTTTGATAAAAAGTTATAGACTACAGCGTGAACCAAACTGGCAATCAAAAGATTATCAGGCAGGATATTGCGACAGGATATGCAAGATATCCCATAGTAGTCCTATGGTCAACCTGGGATATCCCAGGATATCCGCAGGGATGCGTAATGTTCCCGCCCGGGGATGCTCTATCGATACTCCCAAAAGATTATAGTGCTGCAACCTGTTGGTAAACCTTATAACTTTTTAATGCTATTGCATGTCATAGAACAAACTTATTAGTTAAGTGGCAAAGTAGTAATAGTCCAGTCAAATCGTCGTGGAAATCTACCTCACGTTACAAAAAATAACTGTTACGAGTTTTTTTCTTAACTTTATTTTTTTTTGGGGGCGCTGAATCCGAATCTGAAGAGATCCAACACTCTCTTCAAGCTACTTACTACTGATCCAGGCAGTGCTGCTACCTTTGGGTGTTTCAGGGAACTACGTCCAATCTCGGGGTAACGTAGTACAATCACCGCTGCTCTTTTGTTATTCATCAGATTGAAATATTTGAATGCCAATTGCGTTCGCTACGGTGTCGCATCGGCACACATTTCACCTGCATGTCCCTTAGTAGATTTATGCTTTTGATTCGGCTGTAGATAATTATTAAAAGAAATTATTAGGAGAACTGTTCCCGGTTGGGTATCGTAAATGCAAATGCAATTATCTGCTTGCAATATTAAGTGGGCAAGCATTTTAATCCATTCCAAAGTCAATGCTACATCTGTGCAGGATCATAAGTCAAGTGTTAAATATAGGGGTCGGACTTACGGGAAGTATAAGTGAGGCAACGATGGCGTCATAGTTTAGTTCAAAATTCCTCCGTGAACAGTGTTGTAGTAGAGCGTAATTTTTACTTCACTATTAGTTAATTATAAAATTGAGAAAAATTATAAAATTAATCTTACAATTTTTCTATTATTAAATTAAACTGTCATAACTTAACCAACATAACCAAACGTGCTAATTATGAAAAAATCTAATAAAGGTTTACTAATCTAAAAATTAGTTTTGTTCATAAAATAAAATTATAAACGCCTAAAAATCAATTTTATAATTTTTTAATTATGAAATTAAACTGTCATAACTTAACCAACCCAACCAAACTTACTGATATGAAAACTACTTTTGATAAAAAAGTTGGTGTTGCCACCGGGATTCGAACCCGGAACCTGCAGATTTACAGCCCGACATGCTATCCACTACACCACCGAGGCCGATGGAAGAATTTCGTATCGTTGCTATAATGGTGTTCCCATTACCACGTATTCCCGTATTAAAAATACTGGCGGACAGTACGAAAATGTACAATAGATTACGATTAATGACAATACTGTCGGTATGGCACTTAAATGCCACCTACAAGTCCACCCAACACTTCCAAGAGGGTCGTTGCATTACCACGTAAATAAAGTCCATTTGTTATTGGTGGGATTTGAACCCGTGCTATAAGACTCCGGAGCCCCAGGTCTTACCATTAGACCATCTCGCTCCCCAGTAGATATCTAACAAAAAATTTTAGTAAAATGTTATCCTGGATGTTTTTCTTAACTAAAAAAATTACAAGCGTAATTTATTATCAAAGGCTTCTTTGAAATCAAGAGTTATAAAACTAAACCATACTGTCACAAACCTAATGCAATTTATAAGGTTTTGCATGTACTACATGAAACACTAGTCTACATTTTTACCTGGTTATATATTACAATTTAACTTACAATTTAATTGACAGTTCGTATATCTGTAGGTCACAAGTTGACGTACTATACCTTGTTTATGTTTAACTGTAGCTCTAGTTAGCGCCTATAATCGACGATAGTGTAAATAGCTTACTGCTGGCAGGAAAATGATGTTTCTGTACAGTAATTAGTGACCGATAGTACAAAGAAATAATATCATGTGGATCACGTTCCCTTTTTATATATGGTGTATTACATGCACTTGTTTTCAGATAGCGTCCATAATCAACGGCAGTACAAATAAGGGGTTTATGAAGAAATCAAACATATTCCCGTATTAAAATTACTGGCGGACAGAACGACAATGTACTATATATTATAATTAATTACTATTCTGTTGGTATGACACTTAAATGGCTGGACAAGTCAACCCAACACTTCGACTTTCTAGATGGTGGCGTGTTGTCGGGGTAGCATCTTGACGACAGCCCCTTACTGTTAAAAGAGTGTCAAATTTTGTTCTATCTTCTCAGATTTCTAATTATAATTCACTTAATTAATTTACTTTACGCGTTTACTTTAACATTCGAATTTTGTTATTGTTTGAGGATTTACAACTATTTATGTTTTACATATGTTAAGGGAGTTGATTTTGATTGAATAAGCCTACCTACATTTTAAAATGTAATTTGATGTGTTTCCTTCATATTCTTGTAGCAGTAGCAATCGCTTTACTCATTGAAACTAGCATCCAATTAAGTTTCATTTGAGGAATCAAAGTAGCCTATAATGAATTAAACTTGTAATATTTATTTTGGCATTTGGTTAGGTATTATGTTATGGTGTCTCTCATTTGCTATCTTATGTTTCCAGTTATTCGTCTTTAAAAGTAATTAAACGTAGGCGACCAACCGAAATAAAAAGACTTATTCATCATCAATATTTATTCATACTGTGTTGTATAATCTAATTCCTACGGGAATAAATGAAATGCTAAGTTCCTTCCTATAGGTAACGTAACTGTAAGTTTTCTTTTTAAACGGGCGCACTAAACAATAACGTATCGTTATCTTAAAAAACAAACGAACGAGATCTAATAAATAGTAATTAATATACCAACACTAGGATATAATTTTAGCAAGTTTCCCAAAAGAGAATAAGTTATTACCGTAGCATTCTAATAATAGGATATTGCTAACCTTAGGTAAGTTGGTGTTTTTGGATAGGCCACATTGATTTCAATTAAGAAGCTAAAAAAATAATAGCAATGTTAACTTCGCATATCAGACGGAATGAGCTATACAACTGGCATAATTAAATTTAGATGGATAGGAAAACTAACAGTACCTAATTAAAATAAGGGGGATGTTTACGAAAAAATCGACTTACTTGTTATTATTGTGTCTAAACATGTAAAATATCATTTATTTCCACATAGCTTTCTGCATTTAAGTATATTTTTTTCAAAATTACTTTAAAACTGTTGCCTAACTATAGGTAAATTGAAATTTACTATTTATTTTTCCAGAAAACATAGGAGATTTTTGAAAGGATAAATATATACTGAAGAAGATTAAAGGATTAGTTTGGCTTACATAGGATTTTTTAACTTTTAATAATTGGTCTGCAAATAGGTATAATTAATTACATAACATCATTAAACAACTAATCTATTCCTATCAGTGTTTAAAGGAGACTCGGGATTGGAAGAAATCGCTCCGATGTTTCGTTCCGATTTCAATTCCGCTGTCCCGATTCCAGACACGACACAAGGAGTTATATTCGGACCTCGGCTGTATTCGTTATGGTTCGGAAGCGCTCGGGATGGCGCGGTGGTGCTGGGTTATTCCTCCAGAGAAAGTCTCGTCAATGACCGTGGCATTCTGACTCCGCCCACCACTGACACACCCCTCCTTCCCCTACAACGGGTCTCCGCCTTCGGTTCTTGCGCCTCCCTCAACCAATGTTAGAGCCCAGGCGTTACTCCGAAAGGCAGTGGTCAGAAAAGAATGCATTGCTAAGGCACTGGTTCGAAACAATCTGCACGCTCAGGCACTGCTCCGAAAGACAGTGGTCCGAGAGGCAGTGGTTCGAAAATAATACAAAGATGAGGCACTGGTCAGAAAGATTTAGCATGGTCAGGCACTGCTCCGAAAGGCAGTACTCAGAAAGGCAGTAGTCCGAAAATGATTTTCGAACCAGTGCCTTTCGGAGCACTGCCTTTCGGACCACTGCATGGATCTCCATCAAGACGATTTAAGGTGGTGCTTATTTCTGTTCGGTTTGTGTATAGAACGTTTTGTTCTTAAATAATTTCTTGTTTCATCCGGTTAAACCAATTAAAAATGTGTTAACAACACTCACACACACAATACATTATACAATGTATTTGTAAACTGTTTCTTGTCTGGTGATACAGTTAGGGAAATTAACAAATTATAAACTGTACCCTAAGAAACAGAGAGAAACATTTCAACATCAACAATGCTTTTATAACTCAGCAACATCAAACGTTTTAAGTCAAAAGTTTTAGTCATCATAGATTAAGTTGTAATTATAGAATAGCAATCGAAACAAAAACGCTACGTCTAAAATTCACTCAAAATAATTATCACATTTAAGGAATCATGTAATTAAAAGTGCACTTGAAAATCTAAGTAGAATTTAAATTTACTACCTCAAAGACTTGAACCTAATTTAATCTTAACTGTTATTGCTCGAGCTCCATCTAGTAGTTTAGCATAACTCGGACTTGTTCGGGCATTTCAAGTTTTTACCTGTTCAAGTTTTTCTCCATCCATTACAGAATCAGCAGAACAGCTGATTCGAGATTGTTGCTTTTATGTGCAGTACCAAGATTGCATTAATATTAATGTTAATGTCAGAATGCTATCGGTCAACCAGCTGTTAATGCAGTTACATAAACGTTGTATAACTTCAATCCTAACGTTATACTTTGTTTACAGCACAAAATTAAATACAAATAAATTTTATTTAAAATGAGAATCTAACAATATACAAAAGTCACTGATTGAAGTACAGAAAATGGGTACATAATATTTAGGGTTTCTATAGCTTATAATTTAAACTATCTTACCAATTTTATAAATCTGAAAGTTTGTGAGTTTGTGTGTGTGTTTGTGTGTGTGTTGCTCAATCACGCATAAACTACTGGACGGATTGGGCTGAAATTTAACATTTTGATAGCTCACATTCCCGATTAAAATTTAAGCATATTCTTATCTCAAAAATCCTTTCGGGCTCCACCCCAATGGCTCTGTAGTTCCCCTTGTTAACCTTATGAGTATTCATATTTAGAGGGAATTAAAGAATTTAGTCAGCTGTTTCAACTTTACAAGTTGGTTCTATAATATGCAATAGCATTAAAAAGTTGTGAGGTTTCCCAACAGGGTGCAGCACTATTATTATTTTGTTTTTGCATATATGACAACTGTCAAATAGTTAGTTGTAAAGTGTTAGGTAAAGTGTTAAGTGTTAGTTTAAAGTTAGTTAGTTTTATAAGATTAAAAGTTAGATAAAACTGAAATAAGTTGAGAGTTTGGTTCACAGTTTTTGTATTTTTATAGTAACAATTATAAGTTCAAAACAATAACAAATGAATTATAGCCAGCTGGCATTTAATATATTAATTCAATCCATGCCTTTGGCACAACAACAGCTCATTTGAACTAAACAACGCAAAGCTTGAGTATAACTGCAAAACATTTTCTACTTATATGCCAACCCCGTACGAAGGACGGGTGCTCTGCTAGTTTAGAATAAAAATTAAAACAAAGTCTTCTTAAAATATTTGCTGCTAAATTGTAAACACTATGCACAAGTCATTGAAATTTTGAAAATCTTAATTTAAATCTCATACTTACCATTTATCATTACCTAAAATAAATTGTCTACCCCATTGTAACATTACTTAATAAATTGTATAACCACCAATGCTGGTACAAATTTTAATCTGTTTTAATTTAATTTCTAAATAAACAAAAATGTTATTAAAACAATCGAATTTTAACAATATTTACAGAGTTTTTAAGCACACTTACGTCAAGGCAGGGATGACAGTTATTAAAATTGTATTTTATGTTTTTCTTTTACAAAATTGAACCATGTTATTCGTCAAATACATCCGACGAAGTGAATAACCTCAATTATCGTTTAAAATACGAATATTATAACATAAACGGTTTATAAACATAAACAAATTATGTCACCGACCTGAAAGTAAAATTGTTTTGTGAATATTTAAAAGGAACTGTCAAAAAACATCCAAACCAGCTGTTTACAGCTATTTCGGACCAGTGACGTAATTTGTTTATGTTTATGATCCATACCGTTTCAGTTATAATATTCATTGTTTGAACAAACTTTATATATATTAATACGAGAGGTCGTCCAGTGGTCGAAACTCGACCAAAAATACGTAATGTACTCACTTATCTATTTTCACCCCACACAGTAAATAAAACATGTGATTTGAGTTTCTTCCATTTGTTTTGGTTTTCTGTTTATATTTCGTTGTTATTTTCGTTACCAGCATGGCAACGCATAAGATCCATGTTAATATTTTCAAATTTTTAAACTCATTTTTTGTGCTTATCTTTGAGCCTATTTAAATTTATAAAGGGATTCTGCACACCTACAGGAAAATAGTTTTCTAACGGTATGCGTAGATTTTCCCTACGATGAACACGAGCTGAGAAAAAAGGTTTTAAAGAAACATGCTTGCCTATTAATATATAGATAGATAATCGATGTCTTAATGTAAGATTGCCGCATTCTATTCAAGTAATCAGGATCCAGACTTGGCAACAAGGCTATGGCACACACTGTAGTGCGTGAGCTGTGTGTTGATCAATTATGTAAAACTACCCGACCACGACAAAACTTAACATGTAACTTCGACCTCAAGTTAAAGTGTAGTTTCATTTTGTGTTAAATAGTGTCAACGATATTTAAAAGCTGTCACCAAGATTTCTGTTTAAACCGTTATTTTTATGCAAAAACAAGGAAGTAAAATAAGATTATGTTGGAGGTTCTATCAATATGAAATGTTTAGCAAATAATTATAATATTCTTAAGACACAAATGTAATTCACACATAAAATATGTATAATAATTGCAATATATACTTGACATTTAGACTTAGAATATCCGTTAGCTTGTCAAACCCTTCATAGGTATGCGGTGGAAGTAACTATGATGTCTATGGGGAAAAATCACAAAAGCTGCAATCACTTTTGAATCTTAATTACTACAGCAATTGGGGTTGTACACTTTTGTTTGGAGTTGAAAGGAATATAACATAGTATATTTGAAACAAAATCTGTAGAGCAGTGTTCTCAGAAATCTGATTTTCCCGTTATTTTATGGAAAATCACATAAGTTGCTGTAACTTTTGAACTGTTATTTTACAGCAATGGAGGAAGTTTTTAATAAGTAAAAGGTCTGTAAATTAAACAATTTTAATAAAAATCGTTTGGGCCGTTTTCGTGCAAATCCGAATCTCCCCCTTTTTATTGGGTTATATGGGAAAATTACAATTGAAAATCAAAATTTTGAGGAAATTTACAAAAAGCCTGGAGGTACCATTGATTAGTACACTCGCATACCAAATTTCATCAAAATCGGACCACAGTTGTGGTCTGAAGCTATGTACACATCCAATCACACATACATCACTTCGAAAACAACTTTTTTGGGTTCAAGTGGGCCAAAAATATCCACCTAAAAATAAAATTAGATTTTTTTAAACTATATTTTACTTTCCCTATATACTATGTTTAGGAGAGGAAGTAAAAAGTAGTCGATTTTCATACATTGAGTAAATATTAAATATTACAATCCCATCTCTCAACCCATTAATATAATAAAGGGGGGGTAATATCCCTCTCTATCGTCATTCTTCTTCCTCTCTTCAACAATGACTCTCGACTGTCGGGAACAATCGGTAATTCAGAACTTAAGCACTATCCTCGGCTTTACGATAAATTCAAGGCTCTTGACAACTCCTTAAGTTCTTCCTTTCACTTGCAAGGTGGCATTCCAGGGCATTAAAAGTAACACCACAGTAATCTGACAATTCCTTTGTTCTTGTAAACATAATAAATGAAGAAATACAAGATGATTGTGTAAAAGAGTGTTTAACGAGTAAAAACTCAACTCAATAGGAAATACATCAGAAATGTAAATTAAATTGTTTTAAAAGTAACATGTTTTTAAATAGCACATGTGTAGATTTATTCGTAAAAATTGTGATATAATCAAATCTAAAAGAACGGTGGGTTAACAAAATGAGTGCAATGTTATCATCGCTGATCTCTTTCTGAATAAGATTAAAACAGTGTAAAAATTGGCCAAAATTAAAAAAAATACCAATTAAGACGTGATTTATATGAGGTGCATGTGCAATTAAGTGCAATCATGTAATTCAGTGTAACGCATTATTACACTGACGCCAGTTCGCATTAACTAAAAAAAAATGTGTACCAGTATTGTGTTTCTTTATATGGTAATTGGTAACAATATGAAAGATCAAATAGCAGACAAATAATCGTTCTATTTCGTAGTAATATTTTTAGTTAAGTGACAATAAATTTCCAACAAAACTAAACTTACCCTTCATATACCTTTATAAATATAAATCTTCAAGTGCCAGTCGATAAACATCCATAAAGAAGACCGCTCTAAAGGGGGATATTGATAATCAATAATGATCAGTCCCTAATTTTATCTTCTACAACTCCTTTTACATGGTTCAAAGAAGGACATGTTCATTAACAGCAATTAAAGTTAACTGCAATATATTGCTATCGACAATCTTAGTCTGAAATCTCTATGACCGTCAGGTGCACTAGTTGATCTTGCCACCAGCAAAACATATGTTCATGTAGGTAGATTTAGGTAGGTTTAGGTGTTCAATCCGTGAGGTCGATGCAGGACTCAATTCCATTGAAATTATACAACTAGAGGTAGAACTGAATGAGGGAATTGCGAGACGTTGGCCGCCATTTTTACTAAGGGTACAAAAAATTTTGTTTTGTCTGTACATTATACGATTTACTTAGTACATTTGAACCGGGGGATTATACAGAAATCATAAATCTTTATCTTACTAATATTATAAATGTGAAAGTTTGTGTGTTTGTTTGTTTGTTTGTTTGTTTGTTTGAAGTTCAATCACGCATTAACTACTGGACGGATTTGGCTGAAATTTGGCATAATGATAGCTCATATTCCCGATTAACATATAGGCATATTCTTTTCTCAAAAATCCTTTCGGGCTCCGCCCCAGTGGCTCTGTAGTTCCCCATGTTAACCTTATAAGTATTCATATTTAAAGGGAATTGAAGAATTTAGTCAGCTGTTTCAACTAAAAAGTTGGTTCTATATTTGCAAAAGCATTAAAAAGTTAAAAGATTTACCAACAGGGTGAAGCACTATATATTTTTTTGCATTTATGAAAACAGCTAATTTGAACTAGGCAGCAACAAATAAATGTGATACGCAATGAGAACTAACTGTCAAAGGAGGATTGTTTACTGTTATGTTTATGTTTTTTCATAAATAATTTGTGATATTTTGCGAATTTTTGATAATTTTTTTTTATTGTTTAGGTGAAGTGAAGTGGTAGAACATTATGGCTATGGTAGATTTGTAATACTATAGAAAACTGTAAATTTAAAAAAGTAAATTTTATTAAACTGTATTCTCCCTCATTGCAAACGCAGAGCTTGAGTATAGCTGCAATAAGAATTATACTTATATGCCAAACCCGTACGAAGGACGGGTACTCTGCTAGTATATCATAAATCATAGCTAATTCCCAATTCCCCTAGTTGGTACCAACCTAACAAAATTACAGCGTCTCGATTTTTTTAGCTGAATTTCAGTGTCAGTGCCAACTCCTATTGTTTACTATATGACAACTTATACTAATAGACATCATAAAATTGTAGAATATTTTGATGGTTACTTAATTCGTGTTAAGCCTAAAGGGCATATAATGGTGATTGAATGTTAATTAATATTTCTAGGGCAAATTTCGTAATTTAATTTTCAATAGTTTTTACTCCATGTGCTCTTTAAATCATTGGTTTTAATTACAAAGTACAAGTAATGTTTTACAATCATTTTATTAGGTTAAAATACTTTAAAATCTGGTGAAAGGACAATAAAATAGATAGTGAACGTGAAAACACACTCTACCCATTATAGCTGACAGAAATTTCAATCTTTGTCTTTCGCTGAACCATAATCACAAACCTACCTAGAAGAATGTTTAATATACACAAGTAGCAAAAAGCTCAGCAATGATGTACTGGCTACTGTAATTATCACGCTACAGGTTTAAATCATGCAAAATACTTCGACTTTATTCACACTCCAATTTCCTACTATCAATGCAATGTTTTGAAACTACAGAAAATCCATAACAACTTCCTTTCCATCTGTGTGGCCCAAGGCCAGACTCATTAACCCAATTAATCACACCAGAACCAGTTAAATTCCTACAATTGAAGAGTACCGGTAAGTTTTATAGCTTCTTGTTTTCCTGTGGCCTTGATACGTCTGGTCCTACCCCAATCGTTTCTAAGTTTGCTGTGGTCGTCTATTATCCAGTACTATCTCGAATGTTTCGAAATTTCTCTCCATTCTTCTACCGTATGGTCCTACCCCAACTGCTTCTAAATTTTGCTGTAGCCTTCGACAGTCTGATCTTAGCCCAAATTGGTCTACATTTTGTTGTACTCATCAGTCTGATCCTATCCCTCCCAACGACTGATCCTACTTCCATTTTTTCTATGGCCTTCCACCGTCTGGTCCCACCTCCCACCCCACGTGCTTTTAAATTTTCTTGTAGCCTTCTGTCATTTTTTCCTATCTCAAGTGCTTCTAAATTTTCCCTTACTCTTCTACCATCTGGTCCTACTCCAGTTTATTCTAAATTTCTCCACCCTTCAACCATCTGAAGCTTACTCAAATGCTTCTAAATTTCCTTCTAAATTGCCTTCGACAATCAAGGTCATACCTCAACTGGCTATAAATCTTATACGAATGTGTCCAACATTTCTACATCATTCTACAGTTGGGTCCCACACCTACGTCCTACCCACGGTTGTTTTCTTTGTGTTTATTATATGGCTTTCCACCATCTTATCCTTACCCAACTTGTTATAGCTTTGCTGTATTATTCATTTTACCATCCAGTCATACTCTAACTGCTTCCAAATTTTCCTATGCCTTCGACATGTTGATCTTTCTAAATGTGTCTAGTGTTCCAGTAGCTTTCTCCCGTCTTGTCCAAACCCGACTGCTTCTAAATATTCCTGTAATATTCGACATTCTGATTTTTCCCAACTGTTTCTAGTTTTCCAGTAGCTTACTGCAGCATGGTCCTACCCCAACTGCTTCTAAATGTTCCTGAAGTCTTCAACATTTTGATCTTTCCATCCAAATGTGTCTAGTGTTCCAGTATCTTCCCTCCTAATGGTCCTACCCAAACTGTTTCTAAATTTTTCTGTGATCTTTGACATTCTGATCTTTCTAAATATTCCCAGTAATCACCTTATGGTCCTACCCACAAATATGCCCAGATTTCCCGTGTCCTTCTTTTCTCGTCCTACCTCAACTGTTTCTACTTTTCCTTACGGCCTTCTACGCCCAGTCCTACCCCAAGACTTGCCGCAGTGGACTGTGATCCTGTTCGCCTTCCTAAGTCCTTGACACCCCTGGAGCCTCCTTTCTTAACTCCTGAAGAAACTGGATCGTTTACCTAGTAGTTATGAACGATCAGCTGGTCTGGAGGCCGTCGACGTGGCTGATTGAAAGTTTGATCGTTTAGTGACATAATTACTCGGTTCTGGATGAATATTAATCATCGGGCTGTGATTTGCATTCAAATGTAATTACAGATCGTGGTTAAGTGATGACTTTGGAAGAAGTATACTCTGGTTACTTTCAGTACAAAAAATGGCCATATTTGGTCATATCACAGTTTTTTCTTGCTTATGACTTTTGTTTAAGTATTTGATTAAATTACTTCAAATGAAACTTGGGCGATTGAGTGGTTAAAGAGATTCAAATGACCACTGGATTTAAATTTTGATTGATTGAAATGGGACAAGGCTATCTTTGAATAATTTCAAACAATATTCGTGGTTAAGGTGGAAAGTCAATTCAAATCATGGGCGTCAACTGTATACAGGATGTTTCCCTTGCAAACTTGGTCCGATGGTTTTTACGAAGTAAATAGTGCCAATAAAATTATACCATCGTTATTCGAATCTTATTTGGTAACCCCATTGTTTTACAATTTATATATTACCACAATAAATACCCCATTATTGGCAATCAAACTAAACCTCAAATGTAAAAATATTTCAGTAATTAAAACTTGGAATATTTATTCCGTTTGCGGAGTAACATTTGATGAGTAACTTTGTTCAACCGAGCAACATAGTTAAATAGTCGAACGATTATAAATCTTCAAACTTATGACATGTCCTTTTCCGACTACCATATAAAACTAAACAATACCCAATGTTCTCAATTTGTATATTAGTAGACATCCTAATGTCCAGTGTGACGAAAAAAATTGTTTAGACTGACCAGAAGTGTATTCTTGACCATCGTTAATTTTCCGACCTTAGATTTTCCTGTCTAACGTATGCCCATTCAAAATTACTTTAGACCATAATAATGAAATAACACCAATTTAGATAATATGGGGAACAAGACGTTCAAAACCCCTCCTTTCGATCTCTTTTTTCCGTTTAAACGTTGCAGTCAAAACAAGACCAGCAACATCGTAAACATTGTCCCTCATGTGGTTGTAACAATTGAACTAATTGGGCCAATGAGAACCCGTTTAACTGGCCACAATGTGAATGCCTATTGCAAAACCGTTGGACGTTTCAACTCCACGATTATTCAAGCGGAATTCTTACAATTTACATTTTTTGATCATACGTTTCTAGGTAATACTAACATTTTACGAAAAATAAAATGTAATCATAAAGTAAAGATTTGGATACAAATGTTATAAACTTTTCATTAGTTATTCGTTTTGATCGAACGAATTGTGGCTTCAAGAATAGGTAAATGTCACTTAGCTAGTGGGTTTTCAAGAGTGTTATAAAATTGATCTAAATACCTGTATTTGGTGAAATTCATAAAAATTTTATGTGAATTATATTTTGTTTAACCTACGAACAGTTTTCCTGAAGAACAATGTTTACTGTTAAGTGCACGTTTTCAAAAGTTTATAGCTTTCCCAATCAGAACCATAGTAACGTTTTTTTTACGATTAGCTTAAATGTATCGTTTGACCAACGCATCAACATTTGCTAATCCAAAATGTAACGATCCTAAGTTTAACTTTTATCCCAGTTGTATTCTTCTTCTTTCTCTCTTGTTTACGTTGTATTATAAAACAGCTGATTACAGTAAGAGAGTAAATCATCACAGGATGGGAATAGTATATTTCATCACTAGGGCCTAAAGTGACTGTTTTTGACCGAAGTTTTACGATCGAGGCGAAGCCGGGTCGGAAAATGGAGTGAGGGTTAAAAAGTCACTTACTGCCCGTTTGGTGAACTATATTTTTCGTCATATTGCATCATTAATTTACAAACAAAGCTAGAAAACGAAATAATTTGTATGTAAAGATAACCTCTCAAAACGACTTCCAGCTTGTTTTCAACTCTGCTAATGCAAATAAGCAGCTGTTTAAAAAGTGATTCAATCATTTCGTCCATTGCGATTGTGTTACATTTGTGGTACCTCATAATGAGTTCTGCTAACTTTAATCCTCGACTCGACCTAACAACGAATAACACAGATTTCATGTTGAATATTCTAGCAGTAGACGTACGCATTAATTTACTTTGCAACAACACGTATTATTTAAACCTATCCTTTTCGTGATACAAGCCCTTTTGATTTCCAAGCAGCATTTCAAGATTTGACACCCGTCATTTTATGCTGCGTTACTAACATTTAAACAACCCAGGTAACACTATAAACTCTAGCCCACGTTTCGTGTCCTTAATTTAGCAACTCCTTATGACTTTTACTTCACACAGTTTTGTCGCCTCTTAACAGATGTCAACGAACCAATGTTGATGGTGATTGCGTAATCCCTAAGTAGGCTATCGCATCGCGATCGCTTACCGACAGTCTGGCCCGATCCGAGTTTCGCTCTATAGGCTCAATGACAGTTAAGAACGAGATTGTTTGATTGTTCAATGGTTAATTCAATTATTAAATTTGCTCATTATATGGGAAAACTCAATATTCAGAAGCTATTAACAATTGGATTGTCACTAATTGTTAGAAATATTAAACGTATTAATATCAAACAAAAAACAAATTTTTAATCAATATCGATCAAAAGAGAAGTTTTTAAACCTGATCAATTTTACCTATTGAATAAGGAAGTTGATTCCTTCGCAGATTTGGCTCAAGGAGTAGTCCAACGCTTAGTTGGGGTAGATCAACGTTTAGTTATGGCAATAGTTGGGGTAGTCCAACGCATAGATGTGCCAATAGTTGGGGTAGCTCAAAACTTATTTTTGCCAATATTTTGGGTAGTTCAACCCTTAGTCGTGTTAGTAGTTGGGGTAGTTTAACGGTTAGTTGTGCCAATAGTTGGAGTAGCCTAAAACTTTTTTTGCCAATAGTTGGGTAGTTCAACGCCAGTAGATATATTCATGTCACTTCTGGGCCAAAAAAGGAGCCACTCAAAAATTAAATGAATTTTCCTATTTTTTTTTATACAATATGCTATATTTTTTACCCTTTTAGGTCAATTTCTAACATTTTCATATTTTTCTAGAAAAAGTATACAATTTTGATGAAATTTTCATGAATATGTCTATATTTTACATAAAATTGACTACAAACTGAAATGTTTTTAAAAACAAGTAAAATTTTAAATTTTTTTATTTAAATATTCTAAATATTTGTTTTTAATTATTGTTTTTGTAAATAATATTTTTCCTATTTGAGTTATTCAAAATGTATTAAAAGTATTGAATTTCTCAGAAAATTCTAATGATATTTGATGTATTACAAGTCCATATTTCATTTTAAATAATTTTAAACTTAAACATGAAATGTTATCAAAAATGATAATCTTAAGATAATAAGATAAGTATTGATTTAAATTAAAAATAAATGTCACCAATGAAAAGCTTGTTAAAAATTAGTGCTATTTCATATATTATACATTTCTGTATGATTAAAGATAATGTAAAAATCAACAAAAACAAATTGTGTTGTAAATATAATCTTATTGAAGGAATATTAGTCTATGGCCTAATTTGTTTGGTCGATCTTTTTATGAAAATAAGTGATTGAATAAAATAATAACCAGTTGAATGTTAGTAAATTGCAGTGTGGATTAAAATAATTATTTTGATTTATCTAAACTAATCGAAAAGTATTTTATAATTAATGCTTAAAATGTATAATCAATGGTTAAATAGTTAGCTAATGAAACTAGCCGATTGAAAAAAAAAAGTGTCAAGTTAGCAAAAATCTCGTCATTAGCTATCATAATGGGTGTGGCTCTGTCGACTGGCTGATTTTCTATGTATATTCTCATTTTGTTTTATGAAGAAATATTTAAAATAAGAGTTTATTGATGGTAAAAGTTTATTATTTATTGATTGAAGATGAAGTATAAAGAAGATTAACTATGAAAATTGTGAAACTATCGTGTTGTGAAGTGAAATGTGTTTGAAGTGTTCATCACCATATTTGGATTGTTCAAGTGTTTTTAACTAATATTTTAATAAGTAAAAGTGATTTATTGAACTATTTATAGACTATTTTTATTGTTTGTAATCATAACTTGTTTATAAAACAATCAGAATTTTCAAGGTCAAGTGATTGCTGCTTTGTTTGATAGTTTTTTGCCAAACCATATGACATTCAAGGACAGTGTGCTTCTAAAGCACGCTTTGATAAATCTGAATTGTACAGTAAATATTTTGTGTAGAAAAATTTAAGTGACTGTGCTGTTTTATTTGACAGTTTTTTTTTGCCAAACCAAATGATGTTCAACGAAAGCGTGCATTGCATGCACGCTTTGATAAATCTGAAATGTTCAGTAAATATTATTTGTTTATGTTTGTGTGAGTTATTTTGAATTCCTATTCAGTAATTTAACTGTTAATATCGAATGTTTCAACTTATTATTCGATTGTTAGTATCGAATGAAATTATTTGAAATATATTGTATGTTATAACTTGAGTGTTTTTAAACCAATCTTAACCAAATTTGAAACATACACTCATTGAATATTAATGAATGTTTTTGACTTATGTTAAGGGTAGTTTCATCCCTTATTTTGTATTTTATTTATAAAAATGTAAAAAATTATTGAATAATTCTAAAACTTAAAAATTATGAAAAGTTATGTTTAAAATCAATGTTTTTACTAAAATTTTCCAATTTAGGGTGAACTACCCTTAAACTAAAAACCTTAATAATTTCTTTGTTTTTAAAGATATTTTCATGAAATTTGGTATGATATATCTATAAGGTAAGTACAAATTTATTAAATAATAAAATTTAAAATATTCATTTCCTGTGACCTTGAAAATCAAAAATTTTTATTTATTAATATTTTTTTATGAAACAAATTTTAAATTAACAATAGTAGTCTCATTACTCATAAAATATAATAATATTTTGAAAAATATGTCAAAAAGTAGTAAATAAATGGTGATTTATAACAATTTTATTTGATTTCAGTTATATCATTTTTAATTACATTATACTCTAATAATCTTTCAGACACAACAACTACATAGCAATTAGTTTTACTAGCAACATTTATATCATAATCAAAATCCATATTTATAATAATATCATTCTTTGAACCAGAAATATTAACAGGAGTTTTTGTAGTATCAATCACATATAATGGTCTATTTTCAATGAATTCTGTTGGATCATAATACATTTCACTATTGTTATAATAAACCTTTTTATAATCTTGATACATTTGATATAAAATTCTAAATTTTCCATTATTTATATCTAGATTCATTAATTCATCAGGATAATAGTGACCATTTAATTTTACTCTAATATTTTTAATATACATACTATCAAATTTTGAAGTGTCATATAATTGATCATTAGTTCTACCTTTTTGAAAACCAATTATTATAAATTTTGGATTATAGATGTTTCGATAAATATTTGTTATATCAAAACTAACTGTTTTTCCAGTTACTGTCTTTTGTTCAATACATTGCCAATGATTAAAGTGAAATAGTATTTTTTCTTTTTTAGTTATTTCATTAATATATTGAATTTTACTTGTAGTTTTATACTCAATTATTGGAACTCTAATAAAAAAGTCATCAATAATTATTTTTCCAGCACTTGGTAATGTAGTATCATCAAAAGTTCCATCAACTTTTTTAGTTTTCCATCTAAAAATGGCATCATTATCTTCAGATCTAACAAAACATATATTGAATCCTCCTTTGTATATTGGAACATTAACATTTTCAAAGAAACCTAATCCAAAATGTGATAGATTACCCACAGCTTCAAATGTTTTTTTGAAATCTGATTGAAATCCATTACAAATGTTGGATACTGCTTCTGTTTTTGAATAAGTAACAGTACCTTTTATTGTACTCAATTATCCAGGATATTCAATTTCCTCAATTAATTTATTATGTTTTCTAATTTCAATTTTTGAAAATAAGAATGGTATAAAATTATTAATCAACTTTACATTATCTGTAGCACTATAGTCTTTATCATCAGATTTTTTTAATGATCCTGAAATATAAAATTGAAACTTAGATGAACAAAATCCATCACCAAAATCAATATTAAATTCAGTTTTTTTGTTTGGTTCATTCAAATGTAGTTTAGATAAAGGATAAAAATTTTTATATTCAGCTCTTTCAATTTCATAAGTATTAGCCATTTATTAAGGAAAAATTTATGAAAAAATATGGAAAGAAAAAGGTTTTTTAAAACAAGTAAAATTTTATTAATTTTGAATTTTAATCAACTGAAATCTATTTAATCAACTGAAAAATGTTTAATCAACAGTATCATAATCATTTTTATCTTTAAAATATTGAATTTCTTTAACATTATCAACAATAAATTTAGCAGATAAGTTTTGGCTTTCAATAAGTAATTCCCAATCCAACATATATTTGTATTCTTCAATAAAGTTTTGAGATAATGTTTGGTATTTACAAATCAAATCAATATGATCTTTTAACTGATAATTTATGTATTCAGTAATAATCTTTTCATTCAAAATTTGATATTTAGCAATTTTTTCCCAATTCAATTTATTTTGAAACAATCTAATCATCTCATCATTCAATTCATATTTTTCTGAAATAATATCCCAATCTTCATTGGTTAATAGAAATTGGTTTCTGATAATGAAATAATCAAATGAATTATATAGAGCCATTTATTAGGAGGAAATTTTTGCAAAACAACTTTTCTTTGAATTACATATACAACATTTTGCTTTAATCATATTTTTATTTTTTAATTTTATTGCTTGAATGTCTTTAGAATTGGTTTTTTGTTTACATTTAAGACAGTAAATAAACTCCATTTATATAGTAAAAATTATTGATCTTCTTGGTTTTCTGTATTAAGTTTATCTTCTAATATTTGTGCTAATCCAGCAGTTACTAATCTTATTTTTTCAGCAAGTTTATCTTCAAGTTGTTTTTCTAAATCTTCAACATACATTTTTAGATTAAATAATGAATTAACCAATTCATTTAAATCCTGTTTAGTTTTTGAATGATCATTACCAACCTTAATAATAGAATTTAAAACTTCATTTAACTCAGATTTTATGACAACATCATAGTCGTTAATGCTTGGTTTTACATTAACAATCCTTCTAGAATTAATACTTAAATAATTTTTGGATAGACTAATAGCATTAACCAAATTATTAGTTTTCTTAATATGGTTTTTTAAATCCTTATTAATATCATTAAAAATGGAATTTAATTTTGAATTAATATAATCATTTTTTACTTCAATTAAATCTTTTTTCTGTCTACCAAATAGATCAAATATATTTAATGAATCCATATTTATTAAGAATTAATTTATTGATTATGTTATCAAATCTTATATTTTTATTCAACTCATTTAATACAAAAACACACAAATGACCACATATAGGTGGATCATTATAATTTTGAATTTGTGAATCATTAAAAAATATATTGTCTTTTCCTAAATATTTAACAATTTCCTTAAAAGGTTTATTAACAATTTTTCCATAAGAATCAAAGTAATATTTAATTTTATCTTTTTTATAATAACATATCCAATGAGTTCCATTACCAGAAAAAGAATCTAAATTGACTACACCACATTCAAATTTATTAACAGTTTTTGGAAGCATATCTCTCATAAAAACACCTCTAAAATTCTTAATATTTTGACATAATTTTTGTAAATCAGCTAAAGTCAATGGGTTGAAATTTTTTTCTTAACATATTTTAATGTTTTTTCATCTAATCCAGATCCTTTTACATTAGCTAATTCTTGATCCAACCAATTTATAAATTCTCTAAATTTTGGAATAACATTGTCTTTTACTACTTTAGCTCCTCTTCTAACTTTTGGTGTTAAACTATTTATGCCAGGAATATAATCAGCAACATTTAATATTTCATTTAATAAACCACCATCTTTTATTTGTTTAAGTTGATTATAAGAAAATTCAAGTCTTAATCCAGTATTTAATTTTTTATGTTTTTCTAATTTATTCAATTGTCTTTTAGTTAATAATAATACATCATTACCATTTTTAAATTGATCTATTTCAAATTGTATAGTCAAATTTTTATTTTTATTAAAAGCAGATTTAATTTTAGATTTTTGATAATCAGTTAAATTTACCTTAACTTTCTCCATTTATATAGGTTAAAATTTTAATCCTATTTCTAATCCCATTCCAAATTTTCTTTTTAACCACATAGCACCTGATGTTGGTAAAGCAACTAATCTTTCACCTATATCATGATCACTAGATGTTGCTATATCCCATGCTTTATCTTGTAATATTTTATCAGCAATATCATTTCTAGATTCTGTATCTTTATGATCTCTATAAAATATATCATGTTCTTTAGCAGCTTTATCTAAATCATTTATTCCAGGATCACCTCTTTTTAATCTTTTTTGTAGCTTAGTTCCAGGTCCTAGATATTGAAAACCAGGTACATGCAATTCAAATGGTAAATTATTTATAAAATCATTTAATAATCCTGAACCTATAATTGGTGATGTTATAGTTGGTAATATTCTTTTTAAATATTTTATACCATCAGGTTTTTCAATTAATTCATCTAATTTGTTTGAAATAAAATCTTTAATAGCCCTTTTTTCATTGATAAAGTTATTATTTCCAGCTTTTTCTTGAGCATATATATAATTGATTATACTTTCTAATTTGTTTAAATCATCAATATATCTGTATTCAATTTTATTTTCTGAATATTTTCTTATACCAGATCCTTCAATATTTCCTTTAGAATCCCAAATAAATTTAATCAAATTCATATATTTATTACCTTTACTTGATTTTGGTTTTCTAGTACTTGGATCATTATTTTTATAAATTGAATCTGTTTCCCATAAAATTTTTGAGTAATTATTTAAATCATCTTGACTATATAAATTATCATCTGGTTTGTCTTTATATGTCAATAATCTCCATAAACCTTGAGTGCCAGTATATGTTTTACCATTAACAAGTAAATCATCATTATCAATTACTGTTATTTTATCACCAATCATAAATGATTTTTTATGTTTATCCCAATACAAACCAAATTTATCATCTTTTGCTCTAGGTAAATATTTTTGTGCAATTGGACCAATGATTTTATTTAATATTTGAGGTGAAACAATATTTGGATCTATAAATGTTGATTCTTCTTCAATAATTTGTTCTCTTATTGGTCTAAATGGAGTACTTGAAGGTAACATAAATTCTTCTTCAGATTGTGGTATTGACATGTTTGCAAATTGATTAACAATAGGTACTAAATCCATTAAATTTTTATTTTCATTTAAAACTTCACCAATTTTATTTTCTACTTTACCAATTGCAGATGTTATTGGTTCATATGCTTTTTGTTTAATTTGTTCATAATTTTCATCAATTTTAATCTGATTTTTAAATTCTTTTATTAATTTCTTTTCAATTTCATCTAACTTTTTAGCTTTGTCAACAGTTATGTTATCCATTTATTAAAAGAAAAAATATGTTAACATAAACATAAATGATGTTAACATAAACATAAACCATGTTAACATAAACATAAACTATGTCGATTAAGCACAATCAACACTACACTAATGATTAATATAAATAAAACAAAAATAATAAGTAAATCTAAAAATAAACACAAACACATCATTTTTTATTTTCTGTAAATTTAATAAAAAAAATAAACACTAAAGATAAGGCAAATATTATTATAACAAATATTTTATCAACAATTAAATCAAGCATACACCACATTTATTTAGAAGAAAATTTTATATTAGAAAACTTATTCATATATTTTCCTTCATTTGTTTTTAATATCAAATTCATAGTTAAAAATCCATAATTTTCTTTCCAACAATCATTACAAATATCCTTAAATTCATTAAATGACATATCAGAACCTACAAAATGATCAAAAATTTGTTTTACATAATGATTATTTTGCTTAAAAATACATAACATATTTAAATTATTCCTTATTAATTTAATGTCAACTTTTGAATAACATTGTGAAAGATAAATACATGATATGTTTTTATGTCTACCCATTACAAAATACTCTTTTATTTTATCTTGATTTTCTAAAATACAATCATCAAAAACAATTAATGAATTTGGTTTACAATCATTTAATGAAATTATATCTTCACATGAACCAAAGAAATTTGCAACTTTTTTGTTAATGTTCATTTCAATATTTTTAAATCTATGTTGTAGTTTTATATATGCAGGCTGCTCTAATGATTTACTAAAAATATATAAATTTGTGTATGGTATCAATCTTTTATAGATGAAATTTAATAGTAATGTTGTTTTACCAGAACCACTTGATCCTATTATTAACAATCTAATTGGTTGATTATTCTTGATTTTTTCATCATATGTATCAAATTTTATCTTATTTTTTTCCTTTAAAAATTTTTCCATTTAAATAAGATGAAATTATTTAAAATTATAGGCAATTCTTCAAAGATTGAACTAAGATTAGAACATCCAATTCATTTAGATGGAAATTATAGTATTGGTCTTTGTGGATTTTATTCAGATAATTTTATATTAAATGTACCAAATGATTATATAAATATATATGGTTTTAGTATTATTAATCAAAACAAAACAATTGATCAATATTTTAATATAAAGAAAGGATATTACACCTTAGAAGACAAAAAAAAATTATTTACAAAAAGTTTAACAGAATTTAAAAATAAATATGATAAATTTAATGAAAATGAATTTTTATTAGAAAACAATGGTCCTTTTATTGTAATAAAATCACCTGTTAAAATTATAGTCACAGCTTTCATAATTGATCTATTAGGGTTAAAAGATGAAATGATTGAACCAAATGTATTAATAAAAGGAATAAAATTACCAAAATTAAGACCTTTTGATGTTATTGAAATCCATTGTAATTTAGTTGAACCTAGCATTGAAAATCATAAAGATCATTTACATTTACATAGAGAATCTGAAATTTTATATTCTTTCTTTCCAAATATTGAATATGGTTTAAAGATTAGTGAAAAGCCAAATGAAATTAATTATGTTCCTTTAAAAAATATAAATAAAATTCAAAATATTAAAATTACTATTCAAGATAATGAAGGAAATTTATTGAATAATGAAAATGTAAGATCGATTGTGTATTTAAAATTAAAAAAAGAATCTTCTATATAAAATTAGATTTAAATGATTAAAAATATAAGTTTATAAAGGTTCAATTATCAAATAAACTATTGAATTTATGGAATTTATTAAGATGTAAGTCACTAAAATTGCAA
Source organism: Macrosteles quadrilineatus (assembly GCF_028750875.1). NCBI lineage: Eukaryota > Metazoa > Arthropoda > Insecta > Hemiptera > Cicadellidae > Macrosteles > Macrosteles quadrilineatus. Next base: position 196,090,391 of record NW_026542594.1, read on the forward strand.
CCAGTTTAATTGATTAAAAAAACAAGTTTGTAAAGGTTTATTTAAGGTTTAATTATCAAATAAATTATTAAATTTATGGAATTTATTAAATATTTGACGCGTCGCAAAAATCGCGACGCGTTAATAAATGATTAAAAATGAGTTTATAAAGGTTTAATTATTAAATAAACTATTAAAAAATATGAAATTTATCAAAATTATTAAAGTTTTTTATATCATAAAAATCTTGAAGTAGATTAATTGATTAAAAAAACAAGTTTGTAAAGGTTTATTTAAGGTTTAATTATCAAATAAATTATTAAATTTATGGAATTTATTAAATATTTGACGCGTCGCAAAAATCGCGACGCGTTAATAAATGATTAAAAATGAGTTTATAAAGGTTTAATTATTAAATAAACTATTAAAAAATATGAAATTTATCAAAATTATTAAAGTTTTTTATATCATAAAAATCTTGAAGTAGATTAATTGATTAAAAAACAAGTTTGTAAAGGTTTATTTAAGGTTTAATTATCAAATAAATTATTAAATTTATGGAATTTATTAAATATTTGACGCGTCGCAAAAATCGCGACGCGTTAATAAATGATTAAAAATGAGTTTATAAAGGTTTAATTATTAAATAAACTATTAAAAAATATGAAATTTATCAAAATTATTAAAGTTTTTTATATCATAAAAATCTTGAAGTAGATTAATTGATTAAAAAACAAGTTTGTAAAGGTTTATTTAAGGTTTAATTATTAAATAAACTAATAGATTTTATAGAATTTATTAAGAAATAATCAAGTCACTAATATTGTGACTTGTTTAAATAATTAAAAATATAAGTTTATAAAAGTTTTAAAACTAAATAATATAGAGTTTGAAGAAATAAATTATAAAAATGATAAATGTAAATTATATAGTTCTATTAAAAATGATATAAAACAACTTAATAAAAGAGAAAGAATTTAATAAATTGGAAAAAAGTAATATACCTATAAATTGTAATAATTCAACTATAAATATTACATATTAATTATATTTTGATCATTTTCTTTAAAACTATCTTTAACATATTTTAAAACTATATGTAAAAATGGCATAATACAAAAATTAAATGTTAAGTGATAAACATAATATTGGTTGTACTTAAAAAGATAAACTAAATGTTTATTTGATATTTTTGTTTTATATAAATATAATTTTTGATCATTTTTACTATTTATTAATTCTTTTGGTATAATTATTATTTCCATTTATTAAAAATATTTTTTAATAAATTCTTTAATTTTAGTTCTATATGGTTTTAAATTTTTATCTTCTTTATTCTGATATATATTATAATTTTTATATCTAAATAAAAATATTTTACCATAAGTCATATTTGGATATAAATATATTATTTGGTTATCATTTATATTTAAAACTTCTTTTGGTATAATTAATGCATGTGGTTGATCGCTCATTTAGTAATATTTTTATGTCCCCAAGGTAATGTATCTACTCTATTTTCACATACAAATCTTTTATTATCTTTATTACTTAAAGCTAATTTGTTAATTCTCACTGTGTATAATTCATGTTTAAAACTTCTAATACATGTCATCTCTCTATATTGTTCCACATCATCAAACAAACATTTCTTAAAATCATTCATATTAATTGACTTATTTACAACACTTTTCTTGATTCCTTTACATTTAACTGGATTTTTCTTATCAAACTCATAACTGTATAGCTTTGATCTTAATCCACAATATTCTTCTAAAATTTCACCATTTAATTCATCTTTAAATTTTCCAATTACTTTTTTATTCTTTTCATTAAAACATTCATGATCTTTCTTATAATCACTTGTATCGAAATCATTTATATTTTCTTTAATAATTTTATAAGGATCTTTCTTTAATTCCACAAAGTAACTATCAGTGTCCATATATAATAGTTTTATATTTGGATCAAATTTCTTCAACTTTTCATAATAAAATTCATACATCAATAGCTTTGATAATTCTAAAACTGAAAATCCTATATAAATTGGTTTATCAAATTTTACTTTTTCTTTAATCATGTGAGAAGCAATACAATCGGTATCAAATATCTTAAATGTTTTAAAGTTTGGTTTTTTAGCTAGTTTTAATGAATATTCTTCATTACCTAATTTTATATCACATCTATTTCTAACATTTTCCATTGTTTTGCCAAATACGGAATTATTCATTAATTTGAAGAAGTCTTTTTCAAAATCTGACTTTGATTGAGCTCTTAATTTTGTATTCAATTGAATATATTTTTTCATATAATTGTCTTGATCAAATGCAATCACTCTATTGACTCTTTTTAATTTTAATCCTTTTTTTAAGTAATATTTTAAGTTTCTTGAATGAACCACATAGTCTTTTTTATTAAATAATGTAGTACAAAGCTTATTATTATAATGTTCAGGAGCTAATGGTAAATCCTTGTGATTATCATGTAATTCCTTTGGATATTCTAAATCAACATCTAAAATATAACCATAATCAGCATTTTCATCTAATTCTAATATAGTTTCTTTCCATTCATCAGTTGTATATACATTTGGATTCATCCATTTAATATCTTTATATGGTAGTTTTTGACTTAAGGCCCATCCATATAAATTGTTTGCATCTACATATAACATGTAATTTTCAGGTTTATTAGGATCATAATTTTTGGTATATTTGTTATTTGCTTTACAATACCTTGTAACACATTGAGAAATTCCACCTCTTATACCTTTTTCAATCATCAAATACATATCATAATCACTTATTAATTCTAATTCTATTTTTGTTAATTTTAACATAGAGTCCCATGCTAATGATGGTGATGTTAAATAATGTGCAGGATCTAATTGATAGTTCTTTAAACAAACTGATCTAAAATTTTCAAATATATCAGCTAATAGCATCACATCTTGAATATTGTATAAATCAGAATAATTTCCTAATGTTTTAACTTTTAATTTATTCCAAACTTTTAGATAGTATTTATAATCATCATCACTAATATTTTCATCAGTTAAAGAACTATAAAACTGTGCTTTATCTAATATTTTATCATAATTTAATTTTTCAATATCATCTATAAACTCATAAGGAAATATACCTTTAGAAGATAATATTTCAAATGTTTCATCATCTTTTTCAATTATATCAATGTTTTTTATAAATTTAGTCAAGTGTTTAAATTCTTTCAGATTTTTAGCTAACTTATCAATTGATGAGGCCATAAATCTAAACGTATCTACAAATGAGAATTTTACAAATTTTCTAGGTTTATCATCTTCAAATTCATAACCATATCCTGAATTTACTGAATAATTTATATATTTTTCATCAGTATTTGCTATTAAATCAATTTTACCATATTTTTTAGCTAATTCTTTGATAAACAAATGTGTATCATAGTTTGAACTATTATGACAAAACACAGGTATATTTTGTGGAAATTTTAGATTTACAACTTGAATGTGCTGCACCTCTAAATTTTCCTGTTAAATGACAGTGATCTCTTACCTTTCGTCTTGTGTCATTATCAAAACCACTAGTTTCACAAATATGACAAACACTTGCTTTATGATATTCAATTTCTTCATTTTTAGTTAAACTCATAGGCTTTTTGTTTTTCGAATTATATTTTTTAGCTATATACTTTGAAATCTCATCTAAGTATTCAAATAATTTATTTGGTACATTTTTCATTTCTTCATCTGTTTTTGCTCTATAACTAATTGGTTTATATATTTTATTAGTCACTCTAGAAACTAAATAAATTGTGAATCCATAAGGTATATGTTTCTGAATTTTATTTGTATATGAGTTGTTTGGATTATTTTCACAAGCATTAATCTTTTTCAGAATGCTTTCAAAATCCATATAAATTACAAAAGGATGTTCAAGTTTTTTACAATAATTTTCAAATTTAACAGTTTCACCAGGAAATGGCAAAATTGGTCGACAAGGTTCAAGAGATTTACAAATTATTAAATGTTCACTTAAATCTTTGTTTTTGTAAAAATGTGTTAAACATCTTCTACAAATGAATTTCTTATGTCTGTTACTTTTTGTTAATTGAGTAGAAACAAATTTACTTAAATCTGTTATCAAAACATAATGTGAATTATTATCATTTTTTATATACAATAGATCAATATCTAATCTCGCATTGTAATTTTCAGATATTTGTAATGGAACAATCTTTTTATCTTCATCAAATCTGTATACATTAATTGACATGGATGGATAATTATATTTAGAATCAAATGATCTTTTTTCAAATAATTTTATATCTTTTAAACTCATTGGATAATCAAATTCTTTAAAAATTTCATCATTCAAGTAATTTTTATATTGTTTTACTCTATGTGGATGATCAAACTTTTTATCTTCATATTTATCAATAGCACATCTAACTGCATAAATAAAACAATATTCATCTTTATTTTTGAAATTTATACAACACTTTTTATTTTTTATTTCAATTGGTAATTCAACATATGAACCACCATTTAATGAATTATGTTTACTTATTTTTAAATTTAAATCTAAACATCTTTTTAATGACCAACCAGATCCTTTTGATGGTTGATTTAAATTTTCTCTTAATATTAATTTTTTAAATTGATCATCAATAAATTCATCAGTGTTTAATATATCTGAACTTCTTAAAGGATAATACATTTGGGTTTTTTGACTATCACCATTTACTAATTGTCTTTCATATTCACAAGATAATGATAACTGACCTCTTTTATTTTTAAATTCTTGTTTTTCAATCAATTTTTTAATTTCATTTCTTTGTGATTCTAAATATTCAGATATATCTAAATCATCATTTGAATTTGTTAAATAATACTCTTGAAAATAACCTTTTAATGATGACACTTCCTGAATATTTATTACATTTTCCTTTAGAATTGGTTTATTTTTTAAATGATCAGTTAATAATCCAATCAATTCTTTTCTAGTTTTATCTTTTATTTTAATACCATTTTTAATTGATAGATTTTGAATAAATTGTAATGATCTATATTTTAGATTATTAGGATTTTGTTTGATATTATTTAATCTTTTAATTAGTTCATCTCTATTTAAATTGTCAACATTTCTAACAGATAATTTGTTAGCAATTTCTTTTAATTTTTCACTGTTAAATAGTGAATAATTTGTTGGATCATATGACTTCTTTAATTCTTTTAATTGATCTAAATTTTCGTTTTGATAATCAACTATTTTATTTTGTTTACACCAAAGTTTTAAGTTATTAACTTCAGTTTCATATTTAGTTTTATTTTCAAAATGTTTCTTTGAATTATAATGTCTATTATAATTTTTAGATAATATATTCTTATTACAATAAGGGCATAATATATTTTTATTTGTACGCTCCATTTATTAGAAGAAAAATGTGCACGATTTATTAAGAATAATTTTATTTGAAAAAATTATTGTTGTAAAATATAAATATTAAGATAAATATTTATGTGTTAATTTAAAAATTATAAAAGTATTTTAAATAAAACTTAAACTTTTTTAAAACCAGTAATTTTTTTAAATAATACTTTCAAAAATTAATATTATTTTTATGAATTTTCTAATTTATTTATGTTTTTATTATGAATTTTAGTTTGTAAATGTTTTTGAAGATAACTAAGCCATTTTAAATCTCTACCACATTCACAATGGGTTGTGACTCTCATCATTTTTCTAACACATTCAATACAAATTGCAAATTTTTTATCTTTACTATAATAATGTTTATGAAAATTGTCCATATCTTTTGTTTCCTTACAATTCAAACATACTTTTTCACTTTTTTCTTCTACTATAATATTATCATATAACTTTTTTCTATAAATTAAATCACATTCTTTACAATATGAAAGTAATCCATCTTTATATTTTTTATTTTTATAAAAATTATTAATATTTTTTAATTGTTTACACTTTGAACATTCCTTCTCCATTTATATAGTATAAAATTTTACAAATTAGTTTTCTTCAATTCGTAATCATAAAAACTACCAAGTATATCTTCATCATTCAAGTCTTTAATACTATATGTAACAGGATTTGTATTATTAATTCTGGAAACAACAAATATTTCTCTTGACCAATTGTTTTTATATTTATTTGAAAAAGTTGATTTTTTGTTTCCTATTCTAACTCTATCATTTATTTTAAATTTAGATTTTGTAATTATTTTTGGTGGGATATATTTAAAAACTGTATTTAATAAATCATTTTCATTTTCTTTATTTACCTCAATTGGTTTCATTTTAATTGTTGAATGATATGAATTATTATATTCTTTAACTATTTCTTTAAGAATATCAATCCATCTAAAATTTTTATTGATTTCAAATAAAACTTTCATTTTTTCATTTTGAGTCCTATTATATCTTTCAATAATACTTGATTTTTCTTCATTTTCTGTATGATACATTTTAATATTATATTTCTTTAAAATTCCATTAAATTCTTTATTTAAAAATTCTAATCCTTTGTCTGTATGTAATAAGTTTGGTGGTTTATGGCCAATTTTTATTGAATCTTTAATTATTTGTTCAAATGCTATAGATACATGTTTTCCATCTTTTTTCTTCAATGGTTTTGACCAAACATATTTAGAAAATGTATCAATAACATTCAACATGTATTTATAACCATCATTTTCTTTTTCATAATTTTTCATAATGATTAAATCAGCTGCCCATAAATCATCAATACCTAATGTAACTATTTTTCTTTTTCGAAATTTTTTTCTTATTAGAGCATGAATTTCTTTAGCTTCAATTATTTGATCTTTTTTATTTAATTCCTTTTTTATTATTGGTTTAATTTCCTTTTTAATTATTTTACTTTTATTTGTTTTACAAATTGAACATTTAGTAGCAATTCTAAACAAACCATTCTTCATTTCAACAATTTCTGGATTAATATTTTTAGTTTTCTTCTTACATTTATGACACTGAATAAGTTCTTCCATTTAGATATAAACATTTTATATATAAATGGATATATGTTATAAATGTCGTAATTTTAATAACTTTACAATTACTAAAAATTATATAGGATGTAATATATGTAAAAAAATTATTTTTGAAAAAAAGATTAATAAACGAAAAAATAAAAACAAACATCTTATAAATATTTTAAGAGAATTTAATCATTTTCAACCATATCGCACACAACAATTAATCAATGAAATCTATACGTTATGTATTTTAGACAATAGTTTTGAAATAACACCTAAAAATATAAAATTATTCTTAAAACAAAGAAATTATACAAACTGGATATTTTACTACCAATTCTTAAACAAAATATTCAATATTGATTTTGAATTAAATTTTGAAGATAAAAGAAATATTACAGTAATTTTTAATGCATATTTCAGTTTTACAAAAAGAAATATATCATTTAAAAAACTATTACCAATGATTTTTAAACTTTTAGAATTAAATTTTTATATAAAACCAGAATTTGATAATATTTTTTTAAAATTCTTAAAACATCTATCAACTTTAAATGATCCATGCATAATATATCAACATAATGGTTTTTCTGATAACATAAGTGATACATCAGATATTATTAAAAAAAATATAATTTTAAATATCACACAACAGTTCTAACAAACTGTTGTGTGATATTTAAAATTCTTTTCATATATTTCAATTATTAACTGTTTAAAATTTCTATAATTATTTTTTGTAATAAATGGATCTATTAGAAGAGATTAATAATATTGGAGAATGTAAATTCAAAGAATATAAACCAATAAAAAGTTTAGAATTAAATACAAAATATAAAATAGAAAAATTTGAAAAAGTTAAAGATAAATATGGACCAACAATTATTGTTGAATTAGAAAAATGTAAAGTTCATTTACCTCATAGATTTATTAATATATTTGATGAAAAAACAATTAAAGAATTAAATAAAAAAGATTTAAACTTAATTATTACTGAAATTAAAACATTCAAAGATAAAGAAACTGTTTTAGTTAAATTTGTATAAAAATTAAATTTTAAAATTTTACTTGTTTTTTAAAAACATTTTGTTTTGTAGTCAATTTTATGTAAAATATAGACATATTCATGAAAATTTCATCAAAATTGTATACTTTTTCTAGAAAAATATGAAAATGTTAGAAATTGACCTAAAAGGGTAAAAAATATAGCATATTGTATAAAAAAAAATAGGAAAATTCATTTAATTTTTGAGTGGCTCCTTTTTTGGCCCAGAAGTGACATGAATATATCTACTAACGCCTAGTTGTGCCAATAGTTGAGAAGTTCAACGCTTAGTTGTGCCAATAGTTGGGATAGCTCAAAACTTATTTTTGCCAATAGTTGGGATAGTTTGAAACTTATTTTTCAACAGTTAGGGTAGTTCAACGCTTAGTTGTGCCAATAGTTGGGGTAGTTCAACGCTTAGTTTTGCCAACAGCTGGGGTAGTTCAATGCTTAGTTATGTCAATAGTTGGGGTAGTTCAACGCTTAGTTGTGCGAATAGTTGGGGTAGTTCAATGCTTAGTTGTGCCAATAGTTGGATAGTTCATGCTTAGTTGTGCCAATAGTTCTGGTCGCTCAAAAATTATGTTTTCCAATAGTTATGGGTAATTCAACGCATAGTTGTGCCAATAGTTGGGGTAGCCTAAAACTTATTTTTGTCAATAGTTGGGTAGTTCAACGCTTAGTTGTGCCAATAGTTGGGATAGCTCAAAGCTTATTTTTGTCAATATTTGGGGAAGTTCAACGCTAAGTTGTGCTATTAGTTGGGATAGCTCAAAACTTATTTTTGCCAATAGTTGGGATAGTTTGAAACTTATTTTTCAACAGTTAGGGTAGTTCAACGCTTAGTTGTGCCAATAGTTTGGGTAGTTCAACGCTTAGTTGTGCCAATAGTTGGGATAGCAAAAAACTTATTTTTGTCAATATTTGGGAAACTTCAACGCTAAGTTGTGCTATTAGTTGGAATAGATCAAAACTTATTTTTGCCAATAGTTGGGTAGTTCAACGATTATTTTTGCCAATATTTGGGGTAGCTCGACACCTATTTTTGACAATAGTTTCGGTAGTTCAACCTTTAGTTGTGCCAATAGTCGGGAAAACAACGCTTAGTTTTGCCAATTGGATTACCTCAATGTTTAGTTAGGCCAATGGTTGGATTTGCTCAAAGGTAAAGTTGACTTGATGGCCAACATGAATCAATACAACACTTGATTTATTCATTATGCATTCAGACTTTACCAGGAAGCGTAAAGCCATGAAGGTAGCAATATGTTCAATTAGCGCGAAACTACTTTTAGAATTGTTGAGCGTACCAATCGTTCCTCCAGGCTACAGACTGTCAATTAATGTTTTTTATAATTTCAAAAAAAAACTTCGTGTGAAAGCTACCTTGTTGACAGTTCCGACCTTGGTTGCTGGAGTTAGATTTGTTGCACATATATAGACGATGATTACTACAGAAAATTGCGTTTTGTACTAATTACTCGTTTGGTTGATTTAAATTGCTGTTAAATACTGTATCATGCGAAATTAGTTTGGTAATAACTCTTGGTATCGCAGTAGCTATGTTCTCCAGACATGATTAATGATTTCTTCCTGATTTTCAGTACGTTTACCGACTGGATTATGAATGTAAAATATTAGTGCTAGACTTTGTATACTGCAATGTATCCGTGCTATATGTAACATGTTGGTGAATAGATAAGTTAATGAGATTTCCGGACTCTACAGGTTCTTTCAACTGGGAGTCTGATTCACACTTTCTCAAATAACATTGTTTTACAATTTTTGTCTACCTTGATAAACTGAAGATGAAGTTTCTGAGCCGAAATCGATATCTGACGCAAACTAACCTAAGCTGAAGTAACCTAACCTAGATTTTCTAGCAGAGTTTAAGTGCCAGTGCTTCCCTCAGTTGTATTTCTAGATCAGTAGTCCTTCAAACACCGTCAACTATTCAACTAGAGAGCGTGTCAGAGATTTCTCTATTGTAACTATGATAAGGTCCTTTACATAGCGTCCTTGTCCTCCTAGCTCTAAGGAAATCAACGGATGAATGAACCAGAGACTTCAAGGACTAGAGGACAAAACTGTTAGGTCTTGCACAATGAACGAGCATAGAGTTTGTCACGCTGATAATTGCATTCAAGATCTGGATCTGCGATTTCCTGTAGGTTTGGAAGCATGAATGACAACTGGAGGTCGAAGAAGGATATTTCATGTTTGTATTGTTAACAGTTCGGGAGTACGGGAGTTCTTGATGTTAAGTGTCTACGCCAGTGGCATTTTTGAGGCGCAACAAACGCTTAAGAGGGAGCGGTTCAAAATCATCAAAATCTGTTGGGTATGTTACGGATTGAACCCGTTTCTTGTTCAACAAAGTCCACGATCCTAACCACTAGGCTAGCAAGTAACACACCACTACCTGTATACACAAAAAAACTTCTGCCTGTGCGTAATAAGAATGTCGCTAAATTTTGATCAAAGCTACTTTGGAGAGAAAAATTGTTGTAGATTAAAGTATACGAGCTGTTGGCCCGTCCTATGTACGGGAATCGAGTAGTCCATTAAAACTGTATATTTATATCAATATGTCTATTCTTAATTCAAGCTTAGTTTAAGCAGTTCAAAATTTATTGTAAAGAAACACTAGCATGTCGCCTTAAAAATGTCACTTTTATTCCCTATTTAAATAGAATTAGTTGAACGAGTTCTTAAGTATGCAGCAACAGGGAGGGTAAAAAGTGTTCTTTTTTGTAAAAATGTTAATAGTTTAGTATGAAATAAATGCATCTTCCAAATTTGATCAAAATACGTTCATAAACAAGCAAACTACAGTACAACAGTTTACTTCTTCTCCATAAGAATAACATGGAAATTTTAAATTTACACTTTTTTCCATAACCATTAGGCACATAATAACGCTTCAATATACTAAATTATTTGTTTTTCTAAGCTCTACAAAATGGTCTGGAAGAAAATTCATAAAATTTATATTTTTTAGGTCAAAATAGGAAAAACCCTATTTTTACCCCATAAAAACCCCCATAACCCCCCTTCCCATAGTCCGATCATGCTAGTTCGGGAACTCGTTCGAATAAATGTAGGTTTAAACGTTTGTACTAAATTTCATCAAAATCGGATAATTTTAGCTCGAGTTATCGTTCTAACGGACACACACGTATACATATATAAAATAAGCTAATCTTATTATATATTAATCTTTATTAAATATCTTACATGTATTACTGAACTCTTTCACTTTACCGTTTAAGAGCTTTTCATCGTAAAAACACAAAATAGTAAGCATGTAATAGCATTGAATATAACCCGTAATCATGTACAGTATAATTGTAGTCTACTGGTAATAGCTAGGCGAGGTCGTGTACGCGTGAAAACAGGTTGGCAACACTGACTGTAATTAGATCAGCTGTTCATTGTTGCCGGAAGTTTTTAACAAGGCAATTTATTTTACTGTTATTTAACTTATTGTTGGTTATGGGTGATTATATATTACCTTATAAGTTAGTAAAATTGTTTAAAATTGTAATATTAGTAAAAGTGATTTTTTTTCACAAAATGGCTTATGAAAATATTAAATAATGTTTCGTCATGTTCAACCTATTATTCAATAAAATTTAATCTTGTGTAGACATGCTTATTTTTATTAGTTGTTTTTACCAACAGCTGTGCTAATTAATTATTAAAAACGTAATAAGTAATTTGTCAACAAAGTTTGTCTTTCTTACAAGGGACAAACTTTGTATTGTAAACACTAGTTACAATTAATAAGAACTATTTCGAAAACTTTTATAAGATCACAGAAACAATAAAAAACATTGATTGCGTTAATTAAGTTCAAAATATTTATAATAGTTACCATGATGTTTTGTCTTTCAACAATACTCTAAAATCAGATGTTTTGTCTTTTATTATTTACAATTTTCATTACACAAATTAATAATCACGGATAACAGAAAAATAGATTTTCTTCATGTTGGCAGACCAATCATCTCTGTGGTCCTTGCAGATTAAGACATCTGATACAAAAACAGCTGAGATGGAAACAGCTGTGAAAAGTCTTTAATCAATGCCAACTCTGTTGGGAATGTCTGGCATGTTAGGATGATTGATGTGGATGGCAAGAGTTCTTATTTGTATTCATTCAAGGCCTGCTAACTATAAAACAAGGTCATTTAGCGAATTAACCAATAAGGAAAATTATCTCATTCCCTAGCCATTACCGTTATTTCTCATTGTAGACATCCGGGACTGTTTTAACTTTTAATTTTGATGCCCCAGAGGCCAAAAAAACCCATCGTTCAAAATTGTTCCAACCGTTACTGTCCCTAGTTTAACCCAATCCCTCCCCCAACCAACCCCCTCATTCCCAAACCACAAACCCCCCCCCCCCCCCAAACCAACCCAATCAACCCCCATAACCCATGGGGGTTGGTTTTTCCCATTTTCAACCCACCAATAATATTATTTTTTTATTTTTGTTGAGCTGGTAAATATAAATACATGTACTAATTCGTAAATCTGTTGCTCAGGATGGGGTCGATTCCGCAAGTGTCGGTGTTGCGGGGCGCCACCAGGCCGCTGCCTCGGGTCTGTCTGTTGAGTCGACTGTACGAGGAGAAGGCGAGAAACAACCCAGGGGCTACTGCTGTCATATATAAGGGTAGGTAAAAAATTGCAGACTACTAAAATAAGTAGAATAAGCTAATGTTTTTCCTAAATTTGAGGAGATAAACAAGATGGAAAATGTAGTCTATGTGATGTCTTACTTTCTGATAAAATATTGTGAATTCTTAAATCACTTTATATTATGTAAAGAAAAAGTTTTAACCATATGATTCAAAATTCTGTCAGGTGATTTTGTTCTCTCTTCTACAGGTGGATGACAAGTGTTCCAATTATTGTGTCACCTTTCTATGGGTCCTTGTCAAGATACACACTTTGCTCATGTTGAGGTGATCAAAACATTTCAAAACATTAAACATGTACGAACAAACATTTAGACTAACGTTTACCTTAAAATACAAGACGCTGTGGCCACGAGCACTGCTAAGATCACCTAAGATCATCGGAGAGGCGAAAAGGGGAATCTGGAGGAGGCAACAAAACATCTGGAGAAGGTGAAGAAGGAGTCCTGAGGAGGGGATTAAGTAGTCTGGAGAAGGGGGGTAAAGAATGAGTCAAAATTAGGCGAAGAAGGAGTATTGAGTAGATGAAGGAGGAGTCAAAAGTTGGCGAAGAAGGAGTCTGGAGTAGGCAAAGGAGGAGTCAAAAGTTGGCAAAGAAGAAGTCTGGAGTAAGTGAAGGAAAAATCAATAGTTGGCGAAGAAAGAGTCTGGAGTCAGCGAAGAAGGATCCTGGAGAAGGTAAAGAAGGAGAACCAGAGTAGGTGAAAAGGAAAACGTTTGGCCCTCCTCCACATCTGGTTTAAGGCAGAGACTTTATCACCTGGCCACTTTCCTAAGAAACTTCAAATTCCTCTTTCTGCTGTCAGCTTTAATTTTTGTCTTTCCATCCAGATTCGGTGCCCACCCAACACACGTCTCTCCTCACCTAAAAACTCACTGAACTAGGATCATTGGATTTTATTCAATCCTCTTATTTCATTACATTTTTCTGTATTTCTATTTCAAACTACCCCCATTCTTCGGCACACACTGGCAATCTCCAACGTTGATTCCTTGTTTTCCAAGAAGCTTATTGTTGCGGGCTTAGCAGGTTCTTTACAATTAAATTAGGCGATTTTTTTAATAACTATTTATTTACACTAATTATTATCTATTTACAAATATTACAATTACCTAACACCTAACTAACCCTATCTAAACCTAGCTAATGCCTATTCTAATTTACAACGGTTCTACTTACAGCTAGCCTCTACAGGATTTATCACTACTTCTGTTACAACACTGTCACTACACTGTCACTAGTGTCACTACACTGTATCTACACCGTCACTACACTGTCACTGCCACTAGCACTAGCACTGGTCACTAACACCGACGGGCGCTTGCCGCGACGATTCTCGGAAGGCTCAACTCAACTCAACTGCCGTGTGCCGGAAGACGGTCCCTTATATAAGTTTGCCGTGGAGCATTCTGGAGACCCCTGGTAGCCTAGACAAAGGTGTTTACGCCGTAGAAGTGTAGAAGGTTCTAGGGCCCCTATTGAGGTAGTACGTTGACATGGGTCTATTGTCTATCAGTGGTGCGCTAGGAGAAACCCGTGTAAACAAACAACCCTTTTGAGACGGCGCCTGGCTATTGTTGCGCGGGGCTCCTGACTTGTAACATTATCTTCTCCCAGTTTCACATCTTCTGTCAAAGGCATTCCTTAATCTCACGTCTTTCTTCGTTGTAGAACCAGCATTCCATCAGCACTTGTTGCGATGTTCCCAGCTCTCCGCAGTGGATGTAGCAATCGTCTTCCACACCAGTGGAAGGTGAAGAAGGAGTATGAAGTAGTTTTTATATCGCCTATTCCTTGGAAGGACGAAGAAGATAATAACTAATATTTGTTTCCGTTCCCAGGTATAACCGGAGCTGTCCACAAGCTGTCGTACAGTGAGCTGGACAGGGCTGCCAACTGTCTAGCTCGTGCTATAGTGTCTAGAGTGCGTAGTGGTACCTCTGGTGGTGATCTTGTGGTAGCTGTTAGTCTTCCACCCAGTGATGCACTGCTGCTGACCCTCCTTGCCATCTGGAAGGCTGGAGCAGCTTACCTGCCTTTGGATCAGCAAGCATCCAACAGAGTACAACATATCCTTTCTGAGGCCAAACCGCAGTTAGTAATCACCGAGGAATCAGAAGGTACTTTGTAATTTTTGTCATAGATTGTAACCCAAACGTTTATACAAGTCACTAAACTCAGTCATTGTGAAAAAAACACAAATGTACATGAATAACCAGTCAATTTAGCTAATTCTTAGTTAGTGATCATTGATAAACCAGAAGGTAAGGATTTTTCTGTTATTAATTGGTTCTTAGTGAAGAAACCACCATTGTTTCTTGAATGGAAAGTAAAATAAAGTTAAAGAAACTCTTATTATTAATATTACTCTGTACTGAAATATATCTTTACCTCATCAGAGTGTGAATACATTCATTCAACTTTGTCTCATTTTAATAAAAAATTGCTACACCTCATCTTGCCCATAAATGGAAAGTCAATGGATACAAACTAAACCCTTACATATCCTTTTACAAAAGATTCAACAACATTTTCATTCTAAACAATACTCCTATAGCTGCATATGTATTTAGTTCAAAAGGAAACACTTTTTATTATTTGTTAGACTAACAAAAATATTTCTTCGAACAGATAAGCTGGACTCGGTGCTCCGTAGTCACAACACAGTCAGTTTCGCCACCCTAGACGCTGAGGCTGCTGGGAAGTCTGATGGAAGTCTTGCGGAAGAAGAGATGTTGCCATCTACCTCCCAACCCCTCGCACTCGTGCTGTACACTTCTGGTAGCACTGGGGTACCTAAAGGTACATGCATTCTGTGCTATCTAGTAAAGCAAAGCTCTGACTATTGGTAGGAGACATTCAATCTCCATGTTTAAGTTGTCACCAGCTTTAGAATCAAAATGGACGTAGTTGAATTCAGCCAACAACCGATTTCTGTAAAATATGCCAACTTTTGTACAAAGTCAATATTACTACTTATTGCAGATTTTATAGCGTCTTTTATGTCACACAAACTATCCTAGAAACAAACACTTACAGGGTAAAATATATTTTTACACTGTTGCACATTCTGCGGCTCACTCAAATACTTACTTTTCCAATGAAAAATAATCTACAGCTGTTATAGATAGGATGCCTGCTTCAATATCTAAACATCAATGGCAAAACATATTTACAATGCACTAATTTATTTTTAAATAGGTAGGAGCTTAATGAATGACCACTGCTTATTGATGCTATTACTTTAATACAACAGCAGACCGATTACATTCGTGGTAGTGGAAATTCTCTAATAAAGTTTGAAGGAAAATAAATCTAATAATTGAAGAATAACAAATGTCCCCTATAAATATTTTGATGAGAAGAATGTTTCATGTGTCTGAATTCAAACTTATAATATCGTTGATTTCCACAGAAGGCCATAGAGTTCAGAATGGCATAACAACTCAACTGTGAGAATAAAAGTGAGAGAGAGTGAGAGAGAGAAATATCTGTTGTAATCTCTATTGTTGGCGCTCTTTCTCTCTTGGCCAAATCAATCAACCGATAAACTCTCTGGTTAATTACTTGCTGGTCTAGTCATTACATCAACCAATAGGCTACAAACACTTTGATGGTCCATTGCACCATTGATTATGAAACTCAACCATGTTTCTATAGTCAATGGAGTACATATTTTCCCATTAGCGCTAATTAATAGTTGCAAAAATGTTGATAGTATTGGAAATATAGCGAATTACAGGTAGTTGTTATTAATTTTTTGTTACAAATTTGTGGGGATGGACGAGATTGGATTTTTAATTCAGGACGAGGCGGGATTTTTTATTTCACATAAAATTTTGAGACGAGATTGAAACGGGATTCCCTTCTCATACATAACGGGAAATGCACGTTCGACATTTTTAAGCTGACTTTGTAAAATGTTTGAATACCTACTAATTTATAACAGATGACTAGTTAAATACAAAAATAATATTAATAAGCAAGAATCTCACATCTTTTATTAAAAAAACATCAGCAAGAAAAAATATTGTCCTGCCTTACTCAAAAAATAACTCTTGACGCATAGGAAACATGGTGATATCAATTAGGATATAGTACAACTAAAAAAAAATTATCAGTCTGTAACATCAGTCATACTAGTTAAGTAGACTATTATTCGGCCTAACAATTTTTCAGTCTTGTGTTATTTTTAAAATGATTTTCTATTGACCTGTTTTGGCTACCTATGTTAAAAGTATTAAAACATGTCTCACTTAACAAAACTTCTCACCATTTGCAAAGTAAAACCAAAAAAATATAAAACAATTAAAGCTATATTTATTTACATGTAAAGAATCTAAATATATAAAAGGCAAAGCCCTCACTGACACACTCACTCACTCACTCATCACTAATTCTCTTACTTCCCATTCACCTAGGAGGCTGAAATTCGGTACACTGATTCTTTGGGCATTAAATAGAAAAACTAAGTAGTTTTTATTCTGATCGGGCTTTTGGGTTCTGCCCCAGTGGCTCTGGAGTTTCCCATGTTAACCTTATGATTTGTCATATATAAAGGAATTAATGAATCTTAACAGCTGTTTCTATTAAACAAGTTGGTTCTGTTCTATGATATTCAATAGCATTGAAGTTACAAGGATTACCAACAGGGTGCTGCACTATTTTTTTTATATTTATGACAACAGCTAATTTGCAACCAAAAGGTGAGTGAGCGTAGCGAACAAACTTCAACCTGGAGGCGAGGCGAGTTAGCGTAGCGAAGGAGCTAACCCGAAGGCAAGTGAGCGCAACGAACGAGCTCCAACCTAAAGGTGAGTGAGCATAGCGAACGAACTTCAGCCAGGACGTGATTGAGCCATGCGAGTACTTATGAAGTTAAACGGGGCAAAGCCCGCGGGTACAGCTAGTTAATTATATAAAAACGCCTTCGTAAAGGAAACTCATCAACAACGCGCGCCTGTATTGCGGGTACTGCATTGACTTTCTGCAGGCGTTTTAATTTGATTTTTTTTTAAATCTCGTCTCGAAAAAATCTCAACCAAAATTAAATCTTGTCTTGAAGAACGAGATTGAAAATTTCCCGAAAATTTCTCAAAATTATGAAACTTGTCCATCCCTACAATTTCTTTTTAAAATTAGGACAAATTGTTATCAGGGAAAAGAAAGGGAAAGAAATTTGTTATTCTATGAGTGTTGTAAGTAAGGTCTACTTTAAACTCTTAGGCCAAGTGAGATTTTTATTTGAAACCAATGTAGTGTTCTATACTTTGTCCACTATAAACCTCCTAAATTCCAACATATACACAAATATTAATCTTGTCAAACCAAACAAAAGTGGAGGAAAATTGATGCTCCTGCCAAGAATAAATCTCTTTCTTTGATTAGGGTTTTGAAGGAAGGAGAACTATTTCTATTGATTACTGTTGCCAATTGACAGATGTGTAAGCAGAAAAATTTGTCGGTGTAAAAAATGTGTATAAGAACCAAAAGTCTACATCTGTGTGCAGGTGTTCGTCTACCGCATGCTGTAGTGTTGAATCGTCTCTGCTGGCAGTGGCGAGAGTTCCCCTACGGACAGACTGAACGAGTCTGTGTGTTCAAGACGACGTTGACGTTCGTAGACGCTGTGTGTGAGATCTGGGGGCCCCTGCTGCATGAGATTCCTATCAGTCTACTAGTGGTTCCTCGCGAGATAACCAAGGACCCTCAGCGGCTGATACCCCTACTGGACGAGTACCAGGTAAACACTGTAAATAACACTATGGTGGTCAGCGTAGAACTTAGTCATCACTATCATTATGGGCTGATGCATCTCATTATTGATCAGAAGTTATCCATCAACAACAAATCCAAATTGTCCACCTGCCAATTTGGTTATGAGAAACATTTTCGCCTTGAATACCAAGATAGATTTAATAAAAATTAAGCTGAAAAAGGATAGAGTTCAGACTGCTTGGGTACTCAGAGGTAGGGGAACACACTTTCTTCCACTGGTAAAGGTCCCACCTGGAGGCTCAACCAACATAAAGGACTGTTGTCAGTGGACATGGTCATCCCGATGGTGACGGAGGGTGAGGACAATTGGACCTGTGTGTTAGAGTTTTTCCAGGGTATTCTCTGTGCCAAGAAGCTTGATCACAACCGGGATGTGGTCTAGGTCATAAAGAAATTTAATGCCAGAAATGTTGCAAGCCCTGAGGGCTTTGGTCACATGTTGATCTGACTCTAAGTAACGAGACAAACCAATTCAGGTCTGGGTCCAACAGAGTAGGCGCATATTTTAAATTATCAATTCAGGAGTCTTGTACTTCAAATGGCAATATGTGTGTGTACAGTCATTTTTACCTCCTTTCCCTAAAAAAAAATAATGGGGGTAGTTGTTTGAATAGTTGGATTAAATAGGGAGAAGTTTGATGGTTAAGGTTTCATTTGGGAAAGCAAAGTAGTTTTTTTTCTCTAGCCTGTGAGTTTTCATGAATATAGAAGAGGACTCCACAAACTTTAGATATGTGTTGCTTATTTAAAATTAGGTGAAATTTAAAAGCTTGAAAAATTTTATAATATAGCTTAACTTTTTACAGTAACATGATATTGAAGAGAACACAGTTTATTCAATAGATAAATAATTTGTCATTCTAATTTAACCAGATTTTTGCATGTTACTATTAGTTGTGTCATGATAATTATTGACTCTTTAGTTCAGTTTTTCTGTTTTTCAGGTGGAGAGGCTGCTTGTTGTTCCAACTCTTCTCCGAGCTATTCTTCTCTTCTTGACCTTGGATAAAACATACAAGTTACAAGTGAGTAGTTATAGTGATTTCTGTCCATTACGAGTCGCCGTGATAGTGCATATTAGTAACCAAGAGGCTTTATTTTTATTTCTTACCTTGAGTTTTTAATATAAAAGGTATTATTAACTTTTGAGTTCTTGTGAGTTCATGTTGACGGGAGGTCCTTCTTTCTTTGTTTCATTTCTCCGACCGGGGGTTTTGGAGTTTATTGCGTTCGGTTAAGGGTAACAGCTTTCCAGGTCTTTGGTTGGGTGGATACTTTAATCTTTGTTATATTACTTGTTTGTTGCTGTTTATCAAGTTATGACATTTTCAATGTTGTAGATTATTTTGAAAATTGGCTATAGTTTTGCTTGTTTGCTTAGGAAGGTATTCAATCAATTTATATTTACATGCTTGTATATTTTGAGGTAACTTTCTTGACTTTTTGTTGATGGTTTTGAGTAGGTTTTGCTGGTGAGGGAATCGGGAAAATTTTCTGTGTTATTTGGTTTTAGTTTAGTTTTAGGTATTTTGACTACCATTGATGCAAAACAAAACAAATAAGATAATAACTAAACTACTAAATAGCTTATACTTTTCCTCTTTGCAGTCAAGTATAGTATTGATTTTGCAGAACCTCAAGACGTGGGTGTGTAGTGGAGAGCCTTTAGCAGTCTCTCTGGCCCAGCAGTTCTTGGATCACTTCCACGACAAAGACGTCTCACTCTGTAACTTCTACGGCAGCACGGAGGTAATGGGAGACGTAACATTCCACGTCATCCGCAGCCATGACGACCTCGCTGCCTTTGACAAAGTCCCCATTGGTTAGTGGCGTAGAATATAAGTATCATTAACTTGTGGATGGTAAGCATCTCATCTATATGTACTAGGTGTAGCAAAATATTTGTTCAAAAACATGAAAATGTTCAGAATCTTGAATCTGATCCCATCTTCAGGTGCAAAGAAACCAATACATCATGACAAGATTAGAGGCATATAGAGCACAGCAAATGTTTCATCAAATAAAATCTATTCTCTTATGCTGTTTTTTTCTTTCCTTTTTTGCCTTGTTTCCATTTTACTGCTCTAAAAATTTGTAGAAAATAATGTTATATCATAATCAAATGCATTTAAAAAGGAACTCAGTCTCAATAATCCGACATTTTTTTGTAAACCAACGCCCCCTTACGCCACAGATTTTAAAGAAACAACTGTAACATATAAAATTCTTCAGCAAAGTCTTTTCATGAGATGTTACTCTTTGAAGGACGACCGGTGGACAACACAACTATCTACCTGTTGGACAAACAGCTGTCAGTGGTGCCTGTGGGAGAGGTGGGGGAGATCTACGTGGCTGGACTCAACGTCTGCGCAGGATACATCAACAACCGAGATCCTCACAAGTTTATATCCAACAATCACACTGTTGATCCAGGTAAGAAATTAACTGATATTGTTTTCTGTTTGGACACAGTAAAGTAAGGAACAGAGGATACATTTCATGGTACACTTGGCTGGTGGCTAGCACTAGTCGCTGGTGTCTAGGGCAAAGTTCCACACTGCCCCTCATTTACTACACCACTCACGGTGGAGGAAGACCCTGATTCCTCTGTGTGATAGGAATTTCCGCACAGTGCTTGCCGTTCGGCTCTTCCTTGCTCGTACATTTCCGTCCCAACCTTTGACACCGTGGATAATGAACGATGTAGTAAACCTTTATACTAGGCAGAGTTACAAGTATACATAAGAACTATTCCTGCCCACATAATCTTCCAAACATTTTAGGGAACCTTTTTTTTCTTTACAGACATGAGCCGCTTATACCACACCGGGGACTACGGACGTCTAGTAAAGGGCACAGTGTTGTACGAAGGTCGTACCGATTCACAGGTAAAGGTCAGAGGTCACCGGGTGGATTTGGCTGAGGTCGACGCAGCTCTCAGTAAACTGCCGCAGGTAGAGAAGGCAGCGGTGTTGTGCTACAAGCCTGGAGAAGTTGATCAGGTTGGTGAAGTTTTTATAGTAATTTCATCTACTCATTTTCTGTGTCAGCTGTGTAATCACATGTAATACACCTCTCGTCCTTCCAACCTGTGAAGTAAGGAACTTGGACTCAGCTTAAGCAAGGAGGATGCCACCAATTCATGGTAAATGAAAACATCAGGGCAGTGAATTACATGAGACGATGTAATTGACCCCGAAAACTCTAATGGATTCTGACAACAGTTGCTAAGAAAGCCAACGTTTTGAAGTGGTCAGTCAAACTCATTACTTGTACATTGGAGAAGTACAGGATTTATTCTCTCTTTATATTGTCCAGGTATAGGAATCCCTAATCCAGACTGAAAATATTCTGAATTCCAACATTTGATAAACCTCCCTATTAATTAATCAAAGCAAATATACTGATGTTTCTTGGCTTAAGAGCCAAATGGATTTTTATTTTTGGGTTAATAAGCTATTATGAGATGTCAGATATGAATTTAAAAATGGAATTTGTAAGAAGAGTGAGATTTTTACTAAAAAGATATTTTTAGTATGGATAAAACTAATCCTGAATTCAAATGCCGCTGTAATCTATAGAGACAATGATGTGTATGAAATGTTTATGTTACTTGATTTCAGATGGTGATTGCCTATGTAACTTTACACTCTGATCAGAAATGTTCAGGAGAAGAAATAGAGAAGGCACTTCTATCACACTTGGCCATTTATGCAATTCCTCAGGTAAGATTTGCTTCAAATTTAATAAAAAATCTTTAGTCAAGAAACTTTACAAGAATTAATCCTTACCAAGTAATTTAACAGAATCTAAGTTTAGAGTCATTTTCAGCCCTTTTTATGTAAGCGTACAAAAGATAGGTAAATTATTAAAAAGAAATAGTGAACAACAATGAGCAAAGAATGGATCCCTGTGGTACTCCTCATGCAAAGACTTTTTTAATGAAATTTTCTCTGAATGTAAAGACATCAATTCCTTTATTTTTCTCAGGTATATGTGATGGATAGTAAAATAGTTTAAAACAACTTATAAAAATTTGTATTATAATTAGATGTTACAACTAAACTATTAAAACTTTTCATTGTTTAGATACTAAACTGATATATAGATATGTTAAAAACGGTTTTATAATGACTGTTTCAAAAACTTTTTGAAGAATTGTTAAGCTCATTGGGTGGGGTTAAACTCTACATAGACAAGCTTTTAAAAGGGTAGATTAAATGGATTGGATCTCCATGTTCAATAGTTGGCTCTATTTTTAAGCCCGTGTTCGTGACAAATTCTGTCAAGATGTGTTTATCTTAAGGCTGGATTTTTTATCACATAACCCTAGCGAGTAGAAACTCTGACATGCTTGTTGTTTTCACAACAATTACAACAATTAATCAACCAAACATTTTCTCCTAAAACCAACAATCCGATTTAAACTGCTGGTTTCTTCATAAATGTTTAGAATCTCAAAGACTGCGTTACCAAATATCACATGAAGAAATTATACTTTATCAGGCGTGCAGATCGTAAAAAATTAGAAAACAATGTAAGCATATCTAATGTAACAGTAGATATGAAACTAACCAAAAGTTTTATGATAGGAATTGAAGTGTTATAGCATCATCCAAAGCCACTGGTATATATACAGACTTAAGGATGGTAAACTTGTTTAATGAGTATATGTAGGCCTGCAATATAATTATTTACTTTTTAAACTTTCAGGTTATAGTAGTGGATTCAATTCCGCTGCTAAACAACGGCAAAGTTGATCGACAAACATTGCTGAAGAGATACGCTGAGATGGGAGGTGAGATACCTGCTTGAAAATCTATCCTATATTTCTTCCATATTTTCCAAGTATAATATGGTTCAAATAAAAGTTGTTTTAGGCATGAGTGTTAGTTATAAGAAGAATCAAGGAATCATGCTATCGATGTCATTAAGCAACGGTAACGTTACCGGCGGTAAACACACACCATTAACGTTACGGTAAACAATATCATTTGCATGGATTGAATCATTTAGAATAATAAGCAGGAATTATGGTTATTCAAATAAAAAACCCTCCCCTATCACTGCCGCTATTATTTTGTACACTTTAATTTAAACAAGCTATTTTAAAAACTAACTGTACGTTTTCAGAGTAGGGAAAGTGTGCGGAGGAAAATTTTCTGTCTCTCGCACTAATCTCCCAACACCCCTTCCCAATTAACACAATCTATATCCAAGTAGAGCACAACAATGTTATAATGTAATAGCTCTTGAGGCAGGTTGAAAAAACATATAGAATAAATTAACACCAATAAATAAAAAATCTTTTAGCTTTAAAGGGTTTTGCATTAAATTTGATAGAGTTATTTATTTTTTGAATATTTTTTGGAGACATATTGATTGGGTATTATCTATCTAGATGTACAGATACACAGTAGCCTACTGTAGATCAGTTGCTCATGTATCAAGTACCACTATCATCTCTTACGATGAAGCTCTGTACTTCAATAATCTTCCAAACAACCTCAGAAGATATTACTATGACATCAGTGACTGCTGCAGAAACAATACTTCAAAGAAAGAAATAGTAATCAGCTTAAATACAAGCATTTTTCTGAAGACAGTACTTTTTCCAATGAGTATGTATTTTGAAGAGCATTATCAAAGATACTGACTGTGTTATAGTGCTCGCCTAGCAATCAAAAGTTCGTCAGGTCAATCCTGAGTCGGTAGTTTTTTGATGGATCGAAACTGGACCCAGCTGTCCCTGATCATTGGACTTTAAATAAATTATCCTGGCTAATGAAACAGCTGATTTTTGCCAGGAACAATTAAAAATCAAATATATTTTTTACAGATCATCTCACATCATTCTACACTCAGCCTTCACTTATATTAAGTTTCAAATGTCCCCAACGTTTGGGGGTTAGGTGTCCCAAACTCAATGATTGATAATTGATAAATAATAATTGATAAATATATAATTAATAAATAATTGTCTATATTATTGTTTTTCTCATATCGTAGGAGGAGGAGAGATGCTGAACATAGACCTGGACTTGGCTGGAGTGAAAGAGACGGATGTACCGACAGCCAAGTGTTTGTTACTCACAGTGGCCGCTGTCTTGGGAGGCGCTGCTCGGGGACGAGTCTCTCTCGACAGCAACTTCTACCACCTCGGCGGAAACTCTCTCAACTCTGTCTACACAGTGACTAAACTACGAGATCAGGGCTATCTCATAGGTGAGATGGGTTCGTAATTTTAGTTTGGGAAAGGATATTTCTTCTTGTTCAACGGGACAATGTTTTGTTATAAAAATCTTTAAGGTATGGCTGATATGATCATTTAGGGTGGAGATTGGGATGGAGCAACGTCTTTAACTGACGATGTTTTCTGAGCAGGGACAAGAAGAGAAGCAGGGTTGAATTAATAATCACACCCTATGTCGTCACGTCATAAATATTATTTGTGTGTTTTTTTTTACTTTTAGTAAATTTCCAACCTAGGGAATAAGTTACAGAAGGTCTCATCGTAAGACCTAGACAGGCGACACCTTTACTTTTTATTTTGATGTGCCAGAGGCTAAAAACACCATCTGTCCAAATGTATATATTTAGGGATAACTATTAATACCAATGAGTTTTGGGGTTCTCTAAGACTTAAATGTGTTCTAGGTATCACTGACTTCATCTCCGCCAAAAATCTCAGGCATGTGTTGGAAAAAATGGAGCCAGAAGAAGAAGCAAAGGAGGACAACATAATATCCTCCCAAACCCAGAAACCTTACATCAGAGAAATCATAAGCAACAAACATAAATCAGATGTTTACAGGTTAGATCACTAAGAGAATTACGGTAATTAGCAGTAGCAGTAAAAACATAATTTACTACGGTGCAGTAGTTCACTTTAAAACATAATTTATTTATCTTTTCATAAGTAAACCAATAATTTTTACTGTCTTCATTAATTTTTTTCACAGCAAATTTCAAATTTGTCTGTAGGATAATCACAGATAGTTTCTACTCCAAAGGAGACCTAGAGCAGTGCATTCAGCCACGTATACCCAGACAAGACTACCATGAGCTTCTGGACAAAATATGGGAGCCTCTGATTGCAGCTGAACTAAGGTAAAGTTTATGCAAATTTTGTTATGTCAAATTGAAACTATAGAATCTAAACACAATTGTTTCACTTTTTTAAATCCGCCTTCTATGGAGTGCACAAATCATTTGACCTTGATGTAACTTATCTCTTAGAACTAAGACATATAGCCTCTGATCATTAAATAATTTCTTGATCAGCATTGCCGTAGTACGTGTTTGTTTATGAAAATATATAATAATCAATCCATACAATGTACAGTTATATGTGCCTATAAAGATTGTTTGTCTTTGACATTTTACACAAACTGATGTGCTGATGTGAAGGCATTCTGTACTTTTTTTTATTGTGCAGTTTTGTCCTGCTATCCCGAGCCACTGGTCAAATTGTCAGTGTAGCTCTCAGTTTTGATGCCCATGACGAACCTCCAGTTCAACTCAGCGGAGGCCTCACTGCGGTTTTTGACTTCTTGGAATTTGTTGAAGCCCCAATCAGGTATAATGTTTTCATCTTCATTTTTTCCTATACATTCATATAAATTCATATAAATTAAAAATATTTTGTAACAATTAATTTTCCTTGAACGCTTGAAATAGTATATTTCATTACTAGGACCGAAAGTGGCATTTTCCGGCGCGCGCTCAAGTTTTTGTGTGAGGCGAAGCCGAACACATGGAACACCAATTTCACGTGCCAGGCGAAGCCGAGTACGTGAGAGCTATTTTCACGTACGAGGCGAAGCCGAGGACGGGAATAATGGAGCAAGTGCCAAATAATAACTTTCGGTACGAGTTATGAACGATACTTTTCATCACGACGCAAAAATACACAAACACAGAGTAGCAGACCTCATCAGTAATATTACAGTAATTATCTATCAAACAATTTGTTTAAACATAAAAATAAATAAAATCTTCTTAAAGTAAACCTATGTTCATTTTTGTTTGATTTTTAAAACATAAAATAAAATAAAATATTCTAAAGGAAACCTTTGTATATTTCTCAATACTTCAAACATCAAAATAAAAGATTAAAACTACTTTGAACAATACATACAGCTGATTTGAATCATTAAATTAAACCGTAACAAAAAAATTGCGCGCGTAGTGAATAAATGGAAAACTAATTGAGAGCGAGGGAAAGTAAATTTAGAGCGAGGGAAAATCAGCTGATCGATTTTCCCTCGCCCTAAATTAGAGCTTGGGAAACGGCTACTTTCATTGATGTCAGCTGTTATCGAAAATAGTTACTTTCGGTGAGGAGTGATGAAAATCTGTTTTGACTTCTACTACTTTATGAAATTACATATGAGTTTTACATGTTGAAATGAAATTTGATTCACCAAAGTTTAATTTTACAACTATGATTTAAAATGTAGTAGTTGTTCACATATTGATTTTGAGTTACTTAGATTTTTTCAACGCAAACCCTCACCTGTTAATTGTATAAGCAAGTAAAAATATTTTTTTTATTTATTTGTACTATATCGCTGACGATAAACTATTTTTTTAGTAGTAGAATCAATTGGCCCTAACATTTTCAATTATTCCAGTATAAGAAAATCAACAAATTCATTTTAACCAAAGCTTTTTCTACCCTGATCCATTGTTATCTTCTTAATTCTAAAGTACTCATCCTAAAAATTAGACAAGGAGGACTTTTGCATTTTTTACTCAGTGTTTTTAATGTCTCACGTCTCTCTTTCAATCTCTCATCATCCTTCTTTCAGTCTTATCTTTCTCAAATCCACCTTTTCCTTTGCCTCCCACCTACATCTTTCTCAACATTTGGCCTGATTTCAATCCTACCAACGTTGCCACTACATCTTTGCCCAATGAAATGTCAGAACATTTTATGTGCAGGGATTACAAGCTACCCCAAGGCAAAGGCAGGGTTCTACATGCCTTTATGATGGGCACAGAACAGTCTTTGTCGGCCGCTGAGAATGTCCTAGCCATGCAGACGATGGAAGAAGAAGTGTTGTCTATAGCAACAGCTCGAGGATTCGCCGGCATCTTCACCACCAACACTAGCCCTCTTACTAAGGTATGGGGTGGTACATTTTCCCTTTCACTATCTACTTAGGAAATTTTATAGGTTTTCTCAGTTTCTAATACATATCCTCTCCCGGTCCTATTATCTTCGGGTCTGGGTGTTCACTAGGCCTCTCCATCTTCGTCTGTCCTTCCACAATTCCACTTCCTCCACATACTGCCATTGCACTCCTCTTGCTTCCACATCTTGTTTCACCTCGTCGAACCACCTTCTTCTGGGCCTTCCTCTTGGTCTTCTTCCATCCATTCGACGTTCACTCATTCTTTTCGGGACTCTTTCACTCTCCATTCTTCTTACAAGGCTGAACCATCTCAATCTCGTCTTCTCTACTTGTTCTCTCAAACTTTCTTTATTCCTCTTCTCGCTCTTCATTCCTCATTCTGTATAATCTTGTTTTATCTTTTATCCCTCTTATAAACTTCATCTCCCTGCCTGAACCCTACTCCATTCCCTCTCTGTTATGTTTCTAATATGTTTGTTGTATGGTATTTGTTCACTTTGAGCCTAACACAAAACCAAATTTTTGGATGGGTGATCGAATGAATAATTGATGATTGGACAAACGGAAGAGTGTATAAACGGGTGATAAGACAAATGGATGAGTGAATGAATGGATTAGAACGCACTTTAAAATCCATTAACGGAAAATAGACCATTTCGCAGACCAAAGTCGCGCGCTCTAATCCATTTGGTATTTGGTTTATCTGGACAAACGGATGAGTGGAGGAATGGTTGAGTGGACAAATAGATGAAAATTAGATGAATATACAAGTAAACAAATGGATAAATTGACTAGCAAAAAGATGGATAGATGAGTCATTCAAACAGTGGGTCATTAAATAGATAAGGTTAATGGATAAGTTTTAATAAAAGAATGAACCAATGAATCAAAACACTATTTAAGCGATGACTAAAATATACTTCACAACCAATGGCGGTTCCAAGGGGGGAGGGCTACGGATTGAACTGGAAAAGTAAATTTAAACATACATTTTGTCCTAAAAAAGTAATGGATGTTTTGGGACTCAAATCTTGATGTTAAAAGTGGATTAATAGAGTCACTAAAGGATATTGAAAATACCAAAATTTTTCTGAAGGAGGACCCCAGGATCCCCCTTTCTTACAGGGGTTCTATACACACCGACCTCTTGATAGCTACCCCCTTGACAAGGTCAAAGAACTAACGAAAAGTACTGTACTTTCTCAAAACAAATGCTGACTCAAGACCATTCAAATATTGACACTATTGCAAGTATAGTTGAGTAAACTAACGATCCAATTAAAAGATGTCGAGATAGTTTGGTTAAGTGTTTTTAGCTAATCTTCCGAACATTTTTTCAGCAACTCGGCACTGATGTTTTTAACTACAAAGTGATGAGTGAGTACCAAGCCAATCAGTACGTTGCGTCAAACGGCAGCCGTCCTTTCAGCCGAGCTTCAGACGAACTCAGGGTGTACTGTTCTTGGAAGCAGATTTGAAGATCTTTATTTCCTGATCGGAATTTTTTTTTATTAGAATTGTTTAAGTAGTGTATTTATTTATTTATGACTTAAGGTGGGTTTTTCTAGCTCGGTTTTGTTCAAAGCTCCCAAGGAAATGTGAACCACTGTGCGTATAGTGCTGCGCCGTTACATTTTCCTAGCTCCGCAATAGTTACTATAACAAAATTGCTAAAAAGAAGTGATTAAGTATAAGTTCTCGTCCTCTAATCAAATTAATATCACTTAGCATTATTAGGTGCTATTTTTCAACAACTCTTGTTTCGTCCTGGGACGCTATGCTCTAGCCTGAGAATGTTTGTCACATAACTTCAAGGTAGGCCTAGGGGTACTGGCATTATCAAATAGATCAAATCCATTGGTGATTGGCAGGATTTGAACCCGGGACCTCAAGGACCGAATTCCCGCGCTCTAACCACTAGACCAGCTCGCTCCCCGAAACATATAAATACTAGGCTACTTACTGCATTCTCTTTCAAAGATGTTAGTAACCTTCACAAAATGATCTGCACACAAAATTAAAAGCTAGAAAATCTCAGCTTTGGAGTAGTGTTCCACTTTTAATTCTTAGATTTTATCTCATTATTATTACAAAGATTTTCGATTTAAAATCTTTTAATTTAATTTTATTACATTGATAAGCGATAATATTTTTGTATTTGTAAAAAATATTAAAGGTGTTAATCTTTGACTTGAGTGAAAAATTATTTTCATACATAATTAGGTGTGTATGCATAATTTTGGAGCATTCCAACTTTTAATAATACACAGTACTACAGATATGTATGATTTTGAAATTTGCTTTTCATCTAATTTGTTTTTAAAACCTACTATCTTTGTACACTACAGTATTATTTACAAAAATAACTGTCAATTAATACATACTATTATAAGTAGGTCTACCTAATGAATACTTATTAATTTAAAATATTACCATAAGATGAAGTACAGTATCAACTACTGTACTACTAAAGTGCTACTCATTTTCCCAAATAAGCTGTGAATATATTTTTAAATGTATATTTTTTTAAATATGATCTTGTTACTTGCAAATTTTTGGAGTATACAGAGATAAATGATTGTAAATGACATTGCTGTGGAAAATAAAATGAAATGAACACAAAAAAGTATTATATACAGTAGTTCTTACTTTATTTACATAAAAACTAACAGTATTAAAAATATCTTAAAATATTAACATTTTAGAACATCTAGTCAAAAATTAATCCAGACTATGACGGTGAGCTGTTTTTCTTTAGATTTTTAGCGTTGTGTTAAATAGTTCTAGATCCACAAAAATAAATTGTGACAAGAGTGCTACACTTAAATTTACTCTATATTAATAGTTTTTGGGTAAGTTTAAGCTTGTAAATATTTGTAATAATAAAACTTTATTTCAAGTTGTGTTTGGATGTCAATTTTGGTCCTGTTGAATTCTACCGGATTAATTCAAGTTGTGTTTCATAGTTCAGATAGGTAATACAGAAATTTTAGTCAATATCTAATTTACTTCAAGCGTGAGCTACCTTTGGTTATAGGAATACAATTTTTGTACTTCAGTACTAAAGTACTACAGTAGACATTAATTTACGTTAGTATTAAGTTGAATGCAGTTTTAGAACGGAAAAGAACTTGGTAGTTATTTTGAGCTGCAGATTTAATGCAAATTTCCCATGCAGGGAATAAGCTAGAAACACCCAGGCAGATAATTCTGATGTTTTTGAGTGAAAATTAGACTACAGCTGTTTGATTTAGATGTAATCTACATATTAACAATCAGATAAACAAGAAATATGTTTTTCTTGCATAAAATACTACTTGGACCAAAGCACCCTCCCCTCATTAGGGGAGTTAACGTGCCAATGTATTTGCATGATTATTACTTACCCCACTTTTTTAAACCTACTTATTTTTGACAACAAACTCATAGAATCAAACTGTCAACAATCTTAAGAGCATTAAAGCTTTTTAATTACAAGTTTAAAAAAAAGAATTTAACCATGTTCAGCTCAGCAGCTCGTGAAATCCCTCGACTTTTTGCCTCTTGATCCAATACAATTTGTTTATCAAAATAACAGTTTTGATTTTCCACTGGAATAAAATTGGGAAGAATTCATTAGCATAAGGGAGAGAAAATCCCAAGCATAAAATGCTTCAACAATTTTACAGTCTGGGATAGGTGTCAAATATGGCTTTTTGCTTTTTTTCTTGAGTTTTCCTTATGTAGGTACGTAGAAACTAATAAGTAAATGAAAGCTTGGTTTTGATACTCTGTGTCTGACATAGCTGTTGAAGCTTATATACAGGGTGAATAAAAAGTCAAGACCCCCCCCCCTTTAATATTTTTCCCATTAAATATACAAAGATATCCTTTTGGTGGTCGTGCAATCTTAGCAGGAAGTTTCATTTTATGATTTTGAAATTTTTGAGTGTCCCCTAAAAGGGGGGATTTGGGGGGTAACTAAAATGTTTTAAATGTAAACCCCCTTCAAGTGACACCTCATTTTGAAGTGTTTACAAAAACTTAAAGAATGGTGAAAACCAGAGTTTGCTATCTCTTCTCTATCCAAAATGGTAGCCAATATTACCATTACAAACCAATTATTTTCCAAAATAATCCCAAAATAATTTTCATGATTTTTTTCAACATATCTAGAGCAAGAAAGCAAAGCAGAGGATTGAAAAAATAAATGTTTTAAAACTTGTAGTATAAAGCAGTTATAGTCTGTATGATGAAATTTGTCTCCTACTACTTGTCTACCTGAGGACTGTCTAATGGTTTAAGGCCCAGGTAGGCAAAGGTTCAGAAGACAGGTTCCATCATATAGACTATAGTAACATAACAACTTTTTGGGGATAAACTACTTGTACACGTTTGGGTCAAAGATGAACAAATCTCGTTGAATTGTATTGTGTAATTTCAACTAATTTAAAATGTTGAATTTCAAATTGAATCTAAATTTTTGTAAATGAATCACCTTGGTATAACAAAGGTTGGATCTATTGGCATCCATTGCTTAAATCTGGACAAATCTTTGCTGCTTGGATCTTGGAGAAACTGATCTGGAATAGCATAAGAGTTGAATAACATCACCGTTTGACCTTATTTGATAAAAGTCCTTTGTACTCAGGTTTAAAAATGTATAATAAACTAACGGTAAATTATAAAAAATGAGTTCAAACAAGTTTTAAGAAACATTAAAAAATGAACTCCTTGAAAGTGCGTTTTATAACGTAGAAGAATTTTATTACCATCTCTTTAGTAATTTTTTTTGTTTTTTTTTTAATTTTCTTAAACTATTAATATTATTTAGCTAGAATTTGACCTTGTTAAATCAAATTCTCTGTGTGAGCCATGTCAGTAACAATGGTAAGTATGATGTAGATGCCTACAAGAACAATTTTCCACTACCGGTACTGTCATTTTTTTTATCATTCATACATCTAAATAATTTGTTGTTAGATAAACTTAATATTACTATCGTCTATTTATAATAGTGTTACTCTCATGTGGTCAGCTGATGAAACAGCTATATCATAATGATAATACATAGTAGCATCCTCATCTTAAATAATTTCCGGTTATTGATAATTGATTAATGAGCCTCTCCCTCATCCCTCCTTTTTTGACATCCTAATTGATCTGATTGATCTTTAATAGCAATTGATAAAAAATCCATCAATCAAGTCTTGTTTTTGTGTGGGTAGCTCCATTTAAACTGCACTATATCAGTATCTTCCTGTTTTCTTTTATGAAGATATCTGATTGCACAATTTCTACATGGATACTGTCAGGACATACACAACTGTCCAATCCCACTATTTACTATAAATACCAACCCTCTGTAAAGTGTACAGTGACTTCTCTTTCTCTCAAATGAGGCGATGGAAGAACTCCTGGTAGAAAAGGATGAAACTCTTGAACATTCCTTCGGTAACGAGCACACTGGCATCCTACCGAACACACACCCCAATCCTTACTGTTCATCTTGGATGTACTGGAATTTTTGTTACTATGATACGGCAAATTTGAAAAATATGGAGCTAAATTTACATCATATTATTATCATCATGAGATGAGGACGCCTATATGCATATTTTAAGGCAAATATGAGTGAAGGATGGTGCAGAATGTTGTGAGATCTGTGTAGCTTTATTACTGACTAAGATCAGCTGTTTCATCAGTTAGGATCAATAATTCTAGTACTCATGCAACGCCAACAATAAGCCGGGTGGTTATTGTAAAATGAAGATGAGTGTTAAATGAAATTGGTGATATTTTTCGTTATTGACAGTGGTTCTTTAGCCGGTGCCGTTCATTAAGTTTCCAACATCAAGCGACAGCTGAGTCCAGTTTTGAGCCATCAAAAGGATAAATGATTTTCTCAGGATCAAACCGTTAACCTTTTGACTTCTTCTAATTCCTAATACCTTCCTTCCTTTTAATACCTTCTACCCAGCTTCCAGCTTTCTGAACTTACATGCAGTTTCAAATAAAAGCTAACAATACCCTTGGAATGTAGGTTTTGTGGATTCTTCCAATGCTGCTGCATTTATTTCACAGCATTTTATTTCTCGTTTCAGTTACTCACATAGTGTTTGATTATTTTAGTTTCAGATATAAAGAACCTTTAGTAAACGTTGTAGTTTCAATGTAATACATCAATTAATTAATAGTAGGAATAATTTAATCATAAACAGCCCTTAAAATACAACATTAAAACTTAAAACAACATTCAACAATTCCAATTATCAAATGATGGATCATCAATAACCAAAACCACTACTCATAATGATAGATAAATACACTTCGCAAATGTTGGTTTCCAATTAGTTCACTTCAAAAGTCCACTAATCACATCAAGCTGTCAATATTACAAGAACCATTACTGTAGTAAATGCAATCTTTTCTCCGTCAAGTCTTCATTAAATTCAACTGTGGATCATTGTGATGGATTCTCAAGCATATTCTAAAGTGTTTCCAAATCTTTTCATAAGCATATTAAAGTTCTCTGGAATGTTACCGATAGATCTGTTCAAGGGTTCTCCCAAAGTCTCCTATGGCGATGTTTCCTACTCTCTTTTTCTTCTTCTGCTCTCTATCGTCATCCTCGCTCTCAGTATTCCTGTTGTGCAATACTTCGAAGACGTCAGGGAAGGTCCGGGACCCGAAGTCATAATCAGTACCACTAGAGGCTACTTGTTAACGAAATTCGTCAAGGTCTTCTACCCAATGGTCATGTGCTGCACGAGTATAGTCGCAATCCTCAACGCTTTGCGAAGGTACAAAAACTGTCTGCCCAAATATCTGCAATACCTCGACGAGTGTGACTTGTTCCTAAGGAAAGGCAGAGTTCTTTCAGAAACTCATGATAATTTTGCGATTAGATTCATAACTTACTGTCTAGGGTTCAGCATTCCGGTGAAACTCTTCTCGGTTACGTCTCTCGCACTGATGCACGTTCTCAACAAATACGTAACGTTCTGGATAATATTCCTGTACTTCATCGACATGATCGGATTCATAGCTGAAATTCAATTTGTACTGATGTGCAACAGTTTAAGAATACGATTCAACGCTATTAATGAAACTCTTGAAAATCTGTTTTCACCGCACGATATCAAACTTGAATATAGAATCAAATCTTTCGCAGACAAATGGACTAATCGGAAAAAGCTGTTTAATCCTGAGATTAAAAAGTCATCTTTAAATCATGTAACACTATCGAAATATTTGATGAAGCGAATTAAAGCTCGTAATAAAAAAGCAGTGATGAATTCTTGCATCAAAACGGTTCCCATTTTTGTTGTTCCTCAAGATGAAGTTGATGAACAATTGGATTTTGCTACAGTTTTTACATCAGAGTTTGACAATTTTTTAGATAAAACAGTTATTCTCTCAGAATCCGATTACTCGAGTCGACTTCAGAGTTTGCGCCTCAGCCATCGACATCTCTGTATTGCTCTGTACTTTCTAAAAGTCATGTTCGAATATATTCTATTATTTTCCATATTTGCATCATTCTTTCTAATACTTCTCAACTCTTATTTTGTTATCTATGGATTCGTCAAGATTTTCATTCTTTCCACGAGGTTCGATGTATCGTTTTGGATTCTAAAAAGCGTTTTCAGATTCACAATTCCTCTAGTAATAAGCGAAGTAACTGCTAACTCGGTAAGTATCTGTAGTTTTATGTAATTTATGGATTTAGAGCTACAACTGTTTACTAGTTAATTTATAAAATATTCAACTTTTTCAATATGTGCTGCTCTAAGTTATTGATTTTCCAGCTTTTAAGTGAGAAATACTAGTAGTAATTATTGAAAATAAATAACGCCAAAATGTATGGATTCAAAAAATGTTTCCCTTCGGGTTAAATCTCACACGCTTGCTTACTAGACCATAAACTATTTTACAGAAAAAAATTAATCCTTTACGCAACCGTATGTGGTTCATAGATGAAGACATTTTAAATAGTTTTTGTTGGACCAAGCATTGAACCTTAACTCAATTCTTCAAGCTGAGCACACTTGGATGGATATTTTTCTGATTTATATGAATTTCAGAAAAAAACTGAAGTCTTTAGGATAAAACCAGCAAATTTCTGACTATAATGAGAGCACTGTCTACTAGCAATCCAAAGCCTATCATGAACAGAGCAAGTTAACCGGTTGCAATAAAATTGTAATAACCCTTTTTTGTTTTTTTTATTTTTCAGGCTAGTAGAACAATGGTGATTTTGAGTGGAAATGCATGTCAAACATTTTCCAAAAAGACTCAAGAAGAGGTAGGTGATTTTATATTCCTTTACCTTCACTAAATTTTTATTGTTATTGACCAAAAAATAAAATTTTCTATGAATAATGTTTGTACATAATATAACATATTTTAGAATTATTATGCTCATCAACATAAGTTGTTGTAAGCACAGAAAAGTTGAGTTAAAATAACAAAATTAAAACAAATATTTTTTACAGCTACATTATTTTTGTCAAGAAATTGCAAGCCGCAACGTCACTATTTCTTGTGCATTTGATCTCTACATATTACGAGCCAATCTGGCAACAGCAGTAAGTAGAACTTGGTTTATTAAATGTTTTACAAATGTTTATGCTATAGAATATGTCTTTATGATGTATCTACTCTTAACTTTTCACATTTACAAGGTGGTAAATGTTTATAAAAGAGGTTCAGACTATTGTATGGAAAATGTTGATTAGAGACTGTGTTGTTTGGATATTGTTGATTGAATATTGTTCATTAGGATTAGAGACAGTTGATTAGAGACTGTTTATTTAAGACTGCTGATTGAATATTTTTCTGAGACTGTTGATTTGAAAACTATTGACTGTCGAAAAACAGTCCTATTTAACTGTAATTTTTTTTCAGGCAGTTGCAGCCATCACAACTTATACAGTGATTCTTGTACAGCTCCATAAGTGAGCGAAGAGAGAAGAAAAATCATCTCCATTCAGCATAGAAGAAGAATATTGTTTCTGTTTTGCCATCAATTGCTTGAAACTAGATTATTTTTTCACTTTCCGAGCTTGCAATGAAGACTTGATGTATACAAATACAAAGTAGTCTATCCACTTAGAACAATAACTTATTAAGTGATGATTTTGAAAAAAAATTAGTACCTCCCTGGGAAAAACAACAAGTTTTCCCATAATAGACTAAAGTTCACCTTCCTCATTGTTGGTTTTCTGCCTATTCTTAGTATTTAGATAAGAGGGTAGGTAATCATAGAAAGTAGTTTTACCAATTCTATGTTGAAATAAAAATAAAAATATTGTTGTTTCGTAGGAAAAAAATTTCCTTCTTCTCCTTACAACCAGATGATAGCAAATATTGCAACGTTTTGCAAAATTATGATTGATACTTTAGTACTTAAGTAGACCTCTCATCCTATAAATATAAATTTTAAGCCTTTTTTTAATTCGATCATCTCAAATTATGCAGAATTTTTTTTTATGGGACACATTATTTGACAGAAAAAGAACTGCTTTAGACCCACAACTCATATTTCAAAAACAGATGTTTTTGCTGCAGTAAGACAAAGATTATTATTTTCAGAAAGGACCCAGAAAAATCAGCTGGAGTTTGCTATATTTACAGTGCACTTTGTAAGGCACTTTTTCAAAAAAGCACATCATGAGTTTTTTTTAGTAGGCTCTAAAAAGAAGTAAAACAACAAATACTTAACACGCTTGAACAGGCTTACTAAACTTTTAAAATTAAATTGGAAAAACAGTAAATTGTTACTCTTTTAAAAAAATTAACAAAACAAACATATCTGTTTCAAAGTTGTGTTAAAATAGTGTTTATTAAACAGTGTTGTGATTGTATGTATGGGTTGTGTGTACTCTTAACCTGTAGATTTGTTGCTGGTAGTGAGGGGAAAAGTACGCGTATGTGATTCATTTGGGAGGGTGTTAATGGTACTTACATGATATCACACTCTTGGCTAGCCTTGCGCAGGAACCATCAGGAAATTTAAAAAAT
Source organism: Macrosteles quadrilineatus (assembly GCF_028750875.1). Lineage (NCBI taxonomy): Eukaryota > Metazoa > Arthropoda > Insecta > Hemiptera > Cicadellidae > Macrosteles > Macrosteles quadrilineatus. The sequence goes on from NW_026542594.1 coordinate 196,128,056, forward strand.
CTAGCCTACTCAAAACTTTAGAAGAACTACCACCATCCTTAGGTTGTGTTTTTTACCATTTAATCAGTTAATAAAGAAAAAAATAAAATCCAAGAGTTAAATTTAAAAGCTTTATTAATCAAACAAGATTTGAAATTTCATATAAAAAAAGTACAAAATATTTTAATATTTACAGTAAGTTATGAAAATAATCTTTATATACAATAAAACTATTGTGCAATCTTATATACACTTCTAAGATTAATCTAAGCCCTAAGCGAATCCTGTGTAGCCCAATCTTTTATGGTGTGAACAATATTTTTCAAAATAGTCATACGTTTTCCTACGAAATGTCTAAAATCAGGAGTTGGGGAAGGACTTAGCAGAAGAGGGTTGTTGCATCCGCAAGCGCCTCCGATGTTGGCAAGACTGTTACGTTTATGGTGAATCTTACGGAGAAAAGGGCTCGGACCTAAAACACCATGACTGTGATACGGGGAATCCAAATCGTGCAATGTAATTCTCTTTTCATTCATCGGTTGGTTTACATTATTTTGATTGCTGTTTGAATCTCTTATCGGAATCTGATCTGGAACCTCAAAACCTTTGAAGGAAACCGGTAGTTTTATAAACAACGCTTTTTCTGGTTTTTGTTTGATTTTGTCTGAGGATTCTGATAGTTCCGTTTCTGTTTTGTTAACAATAAGATCGCTTACAGTTGTTTCAGATTTATTTCCTAACGGTGTGTCCGTGATTTTATTTTCATTTAATTCTTTACTTATCTCCACTCCCTCTGGAGGTTTTGTAGTAATCTCATCAGTTTTATTTTCAGCATTTGTTTCATTTGTCCCGTTATATTCCTCAGTAATTTGTCTCTTTTCATTTTTAGACTTCATAGGCAAACCCTTGTCTGGGTTTTCATCAGAGGGTTCAAACATTTCTTCTGACATTGACGGCTCTGTATTTTTCTCCAAATCAAAAAATAATTTACAAACTGCACTTCTAGAATTACAGTTTTTCATCGGATTATCTCTCAAACGTAAGTGAGTCCTTTTCCCATTCTTCTCTAAATACAGTTTCCCAGAAAGAAGGTCTAGGAGAGTTGGTATTTCATCCTCACTTATTGGAAAGCACAGCTCTGTTGTGTTTTTTTCACTTGAGTTTCCTTCTACGGCTTTGGACAGTTTCTTCAAAATATTACTTTTAGGGTTGATTGTAGTTTTCTCTTTGGGCACTGATTCGCTTTCATTGGGTTTTCCAGCGAAAAGTTTAACTTCATCAACAAGATTTGTGATATTTTGTTCTTGAGATTCAGTTTCACTCAATGGATCAGAAAATTCAGTTTCGCTAGAAATAGATCTTACCTTACTTTTCTGAACATCTAATACGTCTCCGAGAATAGGATTAAATTCTGTATTTGGATTTGGTGACATATTTCTCATTTTCAGGTTTGAACCTGACGTACTTAATGGTTCTAAATCTTCTAGGCTACTAGGTTGAGTTGTTGAATCGGTCGAGAAGTCATCAGGTATTTCTGTAACAAAATGTCCTGTTGAATCGGTCTTCATAATACTGGCATAGGTTTTTGTAGGCTTGAGGCCAACAAAATCTTGCAAAGTACTACTGTACTCTTCTGACTCTTCTTCAACTTCTTCTTCACCAGAGTTTAAATCGTCTTCACTAGCTGCTCGCAAAACTGAATCATCAGAAGGAATATTTGCATGAATTATTTTTTGTTCACCACTTTTAGCTTTCATACTATTTTGATGATCCTCATTCAGCACATATTTAGGGGAATTTTGAGTTTTCTTTACTTTTTTTAAATCTGTCTTAGAAATTGTGTTTTTTGCTTTGTCTTGCATTTCTCCAGGAATTGTTGTACTTTCATAACTATTGTTGGATTTATTCTCAACATCTGAACTTTCATCGAGGGTGTCATGATCGTTATTGTTAGTAGATGAAGGTAAAGTCTTTTCTTCAGATGAATCAATGTCGCTTTTAGCTCTGTTTTTATCATTTTCCTTAGTGCTGATTGTATTTGTACGTGAGGAATCTTTGGATTTACTGTTTGCTTTTTCACTGCTAACCTCCTCTAAAATTGGATTTTCCTCTGTTTTTCCTTTAGTTTTCAAAATATTACTCGATGGGTGCTCCTTACTTACTTTCTGTTCATTAGTAAGGGATAAACTGGGAAATTCAACTATAGGACTATTAGTGGCATAATCTTGAACCAAAGTTGTTTCAAAATCAGGACTTGAAGTTTGTAAAACATTTTCTCTCGATCCCAATGGTTGCTCTATGAACTGCCCTCCGACAAAATCTAGATTATTTTTTGAGTCTTTGGATTTATGCGGTTCATCACTTTTTCTTTTGGAAGGATTAACATATTGTCCTCCAACAAAGTCTGAAAACTCATGATTAGTATGTTTTTTGTCAGACAATGAATCTTCTATGGGTAAGTTGCTATGCGGTTTTAAATATACACCACCTACAAAATCTGTGGGGAATTGATTTTGAGTTGGGGTTTTCAAAGGTTGAGTCTCACCATTACTAAAATGAGATCTACCCTGACTCTGTACTATATCGTTTGACTCACCATTCTCTTCAGGTAAACTATCATACGGGTTTCCAATTCTATTGTCGTTAGGTGAATCCCTACTTTTGTCTAAATCCATAACGGTTTGTACAACTGAACTTCGTGAGTCCGAGTAATTTGTAGGAATACTTTCAGGGTGTAAAATCTTGATGTTGGTAGTATAATTTACGATTTTCTCAATCAAAAAACTTCTATTCCTACCGTGGTTGTGGATTTTTGAGATATTATAAGTGGTTGTTTTCTTAAGGAATGCATTTTTGATCGGGTCTCCATGTTGAGAATTATCTTGGTCAATAGATTCGAGAATGTCGTGAAGCATTTCTTCGCTGGTTTGCTCACTTTTGTAACCAGAACTGCTACTTCTTAGTGGTGATTTAAGTTTTCTCATAATACGCCGTCGTTCAAGTATATTTCCCTGAGGAAGTCCGATTTCAACTGGACTATTACGTTGGATGTTCTGTTTATAAACTTCTTTAGGAGCCACTGGCAATTGAGTCTTGATATGCAAATTATGTGACTCTGTATCATGCTTTTGTTCATTGTCTAAGTTAAACACTTTCTGTATTATTCCATCCAGATCATCAATTTTTTCGTTCTGTTGTTGATTTTTATATTCCTTGCCATCATGATCTTCTAGTTGGTCCTCAATTTGCTTCATCAGTTGAGGGTGTTGCAGTAACTTCTCAGGATTCTCTTCTTCTACAATGTGTGTTGGGAAGACAGTATCATCTACAGACTTTTCCAGAATATCAATTTTTCTGTTGTGTTGTTGATCTTTAAATTCATTGCCGTCATGATCTTCTAGTTGGTCCTCTATTTGCTTCATCAGTTTAGGGTTTTGCAGTAACTTCTCAGGATTCTCTTCTTCTACAATGTAAGTTGGGAAAACAGTATCATCTGCAGACTCGCCAACTGTGCCTCTTGGATGTTCATTGCTTGAAAATTTAGGAAGCGGGCCATCAAACTCAGCGGGATGTTCATACCTAAAAAAATTGAATTCAGTTAGCTATAGTATTTACAATAGTTCATCACATATTTAAAACTTCATGGGGTTTCATGTTCATGTGTATGAATTTAAAAAATTTAAGATGCAATGCATTGTCAAAAAATATGATTTATTCATTTAAAGGTTAAGTTAGTTTTGACTACACACTACTGCCATTTCCGGAAATTTAAAAGATTGTAGATGGGTTATGATGCAAAATGAATAAATAACTTCTTGATCAGCATCGTACGTGTTATTAATTTACCTGAAAGCACAAAAGATACGTCAAATAACACTGTTAGTGTCAAATAACACAAATAATTGTTATTTGACGTATCTTTTGTGCTTTCAGACAAAATAAATATATTTACTCATAATGGCAACAAAATTGCTAGGTAAAATTGTTTTAAATTATATCACGAAAAAATGTACTTATTATTAAAAAGAGAGGTTTTTTCTTTCAATCATTGTTGATGATTGAGTTTTTATAATAAAAATTATTAATGTAATACAGTAAGGAATTTGTATAGCAGGTTCCTAATTAGATAAATCAATAAGATTTACTAAATTAATTTTGTCACTGATAATTAAAAACAATATAAAAGTGTATTTCCTGGTTTTTTAAAAAAACGCAATGCAAATAATAACAAGTAATATGAAACACTGTCACAATAAGGTTCATATGTTGGTATCCCTGTTTCCTTTACTTCATTGCGGATCAGCTGAAATGCATTGTTGCATTGTTGCTACACAATTTAGTGCTTATGGGAATTATTGTATAAAATTATAAAGACTCAACATTGTGCCTTCCCAAGCTCAAAAGAGGATGTATTGTACTTAAGATTTTCTTCATCTTTATCTTCCTTCGACTCTGGTGGAGCTATAAATTAATTAATGGTTGAGTTTAATCTTTGACTAGTGATTGAACTAGACTTTCCATCCCTATGTTAAAGTTGCTGTTGTCAGTTTTTAAATCAAATTGGAGATGTTTAAATTAAGCCACCAGAAGGGAATGCTGATGGGAATTACAATTTTTTTTTCAAACTTTTCAACCCAGTCAAACTGATGGGAAGATTCTGGGGCGAATATAAGGGGGGGGGGGCAAAATAATAGATATATGAAGAAAAAATAGATACCATAATATAAATTATTGATCATGAATCGTTCCCGAAATCATTGCCGTAGCAGACAGTGATAGTTTGTGAGAGTTCCGGTTGATTCGGACCGACTCGGGCTCCCGCCTGCTAGCAGGCTATCTTCGCTTGCATCAGTGACCGCTAGAGACCAACATATCTACCGAGGACAGGGAAGGGGAGTAATGAAGAGTTTAGTCAGTTCAGTGGTAGCCATTGTTATTGTTTGTTATTTACATCGGTTCAACATATGTTGTACTGAAATATTAATATTTTGCAGTTCGCGCAAGAGAATACTTATAGTTAGAACCCCTTCGAATATGATAATCACAATCGCGTATTTGACTCTTTAGGTTTGGATAAGTGTTTACAGATGGGATGACACACTGTTAAATCTTGACCTTGGTTTTTTTATTTAGTAATTGAGACATATTCTTGGCATGAATGGATACATTTGTATGATTTAATGGAACAATACTTTAATGATAGAGCGTGATCTAGGTAAAGTAAAGGTCACAAATTACCACAGCAAAACAGAGATAAAGTATCATGACGTGTCTACTTAAAATTACTTAACCTAAGCTTAAATAAATCTCGGCCCTCCCAACAAAATATTCTATATCCGCCAATGGATCGCGGCAAAATCGTGAACATCTTGCGCAGTCATGGGAATGTCATCATCACCTCCTGCAATCATCAAGAAATCGTGAACACCTCCCGTGATAACGAAACATTATCATTGCCACCTGCGATCGGCGTAAAACCTTGAAAATCTCCTACAATCACGGGGACATCATTATCATTACTATCCGCGTGTGCTGTGAGATTGTGAACGTCTCCCGCAATCACGGGATGGGGATATCTTGATCTTTGCCCACAATCTTGGCAAATAAAAGTTCAATTTTTGTTCCAGAATTGTTTTAGTACAAAAAGCTGCAGCTCCATTTTTTTTTTAGGCCCTCCACATTGAAAAGGGGGTCAAAGTAATTTTACCAAAATCAGGCACTTGACTATATATATAATGTTGTTGGGGGGGGGGGGGGATGTTGTTTACTTACAATAGTAAACTGTAACCGGCCCTGCAAAAGTCAATGGTTGATCATCACAGCATCTACGAAAACCTTGTTTCTTATAGTTTAATCAATCTTATGGTTTAGTTATCAATTTACATCCATAAGAAAAACTTTTTCAAAAACCTACTTGTTATGTTTTCCACCATCGGTTTGCTGTTTAGAAGCTGCAAAGAGAAGCAGAAGAACACATAAAACCTCACCGCAGTTTCCAACATGCATCTTGACCCTAAAACAAAACACCCTTTTTTATCTCAATAATTATCATTAATATGAAAAAGCCTATGTTTGGATCTGTTTGAAATATTAAAATTAATTTCAATGTTTTTTACATGTTTTGTATTTGAGGCGTTCAGAAGTCAATCTAAGTTCATTTTTTTTCAAATCAAGTTTATAACATGGTTAGATTGCTTTTATAAAGAATGTTCAGTGGCCAAGACGACTAACTACATAGTTCATTAGTGTGCCGCTAAAATGAGTTACATTTTTTACCAACTGAACCTTTCCCCAGCTGTTTCGGAGGCCAGTTTGATTAACTCCATGTTCCCATAACAACTGTCAACTAACAGATGTTTCATGTTGAACTGACATTGTAAAAGTTTATGATTTGCTAAGTTGTTGTGCTAAGAGCTTTATAGTGCTTTTGTATGATGAGTTCTTTCATATCTTGCAAAGGCGAAGTTGAGAGTGACGACGATTGCATTACCTACGCAGAATTAAGATGCTTGTATTGGATGGAAACCCATATTTATGTTTTATTAAATGCCAGAATATGTATTTAAATGATTTGCAATAATACTTTGTTATTTTTTATTTGATTGAGCTTTACTTTTTGTGTATTTGTTAAATAAAGTAATCTTTATACAAATCACTCAGAATGTTTTGTTGAATCTTTTCTGTTGGCAATGCGACTAACTCCATTAAAAGTGACTATTTTTTTTAAATTTAAAGAAATTTGAATTTTATAATAATGTAAATATAGGATAAAAAGTTGGCCATTATTGTGAGACATATGTTGAGCCTAATAAAAATTTGCTAAGAATTTCTCAGAATTTTCCATTCAAAGATAACTTTAGTTCTCTATACTGAACATTTTCATTGATAGGACTTAGTCGGATTGACTTCTGAACGCCTCATTTATTTATTGAGTTCTATATTTTGTAAAAAAGACTAATTGCAGCACCATAGCAGAATGGCTGAAAATTGGGCTTTTAAGCTCCGAGTTAGAAATATGTACAACTGGAGGTACAGGGTGGCACTGGCAAGGCGACTGCTAGAAAATAATGACACTGTAAATTTCGTTATGTTGGTACCACCTAGGGGAATCAGCTTTTGGGCTTATGTATGTATACAATCCCCTATTCCCCTATTTTAATTCAAATGTACTAAGTACAATATACTGTATCCCTTTGTACTTGGTGGCCAAAGTCTCGCAATTCTCTTTCAGTGTTACCTCCAGTTGTACATCTCAACTCAGTGACTTTGACTTTAATAAATGGTTTTGGCTGAAGAAACAGCTGATCATAGTCATTAACAAAACTTATCACCCATTTTTAACACTCATTATTCAGCCATCTTTTCCTTAAAATGTGTACCAAAGTTTGTTGGTGTCATACAAATCTAATATTATCTAATCTTATAAAATCTATGATACATCCCAGTTCAGATTTTCTCACAATCTGCTTTACTGATTATGCACATAACAATTTGCAACTCTGATGGCCTTGACCCAGTATAGATTTATTTAATGTATTCCTCATCAACAGCTGTTTGCTAAACGCTGATCAGCTGATCCAGCCTGGATTGCAGGCTCAGCACTAACAGTACACGTGGCAGTTCTCTGACCTCATTGTTGACATTCCATCATTCTTCCTCTCTCTTTCTCTAAGTTACTACTACCTTTGACTATTAATACAACTATAGACATTCCATTCACATGTTAAAGTTCTCACCAGTTTATTAACCAAAATTGTCGCAGATGATGTGAGCCACCTATAGATTGCGCTGAGCGCTGATCTAAAATCACTAATTTCTGTAGAATACACAGACTTTTTAACAAAGTCAAACTAATGGAATGACTTGGTGAGCTATGGCAACTGTTATGACCCATGAAATGGTCAGCAACTATTAATAAGGTAGAAAATGGAACTTTGAACCCTAGTGCATTTGTAATTGGACACAACTATATGTTCTTTTTTAATATTAATAAAAATTAGCGACAGTTGTTCCATATAGATGGGATGTCTTCTTCAGTAGTATCCAATAGTCAATGCTACCAGACAAAACAAATTAAATATAGTCTGTCAGACTTGCTACGGTTACCATGGATACCATAGGTTCTGGCACACACCACTGGGAGTACCGTGTAGTTACATAGCACGTACGCCGTAACTACAAGGCGCTCCCGCAGCAGTATGCGCCAGAACCTATGTTAACAGCAGCACGGCTGACGCTCTATATTTAATTCTTTTTGTCTATGATTCTACTACTGTACTTGCACATTGATTGTTAAACATTGGTTTGAACAAATAATCAGTAAAAGATTTTGTAACAATACCCACGCTGCAGTCAACCTGCAGACTAAGCCAATTTAAATTTGTCTTATCGGATTTCAAGTAAAGTATTTCCATAAACAAGTCTTATTTTATTCCCCATTAAAATCATAAGATTTAATGAGTGACTAGGTTTGCTGCTACAGAGAAGATAAAAAGTATTATTTTTATTAAATGCTAAAAGAGTAAAAGATTAAATAAATAATGTTGATCAAAATCCATCCATAAACATATCACGACAGTGTTCTTTTCCTCCATAAGAATAACATACAAAATTTTAATATTAGGTTTTTTTTGGAATTTTTCCTTTAACCTTTACTTGTACTACCTTATACAGGGTGGAGAAAGTCCCGGGACGGTTAAATATTTCAAAAAAAAAAAATAGAGCTACAAAACATAGTACACAGTTAGTGGGCATTAAAATGGTTTTAAAACATAATTCAGTGATTCACTACTTCCTCAGGAGGACGGCCCGCTAGAAGTCAGAAGAAAATCTTTAAGGTAAGCATAGGATGCACATCAAATTGAAGGCCTTTATAGGTAGAATACAATGCCTCAAATTTTGAACTCAAACGGATAGCTGAACTGAAAATAGCAGCCGATCATAGATTTCTTGAATTTGCCATTTTGAATCTTTGAACGGCTGTAATTTTTTACTCAGTTTGTTATTTTGAATATTTAAGTTTATTGCTACGTGGGAATGGAAAAGTGTGTTTTTTTTATGAAATTTCAATAGAAGTACATGTATAGGATGAAATATTAAATTTCCCAAATTTGATCAAAATCCGGACATAGAAACAGAGTGTTAAGGGGTTTTAAAGTTTGCAAAAATTGATTTTTTTCTCACTTTTACCCTTAAAACATGGAAATGGCCAATTGTAATCACAGCCTTTTTTTATAGAGCTTAAAAAAATTATCATCTTGAAGTGTGTTTGTACACTTCAAGATTTCAACTTTTCTTGAATTGGTTAAAGAAAAATTCCAAAAAACTGTACATTTAAAACTCCTGTGTTATTTATGGAGATTAGAATAGTAAACTGTTGTAGTTTACTTATTTATGGATAGTTTGGTCATATTTTGTAAATTTAGTAATAGCAAACCTATGTAGTCATTAAATCTAGTGTTTCTAAACAGGGAATAAATTTGACATGATAAAGGAGATATTAATTTAGTGAGTGAAAATCCTATAAGGCAATAATTGGAAATTCACTTAGTCTGTAGGTTTGCTTTGGCGGGGGTATTTTTGAATCCAGTAGCAATACCTACGTGTTTTTTTTTTTTTTTTTTTTTTTTTTTTTTTTTAATAAACTGCCCCTTGCCTTGAGAGAATTGCCAAATAATCCTAATAAAATTCACAACCTCTTAAAAACTATTTATTTAATACACTAGATTTTTAAGGGGTATAAGGTCGAATTTAGCTTACCTAATACTTTAATACTTTTCATTGAAATGTTGACCATACAAATTAGGTATTTTAAGTCAAGGTAGTTTACCTAAGAAAGTCACGCTAATAAATACACAAAAAATATAAAACTGATATTCTGTTCTAATGTAGAACATTCAGGGAGTAGATTGTAGAAAAATATTTAATTAATCTAATGATTCTGTTGTGGCTTTTTACTGTGTATCCAGCCGATGGACTTCTGACATTCTCAGGTACAAAGCTGAACTTTACCCTTTACAAAAAAATCCCTAATTAGCGAATCAGCCAATTGTATTTCCTTCAAAATGTATTTATACAGTAAAGCCTCGACAACAAGTCTTTCATGGAGATGATAAAACAAGAATTGTATCAAGGTTGACTTCTTATCGAGGTTGGCAATAACATGGAATTAAGGGTGTATGAAATCGATTGTCTAAGGAACATGTCAGCCTTAGTTACTAACAAGACTACAAGATCGCGCCACTCATCCTACACTCAGCTCCATTCATATTTGGCTTAAAATATCCCAAATATAAATATTCGGAAAAAATTAAATAAATATAAATATAAATAAATTATAAATTAAATATTCGTATGGTCGCCATTTCAAGTGTTACATACAAATTTCTTAAGTATCAATGGCAATCAAAAATTACTCTTATTGTTATCAAGGGTTATACTTCCCCACTTGTTATCAAAGGTCTATTTCCTAAGATTTCACTGTACGCTAAATGGATTCCTAAATAGTGACACCTATGCTTGGATTTAAATTAAGATAAAATATTAACTGATTTAATAAGGGATGAGTTAACTTTTAAGTCCTCAAAATCCAAAGGATCAAATAGTTTTTTAAAGTTCTGATTTGAAAGATAATAGAACAATGATAATTCCTGTTAGAAAAGGTTTTGTTTAGTCGATAAAATATTTTCTCCTCTGAATAAATGCCACAGGTGTACACAAGAACAAAAAAAATCGTATTGAATCTTATTTGACATTTTGCAAAAGTAATAGTTCAATTTTGTCTTTCCACCTACCTTTTCTCACTATGCCAGCTGTCCAGAAGTTATCGTGTGGATCTATACGTACATACACATGTCATATCAGCAAGTATACTGATGATAAACCTCTGACCAATGTCCCAATAAGGAGCTACGTCAGCAAAGTTACTCAATCCGCTAGCTGAGCTACGTTGAAACAATTACGAACCTACACCGATGGCAACTGATCATGTTAACCTTATAAGAGATTAATTGTTTGTGATTTAGTAAACATTGTTCTGTAATTGATCCAAGTCAACAATTGGTTTTGTTTCGCTTCTTTGGGACCTTGAAACACCATTTATGCGAATTTCCCATATAGGGAATATTAGCAAAATTTCATAGGGAATAAGCTATTACCGTAGGTTTCATGGTAAGACCTGAGACCTGGGACCGATTTACTTTTTTATTTTGAGGTCCACAGAGGTCAGAAACGCCCTCCATTCAAATTTATATATGACGTTAGCGTGATACCTAACTTGATAAAAAATTATCCGATTTTGATAAAATTTGGTACACACGTGTAAAGCTACGTTTATTCAAACGAGTTCGCAAATCAGCATGATCAGACTATAGGAACGGGGTTTTTATGGGTGGATTTATGGGGTTGAAAATTGGGTTTTCTCGTTTTTGACCCTCAAATTTCCCAATTTCTCTCTAGACCATTTTGAAAAGCTTAAAAAATAATTTTGTATATTGAAGTGTTTTTGTATGGCTACGGAGAAAATTGTAAATTTAAAATTCCCATTTTATTCTTATAGAGAATAAATAAACTGTTGTAGCTTGCTTGTTTATGGATATATTTTATTCAAATTTGACAATTTTGTTTATTCCATACTGAGCTATAAACATTTCAATTTAAAAAAACCCTCAATACTTTCTCTGAAGCAGCAAACCTAAGTACACATAAAAATTAATGTTATTTAAATAGGAAATAAGTCTGAAAATTTTAAGGGACTATTTTAATAGAAATCCAATCAGGAAAATGGAAATTAGCTTAGTCTGCACTATTGCTGCGGCGGGGGTATTTAATTTTTGGCATTAAATTGTATTTTTTTTTCAGATCTTCATTTTGGAACAAGTTTACGGGTATTAGAGGATCTGTAGCCACATAAAACCGATATTTAAAAATTGAAAATTAATGATTAAAATGAATAGGTATATTACAATACAAGCACTAATTACCTATTCAATCTAGGCTGGGAAAGTTTAAGTTCAAATATAAAAAGTTACAATATAAGGGACCCAAAAAACATAAAATTTAGCAATTTCTTTCTAAACGATTTGGTAGAGCTTAAAAAACCGGGAATTTAATATATTTAATATATCATTGTATGCTCAAGCTCAATGATTATATAGAAAACTCCAAATACCTGGTAACTGGACATTTAAATCCCATGTTATTCTAATGGAGATTAATACACTTTTAGCTTGCTTGTTTATGGATATATTATGATAACTGTTGGATAATTTTTGTTTATTTCATACTTAGCTATTAAGAAGCAAACTACAACAGTTTACTGGTCCTCTATAAAAAATATTACGGCAATTATATATATAGGCCTATAGCCTATATATATAAATATGTGTCCGTTAGCAGTTAGCACGATAATAGGCCTATAGCCTATATATATAAATATGTGTCCGTTAGCACGATAACTCAAGGAAAAATGATCCGATTTTGATGAAATTTGGTATAAACGTGTATACCTACATTTATTCGAACGAGTTTGCGAACCAGCATGATCGGACTATGGGAATGGGGGTTTTATGGGGTAAAAATAGGTTTTTCCCATTTTTTACCCAAAAAACATAAAATTTAGCAATTTCTTTCCAAACCATTTTGTAGAGCCTAAAAAACAAATAATTTAGTATATTGAAGCGTTGTTATGCGCCTAATGGTTACGGAGAAAATTGCAAAAAAATTTAAATTTAAAATTCCCATGTTATTCTTATGGAGAATAAGTAAACTGTTGTAGTTTGCTTGTTTATGAACATATTTTGATCAAATTTGGAAAATGTTTTTATTTCTTACTAACTATTAACATTTTTCAAGAAAAAAACTGTTTTAGCCTCCCTGATGCAGCAAACCTAAGTGTTTGTTAAACTAATTCTATTTAAATAGGGAATAAATGTTATATTTTTAAGTAGACATTTTATTGTAAATCAAATCAGGCAAATGGAAATTCGAATAGTCTGCAGGTTTGCTGCGGCGGGGGTATTGTTTACATTTCATCGGGTTATATTAACAACTAATATTTTTGTTTGTAGTCTTTTGCATGGATCATATAACACTCGTACAAATATAGGTTATGTTATGATATCTGATACGTTGGTTGTGCCACATCACAACTCAATTGCGCGTAATGTACAAATAGCGCGGGAACGATTGGCGGGCGTGTGTGTCGTCTGCCGCGTCGTCGCACCTAACCTCTCCTGCTGCCCTGATACTCGGCGCCTCTATTCCGCCACATTGTGACTGACACACATATCATATCACTGCCACCCTGATTACTTCATTTTCATTACTCCGTCGCCTCATAATAAGTAGTTCTCGCTGACTGGACTCGACTCGACTTTCCTTGCAGACTGTTTTCGCGGTGCAAGCTCAGTTTGAAAATGTCGGCAAGAAATGTGCTCAAAAGTGCGTTAAAAACTGTTGAAAACGTTCAGTATTGAACGCAGCCGATTAAAGAGGGTTCCCCTCCTTTATTGAGGTGTTCGATGCCTCACAGACAGCCGATATCGGAGGTGGGGAAGCCGATAGAACCAATCGGTTTGAAAGGTAATTCCGTCGATAACCGAACAGCCGATTCCGTTTGATTCGTTTTCTACCAGGGGAACAGAAGTGGCAAGAGCCGCCGGGCTGATCGCTAGCACACGCACACGCACTCGCAGGTGATCAATATAGGCGATGGGGGCGAACCATTCATTGGGGCCTGTAGTACGGCCATTCATTACAGCTTTGGTTCATTGATTAAATCTCAGCATTCAGGTAAACGTAGCGGCAGTACTGTATCTCCACAAACAATCAATTTTCGACATGAATCTCAATAAAAACATTTGAGTTTTTGTCTCAGATTGTGAGAAGAAATAATATTTAATAGGTACTTTGAAAATATATATTTATCATTTGTTTTCAAAAACACAAAAAGTTACAACTGCAAAAAGCAGTAGGCCTAAGTCGAATGCTGTTGACAGTTCCTACATGCATGCAACATAGGCTACTAGAAGAATGCAAATAAGTTAAGTTAAATAATAACAAAATTTATTTTACTCCTCTGATGTAAAAACTATCTCATAAACGCTTCAAGATCATCATAAATCAAATCGAGTATATCACAAGGCATTCGTCAACCAGATTGTTCGTCAAATTATTTGTTAGATTCCCTTACATTAGCAAGCACTAGAATTAGTTCGCCTAACATTTTTGTAAAATGATTTGAATCAGAAAATCTTAACCTAGCCATACCCAGACTTTTTATGAGATTCCTTGTTTTTAAATTTAAAAAAGTGCAAAAATCAATAAATTTACCAAGCAAGTTAAGGTACAAAATGCGTTTAACATTATCCAGCCCCCTCCTCACTGGGGGCTATTTCATACCCCCAAGACAGCCCCCCCCAACACAACACCACCTGGGGGGGCCCCTTATTAAACACTTAGATGGAAGTCCATGTCACTAAGTTTATAATTCGTGATTAAATTCCAATGGGTGCAATCAAACTTTTGACCATAGAAATAGGTTTAACACGGGGCAAAGAAAGCGAATCATACCTAAAACAATGTTCCTCGACATACCACAATAATTCAGTATAAGTACAGGTATGCCAGATATTTCGATCACCAATAAACTCAAACACTGACTGGGACGGGTGGCGTCGTCCTGTAATCCAGCTACTTGGAGGTCACGGATTGTGGATATTTATAGGCATGCACTGTGGATGGGATACTCCCTGGTGTGGATTAACGTCCGCACTAGTGAGTACTACTACTATCCGCAGTACTATCCTGATAATTAGACCAATTCGTATATACCAAGGAAAAAATGTGGTTCGGATTCCACTTTAAACTGTAGGTCCCTTAGTTGCCATTAGCTGTTTGGGCTATTAATTAACAGCTGTGTCTAAGGAATGTCGGCCTTAGTCACTAACAAGACTACAAGATCGCGCCACTCATCCTACACTCATCTCCATTCATACTTGGCTTAAAATACCTACATAGTATGGTCGCCATTTCATAAGAAAGTATAAAGTATAAAGTATAACATGAATTAGCTAATTAGGGTTGGCCCGAAGGACCAATTTGTTTTGAAGATTGTGGAAACTAAATAATAATGGACTTGTATGTGTTTTATTTTAATTGCCTTAAAATGAGTGTAGGAGTTTTGCCAACGGGTATCAGGTAGAAAGGGTCCCCATCCATGAATTCCACATACTGCGGAGTTTTGCCAACGGTTGTGGGTTGAGCGAGAGCGATTACACGTGACCGTGAGAGTGGCTTCCGCTAGGGGTGGACAAACCAGGCAGGATGCTGACTGTATTCAAAGTAATGGAGTTATGCATCTCTGACTGTGAAAGGAAATGTATTGAATTTTTAACCTAACCTAACCTAACCTAACCTAACCTAACCCACTGCGACAAGCGCATAACTTAACTGCCAAGCGTAGACAACCCTGACAAGTGACAATCGCTCTCCCTCCCTCCGTCACACTCTTTCTCCCACCACCACCGTTGGCAAATCTCCGCACCAAGAGGTGGCCGAAGGCATCCCCCCCATCTACCTGACACCCGTTGGCAAAACTCCGGTTCCCCCTTAAAATTTCTTGAAATGGTGCAAAAAAGTGACGTCTTAGTAAAATCAAAAATGAAAAGTAAATGATCGGTTGTCTATCAGTAACGGAAATCAAGTCGTCCGTTCTAGGTAACGGATTTGGGAAGTAAAAATAGATTTTTTATTTTATTTTAAAATCTGAAAGTAAAACAAATTTCCTTGTAGATTTATTGTCGATACGGTTGTACAGGTCTACAATTACAGGGCCTACTACTATTTTAAGTTCCACCTAGAGTCTATGTAGAGGGCGTTTTTATTTTCTTTTTGGTTATTTACTTATTTTAAAACCGTTTAAACTAACTAATACGATGATACCCCCGCCACAGCAAACCTATGACAAGACTGTAGTTTGATCTACGATAATGATAATCACCTTTGTCCGAACTGTTGTGATACCATGCGCTCCTGGTGGTAAGCATTGGAACTGTGTGATGACAGTCATTGTTGTCTCGTTCTGTTCTCCTGGTAGCGAAAGCTGAAACTAAATCGTCGGAGATGTGAAACAGAACAGTCTCAGAAACCGGTTTCGTTCCATAATAATACACTAAATACAGTCTAGCGATACTGCCTTCTGTACAAACAACCTCCTAAACAACATAGAGTTCGTGATCATAACTATTGACTATATAGTAAATGTCATGACGCTCGAACCTAAATAGTATACACTAAAACTATCTGAGATCATAGTGTTCCTCACTGACTAGTACGCTCTGGGTGGCCATTTCTGCAACTCTTCTCTCTTCAACTCAAAGTTTTTACCTAACGTTTGACTACCGGCCGGGACTCGTGGCGTAGTCCTGTAATCCAGCTACTTGGAGGCCGGGTGTTTGGTTCCTGGTCTGCCTGGGCATGCTCGTTGTAACATTTCAATTACAGCTTATGAACCGCATACCTCGGATAGGTGGTCCTGCTTATCTCGTGGCGTGAGGAGCTTAAGCGAAATTGCGATTTCCAACGTTTCCAAGCCAAACCCTGGATACTCTCACCTTTTTATATTCTTTAATTTTACCCTATTTACTTATCCTTTGAGAACAACACTCCGTAACTTACAAAGTGTTCACAAGCCAAACATTCGATATTTTCACCTTTCTTTTTTCATGAAATGCTTTTAATTATATCATATTTTCTTCAATGTTTTTGCCCCACAAAGTTTCTTCGAGGATTGATCAGTATCTTTTTCTAGGTGTATTTTTCTTACCTCATCCCCTAACAATTCAATTCTGATTCAAACATGTCTCCACTTGTGCCCAAGGGGGTGGGTAGGAGGGGAGCCACCCTCCCTCCACAATTATATTTGAAAAGTGTCAACGTTGGGGATATTAGGGTATTGGAAGGCATGAGTTGGGATTTTGAGAAGATTGAAACCGTCGATTTTCAAATATTAAATAAACTGATTATTTTAATTAACTGTTTATTTTCAAACTAAACAGACATCGACCCTTATGTATAAACTAATAGTT
Source organism: Macrosteles quadrilineatus (assembly GCF_028750875.1). Lineage (NCBI taxonomy): Eukaryota > Metazoa > Arthropoda > Insecta > Hemiptera > Cicadellidae > Macrosteles > Macrosteles quadrilineatus. The sequence continues at coordinate 196,145,122 of NW_026542594.1, forward strand.
AATGTAAAAAGTGTTGGAATTTTCATAAATTGTATAACTATGGTACGTTACGTAACGTATCCGTAGTAAACAGTAAATTTAAGGATTTTAAAAAAGTTTCTGAGCCATGGTAAAGGTAAAATATTCTTCTCATTGTTAAAGCTGAATATTTATTAGTTGGGAAATCTGAGTAATATGTCTGGGAAATTCAAGCAATATTATTGAGAAATCCGTATAAAATATGGAAAAATAAATAAAGTGTTTCCCCCCCCCCCAATATTTTTTTCGTGCGACGCCCCTGAATGATAAAAATCTCTTTAAAAATGCACTTGCAATAAGCTTATTTGTATCGTTGTCTCTATAGTCGTTGTAATTTTTTGTAATTTTGAATTATTGACATAATGGTATACGCCCGAATAACCCCCCCCCCCCCACCGTACGCCAACCCCGGTGCGTGCCATCCTTTTTAACCATCTCATATCTGGCGCAATCCCGGTCTACCCTTTTGACACCTTTCTAAGTGGCGTCCTCGATAATATCAGGTAATCTTTCTTAAAGTACTGATTATTTTAGTCCATGTTGACTTATTGATTAATTTATTTACACTATTTCGTAACAGGTACTTCAACTATGATAAAAAATTAATCATTCAGAATTATTTTGAGGGCAAGTTGATTTATGCATTATGGTTTAGTGATTTTTCCTTTAGGATTTTTTCAGGGGGTCAAGCCAATTTCCTATGCAATTTTTTAGGACTCACAATTCAAATGCTTTGTGCAATTTGAGGATTTCTATTAATATAGTGGAATCATTTTATGATAAAATATGACCTTGCCCCAACATGAGAAGGCTAATTAATGTAATTTTCATGTTCTATTTTAAACTTTTGATTAAGAATTATAGACAACGATGGAGGATCAATAGTAAACACTCCATTGTAAATAGGTACAACAATAAAAATTAAGGTGTATGATAAACATTTAAAACACGTTGGTCCACTGAATTTCTATACACACTGTATATTAAGGTTGCCAAATGCGATAAAAACTGTTAATTAATAAGATTTCCAACCGTATGATACACTATTGAACTTTAAGTCTCCTTTTGTACGCTTTAGTGGTTTGAATACTACAAAACATGTCTTTAACGTTTAAAACATAGAAAGTCGGCATGTTTAAAACAAAAATTGTATTAATATTATTATTGTATTAGACGGCAGATATTTGAACGCCTTCAATGTGAGATACATTGTCGCATACAATAACAAACTCAAAACCTTATGTAAATAATGAAACATTGTAAAGAAGTTTAATTTTTAATTTGTATATTGTGATTCTGACATATTTATATGAATTGTGTACAATTTGGTAAAAAGTAACAAAAATACATTTCTTTGTTGGCTCAAGAAGTAATTGAGTGGCATTGCAGGTAGGGACCTATAAAAATAACAAAGTATATTTGAACGAATTAACAGCAGTTTCCATATCTATCTATCTATATTAATAGGCAAGCATGTATATTTAATTACGTAAGGCGATTCTTTGCGTCAAAACTAAGGGCGTCTGAAAAGTCGTTAGAGAGATAGGAATTCGTGACGGAGGGAAAATAAGATATACTTTTTCAAATGAGAAAAACTCATTTAATCTACCTCCCACTTAAAATTTATGTATTTTTCACCATCAAAGATGGCGATCCACTGATACTGTACAAATACGACTTGAAATTTGTTTCTAAAATAAGATAGAACCAGTACTGAAGAGTGCAAGTATCGTAAATGAATTAATCCCGGAATTGTTTTGATACCATGCGCTCCTGGTGGTTACAATTGGAACTGTCTGATGACAGTCATTTGTTGTCTCGCTCTGTCCTCCTGGTAGCGAAAGCTGAAACTACAGAGTTGTGAGTATAAAAAAGAAATAACAGAACAGTGTCAGAAAAAGGTTTAGTTCCATACTATAACATATTGTGTTGTGTCTATACTGCAACCATCGATGTATTCATCGTAGGTTGATTCATGCATTCATAGTCATAGTATACATCGATGACTACAACACTGACATTGAGTTTATGATCATAACCATTGAATATACCATAGTCAATGTCATAACGCTCGAACCTAACGCTGTATGTTAATAAACCATGCAACTTTACTTTAAAATTAAAATGCAAACGAAGTTTTCAGTTTTCGATACCCTGAACACCACCAGGTTGTAACAAACAGTTCAATGGAACAGGTATCTGAGACTATTATCATAATATGGAACAGTCTCGAGTGGAACTGTTCCTCGCCGACTAGTACGCTCTGGGTAGCCATCGCTGCAACTACTCAACTCAACTGATAACCCAACTTAACTGACTGCCGGCCGGGACTCGTGGCGTAGTCCTGTAATCCAGCTACTTGGAGGCCGGGTGTTTGGTTCCTAGTCTGCCTGGGCATACTCGTTGTGTTCAATTACAACTGAATTCAATTACAGCTTAAGAGCCGCAAGCTCGTGATGTATTTTCTGCTTAGGCGATTACTCAGGGAGATGCGCCCGGTCTCCCTCCGTAATAATTCCGCAGCATCACGCTGCTCGTTCACATGTGGCTCTTGACTGAATTGTGAGTCGCAGCAGTTCCAAGCCAGACCCTGGATACTCTCACCTTTTTATGTTTTTAATAATTATATCATATTTTCTTGTTAATGTATTACCAATATTCCTTTTAAAACAATAATCGTAACTGCTTACCAATTTACCAAGCTAAATTTTAGACAGTTGCATTGTCAATCATTTTAGACAGTCGAACCTTTCGTTTAGTCATAACATATATTTTTTAATAATATCCAACAGTTTTACTTTCTAGGGAGAAAAAATCAGCTGTTGTTAACTCAGTTGTGAATTTCGATTGTAAAAAATCGCATGTATCGAAAGTATATATCGATTGTTAATTTGATTATATCTTATTGTTGCCTTATTGTTAATTGTTTGACATATTGATAGTATGTATAATCATAGATAAAATTAGTCTATGGTATAATGTAGGCTACACTAACACAATCGTAATAGACAAAACGATTGAATCACTTACAACTGCTGCTTGTTTCCATTAGCAAATTAAAAAGAAAAAAGATTAGAAGTGGATTTGAGAGAGCACCTCTTTAAATGAAACCTATTTTACTTTATAACATAAAAATAATGGTGCAATAATTACGAAAATATAGTTCATCACACGGGTAAAGTGTGTCTTTTCAGCCCTCGCTCATTTTCCGACCTCAGCTTCGCCTCGATCATATAAAACTTGAGCTCGGGTCGAAAAGAGTCGCTTTATCGATGAAATATACAACAAAATACGCTAGCATTTATTTGTCTCTATAATCTTCGTAAATATGTTTATACGGTAAAATATTAATTAATGAAATTTTCAAGTGCAAATGTCGATACTCTACTGTAATATGGAAAAAATTAATTTTTTTATTTAAAATAAAGACAGTATAGCCTACTAGTGACTCGAACTTAAGTTAATAAAAGGATTGTTTTGACACACTTATTCAAACGGTATTTCTAAAAGGACCGATCATTATAATTTATTGAGTTTCTGTAAACTTATTTATTGTACTGTTACTGTACAGTAGTTAAATTGGGCCACTGACAGAGTTTGCTTGCAAATTACTGATTGTAGAATACGTAAACTTTTCATACAAGTCAAATTGAAAGGACCGCTTGATAAACTAAAGTATCTTTTAAGTAATTTCAACTAACTCAGTAAAGAAAATGGAATTTCAAAATGTAGCACACTTTTTTATTCAACTATGTTCTTAAAAAATGGCCACAGCTGATCCATAAATGTGCTGTTTACTTCACCGTCAACATTATTTCCCTGTAAATCTGAGTGAAGTTACATTATTACGACAGAATACAGAAGCTCTCAATCAAGCGTACGCTGTCGAGTTATGTACAAGTGTGCTCCAGCGTCTACAACCGCACCTCTAAGTCTCGGCGCTTCACCTTGAACTCAATATATATTTTGGTGGGTTCCAGAAGGACCATCGTATTGTAGGTAGTACTCTTGGCAGATTGTCTTCAGCCCCACTATTAGCAAGCAGTCATAAGTGTTTTTTGTAATATTGGTAACATTGGTTTGTAACATCAAATCTGTATGACTTAAGTGTATGAATAGATGCAGTCTTAAACTTGTTTTCTTTTATCCGAAATAGGACTCCTTTGAACTTTGCAGTTGCCTGCACACACGGCTATGAGCCAATGTACAGCTTATTAAACAAATTATGTAAAGAAAAAAATGAACATATCTGAGAAAAGTTTATGGTACAACAGGGAAGTGAACCTCCCACGTTGTCACTGTGGTATCAAAGAATCTCTTGCTACTGACTGGGTTATAGTTCTACTCCAGCATTCAAACACGAGATTATTCTCCCTTTAATAAAAATTTTTATCAAATAAATAGGCTAATTGGGACTGTAGCTTTATATACCCATCAGTTAATCTTTTTTACACCAAGTTTTCTACATGAATCTTTTCTGGGCATACTAAATTAAAATATATTTTAAGAAACCTAAAGTAAGTTTATACAAAATAAACTACACTAGGGGAAACCCGTCGAAATCGACGGTTACTCTTGAGGTTTTAAGTAAATTTAGCTATCTGCGATAATAGAGTGAAAATCTTAGTTAATTAAATTAAGATAGGATAAGCATAATAATGAATATGAGATTGTGTAAGTACCTTCAAAAACATGGTTGGCTTTAGGTTGCCCAAAGGCCCAAAAGGTTTTTTAGGAGTCTTATAATTGTTTCTTGTTCATAAGTTTTGTTCATGTTAAAGCCACTTTTACTATATGGGAAAAGGATTTCAAATAATTGGCCTGTCATCTTACGGAAAGAGTCTATATTACTAATAACTGGTTACATCTGCTTTAGGAAAATCATTCAGACCGTATTTGGATTGCATAAGTGAATCACCATCTTTGGTCATAAAATACAGAATTTCATCAGCATATTAAATCAGTTTTTTGTATTTGATAAAAATATCTGATTCTCCAGAAGGCATAAACATTCCTACTTCGATCCAAGCAATTTTGTTTCCTTCTCCTGCCACCTCGACCAATGTATTTAATCATCCTGTACTTATTTGCTAATTGATTAACTTCTGGCGTAGTTTTGCCTTGGCCGTATCAATCATATAAAGTTGTGCATTTTAAGGATGGGATGGGATGAGACCATAATTGTAGTGAATTTGACCACAAATCTTGGAACATTTGCTGAAACACATCCATAACCTAGTCTGCCTTGGTTGGCAACAAATTATGCAAATGAGATGAGATGTGATGGCACTGTTGTATTTCCAAATGTTTTGAATGTAGTGAGGTTTAGATTGTTTACATTGTTCGACCTAGCTATATGTACATCAAAGTAAAAACCCTTCCCCCCTTTTTTAATACATGAATTAACTCACCTACTGCACCAAACCATAGATTAAACCTACTCCCTGCTTAATCTATTCCAAAACTGGAACACAGGTCACATCCTCAATATACTCATCTACCAATGATTATTGAAAGTAGACCAAAAAGGCAAGTGCAAACCCCTACAATAAATATAAGCTAACCCGAAGGAATAGTTATCTGTTCCTTTGAAATTGTTAAATCCAAATGATTTTATAATAATTTTTTTAAAGTGCATTAAAGCATAGATTTTTGAACAAAAAATTTAAAACATATCATAAATTCATCATTTTGTTCAAACTATAAAAAGCTTGCGATGCAGTGAAGAATCAAATTTAAAATCATAAATAATAATGTAAACATTTACAGTAATTTTGACAGTTTCAGTAAATGCTCATAACACTTGACTTTTGAAATACAATTTTCAAATTAACAGCTGGTTCATTAAAAGTAGTGTAAAATTATACTCGTGGTCATATTATTAACAAATCTGCTGAGGGGACTTTAAAGGCCTCTAGGGCAGAGCCCCAAGGGAATTTACCTCGTTTATCTTTTGATGGCTCATCTACAGACCATGACCTTTCTTTAGAGACCCCTACCAAGTTTCTACGCCCAGCCGTTCTCTGAAATTAGTTGTGACAAAAACCCGTTTTTCCTCCATAAGAATAACATGGGATGGGAATTTAAAGGCCACTGGGGCAGAGCCCCAAGGGAATTTACCACGTTTCTCTTTTGATGGCTCATCTACAGACCAAGACCTTTCGTTAGAGACCCCCACCGAGTTTCTACGCCCAGCCGTTCTCTCAAATTAGCTGTCACAAAGAAAAACAGTTTCAAATTAATATATAGATTAATCCTACCACAATTTGCTTATTATGAAATTAATATAGTTCAAATCTAATTTTGCAGTCCATACGATGATCCAACATTACGATCAACAAACCTTAATTATGTGTGTCAATCTCGTGTAGAATTATTTAAATCCACTAAGTTTTATCTATCATGTCTGTAAAACCAAATAGTCATAACACAACTTGACTAGTCTAGTGGGAATTCCAAAGTTATATTTCTCGTCTTATACCTTCATTGGCGTCGTCCAAGTTCTTCGGTCTGCCACTATTCGGTTCCTCGATGATTCTTCTCCTCTCAGCAGCCTTGCTTTCCTGTTCTTCTTCAATTCCTCAGCGACTTTCTTTCTCAGCAGCAACTGTACAGACAAAAATCTGATGAAGAATTTGAACGAAATAATCCTACCCACATCCCTCATGCTGACAAAAACAATGCAATTATATATGTACAGTATTAAGGTGACAAAAACTGGTAATTTGAAATATTTGTTGCAGAAAGTGGCATAGCTGGATCTCTGAGTGGTTGTAGTCTGGTCGTCTAACAATCATAGAGTGATCGGTTTCATCAATGAATAAAAACCTGATAAGAAGCTAAATGCCCATGTTGAAAATTCAGTCTGGGATTATTTTAATTTTAGCAAGTTTTTTGTGTGTAAGGGTATTGGATTTCAACAGAGAAAAGAGTAAGAGTAAAAAAATATTTATTTTCATTGATCTTTATAAAAGAAATAGGACGTACGTCATTTGTTATAGGTACATAGTTACAAGGTGATTCAGTGTTTACAGTACAATATATATCTAAAATTTAAATAGCCACTTACATGAAAACCAAAGCTTTATTTTAACTTACTCTTCAAAATCAAATATTTATTTCACAACTTAGGTCTATAAAATCATAAATTTTGTAAAAAGGATTTTTAACCATCCAGTCATACAGTTTATTTTTTTTTTTAATACCGGTACTGTTTTAAAAACAGATTGTATATCTGATGACCAATTTAATTTTGAATCCAAATTGAAGCCTAAAAGTTTATCTGATTTAAATAGTTTACAACACCATAGAACATAATATTTTATGAATTTTATGACAATCTGGACACATTGTAGGACGATAACAGAGATGATTTTGCTTTCAAATTTATTATTCACCATAGTTTCAGGGGTTTCTTTTATTATTTGAAGGGTTTTTGTGAAACACCGATGGAAATGACAATAAATCTTTGCTATACATTTTTGTGTACAATTTTGTAGTACACTTATACCAAACTTCCCAAGTATAGAAAATGGTAAATTCTAAGCTTAAATTTAATATTTTTTAACTCTTTATAGGTAAAATCATTTAGTGGCCAAAGTTTGTCAGCTTCCCAGTGCAAGAATGCTCATTATTGGTTTGCAAAAAAAGTTCTTATCAATGTACTGTACTCTTGTTTTAAACACAGAGTTCCTACTCTGATAATATTTAATCACAGACAATGGAAACCATTAAAAAAAGTACAATGGAAACATTAAAGTATTATATTGTCTGTGATTTAATGTTGACATTGAATTTAATGTACGGTTCCTACCGGAACACTAGCATGCGTACCCCCTCCCACCCACTTCTTCACTATTAGTAACCCAAATGTTTCAAAGTAAAGGCAATAACAGATTTGTTTCCTTAAAAAAGACTGTTTATACTATTGAGTGATGCATAAAACAGTAACCAACTTTTCATGTAGAAACATGCCCAATCTTATATCAGATAAAATTAAAAACAACTTTTTTTAACGTACTGTATTTAAGATTCCAGACTTAGTGCTTAGTAAACTTGGTGATAAAAGTGTTAAATAGATAGGTGATAGGTGTCGTATGATCATTTAATAAAGAGTGCCTGCAACTTAAGTGACTCGTGACCTTCACCAGATTAGCAAGGTCTAGAACCACCTAGACTCAATATACGACTGACTCATTAGTCATTATACAGTGCTTGACTTCTATCACAGTACAAATAGAGGTAAGTGTATAACAAATATAATCTTGTTTCTTGTAATTGAAAAAATATTTAGATAGACTAATTATGAAAAATGAAAGCAAGTAGATAAATTATATGAAGAAAATTAAAAATATATAGCCTATTGGAACTTATGTAGGTTACTAAGAGGTAGGGCCTATTAAAAATTAGTTTATAATAGGCTTAACAAATTGTTCAAAAACTTAATGGCTGGTGAAACGGCTTAGTTAAAGAGAGAAAAGAATTTATTGATACAAATAAAACATCTTTTTCAATTTAATGGGGATAACACTAAAAAAGAGCCAGCAGAATTAGGCTACCCATGTTTGGATTATGAGCCTAAAACTACACCAAAATAACTCCTTAAAGTGGCACAAAAATGGCTTGTATCACCAATAGGCCTAGTACAGTAGTAGAATTTGTCATATTTTTTCTGAATTAAATTAAGTTAATAAATAGAATACATATCCACACTGTTTTATGAGTTCTTCTTAATTTGTGTTAATCACCCGTGTAATAATATACCGGTAAAGCAAAAAATAATATTAAAAATTGAAACGAAGCTTAGTGACTTGAAAGCCTGGGGCCTCTAGGTAACTTTATTGGAAAACGGGAAGAGCAGGGACTTTCCCATTTAGGCCTACATATAACAATGTCTACAGAATTGTGGGGATCAGATGGTCGGTTTGGTACCTAACATAATGATTTGTATATAGGCTACCGACATAACTTAATTTTATACATGATGGTGGACCTACTGATAACTTAAGCCTAGGCTAGCTTACTTTCAGATAACTCATAATCAATCCAAAATCCACCACTCAAGAAATCAATATTTTCTTCAAAAATTACAGCTCAAGTTATATTAAAATTATAAAGTTTCAAGTTTAAGGCCTGTTAGGTATCGAAATAAAAATATTGATATCTTCTGGTATAGATAGTATTGCAGCGTTCCTAGGTAGCTATCCAAACCTGATATGTTTAAAAGAATAGGTAATATTATCTAGCCTAATCAACATTTTAACTTTATACATCATCAACAAATTAATACAATGAGAGTAAAGCATTAGCATGGACATTTTTTGCATTTACTCAAAAAAGTAGAGGACGAGGAGAACAAGAACTTACCTATCTTCCTCTAGAAACAAATCCTCACATAAACTAGCCTATAGTTTAATTTGTGATACGTGATACTCATCTTACCTCATCGTCAGCCATTGTGTGTCTTGTTGAGATCTACTCGACCTGAAAAAATAAAATATTGTTATCAGGCCTTAAAGCCAGTTCAATTGAACTGGCAAAGAATTTAAGACTCTTAAGAGGGACATGCAAACAATAACCTAGGCTAACCTAGCTTACTTTCATTCGTTTTAGTCAACCTTGTGAGAGAAGGACCGATTTGCATCGCACTCACCTATCACATATACCGTTACAGTATATTTCCGTTCACAGGTTTCCACACAAGTACACAAATTACCTCCAGTTTTAGGTAAGTGCAATATAATATTGTTTTCATAGTTTCATAACCTTCAAACTTAAGTCGTAGTTGCTTGACGTAAAGTGGTTTAAAACGTCATGATTCGCGGTCCAGCCAGTTTTAAATTTTCGTCCAATCGGCAATCAACCCCCTTGGAAGGAGATTGTTTACAAACAAGGCTGCTCCAGATTGCCATGCAACACTATAAAACGTTAAAGATGGATTGTCGTGAACAAACTCCTTTTTTTGGAGTAAGTCATTGATTATATACCTAGTATCATAGATAAAACATAGTCCCTTAGCAACTATGTTTTATCTATGCTAGTATGGTCCTGAACTTCATGTATTTTCTTGGCTTCAAATGTTTCCATTACGGAAGTCTATCAATGGTCATGAACTCATGAAACATTATTTCAAATATGACAATTGATTACATATCTTCCGTAACATTTAATTATCTTACATAACGATGAATACTTGGTTGGATAAGCACAGATACAATCAACCGACTTTGAACTGAGCAAATTGAATTTTTATACTATTGTAAATCAGAAATCTATTTCAACGTGTATTTGTGTTGGCTAAGTTTGAGTGCACTGATATCGACAAACATTTTACACTTAACATCTTTAACTACAACTTTTACATGAGGTGCTTTTACTCTTAGATGTAAACGCGGATAATAAGAGGACAAGGATAAATGAATGACTATATGTTTGGATGAAAAATAGTTTTAAATTTGAATAAAAAACCAAAGGTTGTAGTAGCGTACCAGTACCGGTACCTTTAACTATAAAGTATATAACTATAGACATTCAATTTCACTGTTCAATGAAGAATTGACTGCGAAGTGGGAGAGTAGGCTATGTCTAATCTGTCATGGTTGTAGCTATTTGTACTCTAGTTATATAATGAAAATTATCAAGCAGTTGAATTGAGTCTTCGAGAGAGTTTGATGAGGTTAATTACTGATTTCAGTCAAATACTCCTGCCTTATAATCGGGCCAAACTGAAATGTACTTTCTATAACATCTATTATAATTATGTCACATAAACTATCACAGAGACCAAATAAATTATATATTTTTATATTTAGACAATGTTTTTTTTAACAATTAATGGACTATGCGTCAGTCAGCGTGGCCCATCTATTATCTATTTAGATAAAACATTTGACACAACTTGTTTACATATGTCTCAGTATGTTTAATCTATGAACTCTACATGATTATGTTTTTTTAGTATCCAAATGTATTTGGTTTGTAATCACTAATCAGTGCTATAAGCCATTTTTGCCGCTTGCCGCTACATAAAACAAAATGAACATAAAATCATTGAATTGTTTTTAGTTCATCTCAACAGCTTAATTGCTATGAGTGAGTATGCTCAATATTATGCTTTTGTTTGAAAACAGATGAAAATTCCACATATAGTATCCATAGTCAAATAGTCATAGTCCGTAGTCAATGATAGTGGAATGCATCACTACACATTGGCACAATATTTATTGTTTTATGAGAATTGAGTCTATAGCTGTTGACACTACGAAGGTAGAATCATAGAATAAAAAAACACCAATTATTTGGTGTTTATTTAATCTATGCTAGAGTGTTCTTTTTCTCTTCTTCTGCTTACAATTCTGTCGTTCTGCTGCGTAGTGTTTGTGTTTAGTTAGTCAGTCAGTCCGTAGTCTCAGTCTCTCTCTCTCAGTCAGTCTCACTCACTCTCACTCAGTCGCTATCGCTAGTCAGCGTGGTGAGGGAGGGAGAAGACGGCGCCCCGGTATAGCGATTGCGGTGCCTAATTGTTTGAAATTTTCTACGATCGACTGACAAGTGAAACAGGGTTTTGACACCGTACGATAAGGGGAATCGGAAGCACTCATTTGTGCATTAGGCCTACGTGAATAAAATTATAATAGTTTCCTGTTTGTTGGCCTGACTTCCCTTTGGTTTGATTTGTTCTACTTGAATATAAAGTAAATCCTAGTTGTAACTTGTAAGTTAGGTTGTTAATTTGTAGAATTAAAGTAGGTTCTACAGTCTATGATCTAGGTATAGCCTATTGATAGTTACCTGCTGCAGGAATCTCAAAACGTTTCTATTATTTGTCAAGGGTTAATTTTTAGACTACCGGTATCTATTAATCAATATTCTTAACCATAGCACTATTGAATTAGCTTCTATTAAGTACTTTCCATACTTTCAACTTGGACATATATCAGGCAAAGGGGTCCTGATAAGGCATATTAAAATTACAGAACAGAGAAGTCACAGTTTTCACCAAAATATTACTTCAAAATCTCAACATTTTATTTGAGATATTTTCATAGTTCTACAGCTAGGCCTAGGCCTATTTGTATTTTAGCTAGGACACTTTTCACCTTTAATATTAAACTTAAGATAGACATTAGCATATGGCCATAAAGTAGCCTACAAGTTAGTGCCATTATGTGACAATACCACAATGATTTTAAGTGTTCAGATTTAAAGATAATTTATAGCCATTAGCGGTATAAGTAAGGATTTAGTTTTTTTAGGCCTAATTAACACTTCAGAAATTGTGTTTAGGGTAAGTTTTGGGTTTTGTAAATTTTTTCCACCTATTATTTGACTTGCTTTAGGCTAAATCCATTACTTACTTACTTTCCGTGTCCAAATCAGACTTATTCGCTTTTCCAAAAATTAGCTACCGATATGGCTTTGTCATTCGCTTGTAAAAGATCATCTAATGTGCAAGACTGGTCTAGGCATGTACAGATCAGCAGATGGCCAGGATCTTGAACAGCACCACACGCACACAAGATGTTTTCTTCATCTGGTAAGAGACTCCATTTCTCTTGCATTTTGGTACCTCGACCCTGATTCGATTTAGGGTCTTCCACACCGTGTAATGCAGGCCTCCACCAGGAGCCAGTTCCTCCCTGGCTGGTATGGGAGGGTTAGTCAACGTGACCTCCCATCTTGCCACCCGATTGCTTGAGAGTGATCCATCCATGACTTGTGTCCTTGATAAAAAGCTCTTTCTGGACCGAAGCCGTCACTCTGCAGGTTGGTGGCTGTGTAATGGGTGACGAGGGTCAGTCTCTTGCTTAGTCCTTTCTACGTCAGCAGCGACATCACGTCGGATTGATGGAGGGGCGATCCCTATGATAGAATAGAGTTTGTGCACTGGGGTTGGCTTCAAACACCCAGTTACAATCCGAGTTATGTCATTGACTGCAATGTCAACCTTTTTTGCATGTGACGATGCATTGCATACTTGTGCAGCGTAGGCCTACTCCGCAGCCGACACACTGAGCGCTAAAGCTGAGGTTCTGAGGACATTAGGGTTAGCACCCCAGCATCTGCTGGTGAGCTTCCTGATGATATTATTCCTCACTGACACTTTACCCCTTGTCGCAATACAGTTCACAAATGTCAGTGTGCGGTCCAGTATGACACCAAGATATTTGGGTGTAGGACAAAATGCTCAAGACGGTCTCCCCGCCACGTCACATTCAACTCACGGCCTGCTTCTCTATTGTTTAGGTGAAAGGCACAAACTTGGGTCTTAGCAGGGTTTGGCTTGAGGTGATTTGCGTCATAGTACTGGAAAAGCTCATTTAGAGTCGAATAGTCAGCTTCTGTTCCAACTCTTCAAAACTCCTACCTTGTGCCGCCACCGCCGTATCATCGGCATATATATACTGACATGTAACATTTGGCAATGGTTGGTTGTTAGTGTATATTTTATAAAGAGCTGGGGCTAAGACGCTACGCTGAGGCAATCCATTTCTTTGATACCTCCACCTACTTTTCTTGCCTTGAAGAGACACAAAAAACCGCCTGTTATGAAGAAAAGTGCCAATCATTGAAGTCAGCTGATAGTCTTTGGTAATGCTGTACACTTTTCTCAAGAGTCTTTGATGGTTAACGGTATCGTAGGCAGCTGTTAAATAAAAAAAAACTACACCCGTGAGCTTTTTTCTCTCAAACCCATCCTCAATGTGCTGGGTCAGGTTTAAAACTTGGCCACAACAAGACTTGCCTGATTGAAAACTTGAATGTTGTGGAATGATCTTTTGTTCCAGAACATTGAATCGATTGAGTATCAGACGTTCTAAGATTTTATATGTGTGGCATAAGAGAGAAACAGGTCGAAAGTTAGCAAGTCATACCTGGCTGGTAATGACTGCAGTTAGCTCGGACATGGTGAATGGTTCTTCCAGTAAGTGATTCTCACTTGCCACATCACGCACAACAGGCTCCGGTATTCCTTCCATAAGTTTTGCCATTTAAAAGAAGGTTGGTAGCGACTTGATCGGCAGTAACTGTTGTAAAGTTGTCTTTTGGTTTTGTAACATCTCCATTTATGTTCTTGAGGAACTTCCAGGCCCGTCTGCTGTTCACCTGCATATCTAAACTCTCCACAAGATCACACCACTTAGTTTTGCGATTTTCGGCAATGACTGACATAAGCTCTTCACCTGCTAGAAGTGTGTCCTCAGCAAAGGGATCATTGTCAAAGAGACCTTGGTATCGTTGTAGCAGTGGCTTTACCTCTTCAGAGAGTCCTGCGATGTAATGGGTTCGACAGCCTCTAGGTATCATTTTTCTCTAAACCTGCTAGACAAGCTTGACGAAGGAGTCATACATATCAGGTTGTGGAGGGATATTGGCGATTTTTCTGTCAATGATCTCCCTAAAACCCATCCAGTTGGCCTTTTTGAAATCCATTTAATCAATATGTCATGCAATTGAAATTTTGTAATTCTAAAATTAATTATTTTGTAATTAATTGTTATGTCAAATTAGAAAAATTGCTGTAGTTTATACTAGGGTTTACTGCCGCAAGGGTGCAGAAGTGCCCAAATTTCAATATTAAGTTAATTCATACAAAAAATTCAAAAACAGGTTGAATAACTGCTAGTCTATTTAAATAAGTTAACATCCAAATCAACTACTTGTTTTATTAAAATCTCTCTAAGATTCATTCATGCACAAAAAACCTTAAAGACACATATCGTGGGATACTGTACGTTGGACAATTCCCACAGCGGTTTTATTTATATGACCCAAGAAATCTGCCAATTTATCATTAAAATTGAAATTGTAATCATGTTCGCAAATAAAGATTCCACAAGATTTTTTTATCATACTGGTACCTTACATAGAACCATAGAAGTAATAAGTTATACAAAGGATACAAGCTTATGGGACAATCGTGCACTTTTAGCTCTGGTAATGGTGGGGCGGAAATGTACTTGTAACGAACAAGGAAGAGCCTGAATGTCGAATGCCCAGGTAGCATTTTGGTACAGCAGTACCACAGCAGCAGCCCACGGGTCTTCCTAGTACGTAATGCTGAGGGGGTAAAGAAGAGCGGACAGGGACGACACTTTGTTCTGGACACCACTTAAGTGTACCATTGAATTAACTTGTAAAAAGTTGCAACAAAGTTGATTATTGTTACCCTTAGAAAAAAAACAAATTTTTAATCAAGTAAAATAGAATCCTTATCAAGTAAAATAGAAGTGGAACGAAGTTAATATTAAAAATGGTATGTGTTAAACTACTTATTGATGATAAAATGGTACTAATTTAGATTCCCATACCCTCACAGTTAGGAAATAATAGACAAATTAAGCTTTTTTCAAAATATTTGTATTTAATTACACACTTTTCAGGCATAATGCATCCTTTGATGGAATATTTATCTAAAAAGAACAATAACACAAATGGCGAGTATGAAGAGGAAGCTAGCTCAAATGAAGAAGAAACTGCAAAATCGAGCATCTTACCTACTTTACCAGAAGTAAGTAAAATTGGGTCTTCATAATTTACATTTTAGCATTGACTCTTTCAATCCAGACCCCATTACAACAGCGGGGTCTTGTTTCAATGCTATCACTGCGCCCAGCTTTCGTTATTATATTGGTTTATCAGATGGCTAAATAAAATCTAGTAGTAGTTTTTTTTATTGCATGGGGCTGTACCAATTTGATTACCTAGTTATGTGAGCTATCATCTATCAATAGGTCTATGGTGAATTAATTTTTGTAATATTACTAATTTGAGCAAAATTTTATATTATGATGTTAATTACCTTCAGATTGAAACGTTATTTGATCCGACATTATTTTTCAGGTTTGTATAACCAGAGTAACAACTGTTCATAACAATTGCCTCAAGGGAATGTATGAGCTAAAAAAAATGGAGTACGAATCCAGATATGGTTCTGTTCAAGAGTTGACCCTTGTCCACTCAACCAGTGCTCTAAATGTACCTTCAATCATTAAAAACAACTTAGACTGGCGACGTGTTAAGAGAAACAGATTTGGGAAAGGAGTTAGCTTCTCTGGGAATGCTGAATACGCCAACCACTATTCCAAGCGCTCCAATGGTACGTATAATCTAGATGATATGCTTCCACGGTCACTGCAGATTGTCAAATCTTGGTCTTCGGGTGTTGACCACGTCGTTAAACTAGTTAAACTAGAGGCCGACGTTTCGGATGCGTAGCAGCTATCCATCTTCGGGGCGAACTTCTATTCAACTGACCCCAAAAGCAATTCAACTGAATAGTAGTTCAGTTGAATAGTAGTTCACCCCAAAGATGGATAGCTGCTACGTCGGCCTCTAGTTTAACTAATTCAACACCAGAAGACCAAGATTTCACATTGGTACATATAATATGCTTTTCTTTTTACCGTAGTAGATCAGGTTGATTATAGCAGTTAAGGTAATAACAGATAAACGGTATTAGCAATCTGACACATCCTTCTCCCATTACCTTGTGAACAACCTTTATCATGGGTAAGCAGTGGGAGTAACCAGGGCCGTTTCTAGGAATTATTCAGAGTTAAGCAAACACCCGAATCAGTGCCACTTAGAATGCCGTCTTCTATCGTGACTTCTTTGGGCTGACTGGACTCGCCACCAGATGATTTCAACAAAAATCAACTCACTGATTTGGTTTGTTTTTTATCTTCCTCTTCCAAATTCGCCTTAAGCTTTCTATAAGTGCCAGACGGTTAATTTTTTTCTGCCATTTTTTTTCTTAGTATCCGCTTGCAAGATGTTTTACTCATTCATTCAGTTTATACTTTCCCAGATAGCAATTTTTTCCTGATTCAGTATTAAATCAAGGTTAAACTTTCAAAGATGCAAGCCTGAATTAATCTTAAAATATCAAGCCATCAAGCCTAATTCAGGGCTAATTCAAGGGTCCTACTGAACACTTGTGAAACCTGAATCAACCCTGAAAATTTTAGGTTGATTCAAGGTAAACGTTTCTGGCAGTAATGCATAATCAAGGCTGAATTGAGGTTGAATTAAGGTATAAGTATGTTTAAATTAAGGTAAAATCATGGTCAATTCAGGACTCATAACCTGAAAATTTAAGGTTAATTCAAGGTAAAGACTTTTGGCTGAAATCAAAATATATTGTTGAATTCGGGTTAAATAAAAGCATAATCATGATCAACTCAGTACATACAGTAACAAGTGATTGACTGACAAGGAATTTTACTTGACTTACGGCATTCTTACGGTCTTAAAGTAGTCCAATATTTTAATGTCCTAGTGGATAGCCTAGCAGCCTAGGTGTTTTGTCTTTGTGAACTCAAGAACTTTAATGATGCCTACTAAGCGCGGGGACAGCTATCTATTAGGACATCAAAATATTGGTTGCTTTATGGCAGTAAGTTAAGCCTTAAAATATTAAACGCAAGGTACATTACCTTAAGCTTTAATCTACGCAGAAAACTTTGGGTGGATACATAATTTGACCTTATAATCTATATTATAGTACAGTTACCACTCACTCACTCATTGATCACTATTCCTCAAAAACTACCATGCATATGTACTCAGAACTTGGTGGCATGGAGGTTTCACTTAACCTCCATAATAGGTTTAACTTAATATGTACAAGAAGTAGCTTTGAGAGATTCCATCAGGGCTCTGGCTCACTGGCTTTAAAATTACAATGTTAACATATTTTTCTTTTGACAGAACTTTTGTTTAATTGTATTAGCTACCAAACCGCTGTTAGGAAAATTCTAAGCAAAACCAATGCAAAACAACTGTTTGTAGCAAAGAAAATTTTTCAATTCTGTTGTGAAGCCCAAGGGGAGGGGCAGCTAGAAACCTATAAATGATGCTATAACACTTTATTTAAATGTTGTATAGGATAACTGAGTTAGGTTAAAAATAATAAGCCTATTCTGCCAAGCTTGTGAGTGAAGGGTGAGAGCATTTAATTTTTAATAAGGCCTCATCAAATTACACCAGACCCTGCTTTAGAAAAGACATCTCAGTGATCAACAAAAAGTTTAAAAGTTCAAAACAGTTCTTCAAACATAGCCAAAATATCACTATTTGTGGGGGTATAAATAAAATGTAGCAAGTGACATTGGTTATAGTAAATTTATTTTATGAAAATATAAAGTATAAAACAAACTTGAAAATTAGAACATGAGTTAAATTAAGTGACATTTTACTTATACATTATTTACTGTCGCATAACCTCAGCCTGATGTTCCTATTCTGTGCACCAATAACTCCTCTTTTCCTGCAACAAAAAAAAATCATAAAGTATCGACTAAGGGAGTATGTTTTATCTAATTTTTTTTATTTTTTTCTGTACATGTAATCTGCTTGAGTTAAACATTTCAGCATGGTTTTCCAGTTCACTAAGTAATTTTTGACTTGAATTGTTTTGACTGTGATTAAAGCTGAAAATGTGAGCAAACATTTATTAATATAGTTATTTGTGTGACAAAACGGCACGGAGACGGCTGGACACTAAATCAAGTAAATAGGGGGCCCGGGATCGCTGAGCCCAGGGGCCCATGATGGCTCTCTCCGGCCCTGATTATCATTGACATTATCAATAGTCTAAAAAATTGGGGAGCGAGCAGGTCTAGTGGTTAGAGTGCGGTCATTCCGGTTCCTGGGGTCCAGGGTTCAAATCCCGCCAAATCACCAATGGATTTTAACTAAGTGATAATGCCGTAACCCCTAGGTCTAGCCTGAAGTAACGTGAAAAACAATTCCGGGCTCCAGCCTAGCGTACGGGGACAAAAAGTCTAAAAAATTGTTGAAACACACAGCGAAATGTAGGTACATGTCAGCTACAGAGCTGCAAATTGTGTCATTCTGTTCACAAATGATACCAGCAAGTGGCGAGGAGCCTTGCTGCAGCGTACTTAAGCGAATTATGGAATTATACGCAGAAACTGGCTCTTACTTGAAAAACCACCCTTGTATGTTCCTTATACTAATAAACCAAATTAACAAACCCGAGACTTGTTATTAGAATTCTAAAACCTGTTGTTGCAACAGTTTAAACAAGTAGGTAGTTTTATCGAATTGGCCAGGGTAGAGTACTCGTCTGTCCTACAGTTATTCTAAAAGTTAGGCAAAATTTGCAATAACATTTTAACAAAGGCGAGGATGATATTGCTCTCCTCCTGGGCGTCTGCAGGATCTTTTGAGCGCTTCTAGAGCTCTGAACCTTAGATTAAATTAAAATAATTAATCAGTCAAAACCGTGAATCCTTCTCAGCACCCCGGGGAAGAAATTTGAGCGTGGCTGGTACTAGGGGTAGGCTGCTCAGTAAATACAATCTTATTCGCCCCTCATAATTTACGTCACATGCTTTTTACACTTTGGATCTTAGAAAAAATGTAAGTTAATGGGATATTTTAAGTAGGCTACCTATTGAGTTTTTGCATGCACGAAAACACTAAGAATGCTCTAGTTTTTAACCTTGGTGAACCCGTCATCGGCCACTGATGCCATGTCTTGTCATCACGGCCTGTGTCGAACTACAGGGAGTGTCGAACTATCGAGGTTCTACTGTAACAACAAAAGTAAACCTTATGAAATAAACAGTTCTATAACTAATATGCTCTACAAACCTTTTAGGTACTGGCCCTAAATTTGGCTTGTCACAGCCATGCACGGATGCAGTTTTTTTTACTTTCAATTCAGTGGCTTCAGCCAACAGTCTCTTGGCTACAACTGAAACAGTTTAAGTGAAACGCCTCATAATAGATAACAATAACAAAAGAATTTGTTATGCAAATCTATATATATAAAGCTCAAATACCACTGACTCATTCATTCACTCACTCATCACGAAATCTCAGAAACCATAAGACCTAGGAACCTGAAACTTGGCAGGCATCATCCTTTTGGGTAGTAGACGATCACTAAGAAAGGATTTTACCCTCTGACCTCTGGGCTCCGCCCCAGTGGCTCTGGAGTTTCCCATGTTAACCTTATGAGAAATGGAATTAATGAATCTTAACAGCTGTTTCAATTAAACAAGTTGGTTCTGTTCTATGATGTTTAATAGCATTAAAGTTACAAGGATTACCAACAGGGTGCAGCACTATTATTTCTTTTACATTTATGAAAACAGCTAATTTGCAACCAAAAGGTGAGTGAGCGTAGCGAACGAACTTCAACCTGGAGGCGAGTTAGCGTAGCGAACGAGCTAACCTGAAGGCAAGTGAGCGCAGCGAACAAGCTCTAACCTAAAGGTGAGTGAGCGTAGCGAACGAGCTCCAATCTAAAGGTGAGTGAGCGTAGCGAACGAACTTCAACCAGGACGTGATTGAGCCATGCGAACGAGATCATCTTGAAAATTAAGAAGTTAAACGGGGCAAAGCCCGCGGGTTACAGCTAGTATTGGAAGAAAAATACAAAACAATCAGCTTTTAGAGAGAATATGCCATGTATTTGTATTTAACAAACTAGCTTTGACAATCTCACTTCTGTAGTAAAGTACAGAATAGACATAATTGGTCAGTGTGTGTTTTCAGGGGTGTACAGTGGGATTTACCAAATGAATCAAGTACAAAAAATTTAGTTTAGACTCGTTCAATGGTCTTGCCTCTCTGTTCAACCTGAAATTCTGGCTAAATTAAGCAAGATGGAAAAAGAAGTAAACCATAAGTCTGGCATTAATTTTTTTTTAAACAACTTTCTTCCAAGTGAATTTTTGTTTGACCAACAAACGAAAGTTTTAGTAAGTTTAACCTACTTACTTTCTTACTCTAAGGTTTTAATAATATTAAGTTATGATTTAGGCTATTAATATTTTTTGTTTTAAATTACAAATCATCAATAAAATTTAAAAACTATAGGCCTACAAATGGTAAGGTTTATTTAAAGCAGAAAATTTCAGAATTTTACCAAAATTGTTAATACCGGTACCGTAAGTTAAATTGCAGCACACAGGCCAAGTTATTCATAATAATGTCTAAATTACAGTTCTAAATTCTGCAAATTTTGATGCAAAGCAAGATGGCAACTCATCTTGTAACGTTTGTTCAAACGGCAAGCCACTTGTTTTAAATCTGTGTTCGCTGAAGCTAATTAGTTAATTTGAAAAATAACACAGCAGCCTAGGTAACCTTGTTACAATAACTTTACAACTTACAGCATGGGCAATATACATCTTTAGTAACTTAAATAGGCACAAGTTACCAGGATATGATTTTAAGTTACCAGCTACATAAAACCAAAATGGCAGGTCTCCAGTCAAGTGACATTTTGTAGGTTGTTTTAAATTAGTTCATTACGGTACCTTTACTTAGTTTAATCAATGGGTATGGCGTACAAAACTTAAAATCTTTGAGAGATGCTAATCTTAACCCATCTAAACGTTTGCCGAAAAACCCTAGCATCAGGACATAGGACTAGGATAAGCCCTTAGACCTAGGCTACAGTACCAAGTCTATAACTTAAGACATAGGCCTAAGCTAAATTAAAATATTTTTCTATAGGCCTAGGTCTATTTATCCAATCCATCGAAAATCATTTCTTCATTCTTAAATGAAACTTCATAACTTCGGCCTATGATAACTTAAGACAATCTACGCTGATAAAAAACTGCATCATTAAGTTACATATTGGCTTGTGTGTTCATAATATTGTAGCCCACCGGATTTGGCAAAAATAAGTAACTAGGTCTTGAACAATTCCAGATACAATATTCCAACGGATCACAATACTTTCTAGGCCAACTATAAAACAATTCACCAGTCATGAGGCCTAGGGCAAGCACAGGCCTAGAATTATTCTGGATCCTAGTCCAAATTTGGCAGTTTATTGTTGTAAGATAATTTTCAGAGCATTTGTAACTTGAGGTTCTAATGTCAGTATGATTAGCATTCTAACACACATATCTTATCATAAGAATGGAAAAAATATTATGGATACAATGAAAAGATTAGCTGACTCACCTTTATGTTTCGTTGGCTCACAAGCACTTTTGTTGCAGTTAGTCTTCTACAATCGAACACTATGGAATTAACTATGAACAAAGAAATTGAAAATTGACAAAAACTAACTTCAATATGAATACTTTATGTCTAAAAACTCTGATATAGTAATAACGCGAGAAACAAACGTCGCAAAAAGACAAACTGACAAGACACACAAAGACAAAGACAAAGAGGTTAGGATTGTTTAGGGGTGGATCGGTGGACTGGATCCTGGCGTCTGGCGTCGCTTGATCGAACTGCATCATGGGAATTCGCGCTGTTGTTTTGTTGACTCTGTTTCAGGGCGGAATCTATGAACTCAAAAAGGGCAGTATTTTGTTGTCCTTGAATCCAGCCACAATGTTCCTAATATTTGCAACCTTGAATTGTGAATGCAAATTGTAGGGAAAAGTTTACCTTGAATCAAGGGTCCTTGCTATCTGGGTTCTTCTTATTTAATGCGCTAATTATAAATTAAACTTAAAACACTCGTAATCATTCACTTATCAACAATCATGAATCATCAAAACAGCCAATACGATACCGATACGGTATACGACACTAAAAGAGTGCATTACAACGTAATGTTCTTCTCTAGGATCAGAGTTAGAAGGGAGGGGAGAGTTTATTGTTGTGACAAGTGGCGTTGCGCGCTTGCTTATCTTGAGCTAGTGAGTGAGTCGTGAAATGAAACCCACAGGTGCCGCGCTGTACGCTGCCGACTACCGAGCGTCAGCTCACTACAAATCGAAACTGCAAATGGAATTGAGTCCTTGAGTTGTAGTGCTGTACAAATATACGCATTTTTCAAGTGCTGTTGGTACAAACAGAATAAATGCCTTTATTATGGTGCTTTGAATACTTGAACTCTGAGCAAAAATAAACAAAATTACGTTGTTCACGTTTAAAAAAATTTGTTCCGTTGGTGCCACGGCGCCACTTTTTCGTGGCGCCATATGCGGTCGCGTAGTTGGCGTATGGGTTAAACCGGCCCTGGGAGTAACTATAGAGTAACTATGATATTTTATTGGGAAAATGTCAAAAGTTGCAACAACTTTCAGCTATGGGGGGTTGCACTATTTTTTTTTTACTAAGAGGACCATAACACAATAATTTTAATCAAATCAGGATTTTTTCCTAAAATCCAATTTTTTTTTTTTTTTTTTTTTTGTGGGGTTATTATGGAAAAATAACATAAGTTATAAACTACTATAGTTATAAATAACTTTTGAACCATAATTTTTTTGGAAATGGTTTTTGTACCATTTTGTTCAGAATTAAAAGTACCATAACATAACTTTAATCAAAATCGGCTTTTTTCCTAAAATATGATTTTTTTTATGGTTTTGAGAGGTTTTAACGCGGAAAATAACATAAATTACAATAACCTTTGAACCGTAATATTTACGGAAATGGAATTGGTACCATTTTGTAAGAATGTAAAGGACAGTAACATACTTAATTTATCAAAATAGTTTGGGCAATTTTTGAGAAAATTTTATTTTTCCGTTATTTTAAGGGAATTTACGGGAAGATCACCATTAAAAAATCAAAATGTTGAAAAAAAGAAATCGCCTGGAGATAACATGGATTAGTACCTACATAACAAATTTTCATCAAAATCGGACTACAGGTATGGTCTGTAGCTCTGTCCACATTCACACAGACATCACTTCAAAAACATAGTAAAAATTTGCCTGAATTTATTATTACCATAATGTTTTATTTTTTATTGTAACCATAGGAAAAATAATATGTAACACAAAGTCTCTGCTGCACTCGAGAAACCTTATGCACGAGCCGCTGGCGAGTTGATAGGTTTTAACTATATCAGTTAATGTCTAGTTTATTAGATCTTAAAATATGAACAATTTTCATAATCTGAAGCAAGCAAATATGTTGTATAGGTGAACAAAGAGCGTTTATCATAGCAAAAGTGCTGGTATCAAGAGAAGTCTGGGGACATCCCTCTATAAAGATTCCTCCGAATAATGTGGACACTACAATCTCAAACAATAGGAAGGTGTATGTTAAGTATTGTGATAATGAGTTTTTGATTGAATATATCGTCTACTACAATCGTCCAGTTAAGCCCCCTTCATGGAAGACTGATGCTGAAGAGAGTCTTGCTCACTTATTAAATTTGTTGAGTTCCCTGGATAATCCTCCAACATAGGGATTAGCTCTAAACAATAGGTTTGCATTCGTGATAGAAATATGTTATCAGAATGAGTCAAAATTTGTGTTTTAAAGGTTTATAAACATCAATAAGGCCTTTGTAAGAAGATGAATACAGTAACTAGCCTACATACTGCATTTTGAGTTGTGAATTTTAAGCAAATATTTTGCCACACTTAATAATAGTCTAAAAGTAATCAGGTAACTATACTAGACTATAAGATTTAAATATTATAAGTGTTGTATGTTTTGTATCCTTAAGATAAATAAAGTTGAATATGAACTAAACTGTATTTTTAATCTGTTATTTTTACCAACATCTACAATTGTATAAAAGAAGCATAAACCTTCTTGTTTTCTCTTTTTTCTGTGAAACATGTTGTCAATAATTGTAATATTCTATTTCATTGCCACAGTAGTGCGGAAAAGTGGCATTTTCCGGGGCGCTCTCATTTCATGTGCGAGTCTAAGGCAACACTGAACACAGAAACAACAAATTTTGCATACTAGGCGAAGCCGAGGACACTAATAATATTAGAGCAAGTGCTAAAAAATCACTTTCGATCAGTGTGATTTTTGTTACATCGCTAAAATACTAACATACAGAAAAACAGACTTCAGTGCAATTAAATCCTTTATTTCCTAATAAATTAACATTATTTCAGTATAAAAATAAAAGCTACAGGGCTGTAGTAAACCGAAATAACAACGTAGAAGTTCAGAGCTATGTTCATTATGCAATAAACTTGCACTACAAGCTAAAAACAGCAAAACTATTTTAAGCATATTTCTGATTACATTTGGTATTGTTAAACTGCTGATTTGTAGAATTTGTAAACAAAGACTAGCGTATTGGACAGATGGAGAACTGCTCGAGAGGGTAAGTAAATTAAGAGAAAGGGAAATCAGCTGATTGTTAGCTCTAAATTAGAACTTAGGGCAATCGTTTTTATATCAGCTGTTTCCAAAAATAGCAATTTCCTGAACGGAGTGATGAAAATGCTTTCCTAAAAATTGACAGTAAATAATAAAGCATGTTAATTATTATGAAGTCACATACCCAAAACCATCAGCAGTTATAAATTTTTAAGTCACAAAATGTCAGATAAAAATATGTTGAACAGTTATAAGTAATACATAAATACCCCCGCCACAGTGAACCTTCAGAATAAGCGAATACCATTTGCATGATCATACAGTATTTCCACTTAAATGTCTCCTTAAATAAATTATTTGTAATTCTGAATTATTGAAACAACGTGAAAATTGATTCTAGGGTAAAAATAGAAAGCACACCAATAAATTTTTTGGGTAAAAATGTCTGATCTACATGAAATAATTATTTATTAAAAATAATTGTATTTAAAATCAATACAGTATACTAGTTACTCGTACTCGTGCATTAGTTGGTAAAAGGGTCGTTTGACACGGTCCACCGGGATTGCGCCCCTAGGGCCAGGTAGCAACGGTAAAGCACCACAGCCAAATTCCCTCCACCCCCAAACACACCGTCATTGCATTGCACCATGCAGCATTTCTAGTTCATCAAATACTTCAAGTTAAACTTTTGTTTCTCCCTTCATTACTGGGTTAGGTTAGGTTACATTCCATCTTCCGCCCGAATACTGTACTCGGCTACCTGTGGTAGCATGGGGTGCGTGCCACCCTTTTAACTGTCTCATAACTGGCGCAACCCCGGTCTACCCTTTTGACATATTTCTAAGTGGCATCATCATCTTAAATTGATAATGATAATATCAGGTGATCTTTCTAAAAGTACTGATTATTTTAGTCTATGTTAACTTATTGATTCATGTGTTCCTTTTATTTACACAATTTCGTAACACGTACTTCAACTATGACCAAAAATTGATCATTCAGAATTATTTTGAGCGCAAGTTGTTTTATGCATTATGGTTTAGTATTTTTTCCTTTGGGATTTTTTCAGGGGGTCAAGCCAATTTCCTATGCAATTTTTTAGAACTCACAATTCAAATGCTTTGTGCAATTTGAGGATTTCTACTCATATAGTGGAATCATTTTATGATAAAAACATTGCCACAGACAAATTTAGAACCTCCTCCTTTTGTTGGTAGTGGGGAAGACGGTTAAAAATATGATCTAGCCCCAACAAAATCGCCATTTTGAATTTTTGGGCATAGGAATTTTTTTACACAGGTACGATTGGTGGCGATTTTTGAGGGGTTATAAAGGTCACTCTTAGCTATCGTTTAAAAAAAATAATCACTCCATGTTGCAATTTTGTTGGGGCTCAACACTAAAGTGATTCCACTAATACACACACGGAAGATTTTCTGTATACATCTTAATCAAATATTATTGCAATTACCAGTAAAATACTCGTTACTATTACAGTATAACTTGATATTATTATAATTAAGCTATAATAGCCTACTTTTTGTATTTCCTAGTTGATACAGAAATATCTTTGCGGTAATAAAATACGGTACATTTGTATTTATCAAATCATTTTATTATTAGTTAGTTCATTTGCTTTAGTTTTATTTTAGAGAAACAATAACAAACTAAAACCTTATGTAAATAACGGAAAATTGTAGAGATGTTTAATTTTTAATTTGTATATTGTTATAATTCTGTTATATAGGATTTATATGAATTGTGATTACAATTTACTAAAAAGTCACTCAAATACAACACTTTTTGTTGACCCAAAGAGTTGATTGGCTATCATTGTTATACTGTAGGCAGGGACTTATATAAATAACAATAAAATATATTTGAACGAGTTCACAACAGTTTCCGTTCAGTAAATCTATTTAATTACGTAAGGCGATTCTTTGCACCAAAACTGAGGCGCAAAGAGGGGGTCCGAAAAGTCGTAGAAAGGAGATTGCTCAAATTAAAGGTAATGAAAGGTGTACTGTAGTATCTACTCCATGACGCCGGGAAAAATAAGACATATTTGATCAAATAAAAAAAACGACCTATTTCACCTCCCACTAAAATAGTATTTTTCACCATGAAAGATCAGCGATCCACTGATACGATCTGAAAGTTGTATTCGAAAAAAGATAGAACCAGTACAAAATGGAGAATGCATGTCTCGAAAGTTCATCCATGATAACCTCTGTCGGACGGAACAGTTAAGATACCATGCGCTCCTGGTGGTAACCATTGGAACTGTGTGATGACAGTCATTGTTGTCTCGTTCTGTTCTCCTGGTGGCGAAAGCTGAAACTACATCCTCAGACTTGTGAGTAAAATAGCAGTGTCAGAAACAGGTTTCGTTCCATACTAGGCCTATAACATTATGGGTATACTGCAACCATAGATTAAACATATGCTGCAACCAACCATCGATGTATGGTGATTTCAATCATGATGACATCGATGACTGCAACTGCATGTTTCAAACAGAAACAAAACAACAACACTGACATTGAGTTTATGATCATAACCTTTGAATATATAGTCAATGTCATAACGCTCGAACCTAACACTGTATATTAATAAACCATGCAACTTCACTTTAAAATTAAAATGCAAATTAAGTTTTCGAAACTCTGAACACCACCAGGTTGTATCAAACAGTTCCATGGAACAGGTATCTGAGACGATTATCATAATGGAACAGTCTCGAGTGGAACTGTTCCTCGCCGATTAGTACGCTCTGGTGTGGCCATCACTGCAACTATCTCTTCAACTGATAACCTAACTAATCAGACTGTCGGCGGGACTCGTGGCGTAGTCCTGTAATCCAGCTACTTGGAGGCCGGGTGTTTGGTTCCTAGTCTGCCTGGGCATGCTCGTTGTAACTATTCAATCGCAGCTCAAGAGCCGCAAGCTCGTGATGTATTTTCTGCTTTGATCGATCACGCAGGGTGTTGCAACCTCCGATATACAACACTCGGAGTGTTGTATATACTCCCTGTGATAATTTCTACATCACGCTGCTGTCGTGCGCACTGCGGCTCTGATCTGAATTGTGAGTTGCAGCAGTTCCAAGCCAGACCATGGATACTCTCATCTTTTTATGTTTTTAATAATTTTATCAGATTTCCTGTTATTACTAATATTACTTTTAAAACAATAATCGTAACTGCTTGCCAATTTAACAAGCCAAATTTTAGACAATTGCATTGTCAATAATTTTAGACAGGCGATAAAAGTTTCGTTTTGTCATAACATATATTTTTTTAAATTATCCAACCTCCTTCTGTGTTTCTATTAATGGGCACCCAACAAATGTTTTGATGGGGAATGACAACAACTGTAGGTCTATCAGTCCTTTTCCAGGTGTATTTGCCTCCGCCTCAGATTCCGATGCTGAACACAATTCTGATTCAAACATTGTCTGAAGAATGGAAAGCCTATATTTTTCTTAAAATGAGGTTACTAACCTGTCGTCAATTAGTCCCGTTGATGACTATAGTTTCGGGGTTAAAACTCCATTTTCAAATCTTCTCTCCGGTCGTCATATGTCAAATATATTCTCTTGCAAGCCATCGTCAAAATTACTTCACATATACACATAAACACATACGAAAACATTTATAATACAAAAACGGACAAAATCAGACGTCTGGTTTTGTCCTTGGCCGGAGATAAATGATAGAGTTTTAGTATTGGTTTTTTGATACTCAAGTAAACACCCCATTTACATATAAATTGAAACTTGATATAAAAATACCCCCACCGCAGCAAACCTGCAGACTAAGCGAATTTCTATTTACCTGGCTGGATTTCTCCAAATACATTCCCTAAAAAATTGTCAGATTTATTTCCTATTTAAATAACATTAATTTTAGTAAGTGCTAAAGGTTTGCTGCTACAGGGAAGATATTGAGATGAGGTTAATTTATTGCAATGTTGATAACTTAGTATGAAATAAACCAAATTTACAAATTTAGTTAAAATATATATTTTAACTAAATTTGTAAATTTGGTTTATTTACTTCAAACTGTTGTAGTTTGCTTGTTTATAGATATTATCTATAAACAAGCAAACTACAACAGTTTAAGTTTATTTCCGTAAGAATAACGTGGGAATTTTAAATTTACAGTTTACGGTTAAAAAGTAATGTAGTTAAATGTCACATATCAAACTATGGACAGCAGCGCACTCTCAGGCTGAATTAATTGTCGGTTTGATTCAATTTAATTTGATAATCTCAATTTATTTTAAGAGTATGATATTTGTATTGTGGTCGACTAAAACAATACCTCGATAATACATTGAAAAGCATATATTTCATTTCTCGAATACAAATTAAGGTTCAACTTGAATTTTCTGAAAAGATTACAGGATTTTCAAAGTTCTTGAAGCTTTCTGTAGTCGCTATACACACAATAAATGTATAGTTAGGCAAACTTAATTCACAACAATCCGTTGTATGGCAAAGAAAGTATGTACAGGCCCAGTTGTCGATCCACCTAGTAGACTAAACTGAGATGGCTCAAGAAATATTTCTTCTCTGGTTCATTTTGGAGTTTCTGTTGAAATTGAGGATCAGTCAATGGAATTGCAATGCCCGATTACGAAACTTCTTGGTGTAATTACTCTGCCTTTAGTGTAAGAAGTACTCAAAAGTGTTTAGCTAACTACGGTTTAGTCTTCCAATTTAATACAGTTTTTGTCTAGGGACACACTATGTGAGATAGTATAATGTCAATGCTACTGCGTTTTAAAATATTAAGAATTAAACTTATACGGATTCAGTACCTGTTGGTAGTTCTAACTAACCAATCGTAACTACCCGGTTGTGGTTGTTTGTCTGTTCTGTTTTTCATGAAATGACAATAATATCACCACTATTAAACATGTTGTTGCATTTGTCGTGTTCAATGTGTGTTGTAATGAGTAATTAAACCATAAACAAAGAAACTCAAGTGTTATTAACATGCACTGGAAGGTGGTGTTTGGAAATGTCATTCTATTAAGTAACACAATTTTGTTACAGTTTGAACTGATGAAATGCAGGTCTTGTAAACTTAATATAAATGCTGTAAATATATATCATCACAGACTATTATGGCATAGTCTAATGGTCTATTGTCTGTGATAACATTCAGCATTGCATCTTTAGGCTACGCATGAATGGTTATGAATTTTAAAAGTAAATTGAAGTGCGTAAATTTGAATTTTGAAAGTTTTGTGAATGTAAATTCATTTAACACAATAATTATGTTAGTTTGTATTATCTGCAGTAAAGCTGAGAATTGAAGTTGTAACTCACCTAATGGGTTTTTTCATAAATGTGTCATCAAATTTGCATCATTAGTCAAGTTTTCAACACTTCCATCGATGCTAATGTTTTGATGTGAATATTCATATAAACTCTCATGACGTACACAAACATGAAATAAATAAAAAAATATTAGGATAACTTAAAGGCTACTTAAATTTAAAAAAAAATATTTCACATATATATCTACGTATTTGTCAGTTTTAAACTAGTTAATTGAATCCTTTATTGACCACATCACTCTTTAGAATGTAAATTTTAAGGGCAGCTAATTCCTAAACTGGCCGCCAGAGATATACCCCAATGCCATCTGGTGGTAAACCCCTGAACTATTGCAGGCCCAATGTAAACAAAGCAATATTTTGCATTGCGAGAGCTCTGTTTTATACAAGTTATACAATTTAAACAAACTTCTGCTATCGTATATATAAATTTTAAAAGCTACTTAACTTTTTACTACTATATTTATTAAACTCATAAGAAGTTTTTTTTACTAAAATACATAAAATGTAAATAATTGCATTTGCCTCTCGCAGGGATGTAAGTGAATTAATACATCCATATGAGAGTATGGATTACATTGCTGTGTCCATTCCATTGATGTGATCGTGGTATCATATCTCCATTCTCTGATTCTCTGACAAGCTGTGACTTGACTCTTTCGGGTCGAGGAGCGGCTTAAAAATTCATAATGATAATGATAATTTAGAGAAAATAACATAATATACCGTACGTGTATACTGTCTCCTCCAGTCTCTAGTCCAATCCCACTCCTGCGTTAAATCTGAGACAAATCGTCTTTTATTTTAATTTCTGACGTTTATTTCAGCATTTAAATTTAGTAATCTTTTTCAACAATATTTCCTTTAGAAGTCACAGTTTACATTTATAAAGCATAATTTTCCCAACTCGTAACATATTACAACTGAAGGTAATTTGAAAGATTCGGAAGTAAACATATCACACACATTAGTCGACCTCTTATGTCTCAATGAGATATCCTTTAACAATAACTTAGAACTACAACAATTATTTTTATAATGCAAACGTTTAACCGGAAATTTTCTCTCAATAAAAAAATAGATAATATTTAACATGAAATCTGATGACAATACGACGTGGTAAAGTAATCCAAATTTCAAAATCTAGAGAGATTTGAGTTTACAAATTGGATAACAAAATATTTGATTTAATTTAATCAACATAATCATTATGGAGGGACTTAAGTATCCAATATCTAGGAATAATTTATCGTCTAATATATCTATCCTTGTTTTGTTTTCTTTCTAGATACTGTAGATGTTTGGATCTAGTGTAGGGTGATGCCCAACACATAGTATTACGACCTTATTGATATTACTAATCAAATAGATTACGTTATTATTACGCATCAAATTTACCAAATTGATATCTTTGTCGTCCAGCTTCAAAGTCTCAAAATAATGTATTGCTTCCTAACGTTTTACTTCCTTTTGTAGATGTTGTGTGCTAAGTGTTTTTTTTTTTAACTACAAATTACTGTACACATTTCAAGCGATTTACATTGCTTTAGATTTAGTTCTATTAACATTAATTGAACATTCTATATGTAGGCTATTGCTCTTATATTAACACTCCATAGACGTGTACTTACTCAGTACAACCATAGTACAACGTAGCCGTTCCGTTTAATTTGACGTGTCGTTACAATCTGTTACTTTTGAGCCTTGAGAGGTTAAGTGTCGGCGTTTTTTGGATTCCATGTCTTCCGGGTTGAAGTATCTTCTTAGGAGATGACAGATCCACTTGTTTATACCAAGAAGTTACCTAATATAAAGTATATTTACTAAACTAGATTTCGGTTAAATTGCTGCGTGCATTGATTGAATTAATATAAATGTAATTTTCAATATCCATGGTAACAAAAATAAATCTTTTGTATGAGAAACTATGACGAAAGCGATAAACAAAGATAATATTTAAGTTTATGAATCAGTAATTCATAAACTTAAATATTATCTTACTAGCTGTACCCGCGGGCTTTGCCCCGTTTTACTTCATGAGTGAGCTCGTTCGCATGGCTCAATCACGTCCTTTTTGAAGTTCGTTCGCTACGCTCACTCACCTTTAGGTTGCAGCTCGTTCGCTGCGCTCACTTGCCTTCAAGTTAGCTCGTTTGCTAAGCTAACTCGCATCCAGGTTGAAGTTCGTTCGCTACGCTCACTCACCTTTTGGTTGCAAATTAGCTGTTGTCATAAGTTAAAAAAAAAAAAATAGTGCTGCACCCTGTTGGTAATCCTTGTAACTTTAATGCTATTGCACATCATAGAACAGAACCAACTTGTTTAACTGAATTGAAACAGCTGTTAAGATTCATTAATTCCATTTAAATATGAGTACTCATAAGGTTAACATGGGAAACTCCAGAGCCACTGGGGCGGAGCCCGAGAGTCCGATCAGAATAAAAACAACTTAGTTTTCCTATTTAATGCCTAAAGAATCAGTGTACCAAATTTTAGCCTCCTAGGTAAATGGGAAGTGGGATAATTAGTGATGAGTGAGTGAGTGAGTGAGTGAGTCAGTCAGTCAGTCAGTGAGGGCTTTGCCTTTTATATATATAGATTATCAAACGGTGGGGGGGGGTCCGGAGGTCCTCCCCTGGAAAATTTAGCAGTTTTGAAACAAAAAAGAGGGTTTAAGCTTATTTTAATTGTCAAAAGCACTTCGAATAAGAACAAAATTATGAGTAAAATTTATTCAAATTTAGGCAGAAAATTAATGAAACGAACCGTTATTGACAGCAGACAGAAACATAATAATATGTTGGTAAGTTAGTCATCTAAAAAACGTGATCAATACTTCCATGGTGTATTAACATTATGTTTGTTATTATATTCATGACCAATTTCTCCTGTTATTCTTGGTTTCTTGGCTACTCATCACTAAAATAAATTAATCACAATTTACTAACAAAATATGGAATAGTTATGTTGTAACCAGAGGCTGAAGATGGGTTTTGATGAAAACTCTAAATATGCCTCCACATTTTTTTAGTAAATTGTGATTAATTCATTTTAGTGATGAGTAGCCAACAAACCAAAAAAACATACTGGAATGAATCAATTTCTCCTGTACAACATTTAGTCCTATAGCAATGAATACGGTTGTGTTCATAGCCTATACTTTATAACAGTTTATTTTGGTTTTTAAATAAAACGCAAGTATACTTAAACGCAAATCAAATTTTATTATCAATAAAATAATTTGACACAAAAGTAGATTTGACAGGAGAAAATCTTCGTATATTAGCTAGTACAGCATTTTTTCTCTAGCCCAGCAACCAGGGGGGGCAAATGCCCCCCTGCCCCCCCCCAAATGACGCCCCCTGGACATTTTTATTACTTGGTGTTTACTTAATCATACCGTCGACGATCACACATCACATATCACACGTCGGTCACATTTAACATACATGTTTTATTATCCTGGGAAAAAATCGAGTAATTTAGTCAATGATAAACACCACGCCATTGATATGGGAATTTACTTTGATTACGAAAAAAAGGCTCGATTCAGAGCACACTGCAAACCTTTATTCATTAGAAAGAAAGATCCTGACTGTGATAAACCTGTATTATTTTTGTGTTTGTTGTATGTAAAAAAATAATTTAAATGTAGGCTTATGTACACAGATCAGACATTCAGCAATGTAAAACCAGAAACCAGTCCATGTTAGATATACCATACACAGTGGGCTAAGTAAGTGTAAAAACAGTTTTGCGATTATTTAAAAAGTTTAATAGGTTGCACACTGAAAGTAAATCTTTAGAATTTAAGTTATTCAAACTTAGACTGTATGACTGACTGGCTAAGCCTAAATACTTTCTATGACTTGTCAGAATATTTTTCTATTAAGTCTGTACACTTTTGATGTTCTGATTGACAAATAGTATTGTGTTTTTAACTTTGTATTGATCATTTGTAGCGATCATATTGATCATTGACGTTGTCCATTACATTGTACAGGGTGAATAAAAAGTCAAGACCCCCCCCATCTAATATTTTTCCGAGTAAATATGCAGAGATATCCTTTTGGTGGTCGAGCAATCTTAGCAGGAAGTTTCATTTTATCATTTTGAAACTTTTGAGTGTCCCCCCAAAAGGGGGGATTTGGGGGGCAACTCAAATATTTTAAATGCAAACCCCCTTAAAATGACACCTCATTTTGAAGTGTTTACAAAAACTTAAAGAATGATGAAAACTAGAGGTCGCTATCTCTTCTCTATCCAAAATGGTAGCCCGTCAAATGTTGTGGAAAATCAACGGTAAAATTGTTAATATTGGCTGCCATTTTGGATAGAGATGAGATAGCGAGCTCTGGTTTTCACAATTCTTTAAGTTTTTGTAAACACTTCAAAATGAGGTGTCACTTGAAGGGGGTTTACATTTAAAATATTTGAGTTGCCCCCCAAATCCCCCCTTTTGGGGGGACACTCAAAAATTTCAAAATGATAAAATGAAACTTTCTGCTAAGATTGCTCGACCACCAAAAGGATATCTCTGTATATTTACTTGGAAAAATATTAGATGGGGGGGTCTTGACTTTTTATTCACTCTGTATATATGTTTAAAGACAGTAAAGATTCTGATTCTGATTCATGAGTACTACCATATGTTTTATCTATGGTACTACCATACTACGGTAATATAGCTTATTCCCTATATGGGAAATTCGCTAAAAACAAACTACCTAAGTTACCTAGGATGGTTTTATGTACCTAAAGATTTGTTTTCCTTATGGACCAGTTGAAGCAGAGACCAACCAACAACCAACACAAGGTAAGTATGTTTTATCTTTATCCATTAGTTAGTCTTAGTCTAATAATGGTCGTCTATGGTAAGATTGAATCGGACATCAAAGTTCTGAAAAAATGCATCCAAAGTCAATAGATCCTATAATCAATCATAGTTTAATGCCTTCCCGGTTCCCGCCTTACTCTATGGATTTTACACGTACCCGTGCGTCAGCAGCATGTTGATGTTTTTGTTGATCTTGAAAATTGAATTCGATTTGATGAAAGGACGACTTAACCTATAAATAAATCTGAGCATTTATTTAGGTTAGCTTTCGCCCAGGAATTTTAGACAAAATAATGCCCTAAAATAGAACAAATTAATAACTAGCTGATTTTTGGTGTGGTGTTAGTATGTCATTAGGTAAGTATTTTCTGAAAGTTCCCCTCACTTCCTCCGCTTGCTTCACCCAGTAAAGGGCTAGAAAGGGTCTAAGTGATGTAAAAATACATAAATACTTATTGAGTGACACCAGTGTCACCGATTTTAGTGGTTTTAGTCTTAAATCATTCAGAATGAAAGTAGTCATGCTAAATAATCATCACAACAATACTTCATAGCACTTTAGGGCGTTTTATTTTATATATTTAAATTTTTATAGTAAATTTTAGGTTATTTAAAGCGTTTTTGCTGAGAATTTCAGTTTTTGACAGCTACTACCCCCAACTTATTATTTGTTATTTTTGTCCAAAAATATATCCAAGAAAATTTTAAAATCAATGAAACAATTATATAAATCATTCGTGATTTTGGATTGGCAAAGTTAGACCGAAATATAGATATAAAGTTAAGAGCACCGAACCGCAGCGTATGAATCCTTCGCACATTTTTTACCATTTAATTTCTCATTTATTAACTCAAAATGG
The DNA here is from genome assembly GCF_028750875.1 of Macrosteles quadrilineatus. Lineage (NCBI taxonomy): Eukaryota > Metazoa > Arthropoda > Insecta > Hemiptera > Cicadellidae > Macrosteles > Macrosteles quadrilineatus. Next base: position 196,181,222 of record NW_026542594.1, read on the forward strand.
TCTAATTAATAAATAAACTCACATAAAGAATGCTAGTAAATAATAATATTAAAACCCCTCATATCCATGGATACGAAAAAATAAATCATAAAAACTACAGGGTGTTGAGAAATTTAAGTTTGGATATTTTAGGTTGGCAGCTCTGAAAAAAAAAATGTTTGCCCAACAATGCTTTCACACCTGTTATAATGTACGTACACAGCTTTATACGTATAATACCCCGGCCGAAGCAAACCTGCAGACTAAGCAAATTTCCATTTGCCTGATTTGGATTTACACTAAAATGTGTCCTTAAAAATATCACAATTATTCCTTATTTAAATTAAATGGTACTTAGGTTTGCTGCATCAGGGAGGGTAAAAAGGTGTTTTTTTGTAAAAAGTTAATAGTTTAGTATGAAATGAATCCATTTTCTAAATTTGATCAAATATATTCATAAACAAGCAAACTAACACAGTTTACTTATTCTCCATAAGAATAACATGGGAATTTTAAATTTATAGTTTTTTAGAATTTTCTCCGTAACCATTAGGCGCATAATAACGCTTCAATATACTAAATTATTTGTTATTTTAAGCTCTACAAAATGTTTTAGAAAGAAAAATGCTAAATTTTAAGTTTTTAGGGTCAAAATGGGAAAACCGAGTTGCTTACCATGAGTACTACGGTAATAGCTTATTCCCTATAGGGGAAATTCGCTAAAAACGTAATTATGTTTGAAGTTGTTTTAGAAGACTCGTGGTAGAATTGTTCATTTACAATATGTGATGTGAATAAGTAATAGAACAATTTTGTTTTATATAGGTGTTGTGATTGTTGACAAGTGGAAAATGGCGTAAATCATCACTTAAGTCTATTTTTTCACACAAACTTCATAATAAATGGACTTGAATTAAAATACAGTTTTGAAGCTACGCATTTTTCGCTTGGTGTCATGGAAAGCTGGAGTGTGGAGAGAGCCTTCCTGAAGCAGGGAACCTGACAAAATGTCGTCACCCAAGGTATTTCTGCTATTTTACATGCCAGTGAAGAGCGTGGGGACAACGTTCGACATATTTAGGAAGGTAAAACATCCTTAAAGGTCCATGAAAAGTGTCAAACTTAGTATACACGACCATCGTCCATTGCTGCAGCTAATTGCGTCACAGCGTCAGTCATCTGATTCGTCCTGTTTGGACCTAGAGGAGGGCCCTAGTCGTCTCTCTCTCTCTCTCGTTCAAGCATTGATTCGGTGTTTGACATTAAAGTTCACTGTTTGTTTTGTGGCAAATATGCCTTGAACTGTGCCAATACAAAACTCCCACAAAAATATAGAAAGGTTTTACCCTACCAATATTTAACTCCGTCTTACCCCGAATAGCCGGTGTTGGAGACTTAGTAGCCGCCCAAGCAAAGTATTGCCGTGACTGTTATTCAACATTTTTTTGAAACCCATCAGAAAAAGGTGTAGGTAGACTGAAAAACGTCACTACAAGAGATGCATTTTTAAAATTATGTGGTTACATTGAAAATAACGACGAATCCCAGTTTAGCGTCACTGATGAGCTACCTAGAAAAAATGGAAGAATTTTTACCAGGAAAGGAAATTTACAGTTCATAATACTTAGTTAGGAAGCTGTCCGAGCATTTTGGAGAGAAAATTACATTTTCGGTAACAGTTGTAACGTTGAGTGATACTTCTCACAAATTATTACGGGCGTCATGGAACGCTGATAGAATGACGGATTTGGATACCAAAAATAGAAGAAAATAGTTGAAGAGTCTGCCCAGATTATTAGGGAAGAGATGAGGCATCTAAACTCAACTTGTTCTGCAATGGGTAGCCGCTGTTTTGGAGGCTGCGCCAATGGACCTCCCACATCTCTGTAGGATGATGAAGATGTTGATGCGGGATTGTAGTTACAAGAAATATTGAATGTAGGTAAAGAATATGCTTTATTTTGGACGGATTGAAATCCACCCCAAGAAACTGATCCGTACTTTTCTGAAATGTGCAGGAAAAATTATTAACTTATCTTAGCTATTTTTTTTATTTGTTGATATGTGAGTATTAGTTGTATATAAGATAAAAAAAAAGGTAAAGAAATTCCAATATAACATATCTTACAAATGATGCAAGAGTTTTATTTATTTTTGTATATATTTTTTTTTTACAAAAAATAAAATATAGGTATCAAATAAAAGGCCTTAAAGTGCTACGAATTATTGTTGCGGCAATTCTTTAGCATGACCACTTTCATTCTGGATGATTCAAGACTAAAACCACTAAAATCGGTGACACTGGTGTCACTCAATAAATATTTTTGTATTTTTACGTCACTTAGACCCTTTCTAGCCCTTTACTGGGTGAAGCAAGCGGAGGAAGTGAGGGGAATTTTCAGAAAATACTTACCTAATGACATACTAACACCACACCAAAAATCAGCTAGTTATTAATTTGTTCTATTTTTTTACCTAAAGTGCCTGGGCTATAGCTTTACTTCTCTGTGGTTAACAGAACTATATAATTGATTTGTGTTTAGAAGTTAATAATATCATGGACATTGAAAATATTAAAAGAAGAACTGACAAAGCTGTGAGTTGAGTTTCCATCCGAATAATGCTAGGCCAACTAATAACTTAGTTAATGTACATATAGGCTAAGCTAATTTGAATTGCTAGAATAAATCCAAGCTTTAGTTTCATTCTTTCATAAAATGCCTAAAGTGTTCACATTTTTGTACAATGATTAGCCTAGTCATCAAAGTGATCTTGTCCCCAGCCAGGACACAGTTGAGTTAACTTACCTAGGCCTACTAGGCTATTGTAGGTTTATTTATTTATTTTTAGAGGCATATTATTTAAAATGGATTTATTTAAATATAACAAATTATATTTATTTTTTTAGATAGGCTTAGGCCTAAGTTACCTCAGATGAATTATTCAAATCCTGTCTTTGGTCAGGTAAAGTGTTAACTTCAAGAGGTATTGATCTGTTAATGGCAGCTAATTTATTTTAAAAAAAAAGCATTATCTTAAGCCATGTTTACAGGAGGCTAGTCGGCGGGCAGATTATTATTTTTTTTTTTTGCTCTAATCAACGCCAATGGCATTTTTTTTAATGAAGTCAAACACTTTTAAGGGAAAGCAGCCCAAACCCATTAAAGTTTTGTGGATGTGCCGGGGATTGAACCCGTCCCTCCCGCACCAAAGTCCGAGACGCTAACCACTAGGCTAGCAACACACCCAATTAGGCTAGCAATTTTCCCCCAGGTAGCCTAACTTAAAGTAGGCTACATTAGAGCATATTAGAGGCAAGTAACCTGCCCTGCATTCAAATAAAATGATTCAAATGATTCAAATGATTTATTAGGCCATTCAGTGCATACAGGACAATAGGCTACGTCAACAATACAATAAATAATAAATAACATGCCAAGCTTCTTCTAGCATTCTTGACTAACAAAATTAAATTAAAAGCTGAAAAAAACATGCAGGATCTCAATCAATACAAAACATGCAAAGCGCATTCTATATTGGCCTTGTGTGAACGAGGTTTTAGTTTAAGAACAGTGTTAGGCCTACCTCAGCAACTTCTGTTGTTTGATTCTTGATTGAAAATACCTGCCTTTGATTAACCGTTATTTGTTATACTTAAGCCTAAACTTAGTCATATCACAGATAATATACGTATGTTTATATTATAGGCCTACTGTATGAGCTTAAGTTTACGTTATTATTATAAGCTGTCTGTTTTATTGATCCAATTTTATAAATATTAATAAGAACATTTGCTTGTTCTAAACCTTAAATTTGTTGTTACATTTTAACTATAACTTTATTTTCTCTCTAACACCCCTGCAAACAATTCAAGAATACCGGTATGAAAACCATTCAAATTGAAAGAGTTTGGGCCGCTTTCTCTGAAAGAATAGCTCTGTTCATAACTACTTTACTAGGCAAAACAATTATTTAAGAACTGACCAATGTAACTATCAAAGGACAATTAATTCAACTTTTGAGCTGGGTAAAAGAATGTACAATAAATTAACGAACCATGTAAAGCAGCTAGATTTAATTAGATATAAGTCTTATTTGAAGCGACTCCTCCTAGAATTAAGTGTATATAGTGTTGAAGAATTTGTTAAATATTTAGATGTTTATTTGTGTCATAGTTAGTTGTATTGTTTCTTTTTAGAAATGTAATGACGATGCACCAGTTTGATGTTACCTGCTGTAACCCATAAATGTTATGTGCAAATAAATACTTTGACTTTGACTTTTGTTTGTGTGGATCGTTATAAATACTTTTAACTGGTAACTTAAACTAATAAAATAAAAAAAAGGTTTTTAGATTATTGTTGGAAACAGTGGTGTATCTAGATCTCTGAACCGTTTGAAATAGAAGAGAAAACGGTAACTTTACTTAACTCGAATAAGTCCTGCACAAAACCCCTGTTTAAATTAATCCCAATTACTTTCTGATTCTGAGGGATAAGTTTTAAAAGAACAAGGACAATCATCTTTGGAATGAATTCTGTTTCAGTAAGGCATAATTTTTACACTATTCTGACTTGACTAGTTAGTCTGGACAAAGTCTGTCTAGAATAAGGTTAAAAGAAGTCTACAAAGGACAGGCTTTCAAACAGGGTTGTTAAAAAAATTAGATTAGTAGGCCTACCTCCAAAGAAATTTCATGACATTGATTTAGATTTTATTTTGTAGGAAGATGAAGTAAAATTGCTTACAGAGCTATTCAACAAATTGAAGTCTTCAGTTTCGAACGGCAATGGAGCAGAAGTGTGTATGGAAAATGCATCTGATGAATTTACGGATCTTATCACCTTGAATACAAAGTTGAAACATCGTCTGGCTATTCTGAAAAGGGTAAGAATATTTTGTATAGGTAATATTCTCTTAAGATTATTTTTATAGGTAGCAGAGTGGAAATAAACAAACAACATTTTCCAATCCATAAATTAGAAATGGCAGGCCCTCAACATTTATAAAAACCTCCATTTATTTATGAAACCTCAATATTAACCATATCCAACCTAGGGAGGTTTATTTTAAATACGGTAGTTAAACTATTTATGATTTGAATGTTTTCCTTTTTGATTTAACAGAAGAGCACCTGGAGGTTATTTGCAGCTAATGTAAAAAAACAAATAAAATACCCTCGCCGCAGCAAACCTGCAGACTAAGTGAATTTCCATTTACGTGGTTTGATTTTCACTCAAATTTACTGTTAAAATCATGAGATTTATTTTTTTAAAACATTAATTTTAATGAATACTGCAGTGTTCTTAGGTTTTCTGCTACAGGGAAGGTAATAATGTAGGTATTTTATTGTTATGCCAATATTGTTGTATAAAACAAAGGCATTTGCCAAATTTAATCAAAATATTTGCATTAGCCTACTGTACAAGCAAACTTAATAGTATTACAGTTTATTAGTTTTCCATAAAAAAATGGAAATTTCAAAATAGTTTGTTGGACTTTTCTTCATAACCACTAGCTGTACAACAACGTTCCCGCATACTAAATTATTTGTTTTTTAAGCTCTACAAAATATTTTTGAAGAGAAACTGCAAAGGTTTATGTTTTGGGAGTCAACACAAGAAAAAACAAATGTTGTCTTAGTAAAACCTTGTTTCCATAGTCGGATATAATCCTATCTATATAAATAAAATTAGAGTTTTGTCTGTACATTGCTTAGAATAATGAACTTTTTGGTTATTTTTACATTTCATAGGTCAGAGAAACCGAATCAAACCTTATCTCAATTTCTGTCTGTCTGTCTGTCTGTCTGTCTGTCTGTCTATCTGTCATTCTCTTGGTAACGCTAAAATACGCACTTTATTACAACTACTCCTCAATAACTATAGCACTGTCCCGCCTGAAACTTATTTTCCAAATACTATACATATATGAGATGGTTTTAGACGTATTTCATCGAATATGAGACAGTTAGATATTTAACAGTAAACCCTTGAAAATCAAGTTTTTGTCGATTTTTGACGTGGAATTTCTGGAAGCCCATGTTAACCTTATGAGAAATGAAATTATTGAATCTTAACAGCTGTTTCAATTAAACAAGTTGGTTCTGTTCTGTGATGTTCAATAGCATTAAAGTTACAAGGATTACCAACAGGGTGCAGCACTAGCACTATTATTTCTTTTACATTTATGACAACAGCTAATTTGCAACCTGGAGGCGAGTGAGCGTAGCGAACGAGCTAACCTGAAGGCAAGTGAGCGTAGCGAACGAGCTAACCTGAAGGAAAGTGAGCGCAGCGAACGAGCTCCAACATACAGGTGAGTGAGCGTAGCGAACGAACTTCAACCAGGACGTGATTGAGCCATGCAAACGAGATCAGATAGTAAAAATAAAAGTAAGCCTACCGTTATAGGATCGACCGGCAGACACAGAGGTAATTTAACCTTTTATTGATTGTCATACCGATCCGGAACAACAAAAAACAACATAAAATGAAGCTATGTATAATAGTTTGGCCAGCATATCTTAAAATATGCAAACCAACTGCTGTTCTTTATATAAGAAGGTTTCAACTGAATATTATAAGATCCCCGTGCGTAGAACGGGTACACAGCTAGTTTTAAGCTAAAAACCTACTTAAATATAGGAAGTAACAAAATTGAACAGTACACAAAATGTAAAAAAATTATGATAAAACTCTGAGCTGATAAATAAATCAAATTTATTTAAATTCCATACATAATATTCCTAAAACATTTTAGAAGTGAATAGCAACATAACCTAACTTCTATATTGTAAACATTGTATGTCTATGAAACTAATGAGAGGAAATATTAAAGACCAATAAAATGTTGTTCACTCTAATAATAACACGGCTTATAATCAGTTGTTCATTAAGTTTTCATCAGATTGTCCGACAGTTATTGACGGCACTTCTTACAGTGATATGACAATTGGTTGTTTTTTGTGTTTTGTTTTATTGGTGCATTTTTGTGTAACCAAACAAAGTGGATCTGAAGAGGTTGAACAAAAAACACCTGGATTTACGGATCACAAAAAATCTAGAACAATATTATCTCCAGGTCCTATATGCGACTTTATAAAGTATTATAAGGTACCTTGTCAAGGCAAGCAATTTCTTATGAAATATAAATAATAATTTTAAACACTAGCATAGGCTGGTAAAATGTGAATTTTATTTATTTAGGTTTATATTTATTATTTACATACATTTTGTTTTTGATCCAATATCTTGTGAAGAAACCTTATGTTTTTACTTTCTCTCCCTATACCATATATGGAGAAAGTATTGTTTTCGTCAAAATTTTCGAGTTTGAGTTTTGAGTGGATATATCCGTTTTGGGTTCTCCTGGACCCAAAAGAGTGGTTTTCAAAGTGATGTCCTTATGTGTGGATATGTAGGCCTACAGAGCTACAGACTACACCTTTGGTTTGGATTATTTTTATGATTGATATAATTTTTGTTTGAGAATCACACTGAAAAACCTTATAGCTGAAGACTTTAGTTGTTTCCAGTTACATTGTTTAAACAAAGTGTAATAAAACGCATAGAGGGTAGAGGCGTAGTTCAAGTTCAATTGTTATGTCTGGTTTTTAAGTACCTTTTTAAGAAACCTTATAGGAAGAATATAGGCTTGTAAGTCGAAAAAATAATTTTGACTGTTAACCTTTACGAAAGTATTTTATTTCTTGACCTACAATTAATTTTTAGGCACTTCTAGAAGAGAAGGAGAAGAGTGCTGGGGATACGATGGAGAATATCCTGGACTCGCTGTCTCAACTGTTTATCAGTGCGGTGGCGAGGGCCTACCCCGACATACCAGACCCTCCCGTGCCTCTCACAACGTCCAGCGCGCCACAGTTCGGGGACTACCAGTGTAACGCGGCAATGCCGATAACTCAGCTGCTTAAGGCTCAAGGTACAATAAACACTAGACAATAGACCGTAGACATTTGACTCTAGACAATAGACCGTAGACATTAGAAAATCAATTAGGACAATCGACGCTAGACATTTAATACAAAAGACAATAAAGACAATAGACACTAGATAATAGACACTAGACAATAGACGCTAGCAAATAAAGACAATACACTTTGGACAGTAAGGACAATAAACCCTCCATAATAAAGACTATAGACACTAGACAATAAAAACAATAGACAATAGACATTGCTCTTATCTAATACTCTTTAAGAGCAATACTACAAAGTTTGTGTTAAAATTGATTAGTAGAGTCGGTCGATAAAAAGCCAGTGATGTCCGTGAAGGTCATTGATGTATTGAGAGTCTTGTTGAGTTTCTTTTTATTGCGGTCTGGCTGATTTGGAAGGGTTTTTGTAAGATAGCTTAACTTTTCATTCAGGATGAGATGATGTGGTGGAAGCTCAAAGTTTGTAGATGTTTTACTCCGTTAGAGTTGGGTTTGGGTGGGTATTTCTATTTTTTAGGATAGGCTCTACAAAAAAAGGATATTGGTTCAGTAGGCCTAATCTAAATGTTGTTAAAGTTAGGTTAGGTAACTTCATTGTGCTGTACAGTACACCCACTTTTAACCAACCCTGTATGAACTGGCATAAATTAACCACCTCTATTTGAACAGAAAAAAATTAAGGTCAGTTTATTCGACCTAAATTTAAAAACTGGATGGTTTCAGTGTGAGTGCAGGTCTACTTCTGTTATGAATCACACTGGAAAGTCACAAAACGTAATTTTAATGCAGGAAACTTACAGATATTTCCAAGTTAATTTTAAAATGTGATTGCAAATCATTTTATTTTACACAGTTATTTCAATCAGTGAGAAAATTCAACTTTGTGTGTATATTACTCTACAATTAATCTACAAAGTAGGCCTATTCATGTTTCAAGATCAAAATGTTACAGTTGATATTTTTAATTATAGGATTGAGAGACATGAATTAAATACAAATTATTTTAATCGACAAGATTAGCCCACATTTTTGAAAGATGTTAGGCCTAGTTAAATACTAAACATTATTATTTAGTTCTGTTAATAATTCAATCTACTCTTTCAGGCATCAAAGTCTCTCCGAGAGATGTCGCCACTCGGATCAAGGAGAATCTCGACAATTCAGGACTGATAGAAAAAATAGAGATCGCCGGCCCAGGGTTCCTGAACGTATGGATCAGCCGAAAACACTGTCAGAGTTTACTCACGAAAATACTCACCAAAGGTGTTCTACCTCCCCCTCAACCTCGCAAACTCAAAATCGTCATTGATTTCTCGTCACCCAACATCGCCAAGGAAATGCACGTAGGCCATTTAAGGTTCGTTGGAACTTGTATGTTTTTAGTTGATTTTACTATACTTAATTAAACCTCACCTAGGAGTCTCACTGAGCCAATTACAACCTTTAATCTGTTACAGTCTACATATGAACCTAAAAGTGCTGTAGTAGAAAATGTAAATTTTCTTGAATATCAGCGGATAGCAACATTGTAGTGACGTTGTTTCTCATCTACCAGAGCTGCAGCTGCGCTTCTAGATTCTGGTGTTCACTAGCAGATTCAAAGACAACATATTTCATGGAGAGTTCTGGGTTAAATCTTTATTCAGTGATTTTTTTTACAATATTCTCATTTAGGGTTTCTATAAGTTTTCCAATTCAATAAAACTATCCAAACACCAATCATCCGGATTTGTTAATTTTTTGGCAAGGATATCATTACAAATACTGGAAATATTAAAATCAAAATTAAATTTAAACTCGAGATGGTTAACAAAGTTATTTTTTCAGGTCAACGATCATTGGGGAGAGCATAGCCAGGCTACTGGAATATCTAGGACATGATGTAGAAAGAGTAAACCATATTGGTGATTGGGGAACTCAATTTGGAATGCTAATAGCTCATCTTCAGGTATGTTTAGTCAAATTATACTTTTTCAATCATAATTAGTAAAAATTGAAATAAACGGTATTAGCCATTTGACACATGGTCAATAACCCTTAAAAGTGGTGGGAGAAACGATGATATTTTATGGAGAAATTATCTTTTGAACCATAATTTTTACACCAATGAGGGGTATAAGATTTTTTTTTTTTAAAGAGGTTGGCGGCCTCTTTTAACCTTGCATTTGCCCGTCCACATAGACTAAGCGCCCGTGCGTGGATCGTTTACAGCAAAGCAAGGAGTGAGCCGGTACAGTACAAAGGTGAACTGTACTGATAAATTTTAGTGGCAGTGACCAGGATCCGAACCAACGACATCGCTGCCTTGGGCCCGAAGTCCGCGACGCTGCCGACTGAGCCACTGACTCACAAAATAGGTTTTAAATTAAAATGACTATATTATACTATTTTTTTTTTTTTTTTACAAAATTGTTTGAAATGTTTTGTTTGATAACATCGCCTGGAACCATGGACCATGGATAAGTAAACCACAACCCACATGCAAAGTTTCATAAAATTCAGAACACAGGTGCGGTCTTAGCTCTGTACACATCCACATATCACTTGAAAAACCACTTTTTAGATTCAGGGGGACCCAAAACAGATATTTCCGACAAGAATAGTATAAAACCATACCAAGCTGAACCCGAGAAAACAATGAAACCACTCACTGGGACATTTCCTTATAAACACCTGCAGTTGAAATCTTTAATTAATGTTGTGCATCGAAAGTGCTTTGTAACCATGCAAGAAAACCATACCCTTCAATTTTTTTGATTTTGACTTTTATCAAACTCAACTTATGCAAGTTGTCGCTTTAACCTTCCTTATTATGTTTTCTAAACTGAATTTGAGCTAATATGTGACCGTATATGAAAAAAATCCTCCTAATCCAAACAGGCTTTAATCTCAATAAATTCTGATTGGCGTACTCTACTGTGGTGTTTTGAGTTGATTTCTTTTACAGGATAAGTACCCCAACTATAAGACAGAATCTCCCCCGCTCTCTACGTTGATGCACTTCTACAAAGAGGCGAAAGTTAGGTTTGACACTGACGAGGTTTTCAAAAAGCGAGCTTACGAAAGCGTCGTCAAACTGCAAGCCGGGGACCCTGAGTATACACAAGCGTGGCAACTTATTTGCGACGTTTCTCGTAAAGGTAGGCCTAAAGATTGTTTTTCCCACAATTATAGTTAGTACACAATAAGTTGTTGCTTTCTGTATACTCTTTATAGACTAGACAGTCATCATTTACAGAAAGGGACCAGTAAAACCAGCTGAAGTGTGGTAGGCTAAATCTATCCTTTAACCCTCTTATGGAACACTATTTTCAAAAAGTTGATTCGGTAGGCTACAAAGCTACACAATAAATATAGTCAGATTTGGCCAGGCATATTGAGCTTTTGCAAATAAATGTTGGAAATATGTAAGAACGTATCTTTTTGAAAAACAGTTAATCATTTTGTTTTCAAATAGTGTTTTGTATATTAAACAGTGATGTGATTGTCTGTATGATGTTTTACTTATAGTGTTCATGGTAGTGTGGTGAAAAGTATCGCACGCAACTCATCCGGTGATGTAATAACGGTACTCTCGTACCATATACACATATACATCCAGCTGCTTCCCAGCTTTGTAGCGTAGGGTACTAATGCCTTTATTTCTTTTGTCACCGTCAGTTATATGACAAAATCCAATGGATCTGACTTAAATGAGGTTAGAGTAATCCAAGCACTTCTCTTTTTTTCATTTCTGAAAGTAGGGAAAATTTAAACCTAGAAATATTGATATATAAAATAGAGTAATGTTTTCTTAATTTCAGAAAATCAGATGGTCTATGACAGGCTGGGTGTCAGGTTAACAGAGAGAGGCGAATCCTTCTACCAATCCAGGATGGAGGTTCTTGTGAAGGAACTGAAGGAAAGAGGTATGAGTTATTGTTTAAACTTTAATATTGATTTTTTCCCCCAATAAGGTAAACGCACCAGTAGCTGACAGTATAAGAAACTATACGCACTTAATAATCCGTGGTTTTGAATAAATAGGAACTAAAGAGATATTACGGATTTTATGTGATTCTAAATTTAGTGTAGTTTTCAAATTTGTCATACAAAAAGGGTTTTTTAAATATATTTTATAACATTTTTAAACTTAATTCAACCTTTGTACGTGTTCCAGTGGCTGACAGTGAAAAAAGTGCTTGTACCAGTAGCTGACAGTCAGTTGTCCCAGTAGCTGACACTGGAACTATACATGTACTAGCAGCTAAACCTAAGGGTTTTATAATTTATAAGACGAATAAAATCTAACTTAATAATTAAATTATAAAATCATGTAAAACGTTATTAAGAAAATTTATTTTACAAATTTTAAAATAAAAAATATTTACATTAAAAAAATATATATATTTTTTATTTATTTTAAAACATATATACATTTTTTAAGATAATTTGGCTGATTAATTAAAAAATTAAAATCATTTTATAAAAATGTGAGATCACATAAATTATAAATAGCATGCAAATTTCGATGGGTAAAACCAATTTAATATTGTGCAAGTAGCAAATATCCCCTGTCAGCTATTGGAACTTGTATGGTTTTTGTGTACCAAAGCCTGACATTGATATAATTTTTAATCCAAAACCCCTAACACCCCAATTTTATCATGAAATTGTCAACAAAGGTATAATTGATAAAAATAATGAGCCTAATCATTAATACTATTTAAGAAATTTAGCGAAATGACTAAAAACCAAACTTACCTTCTTAACAATTTCATTAAGGGAATCGACTAAATGTGATGTGTACAGACAGGGTCGCTTTCAAACCACCACCATTCAGCGAGTATGGGCTAAATTTCACTGATTTTTTTGTAAACAAATCAAGAATAAACATATGTTCTTCTAACAATGCAATCATGTGTAAATATTTTTAAGAGACCACATTATAATGTAAAGAAACTCAAACTGTCAGCTTCTGGAGCACTGTCAGCTACTGGTGCATTTACCTTAAATAGTGCCAATGTTTACTTCAATGCTGTGGGCCGCTCCAAGCCCCACCAATGTTTGTGGGGGGGGGGGGGGAATTTAGAAGTGGGAAATAACATTACTTTTCAGCAATAGTCAGGAATGTTCTTAGTTTTTTTGTATAACACTATTATTTTTGTCACCTATTATTTCCCCTTCCAGCATTATTTCACTTGTTCACTACGACGCTACAAAAAAATTACGATTCTCAGTAAACACTTACCTAGCGCTTGCTATTAATTAATAGGATTATATGGTCAGCTTTATTTCGCTTGTTACCATGAGGTTACAAAAATAATAAGTTTCTTATTAAACTATTACCAAGCGTTTACTATTAATTAATAAGATAACACGGTCAGCCTTATTTCACTTGTTCGACCTACCAGTTCAGATGACGTTAAAAAAAATACAATTGTCAGTACACGGTAACTTATTACCTAGGGCTTGCTATTAATTGATAGGACGACACAATCAGCGTTATTTCACTAGCGGTTCAGAAAAGATAACAAAAGTAGCAGGGTATTTTTAGTAACCTGTTTCCAATTTAATAGGTTAATATTCAGTAATAGTGTTATTTATCCTATTACGTTAAACAACGTCTACCACTAGGTGGCAGGCCATTTTCAATTACCAGCAGAGCGTTATCCAGTTAAGACTAAATAGCCTACATTGATGGGTTGGATAGGGTAGTTAGGTAAATGTAAATTAATAGTCACTTGAAAACAAAGGGGAGTTTTTTTACCTCCCATAATGTAGTGTACGGTAGTAAAAACATGTAGCGTAGGAAAAGACTATAAATGAAAATTAAAATAGTACAGTATCTTGAACAGTAGAACACTCCATGAACGTCTCATTGCATTTCTTCTTGCAAAGTCAATGATACTAACTGTATTAATTGTCAATCTCCAGGATTGTTAGAAGAGGATGACAAAAGGTTCATAATGTGGGGCAAGAACAAGGACTTGATCCCTTTCACCATCGTAAAGTCTGACGGAGGCTTCACTTACGACACTTCTGACATGGCCACCATCAGATACAGGATAGAGGAGAGTAAGGCCGACTGGATTATCTACGTTGTGGACATGGGACAGGTAATTGTAAATTTAATCCAAATTTAGTAAAACAACGATTAAAACGTTTAACCCTTCTAGGGTGACTGTGATTTCAAAACACAAGAGATGACATACTCTTGTTCTAAGGGATGTGTTTGTGGTGTAATGAAACAGTGTTAATATATACAAGAGTCATTTTTTAAGTAAGGGCCGTTTGTGTGTATAGCTTTTTGTTCGCTTGTACGCCGCAACAAGACGTTTGTGAACAGAACGGCGCCATTTGCAGCTCTGTAACTGACGTGTACACTTCGATACTAAGCAGCGAGAAGCCTTGTTGCAGCCTACAAGCATAGACAAAAAGAATTCGTCAGCCTTGCTGCGCGTACGCTGTAACTACATGGCACTCCCAGCGGTGTGCACCAGAACCTATGGTAACGCAGCATGGCTGACGGTCTATATTTAATTCTTTTTGTCTATGGTACAAGCAAACTAAGAACATATACAGTACAAATTAATAATATTTTAAGCCAAGCATTTATTGCTAGAAGACTGCAAAAAATTACAGATAACAAAACACAAGAGATGACTCAAAAAACTGAACTTCGCGAACTTGCCACTGTGATGCAGCTTTGGAAACATTGCGATTTTGACTATCTCTTTTTTTTGTCCTAGGACGCTAGGTACGAGCCTGGAATTGTTTTTCACAAAACTTCAGGCTAGACCTAGGGGTTGCGGCATTATCACTTAGATAAAATCTATTGGTGACTTGGAGGGGATCGAACCAGGGACTGAAGTCCCGCTACGCCAGCTCGCTCCCCACATATTGTCATATTGTCTCTTAGATTAATATGTATTCATTTTACAAGGGAATTTAAAAGCTGGATTCTGTATTGAAGCAAGTGTTTTCATGTGTCCAGGCTACCCATTTTGTTGTCCTCAACAGTTGTGCTGAGAAGGCTGGCTGGCTCAACCCGTCCAAGGTCCGAGTGGACTTTGTAGGCTTTGGAGTTGTGTTGGGAGAAGACAAGAAGAAGTTTAAGACACGTTCTGGCGAATCTGTGAGACTGGTCGAACTGTTGGATGAAGGTTGGTTTTGCATTATTTTATTAGCGTTTTATTTTGTTGTTAGTGTTCCATTTTATTATGAGGTGTTGCATTGCATTTTCAATGTTATAATTATATCAGTTAAAAAATATATTAAGTTGAATTTGTTATATATAAGTTAACCTTTTCCTTCCACCCTTTCACCTTCCTTTCTCTTTTTTTCCGTTTCCTTTTCCTTTTCATGAGGTCCAAAGTTTGCCTCAATAAAGAAGCATTTTCATTTCATTTCGTTAACCTTTTATGCAGTGATAAAATAGTTGTTCTTGTTTGTTAACCTTTTCATTACTGTAGGTCTGAAGAAGGCCCTGGATACACTGAAGGCCAAGGGAAGGGACCAGGTGTTGTCAGCCACTGAGCTACAAGAGGCGCAGGAGGCTGTGGCTTACGGCTGCATCAAGTATGCGGACCTAAGTCACAATAGAGTTAACGACTATGTCTTCTCTTTTGATAAGGTTAGTATACAGCCGTCAGCGGTTAGTCTAAATAACTAGCCTACAGAACCTAAGTAGTATTTAGGGATGGTCAAGTCTCGAAATTTCGGGAAATTTTAAATCTCGTTACACGAGACGAGATTTCTTTTTGGCCGAGATTTTTATCGAGACAAGAATTAAAAAAAAAAAAATTAAAAACGCCTGCAGAAAGTCAATGCAATACCCGCAATACAGGAGCGTGTTGTAGTTGCGTTTCCTTTGCGAAGGCGTTCTTATTTAATTAATTCTTCAAATGTAAATATTACTTTAATTATTTTAATAACATTTGAGAAGTTTCGTTAAGTGTTAGCAGTGTGAGGGATGTTTTATTACTATAAAAAAGTCAAAACAAGTAACTATTTTATAAAAATTAATATTTTATTTTATGATTTATTTTATTTTAGGATAAGTTGAACTCTATCCTAACTGATATCACTATGTTTCCTAATCGCAGGCATTTTTAATAATTTAGGCGTGATTAATAAAAAAATGGTATGCTGATGTTTTTTAATAAAAGATTGTAAATATTCTTGCCTATTATCATTATTTTTGTATTTAAACAGTCATCTAACAATGTTACAAAATCAGGTAAAAATTCTGAACGTGCATTTCCCGTTGTGTATGAGAAGTGAAATCCCGTCTCGATCTCGTCTCGAAATTTTATGAGGAATAAAAAATCTCGTCTCGTCTCGTCTCGAACTAAAAATCCAATCTGGTCCATCCCTAGTAGTATTGTAAAGACAGTTTAACTTATTTTGAATATACTATAGTTTGATAAATACATTATTCCTTATTGTGTCATTTGAATGCCCAAGAATATTAGATGGGGTTGGATATTTTAAAACATATACTGTTTTAAATGCTTGTAAAGTTGTGTCAATTCTACTGCCAATATTATATAGTCAGTACTGGGAAAACTGCTTGCTAACCGTGGTTCACAGTCTCTTAAATAGTTGGTCTGGAACTCACAGTCTGACAAGAAATTATTGATAAGTTGTTTTTATTGATAAGGCTCCTGGTAAAAGTCTGGTTATGTTTCAGATGTTGGAAGACAAGGGCAATACAGCTGTTTATCTGTTGTATGCTTACACCAGGATATGTTCTATAGCCAGGAATGCCAACATAACAGTGAGTGAGCTGGAGCAGGCTGCCAACACGATCCCCGTAGCCATCACTCACGAGAAAGAGTGGAAATTGGCAAAGGTATGTGATAGAATATATTAATAGGATTGTAATTGTTTATTCTTTATTCTAGTAATAAATTATGGAAGTCGTAAATAAACATCTGATAAACCTTTTTTGTGCTCGTAACCAAATACCGATCACTATCACCGCAAAGTTATTGCAAAAATGATAAACCGAAACCGACTTTACATGTCAATTCTTGGTTCTGCTGCTTTTGCTAAAAAAACTGGTAAAATCTACAATTGACAACCAACCCATCCCCAATTGTAATGTCATTGATAATATCTAGCAGTCCTATGTATTTATGCGTTCATATTAAAAACGTTTAACGCAATAGTTTTTAAAAACTTCTTTGTTTATCTGTTATCAGGTTTTACTCAGGTTCCCAGAGGTACTTACCAAGATCACGAGGGAATTGTATGTACACACACTGTGCGAGTATCTTTACGAGATCGCCTGCACGTTTACGGAATTCTACGACTGCTGTTACTGCATAGAGAAGGATACTAATACTGGTGAGTGTCGTAGATAGGAAAATACGTTAGAACATCTCCGCCGAACATATTTGTGAAACAACATGTTCTGTGAAATTGAGATTTTTGATAAACAATGTAAGAGCAAATTACATTCTTTACTGCGTGGGATATTTTGATTTTAAACATACATAGGTTGGTAGCTCTTACAAGAGATTTGATGTGCGGGAAACAGGCTGGGTTGGTATTAGCATGGTAAGAACGTTTCTGTTGGTTCTGGAAATATTCACTTTTGTCACCAGCAACGTTGTTCAGCAGAGATATTCATTTGTTGAACCGTAACGGTATGTACCTTACAGGGTGTCCCTTAAATAGGTTTAGATGTTTGATTTAATATTCTTGGCCGTTTATGTGAAGAAAATGTTTAACTATAAAATATATTAAATATATTTTGAAAATAGCTATTAAATATATTTTGAAAATATTTTGGATAAGTTTCAGCTTCCTTACAAATATAGAAACAAAATGGTGCCATATTGTAAACCGTGCACACATTGAAAATTTTACTGATTTACCGATTTGATACCTATACTGAATTTATTGAATCTTTTATTTTATTTATGTTACAGGTGAAGTCAAGAAAGTACACATGGACAGGCTGCTGCTAACGGAAGCCACTGCTCGAGTTATGAAGCAATGTTTCAATATCCTCGGCCTGAACACTGTGTCTCGCATGTAACTCTAAGTAATATATTTTTTGAAAAAAATAAAAACCTTTTTATTTTCAACTCCTCCTAATTCATGTACTTATGGCATTTTTAATGAGAAAATATTGTTTTACTATCAGATAAGAATAAGCATGCATTTTTTAAATTTTTATCGGCATCCTATTATCTCGGTATTTTTTGTGGATAGGTATAAAACTAAGTTACAAATTTTATCCATAGCAAATCCTGAAGAAGTGTGAAGTTTTTGGCTTGCTTTTTCATTAAACAATTCTCACTTAAAAACTCCTCTGATATATAATCCTTATGCCACAGCAGACCTGCACGCTGCAGGCCAAGCAAATTTCCATTAAGTCTTAAGTCTGATTGGATTTGTATTAAAATATTTTCAACATGTCATATTTATTCCCTACATTAGGTTTGCTGTTACAAGGAAGGCTATGAAGTTTTTTAATTTAATATTAGTTTGGTATGAAAAACTTTCCAAATGTTGTTAAAATATTTTTTGCATCCAAGCAAGCTAACTAAATTATTCTCTGTAGGGATAATATAGAATATAATGTAAGTTAACTGTATTTAGCATTTGAAAATCACAGTAACCAAATTCCTAAAACTATAATGTATTGGCCTACTAAATTGTTTTTAAGGTCTACATGATGACTGTAGTAGAAATTGCCATTTTTCATTTTTTAAGAGCAAATTTGAAGAACAACGATTAAACAAAAAATGAAAAACCACTTAACACCACCCCTCCCCCATCCTATCACCCCATCTCGCTAGTTTGCGAACTCATAAAAGAAAAGTGGTCTTTTGATGCAATGTAAAAGGTATTACTAATAATTTGATATAGTATAAATATATAGAGTACACTATAACAGTACAGTATTTTATTTTCCAAACTGTAAGATTACAATGATAAAATCTACAACCCAACTGTGATTCATTCTTATCAGTTGCTGACCTTTGTAATTGCAAGAGTAGATAGCTTTATTTACATCTTTTTCACAGCATGTTTCATGTTTGGATATAGTGGTTTGTGTTTTGTTTGTGAGTAGTGGGTGTTATTAAAAATAAGTTTGTGTAGTTTCAAGTCAAAAGTTGTTTTGTGAGTTGAGCTTGTTGTTAATATTGTGTTCATAAAGATTTTCCATTAAGTATTTTTTTTCAACATTTTAAATTTTAATACTTTATACGGTACTAAAATGGCGACCATACAAATGTAGGTATTACTTTAAAAAAATGTTTTGTCCCAAGACGCTAGGCACGAGCCCGGGATTATTTTTCACATTACTTCAGGCTACACCTAAGGGTTGCGTCATTATCACTTAGATAAAATCCATTGGTGACTTGACGGGATTTGAACCAGGGACTGAAGTCCCGCGCTCTAACCACTACACCAGCACGCTCCCCCATCAAGTATGGAGTAAGAAAAACTAAAATACAAATTGAACTTTAATAATAGAATAGAACTCTATATGGCAGGCTCTTTTTTAGCGCATTTCCCATTAGGGAATAGGCTATTACCGTAGGGCGGGTTACACACTAGTGTCGCAGACATCGTGTCATACGATATTTTCGTGTCCGAGGCATGTCGTACGTGAAACTGCGGTGTAGTTATAGTACTCACTAGTGCAGATGTTAATCCACAGTGCATGCCTATAAATATCCACAATTCGTAGCCTATAAGTAGCTGGATTACAGGACGACGCCACCCCCAGTCAATAGTATCTAAATGGCAAGTTTTTTCAAGGGGGTGATAAAATTATACTTTTTATTGATGTTGAACTGTTTTTAAGCCTAACGTTAACACTATACGTTAATACTATCAAAGAATTCTAAAATGTGTTTACCAAGTGATTATTGCTGTCTATTGAGTCTTATTATTTAGGAGTCGTTGTTGGTTGCTTTTGTTTCACTGTAACACTAAATTTGAATTATTTGTGTCCCAATTTTTATCCTGCATTATTAAAAAACTGTTATAACCCCAGAATTATATATTTTGTAATTTAGCGAGGGCACAATTTGTACAAGGGTAAGGAACAAGGATGCTCAAGTACTTTAGAAGACACGCAAGAAAACATCTTGGACTCTCTGGTCCATATATTCTCCAAGGCAGTGGATCGAGCATACCCAGACTTGGTGGATGTGTTTGTTCAAGTTACATCCTGCACGAATCCTCAGTTTGGAGACTATCAGTGCAATGCTGCCATGCCAATATCTCAAATGTTCAAAGGCAAAGGTACGCTAAAACTTTACAACCTTAATATTAAAGCTATATTGTTCTCTTAGTAAGTCATATGTTCCTTTAGGGATGCTAATTGTACTTTTTCGTAGGGTTCTAAACTTGTGGGGCAAAACAAATAATGTAGTACCCCTTAGTTTTTAAATACTGTTTAAGTCAGTTATTAGGTTAGTAAAGCTGCTAGCACTAAAATAAATTTGTTGATAGTAGATACATGCCATAAAAAGGTTTTTACACCGTTACAAACATCAATAAAAGTAGCTTATTCAAAATTTATTTCCATAAACTGTTTCGCCTCTTCTTTATAATCTGACAAAGAACTGAAGAATCAGCTGTTAAATTACAATTCACATTCAAAACTGTTATAAAGAAGTGGGTCAGCAGCGCAGGATATTTGTAAGTGAATTCCAGAAACAAATCGAACTAGGGGGGCGGAGCCACAAGGGAAATTAACTTTTTATTTTCTCTTAACTTTTAAGGTATCCAAATGAGAGAGTCTATGATATATTAATAGAAATTTGTGCATATTCCATATGTTTTTTAACTTTGTAAATTGTTTCACAGCTATTAGTGATTTCTTATTCAAAGGTTTATTGCGGACATTTTTTATCACGATGGTAAAAACCAATACACAACGTTTCGGGATCTGGAATCTGATCCCCTCCTCAGGTGAAAAGCTTAACTAACACATTACAACTAACAATACACAAACCCCCAACCTAAGTTGGAATACACTACAAAGAGTAGCAGTCAAAAAATATGCCCTGTATAGCAGTCAAGTCATGATACAACATGCAAATAATAACCAATCACAAAACACTATAGGTAATCTATAAAAGTTGTAGTTTGGACAGCTCACACAATGGAACACTAAACACACAGTTTGCACTGTCTTCACCAATGAGACTGTGTATATTTAAGACTGTGGCGTTTGTGTATTGTTAGTTGTAATGTGTTAGTTAAGTTTTTTTCACCTGAGGACAGGATCAGATTCCAGATCCCGAAACGTTGTGTATAGTTTTTTACCATCGTGATGGAAAATGTCCGCAATAAACCTTTGAACAACATTAACTCACCATCACCAGCAACAATGAACTTCAAACAAACTATTAATGATTTGGTCGCAGGAATTCGTATAACTCCAAGGGACATTGCCAACAACATAAAACATAACCTAGAGAACTCAGAACTGATAGAAAGAGTGGAAATTGCTGGTCCAGGGTTCATGAATGTTTTCATCGCAAGAAAATATTGTCAGAATTTGCTGAAGAATTTACTGGTGAAGGGTGTCTTGCCGCCAGCACAAAAGCGTAAACTAAAAGTCGTTGTGGATTTTTCTTCTCCTAATGTTGCCAAAGAGATGCATGTAGGACATTTAAGGTAAGTCTGAAGTGAACACAAAATAATCTTGAGTGTTGCTTAACATTTTTTAAATCTCATTATTTCACGGTCTTGATTTATCTTTAAGTACAATGTAAGGGGGATGGTTTCAATTCTTCAATTGAATTGAATACCTATGTTGTTTTTTTAATGCATTTACCATCCATGCACAAAATTTCTTATCATGGTACTAACACCTACGTGCTTAAATTTTGGGCTGGTAATTGTGTGGTCTACCACTAAATATAAATATTATCACTGTTATGAGTTGGGGACCATCACAAAAGTGCATTTTAACCCAAACATGATTTACATGTGAGATGACTTATGTAGCTTTGATACGAGCTAAGATCAGCTATTTCTGTAGTCAAGACTATATAAAAACCTAATGATCAAGAACAGCCTCCTAGATACAATCATCGAAAACTTATTGACTATGTTCAAAAAGTCTGACATGTTTGTATTGATATCAGTATCGAACTGGCCAACTTCAAATCATAATGTGAGCACAATCACCACACTGTATCACCAGCTATATCAGAGTGGTCATAATGTTCACTTTTCACCCAATTAAATTGACTTTTACTAGTTTTATTTTGTGAAAAAGTAGTTAGTAGCATTTAGATTGTTAATAATTGGACCCATAGGAATATCCTATATATAATACGAGTAAAGTTTGAATACTTGTCAACTCGATCTGGGAATCGGCTCTAACAAAAACGTTTATATTTACGGAATAACTAAGTTCTGTGTCAAAAATAAGTTCTAGACCAGTGGTATAGCCAGGAAAAATCTATTTTTGCCATAATATGAGTACAAACTTTTGAAAATTTAACATGGGCCTTATGAGAAAACATTCCGCCATTGTTGTCATTTTGTTTACATTTTAAGACATAACGTGACGTTCTGTACCCACGGGCACCTCAGCTTGCGCATGCGCAGAAGTTGTCTATCCACAGTATACTAGCATAACAAAATACAGTACAAAAGGAAAAACATCAGTTGTTACTATTAAGCAAAGATTAAACTGAACTCGATACATATAAGTGTACCGGTAGTATAAATGTTGTTAGTGATAAGAATAAATCCCATGACAAGGCAGTAGAATTAGTAAATAATTTTGTCCTTGAAAGAAAAAAAGATTTGAATAAATATCTGGTTTGGCGAACAATTGAAGGTAAAGATGTGACTAAAGTTGTTACTAGCTTAAGTTCATCATGTAGTGAAGATTACTATGGTTTATCAAATAGAGTTCTAAAGGAAATATGTCAGGTGATAGTGACACCGTTGACTTTACTGTTTAATATGATCTTGGAACAGGGTATATATCCGCAAGCACTAAAAGTAACAAAAGTGATACCAGTCTATAAAAAGGGTGAAAAGTTGAGCCCATCTAGTTACCGACCAATATCTCTGGTTCCTATAATAAGTAAAGTTTTTGAATCCTGTATTAAGGCTCAACTTGATACATTTTTTGTAACTAATAATTTGTTTTGTGAGGAACAGTATGGTTTCATGCAAGGTAAAAATACAGTAAAAGCAGTAGAGAATGTGATAGAAACAGTGTTAGAAAACTTTGAAAATAAGCTGTTATCATCTGCCTTACTCATAGATCTTACTAAAGCTTTTGATTGCATGAATCATGAGCTACTGCTAGACAAACTGTTTCACTATGGTATCAGAGGTAAAGAACTTAATTTATTTAAATCATACTTGAGTGGTAGAGAACAAATGGTGGTACAGGGCAGTGATAAGTCTGGCTTTAGAACAATATTAATGGGTGTGCCTCAGGGATCAGTCCTTGGACCTCTTTTATTTATTATTGCTGTGAACGATTTTGCTTCAAATATTCCTTGTGCCACAGTGTTATATGCAGATGATACCACACTTCTTAACAGTAAAAAACACCTAGATGATCTAATAAGAACTGAGAACCAAGCCTTAGAAATAGCAATGGAATGGTTTCATTCTAATCTTTTAATTGTTAATGAAAAAAAGACTGAACAAATTATATTTTCTTTGGACTTTTCTATTTATAAAGATGTGAAACCTGTTAAGTTGTTAGGTATTTATCTTGATAGTAGGTTAAGTTGGGAAACTCATGTCGAGCAGTTGTGTAGAAAACTGTCTAGAGTAATTCACCTTCTTAGAAAGTTGAAAGATTGTGTAACCAAAAACATGCTGATAACTGCCTATTATGCTTTTTTTCATTCTCACTTAAAGTATGGCATAACTTTATGGGGCAACTCGTGTAGTGCATTAGAGGCTTTTAAGTGGCAAAAAAGAGCTGTAAGAGTCATTACAAATGTTTCAGATAGGGAGTCATGTGTTCCTTTATTCAAAGAGCTTAAAATAATGACTCTTCCAAATTTGTACATATATTGCTGCCTGATGGATGTTAAGAATTCTATTTGTAAATTGTCTGTTAGAAAAGAAATACATGACTATCAAACGAGGAAAAACTATCTTCTTAACTTAATCTCTGTACGGTTGGAAAAAACAAGAAACAGTCATGTTTATATGAAAATTAAATTATTTAATAAACTGCCAGAAAACATGTGGAATATAACTTCAAAACAGTTTGAAAATAAGATTAAAATATGGTTAAGAGAACATATTTTTTATACTGTTGATGAGTTTTTAGCTTGTGACATTAGTACTTTAAGAATTTAAATTGGATAATTGTTTAGATTTTATATTAATTGTTTGTTATGTCATTCCCTGGTGTTTTTATATTTTGTTATTGTTTTTATCTATAAATTAATATTCTATTTTTCAATGTACCTTTTACTTAGAATAGGCTATTTACATACATTATATGCTTGTGACTTTGTCAATTGCACACATGTGTTTAAAGACAATAAAAATCTTTGACTTTGACTTTGATAGTAGTCAAGGGTAGCAGTGTGGAGTGTGGGATCTGTTTATGACGATTAGATTACGGTATCTGAAATCTTAAAATGATATGGGAAGGGAGGGAAACAGGTCCGCGACATAGGAAGTGGCGAAGGAAGTTGTCAAGGCGAGTAGTCCGGAGTGTGGGAACTGTTTATGACAATTAGATTAAGGTATCTGCAATCTTAAAATGATATGGGAAGGGAGGGAAACAGGTCCGCGACATAGGAAGTGGCGAAGGAAGTTGTGAAGGTGAGTAGTCCGGAGTGTGGGCACTGTTTTTGAAGATAAGATTAAGGTATCTGCAATCTTAAATTCTATGGGATGGGAGGGAAACAGGTCCACGACGTGAGAAGTGGTGAAGAATTTAGTAAATGCGAGTAGTCCGGAGTGTGTGAACTGTTCATGACGATTAATTTGAGATATTTGCAATCTTAAAATGCTATGGGGAGGGGGGAAACAAGTTCGCGACGTAGGAAGTGGTGAAGGAAGTAGTCCAGGCGAGTAGTCCGGAGTGTGGGAACTGCTTTTTAAGATTAGAATAAGGTATCTGCAATCTTAAAATGATATGGGGAGGGAGGTAAACAGGGCCGCGACGTAGGAAGTGGTGAAGGAAGTAGTCAAAGCGAGTAGTCTGGAGTGTGGGATCTGTTTATGACGATTAAATTAAGGTTTCTGCAATCTTAAAATGCTATGAGAAGGGAGGGAAAAAGGTCCGTGACGTAGGAAGTGGTGAAGGAAGTAGTAAAGGCGAGCAGTCCGGAGTTCGGGAACTGTTTATGACGATTGGATTAAGGTATCTGCAATCCTAAAATGCTATGGAGAGGGAGGGAAACAGGTCTGCGACGTAGGAAGTGGTGGAGGAAGTAGTAAAGGAGAGCAGTCCGGAGTGCGGGAACAGTTTATGACGATTAGATTAAGGAATCTGCAATCTTAAAATGCTATGGGAAGGGAAGGAAACAGACTCACGACGTAGGAAGTGGTGAACGAAGTAGTAAAGGCGAGCAGTGTGGAGTTTGGGAATGGATTAATGTATCTGCAATACTAAGACTGCTTTAATATTAAACTAATGATTTTACCTGAGCAAAGCTCGGTCCCCAGGTACTGGTAAATAAATCTAATCAAGAATCAGCTGATCTTAGGCAGTAACAAAGTGATCATATGATTCATTCAACACTCGATCTTCCCCGCTCAGCTAGTAGAGTAGTAAGTACTGCTCCCGAGAAGTAAGTACACAGGAAACACTGAATGGTATACTTAAGTGGTGTCTAGCACTAGTTGCTACACCACCCCCTCGCCCTCATGTACAGGGTGCGGGTGCCTCACGGTGGAGGAATACCCTAGGCCCTGTATGATAGGAATTTCCATATAGTGCTCGCCGTTCGTGCTATTCCTTCCGTCCCACAAGCCTGTTTCCCCTACTTTACTTCTCTGTGGTTGCAGTGAAATATATTCAAACAACATTAGTGAAGTTTCTTCTTACAAATTTTAAAGTGAGTTCTAAATGTTCTCCAACCCTGATTTTCTTCAAATATTTTATTTCATTAATCATTTTATGTTTATCATAAAGTTTTTTTTTCAGGTCAACTATTATTGGAGACAGTATTGCTAGGCTACTGGAGTACCTAGGACATGATGTAGAAAGAGTTAACCACGTCGGGGACTGGGGAACACAATTCGGAATGCTTATAGCTCACCTTCAGGTGTGATGCATCCTCCACAGTGAAGTATGGTTCATAAAATAGTATATTTCCTCACTAGGGCGTAAAGTCACTCTTTTCAACCCAAGCTCAAGTTTCAGGGAGGGTTGAAGAGACACTTTTTGGCTTTTTGCCCATATGATGAACTTTATTTTTTGTTATATTGAACCATAATTTACACAAACTAAACTGCAAAATGTTACTTTTCATGTAAAGATAACCTCAAAACGACTTCCAATTTGTTTTCAATTTTGGTAACACAATTAAGTAGCTGTTAGTGATTCAATCATTTTGTCTATTATGATTGAGTTAATGTAGATTATACTATCGATATGTCAAACTATTGACAAGGATGCAACAATAAGCTACAACCGATTAAACCAACCAATACATACTATCGTTTCATGCTATTGTTTATAACCGAAGTTTAGAACTGATCATCTGATATTTACTCCCTAGGGAGAAAACGAGCTCCTTATTTTCTAGAGCATAAATAAACAAATAATTTAGTATATGGAAGAATTGTCTTATGTCTAATGGTTACAAAGAGAAAAAAACTATAAATAAAAAATTCTCATGTTATCCATATGAAGAATTAGTAAACTGTTTTAGTTTGTTTCTTTATGAACATATTTTGATCAAATTCTTTCTTTTATACTTTTTTTTTTTTTTTTTTTTAAGAGGTTGGCGGCCTCTTTTAACCTTGCATTTGCCCGTCCACATAGACTAAGCGCCCGTGCGTGGATCGTTTACAGCAAAGCAAGGAGTGAGCCGGTACAGTACAAAGTTGAACTGTACTGATAAAATGTTATCGGCAGTGAACAGGATCCGAACCCACGACATCGCTGCCTTGGGCCCGAAGTCCGTGACGCTACCGACTGAGCCACCGACTCACTAACTACTGAACTACAAATACTGAACTAGTAGCTTAACATTTCACACAAAAAACACTTCACTGCCCTCTCTGTAGCATTGAACCTAATAAATTAATAAACCTAATTTCATTATGAAAGGAAATAAATCTGATCTTTTTAAGGAAATATTTCATTGAAAATCCAAATGGGTAAACGGAAATTACCCTGGTCTGTATGTTTGCTGCGGTGAAAGTATTTATTGTTTGTCCATCAGCTTTGTCAAGAAGAATTTCTACTGATTACTAAATCAAGTGAGATAACTAAATCATATGTTATTTATCCAATAGAGCCAGCCAAACTTAAAGACCGAATCCACTACTCTTTCCTCGCTTATGGAGCTGTACAAGAAAGCCAAACAGAGATACGACTCTGAGGAAGAATTAAGGAATCAATCTCACAAGTGTGTAGTCCGACTACAGATGGGGGATCCGGAATACACTAAAATATGGAAACTTATCTGTAACTTGTCTCGTAAAGGTGAGAAAATGGATTGTAAAAGAAAAGTACTCTAGGATATCCAAAGTCAATTAATAAATATTAAAATCTAATGAAATTAAAAGTTTAACCTTGAAGCTGGGTTTTTCTAGGCGCGGAAGCGGAGCGTGGAATGTGGAGCGTGGAATGTGGAGAGCGGAGTTTGGAGAAGTGGTTTCAATGGCAGTCCGCTCTTCTTCTAGGAAAAAAGTACCAAGATAAGAGGAGAGCGGCCTCTGCACTTCGCTTCCGTGCTTAGGAAAACACAGCTGTTGAGATGTATAAGATTGATAAAATAAAATGATTACCTTATCCAACCACAGTTGTTGGTATGAAAACTAGTTTTTTTCCCTTAGAACTTCATCAGGTAAATTTGTTTGCAACCACATCATCAATGTATCCAATACATTGTGGCATGTCAATAGATTCTTTAAAAAACTGTCACAATCACAATTATTAAAACTTATGTCATGTTAATAAAATATTTAAAATGGAATAAAAATTGATAAAACTGCACCAGCACTGTCTTATCACTGCCACTGACTAAATAAAACTGACTGAATCATGATGTTTCTTCTTTTCTCCAGTGCTACCTGTATTTAAGTTTGTTTTGTTCTTCTTATTTTATACTTATGATTTGTAACTTGTCAATGTATGTATCAAATATAATATTTGTCTGGAAAGAACTCTTATTTATGGAAATATTTTAGTGAAAATGTATCAGACAGGTTGAAATTCACTTAGTCTGCAGGTTTGCTGTGGCGGGGATTTTTTTTACATAAGGAATCAACTATATACTTTTTCTTCAGAGTAACTGAACAGCTGAGTGGCAACAATGATCACCATTTAGAAGTTTGCTGGTTTGTGAAGAGTCAGTTAGTAGTTCTTTGATGGTTCGAAACTGCTGCCTTTGATTTTTGGACTCATATTAAATAGTCCTGAATAAGCCAGTGGTGGATCTAGAGGGGGGGGGGCGACCCCCCCCTCGGGCATACATATACATATATTTTTTACTGCATGTAATACAGTAGTGCATAGAAATTGCGTAGAATAATTTGTTACAATAACTTTGGACAAAGAAATGGTATAAAACTGCCATTTTGGAGACTTAGTTTACACAAATTTTTTGGAGGAGTTCCCCCGAACCCCCCCAGACCCCCTGGTTCGCCCCCCCCCCTTGTGACTGTTCTAGATCCGCCACTGGAATAAGCAAACAGCTAATTTAGTCAGAATCAAAACACAAAATTATCTCACTTTTCTTCCTGACATGTTTGGGTCAAAATACTTCTTAGATGTTTTGATCTTAAAATTACGACCTATATTGTGGCTCAATAGATTATTAATTAAAAAGTCTAATTGATATGTAGGATATTCAAACCCTTATTTTTGAATCAATCAGTTAAGACTGTGCGGAATCACTGGAATTTTTCCGAATAATTAGTTTTAGGATATCTTTTAAAATATTTATTTTTGCACATGTCTAACCAAGGATTAAGTTTAGTTTCTTTACTTACAGAAAACCAACTCATCTACGATAGATTAGGAATCAAAATAACTGAACGTGGGGAATCGTTTTATCAATCACGGATGGAAAACATTGTTGAGGAGTTAAAGAGTAAAGGTGAGAATTATTTTTTATTATTAAAACGTCAAACATATTTTAAAGCCTTTAGTATGGGCCATTGTGAAAAAACTCTATGTAAATCTTTGCTTACTTCTAGTTAAGGGAAGCAGAATAGTTAAAAGCCTGACACGTGCTGTAACATCCTTACAAGAAACGTACAAAATTCCAATGGCAGAGAAAAACGCAAATATTTTTGAGTAAAACTTAGAATTACTTTGCGAAGGCTTTGGGTTTACTATTGTAAGTGAGGTGGCCCAATATAATGCTCCTGCGATCGTAGACGTTGTTTCTCTAACCAGGATATATAACCATAAAGGTTTTGAATCTCAGTCTAGTGTGCAATTAATCAGGAGTTTGACAGGATGTTAGCTTAAGAGCTAATTTAAAATTTGATTTCTTTTCAATTTCCTCTCTGAAGAAGCCCTACACTGTAGTCCGTTCACAAAATTTAAGCGGTTTGAAGAGAAGTTCGTACACCACTGTTCTTGCTTTTCAGCTGTTGAGTTGTTTCAAATGTAGGTTGAAGTGGAAGTTGACTGGGACGGGTGGCGTCGTCCTGTAATCCAGCTACTAGGAGGTCACGAATTGTGGATATTTATAGGGATGCACTGTGGATGCAATGCTCCCTGGTGTGGATTAACGTCCGCACTAGTGAGTACTACGACTATCCGCAGTACTATCCTGATAATTAGACCAATTCGTAAATTACAAGGAAAAATGTGGTTCGGATTCCACTATAAACTGTAGGTCCCTTAGTTGCCATTAGCTGTATGGGCTATTAATTAACAGCTGTGTCTAAGGAATATGTCGGCCTTAGTCACTAACAAGACTACAAGATCGCGCCACTCATCCTACACTCATCCTTCACTCATATTTGGGTTAAAATACGCACATAGTGGCGTCCCCATCTCAAATAATTGATAATTGATAATTGATAATTGCTATACATTTCTCCCCCTAAAACCTTCTAGAATTTGTGAACAGAGTTTAGATGAAATATCAGTAGTAGGTTGGAAATTTGAAATTTTACTGTGTCCTATCTTTAAGCCCCTAGATTTTAATTTTCTCTGGTAAGATGTCTAAACTATATCCCTGGCTTGGCTTCAATAATGTATTCTTTTTCTTCTAACCCTTCAATAATTGAAAAACCCTCCAGATCAGAAAAAAATCCTAAACAGATAATTGTTGACACTATCCATGTGCAGTATGTTGCCTACAATATAAAAGAAGGATTTTTATTGGATTTGAATAAAATTCCGCAAATGTGACTCCAGGATTGTTGGAGGAGGATGACAAAAGGTTCATAATGTGGGGCAAGAACAAGGACTTGATCCCTTTCACCATCGTAAAGTCTGACGGAGGCTTCACTTACGACACTTCTGACATGGCCACCATCAGATACAGGATAGAGGAGAGTAAGGCCGACTGGATCATCTACGTTGTGGACATGGGACAGGTATTATATTTATGTCACCTATGTATACGTACTTATACATTTGTAAGTGTTTTTAGAATGTTGTGATTTTAGTTGACACATTATAACAACTTCATCATAACTGGTGATTCTGATTATTGTATGATCACAGGCTACACATTTCCAAGTGTTGACCAGTTGTGCTGAGAAAGCCGGCTGGCTTGACCCGTCCAAGGTCCGAGTGGACTTTGTAGGCTTTGGAGTTGTGTTGGGAGAAGATAAGAAGAAGTTCAAAACACGTTCTGGCGAATCGGTGAGGCTGGTTGAACTTCTGGATGAAGGTGAATCCAATCAACTATATTTCATTGGATTTTTCCTAAGTTTGATTTAGAACACAGAGCTATTGATTGATATCTTTGTAAGATATTTTGGCAAGCTATATATAAAAAATTATGATATATATTTATATGATCTAGATGGTGGGCTTCCACGATAACAGCAGATTGTCAAATAAGTCTTCGGGGAGCTGTGTTGTTATGAGATTAGATGACAACGTTTTGGATGCCTAACAGCTATCCATCTTCGGGGACAAACTACTATTCCACTGAAATGTCAGCCTCTAGTCTTACTCATTTAATGACACAGTCAACACTTGAAGACCTATATTGGCAAGAATAATTTCTCCATCAGTTGGCGAGCATTTTGTAGTGTTGGATGCCGGGACTTAATTTTTTTCAAGTAGTAGGATAAGCAAATGGATAAGTTGAAAACAGTTACAATAAAGTTGGCGTATATTCTCACTTCCTATTTTTAAGGTAAAACTCTTGAGGTTGAGCTGATTTTATATAGCTTAACACCAATATCCAGGGCAGAGGAGTACCACTCATAACCTGGTTAATCTGCACTTTTCCGATTAGTTTAAATTGAGAATTGGGACAAACCCATCAAGGTACATGTTTTAAGGGAACGAAGATTTAACAATGTGTGATAAATGTCCCTTATTCTGAATATTTGTACTATTAAGTTAGATATAACCAAATTTTTTTAAGTAATGTACAAGACGATTGTGATGAAGGAAGGATTCTATTGGACATGCCTACTCTCCTCGTCAAAATGAGTTAATGAGTTGGGCTAGTAGCTAACATTTCCACAAGTAGTAAATCCACCGTCAACTTAATTGACCTGCAAATTTACAAAGTTACCACAACCTTTGTCTACAGGTCTAAAGAAGGCCCTAGAGACTCTGAAGATTAAAGGAAGGGATCAGGTGTTGTCAGCCACTGAGCTACAAGAGGCACAGGAGGCTGTGGCTTACGGCTGCATCAAATATGCCGACCTCAGTCAGAACAGGATCAACGACTACGTCTTCTCTTTTGATAAGGTTTAGCTCATTTTCTAACTGGTTGAACACTGAAATAGATAGAGATTTTCCCATAAAATAATAGAAAAAATGTTTTCCTCAAAACCCGGAGGAAATTGTACTGCACTAACAAATAATCTTACTAATATTATAAATGTGAAAGTTTGTGTGTTTGTTTGTTTGTGTGTTTGAAGTTCAATCACGCATAAACCACTGGACGGATTGGGCTGAAATTTGGCATGATGATAGCTTACATTCCCGATTAACATATAGGCATATTTTTATCTCAAAAATCCTTTCGGGCTCCGTCCCAGTGGCTCTGTAATTCCCCATGTTAACCTTATGACTATTCATATTTAAGGGGAAGAATTTAGTCAGCTGTTTCAACTAAAAAAGTTGGTTCTATGATATGGAAAAGCATTATTAAAAAGTTATAAGATTTACCAACAGGGTGCAGCACTATATTTTTGTGCATTTATGAAAACAGCTAATTTGAACTAAGCAGCAACAAAAAACTGTGATTCGCAATGAGAACTGTCAAAATAGGATTGTTTACAGTTATGTTTATGTTTTTCATTTCATGAATAATTTGTGATATTTTGCAAATTGTTGATAATTTATTTTTCTCTATTGTTTAGGTAAAGTGGTAGAACATTATGGCTGTGGTAGATGTGTAATACTATAGAATACTGTAAATTTAAAAAATCTAATTTTATCAAACTGTGTCCTCCCTTATTGCAAACGCAAAGCTTGAGTATAACTGCAATAAGCATTTTATACTTATATGCCAACCCCGTACGAAGGACGGGTACTCTGCTAGTACGCTAATATAATTGGTAGGTTAATTGTTTTGATAAAAAATGTATTTGATTCTAAAATATTACAGATGTTGGAAGACAAGGGCAACACAGCTGTTTACCTGTTGTATGCTTACACAAGGATATGTTCTATAGCCAGGAATGCCAACATAACAGTGAGTGAGCTGGAGCAGGCTGCCAACACGACCCCCGTAGCCATCACTCACGAGAAAGAGTGGAAATTGGCAAAGGTACTTCCTATTTTGATTCACAGATATTTGTAAAAATCTATTTCTTCGTATAAATCACTGACAAATTTATCTAAATTTTGTTACATCTTGAAAAATCTTTATTACATTTGAAATATGTTTACATGTATCACGATATAAATGCAAAATGATTTTTATAATTGTTCGGACAATTGAGACTCTACAATTGGGAGGGGAGACTAAAATCGGACAATTTGGGTTGTGGGGGGGCAGGAGGGTAGTTTGTTGTTAATATACGTATAAAAGATAAGAAACTATTTTTTAAATATGAAATATTTTTTTGTTCCAGCTACTTCTCCGGTTTCCTGAAATAATAAACAAAGTAACCAGGGATTGGTTTTTGAATTCTCTCTGTGACTATTTGTACGAGATTTCTTGGACTTTTTCAGAATTCTATACTTCTTGTTACTGCCTTGACATGGATGTTGAGACTGGTGGGTTGGTAACTAAAATAACACCATCAACACGAAATACCCCCGCCGCAGCAAACCTGCAGATTAAGCAAATTTCCATTTACCCGGCTGGATTTCTACTAAAATATTTCCTAAAAATTGTCAGATTTATTTCCTATATTTAAATAACATTAATTTTAGTGAGTGCTTAGGTTTGCTGCTACAGGGAAGATATTGAGGTGTGATTTTTTTAAAATGTTGATACCTTAGTATGAAATAAACAAAATTTCCAAATTTGATTAACATTTAAAATATATCTATATAATTAATACGCTACATGAAACTTTGTCGGTTGAACTCCTCCGTCATTTCTTAACCGATTTTATCCATTGACATCTCATTGGAAAGAGCGTGTCGCGTAGATTTGCAAACTGGCTTTACATTTTTTTTTAAGTCCCTTGGGCTCTGCCCCAGTGGCTTTGAAAGTTCCCATGTTATCCTTATGGAGAAATTAATTGTTTACATTTTGATCAGCTGTATAATTTAATTGCTGTTGTTTATTTTTTAATCCAATGAAACGCATTGAGTACATTTATTTACTATTTGAGTTTTTGTAAACATAACCCCCAAGACGGATCGTGTTAGTATAGTTGTATCTTAAATTTATGTATTTATCGTTGTTTTGTGTTGCTATGACGGATCGTGTTAGCATGATTGTAACTTAAATTTGTGAATTCATCGTTGTATTGTGTAGCTATAATTTGTTTATTTGTTGTTTTTTTTCTTTTAAATTACTCCGACGCGACGACAACAAAACATAGACAAGAGGCGTAATCGTGATAACGACCGCAGCTACAGAACAGTGGCGCGTAATAGGCTTAACTCATCACATCAGTCAGCACCTGACCCTGGACAATCTCAACTATTAGGTTACAAATGCGCCCTAACACTACCCCAAAACGACTTTTCCTTCTCTATTGGCCCTCTATTAATGGCATGTGTTGCGCATTTTGAGAAGGAGAAAACCAGCCGGAATGCTTTAGGTTTATCAATAACGAAGATAAACATGGTCTGAGTTACACACCGGTAATCTTTGAGTTGACTCTTTTAAACTCATTGTAAATATGACTGTAATTCGTTTTTAAATAACTCCTGTAATACTTTGCAATTGCTCGAATTCGAGCAACATGTACACTAGTATCTATAAACAAGCAAACTACAACAGTTTATTTATTCTCCGTAAGAATAACATGTGAGTTTAAAATTTACAATATTTTTTTCTATCTCCGTGACCGTTGGGCATAGAACACCGCTTCAATAAACAAAATTATTTATTTTTTTAAGCTCTAAAAATGGTTTGAAGAGAAATAATTACGAAATTTTGTGTTTTTAGGGTCAAAAATAATTTTTTACCCCATAAAACCCCCCATAAACTTCCGTTCCCATAGTCCAATTATGCTGGTACGCTAATTCGTTTGAATAAACATAGGTTTTCACATTTGTACCAAATTTCATCAAAATCGGATCATTTTTGCTCGAGTTAGTGTGCTAACGGACACGGACACACATGTATATGAATTTGAACGGATGGTGTTTCTGGCTTCTAGGGACATCAAAATGAAAAAGTAAATCAGTCCTGGGTCCAAGTCTTACCATGAGACCTACGGTAATAGCTTATTCCCTATATGGGAAATTGGCTTATTCCTATATGGGAGCAGTTGATCGCTCAGGTACAAGCTAGAAGACCTGTAGCCCCTTCTTAAAGAGTGTTTCTGCTAGAGATAGACGGGTCTCCAATTTTTGAGAAATGTACGAGATTGACTTTGCTCCAAGACTTTTTTGAGACGAGATTATAAAAAAAATATTTGAAATTACGATTGCCACATTATTAAATACACTATAACCTTGTTTATCCGTTATTCATCCATCAACAAAGGTTCTGCTTTTTAAATTAAATAAAAACTATACCTAAAGCATAAATTATTTACCGGTAGATACCTAAAGAATTGATTAAATAAGAACGCCTTCACAAATGAAACACAACAAAAACGCTCTCCCGTATCGTGGGTGTTGCAGAGACTTTCTGCAGGCATTTTTTAACTGTGTACATCTCATAAATCTGTAAAATTAGTTTATCCGTTATGACACTGGTCCTGTCTGTACCGGATAAACAAGATTTTACTGTAAATTATATAATTATCACTGGGATCAGAAGTTACACCTACAAGCTACTACAATTCTTTTTCTATTATAGACCCTTTTTGTTGTGATATAGTTACAGTAGAATCCCCCTTATCCGAACACCTCGGGACCGAGGCCAGTCAGAATAACGGGTTTTCCAGTTAAACATGACGTCCTCAAAAACTCGTTAAAACAGACCGTTTAAA
The DNA here is from genome assembly GCF_028750875.1 of Macrosteles quadrilineatus. Taxonomy (NCBI): domain Eukaryota; kingdom Metazoa; phylum Arthropoda; class Insecta; order Hemiptera; family Cicadellidae; genus Macrosteles; species Macrosteles quadrilineatus. Next base: position 196,217,021 of record NW_026542594.1, read on the forward strand.
TTAATACTGTATACAGTATTTGACTTAAATTTAGGTGAGCATTGTATTTAGACACGTGACCACTGGTCTTGAATCTTTCCCACGAGAACAGTCGTTTCAGTACCGCCAACTTCCTGCCGATCTAGTCCGGTTAAACCGATGTGCTGATAAAAATTGTCTGGTTAAAGAGATGTCATTTTCGCCGAATGTAGTCCGGTTAAAAGGTGTCCGTATAAGAGGGAGTCTACTGTAGTTGTGGTGTGCACGTTACAGTTTTACATTAAAAATGTCTTATTTTCATTTTATTTTTTCTTATTTAATTTTTTCAAAACTACCAATTTGAGTTCCTGTAAGCTCTTGTTATATTGTACACTTTTTTGTATGAACCTTTGTAATAAATAATTACTCATTGAACTTTAGTAGTTGTTTTAATAGTACTTTATTTTTATTTATTAACCATTGTAAAAACTGTGAAAACAAATAATATTACTCTTATCATCTTGAATTATGATGAGAAAAAAGAATTTTGTCTCGTCCTTCCTTTTTCTGTCAGTCAGCATTCATAAAGTTTGAAGTTTATTGTTAGACTTAATAAATAATGCCTTTTTTCCTCAGGTGAAATCAAGAAAGTACACATGGACAGACTGCTGTTAACAGAAGCCACTGCTCGAGTTATGAAACAATGTTTCAACATACTTGGTCTCAACACCGTGTCTCGCATGTAACTCTCAATAAATAAACTTAAATACACTCATAAATTTACTCAAAATATTTTAAAATTTTCTACTACCTTCTTCTTACAATGTTTTTTAATAAGGAAAATATCCCTGCTGCAGAAAACCTGCAAACTTAGCAAATTTTCATTTACCTGATTGGATTTTCACTAAAACATTTCCTTATTGTCTGATCTGTCCAGTATAATTATGTATAGTTGGTTTTTTTTTATGTTTACAATTTTTTTCTTATTGCTTCGCCATCTTAATAAATTTATATCCATGCTAAAACTGCCTCTTTCTACTATCTTTAACAAACTGATTATTAAATTATTTGTGTTTTTATCATGATGAGAAGTTTGTTTAAAGCTTGGACTATTGATACAACTAGACATTCCGTCCCCAAATTGAAGCTGTTGCCAGTTTTATAATCAAAATCATCAAGGTTGATGTGAGCCACCCACTGTGCTGATTTAAATAACTAATTTCTGTCAAATAAACAAACTTTTTTTAACAAGTAAACTGATGGAATGACTTATTCTGAGCTATAGCAAGTGTTATGTTATTTAACGGCAAATAAATCTTTGAATCTTTATGATCCATCAGCTAGATCAGCAACGTAAATAAGGTTGAAATTATAATTTTAGACATTAGCGCATTCTGTGACTGACTCATACAACTAACTGTGTTCTTTGTGTGGATTAACGTCCGCACTAGTGAGTACTACGACTATCCGGAGTACTATTCTGATAATTAGACCAATTTGTTAATACCACGGCAAAAATGTGGTTCGGATTCCACTATAAACTGTAGGCCCCTTAGTTGCCATTGGCTGTATGGGCTATTAATCAAAAGCTGTGTCTAAGGAACATATCGGCCTTAGACACAAACAAGACTACAAGATCGCGCCACTCATCCTCTACTCATATTTGGGTTGAAATACGCACATCGTTGCATCCCCATCTTAAATAATTGATTGTTAATACAAAATTGGCGGCAGCTGGTCCCTAGGTGGGATGTCTACTTTAGAATCCAATAGTCAATTGTTAAAGCTATGGATAAATAATTTTCCTGGAAATTAGTCTATTTACTAAATCCATTCTAAAACCTTCCCATAAATTTCAAACAATTCTAATTATGATTCAAGACAAGCAAACCATAAGTCAGCAATAAGATTTCTCTTGTAGATTCATTTTACCCTATATCATCATACTACAAGGATATAGGAGCTGTGAGTGAAATGTTATCCTTTCCTGGCCGACATAACCAGACCTACAAATCACACCTGCTCTACTTTTTATATCAGCTGATTTCATTGCACTTATCTGTTTTTGTTTCCTCCTTTCATGTTTACTAGTTTTTACAATCACTGCTATGGAAGACATTCCATATTTTTCCCTCCAAATATGGATTAGTTGTTTCAGTCATACAGGTTGTCTGCTGTAGTGTCAATGGTTGATTTATGGTGGGAAAATTGCTTCATTCAAGCCAGTATGTTGTTGCGATCGAATTGGGTAAATTAGAACAATTGTACTGCGCTTAATCGATTCTTTTTGTTTTTTATATATGACAAATACACCGCTAGGTTTCAGCATTATTAGGCATAAAAGCATAGATTAAACATACTCTTATAGATTTGTAATCCTTCTAGATCGGCTAACACACTTTTATACACCCAATTTAGAAAATATTGCACCGATAAAAACCTGGGAGTCGAATTATAGCTAATTTTTATGACTATGAAAATAGTTACTTCCCTACCCAAAAATTGGCTTGAAGTGAAAACTGTTTGATTTTTTTAAATACCCCCCCCCCCACAGCAAACCTGCAGACTAAGCGAATATGTTGTTTGGAACAAAATTCCAAAATGTTTTGATGATCAAAATTGGGAAGAACAAATTGTAACCCCATAAAACCCCCCAAACCCCCGTTCCCATAGTCGATCAAACTCGTTTGAATAAACGTAGGTTGACGAATTTGTATAAAATATGATCATAATAAAATGATTTTTGTTTGAGTTATTATAATGAGTTATTATATTAAGGAATGAGGTTTTTAGTTTCTGGGAACATCAAAATGAAAAAGTAAATCCGTCCAGGGTCCAGGTCATGCCAAGTCACCTATGATAAAAGTTATTTCCCTAACATGCCGGCTTATTTCCTGTTTGGAAAATTTGCTTCAACCCTTCATTAAACGTATCCACTTTCCCAAAGTTTACCAAGTGCAAGTGGTCTTGACAATCATAGAGTAGAAGAGTAAGTGTAAGTGGTTCTAACAAGCCAGTTTTGCTTGTCAGGACAAGTTTACCAGAATGGAACCTGTTCTAGCTTGCAGAGCGGTTCCAGAATGGGACTTGACACAGACTGCCAATAACACACCTCACGTGTACTTTCCCTGTCAGAAACCAGTCCGAAGTCTGGTGCCGTTCCAATCTGTATTTCCTTGTCCGAGCCAAATATTATTTTGGCGACACAGTGACTTAAACTAGTACCAGTATTCCGGTATCGTGTATTTTATTGTTTGCGATATCCTAGATACTTTCGGCTTTCGCAGGAGATTGTTAGTGTTCATGAGGTAAATACGCACAGTAGACACTCCTGTTTAAAAAATTTGTAGCTAGAGTGATTATAGTGTTTGTCTTAGAAATACCCTTCAAGCACACTAATTAATTTTAAAAGATCTTTTTTAATTCAATATCAATAGCAGCCACTGTTTGAGGTGTAAGGCTAGACTTTGATACAAGATTGATGGTTCGAATCTTGTGTCTTAAATCAGTTTGGTTGCACCTTGAAAGTGTTTTCTTTTGATTGTGGCGGAACTTAAGAGAGAGGCAAAAGGAAAGGCTGGGTGATTATGTTGAAACTGGGTCTGTTCTACCAAAAAACTTTCTATAATAAAAATATGAATTTTATTCAAAATTTAAAAAAAATACCATTTAAATCCATGAATAATCGTGTTAAAAGGTTCAAGGAGGTATAAATTAATTTGATTTTCAATCAGTCTATGAATGGACTAAAATATTTTTATATGGAAATTCCATTAGGAATGTTGATAAATAAAATACACAATCGTGGAATGTTCGGTTAGAAGATTCAATCACTTGATTTTAAAGGTTAATGAACCAAAGCAACCGGTTTCCTGAGAAGGCGTCTGAGTGTGCTAAGACGCTATTATAAAGCGATATCAGTTGCAACGCCAGTTTTTGCACGGAAACTGGTTTAAAAGTAGGTTTTTGTAGCAAGAAATAGATTGATCTGCTATAGTCTACTAGTTTTACGTTGACAGCATGGTGGATTATTTTACGTCGATAGGTGAAAAAACAGGGGTTGTAAAAAATGTTGAAACTTCCGAAACCCTAGAAAATTAGTTATAAATATTCATGGATACTGTAAATATATTGTAGAGTTTAGTAGTTGAGCAATCAAGAAAAGTTCAATCCTTGACAAAAGGCAGAAGTTTCTTTTTTTATGGTTTGAAACTGGAATCAGCTGTTCTTGATCATCAGCTTTCAATAAATAATCCTCACAAACAAACCAGCTGATCCGGGGTTCTTAAAACAAATTTCTGCAGATAATAGTGTCAAAAGGCACTTTCAAATCTGAAGGTGACTGGTCTGATCCTGAGGAACAACAATTATTGTGGATTCAATCGCCATTTGTTATTGGACCATTGATTTTGATTAACAGTGTTTTTTTGTGTTTTGTTGTTTATTACAGTGTGACTTAAGAGACCACAATGTTTTGGAAGACCCCCTTACAATATATAAAAATTGACATTGAAATGCACATTATGAAATACTTACATCTAACTAAGCTTCAAACACTTAACGGGATTTAAGAAATTATTATCAGTATAAAATCTTAATATTATTTTGCGTAACATTAAAAGCCCAAATTAATCTAAGATTTATTAGTGAATTTGTTTGTGTGTATGTGTATGAATTTATTTGTTACAAATTGAAATCAAACGCATTTCCTTGTATACTTACTTTATTATGAATATTATAATGGAACACATAATTATTTCAGATATACACTCCTTTGTGATAAAATCTTAAGATAAAAAAATTGCATTTGTGTGCTTGAAAAAAACTGTAATCAAAGTAAATTTTTTAAGATATTTTTAAATTTTTACATGAACTTTTGCCACTCTTTTGCGTCTATATAGACATTTTTGTGAAGAAGGAAACTAAAGCATTTTCCTCAGTTAGTTATGAATCAAGAGAATAATAATAACTATTTACATTATCTACCATACAATTATATATACAACAGATTAGCAAGCCATAAATGATAAGGTACAATAATTCAGAAACAGGGTGATTTTTAAAGACTAGTTTTACTAACTAGGACACTCAAGATATTAGAAACTACAAATTTAATTGGCTCCAAATTTTGGATACAACAGTTTTTATAATGGGGCGCATAAATTAACCTTTTTATAACCTTTTTTCACAGAAAGATAACAGTCAACTTTCCAAATAAGAGCGAGTCAATCCGTTTGAGAGAACTTGTGAAACCGGTGCGCATTTTTGAAAATTTGGGGTAATTAGGGCAGTGGGAAAGGTTGAAAGAATATTTCGAACATTTCCTTGTCCGATCTTCATGTTAGTACTTAATTTAGAAATTCGCAGTATTTCAGTAATTGCCTAATCAATCACCCAGTAAAGGTTGGAATTCATGTACACTTTTAGGTTATGTGGACTTTTTCATTCAAATGTAAAAATGCCTATCCTTATGTTTTAATTCTATTACATATCTATTGAAATGGCCCTTTTTGCACTGATTATACCCAAGTGCTTATTCCTTCGCTCTTGCCGCTTTTTTCGTTCCAATCAAAAACAAATAATGCACGTAAACAACAGTCAGGCGTGTCGTCTGCATGAAAAAGTTGGAAACACTGCCTGAAAATGGACCAGCTGTTGGGCTAACCATTGTTGTTGGACGATTTTATTGTTTTTAATACGTTGAAAGCTTATATTTTTTCTTCGCAGCCTATAAGATTCGGAATTGTTATTTTTATCAATGTTAACAAAATAGAATATAGAAAGAAAGGATGGTACACAAGGGGGGGGATTAACATAGAAACCAGAGCCAGAAGAGGTCAAATCAACAGCCAAGAATAAAAAAGCAAAAAAGAACTATATCAGCAAATCTAACACATAATGTTTTCCGATTAGCTTGTCAACAACCCTTATTATGGCCAAGCTGTAGGAGTAGCTATCATATTTTATGGGGAAAAGCACAAAAGCAACCATAACTTTTGAACCGAAATTTTACAGCATTTGGAGTTGAACAATTTTGTTAAGAGTTAAGGACCACAACTTACTAAGTTTTAATCAAAATCGTCCAAGCTGTCTTTGTGACATCCGATTTTCATCCGATCTTCCATTAATCTATGGGTTTTAATGTGGAAATCACCATAAAAAATTAAAATTTTCTAAAATGAGAAAAGCGCCTGAAGATGCCATAGATTAGTACTAGTAGGGTACCCACATACTTCGTCAACATCATATCACAGGTGTAGTTTGTAGCTCTGTACACATACATCACTTCAAAATCCACTTTTTTGGGTTCAGGAGGACCCAAAGCAGATGGTTTCACTCAAAACTCAAACTCGAAAATTTGGACGAAAACGATAGGCCTACTTTAATCCTTTCTCCGTGTAATTTGTATTTGGGTGAGGAGTAAAAATAATCCTAATACAGTATCCTAACTCGAACTCGACTATTAATTTACTGTGTTCATTCCAAGCTAACACACTAAACATGTTCCAAAAAATTATATTTTTATATTGATTTATTATTAAGTTTTAGAAACAGTGAAAAACTGTACCTAAATGTAAATAGTGCGCAAAGTAGCTTAGCTAGACTCGAAAAATTACTTCGGACAAGGTAAATTCAATTAATTGAGTGTCACTTTGCACACTACTGACATAATCCATACAGTAACATAATAATTTCCACTTAAATATAAGTGTAAACGGAGATATTTACCTTATGCTTTGTTACTCAGATAACCTTTTTCGTTCAGAAAAATGCATCAAAAGTCAATAATCATGGATAGTCAACTTTCAAACCATCAAAGACTTTGCGGGATCGAACCAGCTTCTATTTGAACTTGAACAGTAAACCTTTAAACTATATCGACAAAAGTGTGAATGAAAAAAACGTCCATTCGGGTTAAGACGAAACACTATCCTCGTATCCGGAGTGTGCGGTTTTATACGGTTTTTTTCTGCGGTGAAGTGTGTCACCCGAGCGACGGGAGTGGCAGAAGATGAAGTGGAGATTGTTGAGTTTGCATATTGCGGGGCTGAGCGCCATGGGAGCCGCCCGCGGCTCAAAACTGATACATTTTAATATCGTCCAGGTAGTACAAGACACAGGGTATTCGAATTTAAAATTCGCCACAGTGTTGATACATCCATAAAGAACTGGTAGCACAGTTTTATATTAGATTTTTACAAGGCTAACACAACCAGGATACATATTTTCATATGAAGAAGAGTTTTGACGGAATTGTTGAACCTTAAATTTATGTTTACACTATTAACTGCTACTTTCTTTATATACTGCTTTATTTCTGATTCATGAAGATTATAATCATACAAACCTGAAAGATAATAGCTTTTGAAATATTAGAAGTACATACTTCATTTTAAGGTTGTAGCCAATAAATAAATACAGTAATTATCTTAGCCACTGAGAATTGTCTTCTGTGAAATAAAAACCGTTTTATTTCTTACAACCCCTATATTTGGCCATTCCAAATTCGACGAAACCTTTTATTGTATCAATTCTTTTTTGTCCTACGGTAGGCAAGAGCCTGGGATTGTTTTCAAATTACTTCAGGCTAGACCTAGGTGTTGCGGCATTATCACTTCGATTAAATCCATTGGTGATTGACGGGATTTGAACCCTGGACCTCAGGGACCGAAGTCCCGCGCTCTAACCACTAGACCAGCTCAATCCCCGAGTATATGTTCCCATAAAATTTTGATAAAATGAATAAAAATTAAAAATAGTACAGTACTTCGACGATACCGCACTTTATGGAAAGCTAAATTAACTGCATCCACTGAGTAATAAACTTGGCACAGCTAGTCAACACAGACAAGAACCCTACTTTAGTATACGAAGTCAATCACGTCTTTAATTTCAATAACAAAACATTGTATATAATTTATTTTACAAACTCGATTTGCAACCAACGCTTCGAACGAGCCAATTGAAAATATATCTTCCAACCTACATCCATAAACATAAATTTGCACAAATTAATAAAGAGCTTCCGACTAAGTAGTCTGGTCCGATGGCCTAAAAGCGTTTCTTTTGGCGGGTGATGGACGAATGAGGTCAGTTTCGCATAAATCAGGTGATAGTAGGCGATGTGTGCTGATCAAAGACGTATAAACCGCCAAGTCACCGACCACCAATTATCGAACTATAGGGCCACGATCCATAGAGTAAAACATGGAAAATACATAGTCACTTGTGATTATACTGTCACTGTCGCTGTCACCCTGGGTCGATGGCTAATGACCCTCATAAACGGTCGATTTTTTATCACTATTTCTCGTATTTTACAAACCAGAAATAAATGTATTGGTATATTGTGACGGTGCATTAATAATGATAGGTTAACAAACCCCCAACATAAACTTACCTGATTTAATAGTAACTAGTGTACATGTTGCTCGAATTCGAGCAATTGCAAAGTATTACAGGATTTATTTCAAAACGAATAACAGTCATATTTACAATGAGTTTAAAAGAGTCAACTCAAAGATTACCGGTGTGTAACTCAGACCATGTTTATCTTCGTTATTGATAAATCTAAAGTATTCCGGCCGGTTTTCTCCTTCTCAAAATGCCTCTTTTAAGGTTTCCAATAGGTTATGTTGTGTGTGATTTTTGAGAATGGAATCAAAGCGCTGAACTTGTGAGCAACTTAGATTTTTATTGTACCTAAATAAGTAGTATTAAATGGTTAGAGCCTATAAAATGGAAATAAATGTAATTTTTATTGGAAGACATAGGATGGACATCACATAGCCTAACTTGTGTTATAGAGTTTAATAGTTTTGTCCAATATAGTTTAGAAATTTCCATGTATAATCATTTACCATCCAACTGACTCCCAAGACCTTCCCAAATTTTCAAATATAACTCAATCTCAAATTGAAAAGAAAGAGAGTAGAGAACAAAATTAGGAGAAAGATGGATAAAAAATATCGAACCGCATCAAAAGTCCCGAAATCCAAAAAATAATTGAAGGTGTCGTAGGCCCTACCTATATCTCAAAAACGAAAGAGAAAAAAAGTGAGAAATAAACAATTAAGTAGAAAAGTAGAAAGACGACGCGAATAAGATCCAATTGCGTCAAAAGTCTCAATCTCCTACCAAACAATTGAAGTTTTTGTAAATCGCAAAACCGAATAAACAAATGGTTAAACATTTAATGTAACGAGGGGAGAATGATAAAGTGCAAAGGTAAAGGAAAAAGGTAGAAGAAACGTGAAAACCACCCAACCGCATCCCAAAATCTACCCGAATTCTCAAGTTGTAACTCAATAACAAAACAGAAATAGAAGAAAGTGAAACACCAAGAAAGTAGTTAAGAAAGACAAAGTGGAAAAGATCCGCATCGAAAGTCCCAAAACCAATGTTTTTGAAGTGTAACTGGATCGCTGGATGCAAAACCGTTAGGGTAACTCGAGTATGGGAGAGAGTGCCACTTATTAGGCCATGGTGCCAAACCGAAACTGCCTTCCTGGGTGACAATGACAACGTCCGGACACTAAGCTCTTCTATCAGCAGGAAACATGGGACGGTCCGCTAGACATTCGGTAGTTGTCTTCCGCTAGCACGAGCAAAGAACGTCCGATATCACATGGGCGTTCTTTGCTAGTATGAGCTAGTATATTCGTCCCTGCCTCAACAGCAATCCTTTCCCTGGCTGAAGAGGGCGAAGTCCTAAAACAACCTCAGTCCAAGTAGGGTTTACGCTCTCTGGACTGAAACGTCACGAAGAAGAAGAACGTCTGTAAACATCTGTAACGTATGTCTGAGTATGAACATGTTTTGTAAAGATGTTTAAATTTTGTGTCTTGTTTCTGATACAAGGGTTTGATATGGATAAAATATAATATTTTTTGGTCCTTCGGAATTTTCACTTTGTAGAAAAATACACAAACTTGTTGGTTGTGTGAAACTGTGCTGCATCGTAGGCCAAATTCTTAACATTAGGGGTTTTCTGAAACCTTCCTTTTCGCCCCTCCTAAATAAAGGACTTTTACAATTTAGGTCTCGTTTTAAAACTCTAACGGAGCTAAGGATGGTAACTAAAAAGGTAATTTCATTTCACATTTTCATATTAAACAGCGCACTGAACATTTACTCGATCGAAAGACACGCCAAGCCAGAAACCCTGAAGGTCGTTAAATCATTCATAAAGGAGGCAATCATTGGGTACAAAACTCTTCATCGCGTGCCTGACATTTTTATGTGGCGATCCTTCAATCTGAAGACTAAACGGTTCTCCAAGCCCATCCCAACTGCCGCCGATTCAATTTATATCACTCTTAAGAATCGTAAGAGGCTATTCAAAACCAGTCCTATAAAACGCTCAAGAAAGGTGGAATGAAATCCAAAATTAGTCCGGTTTTGACTAATACTCTTGATGCTTTTGATTTATTTGTTTGTTGATTAAACGATACCGATAGGCCTACATTAGCGTCAGGAACCCTTTTCTCTACTCAAATGTCAATTATGAGATACAATTAGGAGTGTTAATCCATAACTTGTAAAAGTTATTACAGTAATCGAAAATCTAATAGTTACACTTTGATGATGTACCGCATTATAAATAGGAGTCGTAAAGTGGTAAAGTTTTAGCGAATTTCCCTATAGGGAAGTAGCTATTACCGTAGGTCTCATGGTAAGACTTAGGCCCGGGACCGATTGATGAAATTTGGTTTGAAGGTGTAAGGCGGGATAAAATTGAATGAGTTCGCGATCCAGCATGATCGGACCATGATAACAGGGTTTTATGGGGGGTTTTATGGGGTAAAAATTGGTTTTTCTCACTTTTGACCCTCAAAACACAAAATTTCCCAATTTTTCTCTAAACCTTCTTAAAGAGCTTAACAGAACAAACAATTCAGTATATCAAAGTGTTTTTGTACAGTTATTGGTTACGGAGAAAACTAAAAAAATTGTAAATTTAAAATTTCCATGTTATTCTTATGGAGAATATTGTAAAATGTTGTAGTTTGCTTGTTTATGGATATCTTTTGATCAAACTTGGCAAATATATTCATTTTATACTAAGTAATAATTATTTTACTTAAAACACACACTTTATTAGTTTCCTTGTAGCAGCAAACCTAGGTACTCGTTAAACCTAATTTTATTTAAATAGATCAATTGAAAATCAATTCAGCCAAATGGAAATTCGCTTAGACGGCAGGTTAGCTGCGGCGGGGGTATATTTTTTTGTGGTCTAGTGCTCTTAGACTAATACTGTGATATAGTATGATTGTTGTTCTTGATGAAGGGATTTTTAGTAGCAGTTAAGAACCCTCTGCTGATTTGATACATTTTCATGCTTATGGCAAAAAGGCTTCTAGTTGACTTTCATCACATCTAGTGCCACTGAATGAACCACAAGCTATGCAATAGAACGGACTAATTTACACAATGGAAATACTTTGAGGCAAATCAAAGATGTCCCTCGCAAGAGTAAGTTTTCTTTCCACTATTCAAATTGTTTCTAGCAAGCATACTGCATACTCATCGTTATTCTTGTAAATAAAAGGCTGATGATTGCTTTTACTCAACGGCACAAAACTAACAAACTGAAAAGGCTAGCGATCGATTTCAACGACAATTTTAGAACTTGGAAGGTAAATCCAAAGACAACAACTATCATGGCTGAAGGGTCAGAGCTGCTTAGAAGATTCAGCATGTCTTTTACAAGATGTTGTGTGTGACAATGTTACAGCTGATGTTGCAATGAGCAAGTGACATTGACAACATCATTAGTGAGCATCGTCCATCCAGGTCTGAGGATCCTAGGACACATCTAGGGCACTCTTACAACAATTAGATAGCAAATCAATAATGCAATAGGGGAGAGTGAAAGGCCAGTTCCATTGGACGAGTTTCTAAGCCTTTCAGATTAAGCCGCAGTTCCGATAGATTATCAGCCCATTAGTGGAATTTATTATTTTGACAATTTAGAAATCTGAGGCTCGTTTCCGGATCTGGATTGGCGTTTGTTAAAAAAATAAGTATACCATTGGATTCCAGGTGAGGTCGTTTCTGGCCCAGACGCCATTAATTTGTCGTTGGATTGATGTTATGTAGCAAAATGTCGACACTACATAGTAACAAAACCAGATTAGACCGTTTCCTTACAAAAAACTTTGAAAAATCCAATGGTTTGGGAAAATATACTTATTTTAAGTTAATTTTCAGAGGGATTACAAATTTTATTTGGTACGTTAACTAAATTTTATTCTCGTATAAAATTGTTTACACAATTATAAGACAATACCAAATGTATTAACTTGTGAATTTTCACGTGTTAATTGATTTATATCAAGACCCAATAATTTAATAATTAGCTGAGACGATGAATAGATATTGTTGGACTTATTTGATCACCTGTTCAATCATGTACCGGTGCGTTGGTCTTTAGTTTTTTTTTTGTGGTTTTAAACTGTACGCATCTGTCTTAATCGTTGGTCTCTTAACTTGATCGTAGCTTTAAAAACCATATTTTTGAGGTCTGTAATAAAGAAGGCATAAAACAAAAATTCTAAATTTGATCTTTTCCTTAAACCACACACTCTTGTGGGTGATGTAATGTAAATCTTTTATAGGCCTTGGCGTTTTCGTTTCTAGATTACATACATCTTTTAAGCAACACTTCGGACTGTCATATGGTCATGATTTTGTTATTATTAAAATTTAAAAGTTTGTCCTTTAGAGAAGTGTGCAGTAACTGAAAGTAACTCATAACTCATAACTCATAACTCATTTATTGAACCAAAATAACAGATACAAAATTTGCATTGGTCATGTCAAATAATAGAACTAAAATTAAAATAAACAATAGACAGTGTCGCTTCAATAAAACAATATCAATTACTTCTTACAACAACAAAAAAAACTAACTAACTAAACCCATCAGCGACACAATCTCGAACACTGTAGTAACCCTTGGCCAAGAGTATTTTTTTGATTTGCTTTTTAAAGCTGTTCAAGTCCGACTCCAGCTGAAGGGAGGGAGGGAGGAGATTAAAAAGTTTAATGCCATTGTAATGAAAGTATGCAAAAAGTGTCACATTATATCCCTTAAAAACCTCACTACTCTCTTGAAAACCACAATGGAGAGTAGAAAAATCCGCACATCCTAACAACTATGGACTACAATCATTACAAATGTACCTTAATTGTAATCTTGCTAACATCGTTACCGGTAACTAAGATGCGTAGTATGCGGTAAAAGTGGTAGAAGCATCTAAATTGCCGTCTTATCCCCATTACCGAGTACCAAGCCGTCTGATGATGGATATCAGGATGTCCAGCGCAGGTGACCAGAGGAAGGAACGACACATCTCTGCCATTAGCAGTCCAGTGGACATAACAATGATCTATATCCATGTCTTCTGACTCTGACAAACGTCGCTCCAGACAAGGTCACGTGGTCCATTCTTCCTCATTATATCTTTCTTCTTTCTTGTGTTGAGAGTTAGCAATGTTCTTTGTATTCAATTCAGGTCCATTCTTTTGTTGGGTTCACACGCTCAATTGATAAAAAAGTTTGAAGTATTGTGTTCGTTTTCAGATCCAACGTTTGTCTATATCCATTCAAGATTACCTTATACAGGCTTGAATCAGCAGCTACTATAATTTCATTTGTCATCCGTGGATCGATTCTTCCTACTTTCACTTTTAATCGTTCCTCTTTTAACATCACGTGATGAGTTAGCAAAGCTCTTCGTGTACTCAATTCAGGAGTAGTCTATTCATTCTTTGTTGATATACATTGAAATGAAGGAAGTTTAATTAGAAGATGAATTGATGTTCGTTTTCGTTTTCGAAGCTAAAATGTTCAATAGTTTCGTTAGAATTCATCCTAAGCGCCCTTAGACTTTTAATGAAAAGAATGTGAAGATACTTCAATTTTTTTCATTCGTGTACCATTCTTTCTCATCAAGTCTTTCTTTTTCCCACAAATTATAAACAATTCCTTCGTCCAGTTTGTGCCTATAGATAGCTTAACTTTTCATCAAGATACAGAGCCACCCATAAAATGAGCCATAGGCTTGACTCTATTCTTTACCACTTTTTCAGCTAAGAGCTGTTGTAAAATTACATAAATAAAAATTATTACTAATGTAAGATAGACATTTTCCAGAATTTTTATTATATTTTAAATCTCTTACGGTATAAGTAGATCACTCCAAAGGATGTAAGGCAGGAACTTTTACTGGTTGGAGTCCTGAATTTCTTTAAACACTAGCTTCATCACTGTACGATATGGCCATAAACAACATGATTGGTTTAAACCATTGTGAACCGAAAAAGGCTGCTTAGCTTCGGGCGAACCCGGTAATTTTCTGCTGAACTACTGGTCCGATCGCGTCTCGGGAGTATCTGGGATAAACATGTCGATTATCATCTTATTTAGGTCTCGAAATTTGTCCAATGCCTTCCACTTGTGGAGAGATGATTTAGGGTATCTCCAATCAAGATCTTCTGACGGCAACACCGTGAACTCTATTGAAAAGTTGTTCACTTCTTCAGTAGTTTAGTAATTGATGTAAGTTACTCACTCTTGAACATTCTTCGTGACTTGGTAGTTACCGGGTTGGGTTTAGATCAACGAAACAATTTTTGCTTTGTAGTTCAATCTTATTGGATTTAATTTCATGCCATAGCATTCTCATTATAACTCTCGGGTAGGATAATCCCTCCTCTTTGAACAAATGTTTCTAGAATTCAGCTTTAACGAATTCACTAATGTTATGTAACAAAGTATCTTTGGGCTTCTTCTCTAACATTGATGCTGAAGTCTTAGGTTTGAGATGCATGAATTCAATTCCTATAACAACCATGTGTTTTTCTTCCTTTGGGAATACACTGATCTTTGTAATATCACCGGTTGTCAAGGGTGGTGAACCTTTGAGGCTGCACTGGATAAAGGGAATCTTCAGCTTTTATATATGTTTTAGATTACGGCCTTGTAACGCCAACTGACTATTCACCGATCTAAAAATGCATCCTCCTAAATCTTTTCATGAATAATTCCAACAACATTATTTATCACAAAATGCGACACAGAATTTACCACATTCCATATTTCCAATTTTTAACAGATTTTCTACGCACCTGTCCTTAAGATAGAGTATAAACATCAAACTGGCTTTTCTCCATTCGTTTTCAAACTTCAACAACGAATCCCAACAAACTTTTTTGAAACAAATAATTTGATTATGTAACACTTTAAATCTCTAAGTTTTTATTCTTCGAGAAATTCCAACCAAGTTTACTATAACAATAAAGAATTTCATAAATCCTATATGAACTGATAAAAACCTTTAAAAGCACTTCTTTTCACACAGAATTTCCACAAACTCTAAAACCTTGCAAGATATCCTCAAGGAATTCCGACAAAGTTTATTAAAACACATAAACACCCCTCAATTTATCCGGTTGAAAATTAAAATCGCCGACAGGTTGGCCTGGTTACATGGGCTTATGTTAATTAAACCGATCTGAAGGCAGCCAGTGATAATGACTGTAATCTCCATCTTCGGCACAAGCTAGCGGCTGCGGCCCCGACCAACTGTCCAATTTCCTCTGATCTATCTATATCTCGACCCCGCGGACTTGCGAACCCTCCAATAGTACAATTGTCTTCACACTTTCTAGCTACGCGTGTAGAAGCCCGCGGGGTGCACGGAAGGTGCCAATTGTTAGTACATTGTTTTTATTTCTGCAGTAGCCTCCAGCGATGTGGTCTTATGGATCTGAAGACAATTTTGTGGCTACGGAGGAAATGTGCTTGACTGTTGGATGAGAAAAGTCATTGGTGGTTTGCTAGGCCGAGTTGTATGTTTAATTTTGCTTCTCAGTTTGGGTTGGCAATTTAAATGTTCGTAACATATTTGAAGAATTCCTTTGATACTACGACACACACGATCAAATGTTTGGCTTGAACTTGAACCATTGATTATTGATACAACTTTCCATCCCCATCTTAAATTTTTCGCCAGTTTTTAATCAAAATCTTAGTGCAACAGATCGTGCTATTTTCTGTTGAATACACGAACTTTTTTACCAAGTCAAACTAATGAAATGACTTATTGTGAGTTATAGAATCTGTTATGCCCCATAAACTTGGTCAGCAACAAAAACAAAGGTAGAAATTGGAATTTTGGACACTAGCGCTTTCTGTGACTGGGTCCATGCGACAGCTGTTCCATATAGATGAGATGTCTATTTTAGTATCCAATAATCAATGCTTTAACTTACAAAGTTTGAACAAACCTTTGCATAACGGCTTGACAGTTCTGCTTGTTCATTCTGAATTGAACGTGTGTTGCGATATTTAGTCAGTAACAAGGCAGTGTTGATCATTTCAATCCATTCTACTCATACCACATTAATATTTAAATTAAAGAGATCTTCCCCCAAAATCACCAATTTTTTTAAGACATCAACAAATATTACAAAAAATCACTAATCCTCCGGACACGAAAGTTTCTAATCGGGGCTTCCAAAATGATTATTTCTAAAAACCGAAGCAGGCCGAGATGGGATCTGAGGTTTAGAGTGGCTTGGCAAAAACTGGAGTCTCGGTTTACCATGAACTTGACACTGAAGGAGGAAGTGAAGGAGGTTTGGCCGTGTGAAAGTCGCCCGGCGAGTAAACTTATCCCAAGCACTGACCGAACTGGACCACCTCTAGTGTCTGAAACATCCTTAAATATCAAATCAAGTCGTAGATTAAACATATAGTACTTTCTTTATATATTTATCATAATTAAAGATCAGCTGAAGAAATCTTACGGTGTATTTTGGTCCTGCTGACAACTACTTTCCTACTGTGTGCTTGAAAACGTATTTTAGTACTGAACTGCAATTTAAACTTGCTCTCTTATTGAGTTTTCTTCTTTATGGGTTTTGCCGGAGACGTGTTTAAGGGTAGTTCTTGTCCTGATGAGAATTTTGATGTATATTAAGAAAGTAGTATAGATTCAACATACTCTCACATGAATTGTATCATCAGTATAAAACAACTATAGACATTTTAATGGAGTATTTATTTGTCCTTAAGACCGTGGCTTACTCACTTATTACGTGTTTATACTTATGCATCAGCTGAAGACGAGTTTAGGGTTGCTCCTGTTTTATTACAATTTTGTTGTTGTTTACATGAAAACGTATACTCTTTTGATTAAGCCATGGCTTAAAAATTTGCCCTTTTTGAGCTACCGTTCTTATGGTAGCTGAAGAAAGCCACTTTAAAGTTATGTCCGGCTTTTGTTTGTAAATTGTAGTGCTTTGTTGTTTGTATCTTGTTGCTTAGTCAAATTTTAAACAATTTTACTTAACATAAGAATAAATTTATGAAGCATTGCATGTCCTTTGGTATGATAATCACCAGAGCAAAATTAGTTAAATCGGACATAAACAAAAGACAAGATTCAATTGAAGAATCACTCAAGTTCTCGAAACACAAATGAAAAGCCTCAAAACTGTCTTTTATTTTCAATAAATTAGAGGTCTTCTAGCATTATTAAGAGTCAACAGAAAATGCTATATAAATAATTAAGATGTAATCAGAGCAATTAAGTGGCTACTTAAAAGATCCTAAGATCTATTTTGAATTGTGCTAAATAGTTTTCCCCTAGCGACTAGGCACTTGAAATGCAAATCACGACGAAGGAATAATTTTGATTTAATTTTAGACTGCTACAAGCTCTAATGACCCACATGATCAGTGCTAGGCTTGCTAGTGTTTGACCCCATTTTAATTTTATACGCAGTTCACAAGTCTACTAAACTTTTTAGCTAGAAGAATTCAACACACGGCATGGATCAAGAAAAACAAATTACGTCACTGGCCCGAATTATACAACAATAGCCGTAACAGCTGGTTTAGACGTTTTTACAAACATGTTTACTTTTGACCAAGTGACGTCATTTGTTTATGTTTATGATTCATACTGTTTCTGTTCTAGTATCCGTGTAGTATGAGCATGTGCATTCTTGTCAAAGATTAAAGGTTAAATCAAAACAAACAAATTGTATTATTCATGGAACAGACAAAATCTTTGTTGAAAAATACTTACTTATTTTTAAACCACTTGACATAGAATTTTTACCGTGAAATAAAACTCAATTCTTAATTCCTGATCAACTGAGGAATAAGTTGTTATTAAATTATACTGTTCCCGAATTACAAGTGGTTATTTAAAAAAAGATAAATGACCGAGCTAATTTGTAAATATTGTGAATTGATTAACAATGTATTGGATCTTCATTTAATACTGTGGATCATTATAAAATCACCCCTAGTAAAAGGGAAAGTATTCATAGTAGCCATAGTATTTATAGTAGTCATTAGTAGTTCATAGTATTCATAGTATTCCTGTGGTTGTATTACCAAAGGTTGCTTAATAGTTAAACAAACATTTGTCATATCTTGATAACATAGTTTAAATATTAGTTAAATTACAAGAAATAATTTAAAAAACCACCCTTCACAGAAACCAGGCAAAAACACACCTAAAATTGTCATCAGCTGGATGAAGAGAAAAAATCTTCAAGAGATTTTTATGGTTTATAGCCATCAATGTAACTAGCAATAATAAACTACAACAATCAAACAATCATAAACATTAAGACCTAAAGAGCTACACCTCACACGTATCTATAAATTCCACATCACTTAAGCAATTATTGTAAATGTCTCTATGACAATACAGACTCTAGTATGAGCATGGCAGCTGTGATAAATGGCGGGAATTTTCTAATAATTGGCGCGGAATTCTTGTCTAGTCCAACGGATAATTGCAGCTGGACATCTTGCTCCAGAAACAGAGTGGAATTCATCTGCCACGCCCATCGATACAACAGTGATGGGAAAGTAGTAAATATAAACATAGCATTTTAAATGGGGTGTGCTAATACGTGTTGGTCTCGTCAAAGAGTTGTAAGAATAAGTTATTGTAGAAGGAATTAAAGAGTCCTTGAAGCCTACAGACGTTCTAACTCATAAAACAATTTAAAAACTACGAAGAAAAGATATTTGAACTGCAATCACTTTGGTGTTTGAAAAGAATATTTTGAGATGGTAAATAATTCTCCAGCAGCTGTTTGAAAATACATCAATGGACTCAAGAATTGCCAGACAGATAGTTGCTTTATTCATAAAAAATGCCCCTGATTCGTAAGAATAATTAATATACAAGAAAGTTGAAGTAATTGTTTACAGAAACTAAACCAACGTGCATTTAATATACTTATATATTATAAGTAGTATTATAGAAGAAGTAATAAGAAGTATTATAAGTACAAAACCGTATATTTAATATACGGGTTTGTAAAATTCGTAAATTGTAATTTGTAATTTCTTGTTGGTGTACAATCGGTTTGTAAGAGGCCACCAACATCTTTTATAAAAAGATAATTTATAAATAAAAATACTTTTTAAAAATTCCACGTTTTTAAACGCACTAAAAAGTATAAAATAATTTATAAAATGTTGAGAGAATAAATACTTGTAAGATTTAAAACGAAAAACGTGGGGCGCATGCAATAGATCATAATAGTTCAATAGGTGAAGTTAATTGAAAATCAATATGCGCCCCACGTTTTTCGTTTTAAATCTTACAAGTATTTATTCTCTCAACATTTTATAAATTATTTTATACTTTTTAGTGCGTTTAAAAACGTGGCATTTTTAAAAAGTATTTTTATTTATAAATTATTATTTAGTTTTTAGTCTTTAATGTGTAAATATGTTAAATCTATTTTATATAGCCTCTTAATACATAACCAAAACCCAAAACCTTATTATCTGTAATCAGATGTTTTATCTTTACTTTGAAATGATTGTTTTACATTTTTAGAATATCTCGGGAGCAGAACCTGTACCTCTTAACCTCTGCTCTTCTAACTGTCAAATGTAAGTGTTTACAGCTGACTTAAATTAATTTATATGTTTACATTCTTTTAAATGTAAACATGGAAAATTTGGAAGCCAAAAGGGCGTAGCCCAAGGGAAATATGAAAATGAAATGATGTAATATTGCATTGTCATCCATTTGTGAGCTATGTTTCAAGTTTCAAGTCTCTAGCTCATCGGGAACTTAGTTTAAAATTGATATCAAAATTTGTAGGAAAGCGAGCTAATAGAAACAAGCCCATGGGGCGTAGTCCAAGGGAAATATGAAAATTAAATGATATAATATTGCGTTGTCATCCATTTATGAGCTATGTTTCAAATTTCAAGTCTCTAGCTCATCGGGAAGTATCAAAATTTGCAAGAAAGCGATTTAATAAAAACAAGCCCATGGGGCGTAGCCCAAGGGAAATATGAAAATTAAATGATATAATATTGCATTGTCTTCCATTTGTGAGCTATGTTTCAAGTTTCAAGTCTCTAGCTCATCGGGATGTTAGTATAAAATTGATTTCAAAATTTGTACCGGACAAGAAAGCGAGGTAATAAAAACGTTTTAATTAAAATAAAAAATAAAAACATTCAATAAATATAGAAAAACAAACTCTAAACATCATTTTGGCATTTAGCCTCTGATAATAGGTAATTTATTTGTAACCAATATTTCCTGTATGTTTGGGCGAGTTGCAGGACAAGATAATTTAGTCTGGAACTAGTTAATGCATGTAAATAGATGTCAACCGCAAACCGGCTCAAATCGCAGCTTCAAGGCTTAATTTGACACCACTTAATGTCATTAGGTCCACTGCCCTTCATGTGGTGACATCAAGTATGTAAATTATAACTTCTTTTACAAATTGCAATCGAAAATTTTTGAAATATTTGGAGTAATTTAAATTTTGTTAACAAGTATTTTATTAACAATCTGTTCTATACTAGACCAATAACTAAATGTCATGTCAATTCAACATGATTACACTCCAACGAGTGCACTAACATACAAAACAAAACATTTTATAAAACCATTTAACTAGAGACGATTTGGAAGATCGATTGGATGTATTGATCTGAGCCTTTCCCTAAGTAGTTTCTCTATTATCGAAGAGGTTGACTGCCATGAAATTTGGATGATTTTCTAATTTTCTTTGATATTTTCGCTTCGTGTTTATTTCTTTTTAAATAAAAGGTAATTTTAATGTGATACTGAATTTCATTATTATTTATGCTTTTTAAAAGGTTTGTACCTTTCCTAATCAAATTATATCTGATAAAAGTGGTCTAAAGAAGCTCTATTCGATGGGAGCAAAGGCTAAGGAAAATTAGCACACTTTAAAAAGACACTTTTGATCTAAGTTCAAGTACGTATTTGTAAAGTGTCCCTTTTTTGGCTAGGATGCACTTTTTTGAGGTCAGGTATGCTGCACTGTGTTTTCCTTGTGCTACTTGACCAATGTTCACATTTAAAAATACCTTTTTAACTCCTTGTGGACCGTCCCCAGTAGTACGATAGAAAATATTGACAATTGCTTCAAAACGTGTTTTAGATGTGTTACTTATGTGCAAGGCTTCGTTGGATTTATTTGCATTGGTTCCAAAAATTATCCATGGTTTCTGGACTTTATGGGGATCCTGCAGGTTCCCACCATCCCTGTCTACCCTTGTATTTAAAAGTCAATGGAAGGTTCCATTTCACAGACTATATTTACTTCTATATTTCACTACGTACCAGCTTTGACTTGATACAACATGGAATTACTTATTGTGAGCTATAGCAACTATTATGACCCATCAACTTCGTTAGCAAAAAAAAAAATAATGTAGAAAATAGAATTTTGGACACTGGCTCACTCAACTCCGTTCTTTATGAGTAAAAAATTGGCAACAGTGGTCCATATAGATGGGATGTCTGCTTCACTATCCAATAGTCAATATACCAGTGATTTGAAATCACAACTTTAACCGATTGCAAATGCACATACTTTCAAACCCTTTCAATATGCCGTATTCATTTTTCCAACTGCACTGTCAATTCAGATATCCATTACATTCATCGAGAAATTGATCCATTTATATGCAAATGTTCATAATGCACTGTTCGAGGCAGCATTCTCTAAATCACCAGACGGTTTGAGGTTATGTCTTCGGGCGATTTGCAAGATCAATGAGACGCAGTTAAGCTCATTTGAAATTTATGTATGAAGATGTGGGGAATTTGAAAACGATTCCGTTACCCTTCAATGTTGAAATCGATCCATTAGGGCGGTAACAGATATTCATTAACTACTCATGTTCTGAACAGATGTTCGCAAATCAGGAAGATGGACAGAAATTGATACTATAGATAATTTGATGGATCAAGTATACAGGGTGTCCCATAAATAACCAGCCAAACTCCGTATAATAGTTCTATGGGTAAAAATTAAGACAATATCTAGATTTTTTCCAAAATTGCTTTAACCAGACATGCAAACCCTAGTATTTTTTACATAAACATTTTTTTCTTGAATATTTTCTAGGTAGAACAAGACTACGCTATTCAGGTCACACCTCATTTCGCCTTATTTTACAACTAAAAATCGTTATAATTCAGCTATTTTATTCAATCTCTTTGAACTTGGTGCAGTTTGATGGGGAATTTTAAGTGCTAAATAAAAGTGTACTAGTATTTTTTTTATAAAATCAGCCATTTGTTGATTTGAAGGACATAACTAAAAATGTCGATAATTTTGATATTATGAATTGAAACAAGTTACGTTTTCTAGCATCGTAATTGTCTACCTTAACCCACATACAGTACTAAGTTTCATAAAGATCGGTTGAAGTATTTAGAGATGAAGAGGTTTATGTAAAATATAATTTGTTCTCTATTCTTGCAAGGCTTCTAACTAGGTACTTCAAAACAAATTACCCATGCACGGAATAATAATACAGTAATACGTTCATTCCTCTGGGCAAGACTTAGTGCCGTGAAAACTTGAGGAAAGATTTGTACCACAGAGTAAAATAGTATTAAAAAACTTCCCAAAGAGTAAAAAAAAATTAAAAACAACTTTCATCATAATAATTTAGCTAGGATATTCAGTGATTATTTTATAACCCACTGTACTTGGGGTTTTTACAAATATTAACAAAATTTTAAACTTAGACTAAACAGTTTGAGTGCAATATTAAATAAATATAAAACATAGCACTAAAAACTTAAGACAAATTGCCTTTCATTATTTGTCACTGAACTCAGTAATTCATCGAGGTAATTATATTTCCTGCGAAACATACCATGAATTGTAGAAAATATAATTACCGGTTAAAGTGAGAATTATGATATATCTCACCACTTAACACAGCAGCTATGTTGGCGACATTTTCCTTAATTGCGCCAAATACCGTCAACTGGTGTAGCGTGTTTTTACTCTGTGTCTGTTCCGTAGATGGCGCAGTTTTTAATACTCTGTGTAATTTTCCTGGTCGCATGTATACCGGATATAAATATCGAAATATACCAGCTGATCGTGAGCGTGTTTTCTAACTGGTCACACAGAAGAATTAATTTGCATGCTTTGATTTATGATTAACTAATCGTTGGGATCGGGACTCACCGAACGGTTTAAATAAACTTTAAATTAATAAATAATTTATGGTTCCGGAGTTATTCATCGTTTTCTTATCCCTAGCTGCAAATTGACTTCCGATGTCCCAAATTGATTTTGGGAGGTTTGACACCTCTGCTTATAAAGTACCTACATCGTTCGGCATGAATAAATTTGGACGAGAATCAATCTTAAGCTCTCCATAGAGATTGATAATCTTATAAGAAAGATTAGGTAGCATAAAAATATGTATGAACTATTAAATCTTGGCTTGATGTTTTACACAAAACCTTTGCCCTTGAGTCGACTATAGTTGGTTACATTACCATTGTTTAAAATAATTATTTTAATCGAGCCCCCTCGTAGATTCCAATAGTGAAATACAACTTTTCCTATATACTACTTCTGTTTTATTAGGCCTATTGTATTGTTCTAAACAAAATGTGAAGCCAACGTAAACTTAAGCGCAGCTATGTCACTATCAATTATGTAGTAGGAAAAACTAAAATACAAATTGAACTTGAATAATAGAATAGAACTCTATATGGCTCTTTTTCAACAACTTTGTTATCGGTTAGTTAAGTCACAAACAAGTAATTCTTTTGTCTATGGTAAAATGTAGTCTTTGCTGCAGCCAATCCATCTCAATCCCAATTTACAGTTACTACGAAATAACAAGTAACACTATCTTTGCAACTCCTAAACGATTGAGTAAAACCTATTGCTTTTGAGGAAAGTTCGTCGTGAAGAAGCTAATCTGATCTTGAAAGAATTTCGAAAAGAAATCTATCGATGTGTTGTGTATGCAGTTTACTAGTCTTTAATCTGTTTAGCTTCTCTACATTGTCGTGGATAAGGATGTGATTAGTAGTGGATAAGTACTGTCTCTCTGATGTTCCTAAATACTTGTTTAACCTACATAAAATGTGAGAATTGCCTATTTGTCTTACCTCCTTCGATTTAACTCTCTGAAGGTAGATTCTTTGTATCCAAATATGCATTTATTACATGTCTTCCTCCTGATGTTTCACTGTGCCTTCACTATTTACTTTTTTTGTTTGATTCGATGATATATATACATATTCCATTAGATTAACTACTCCAGTTTTGTGGATCAAGTCCAACACGAGCTGACCTCAAACCGTCCTCTGGCGATCCGCCCGAGAATGTTACTGCACAACTTTTTTGGAAGGCGAATTGTTAATCTTTTTATATAGGTCGCTGAAAAACAGTGTTCTGGGCGAATAACGATTTCCTTGAGTGGTTGCATCGGGGGCGTGTATTCTCAAGTTGTTAGCTTAATTAAAGCTTGATGGGTGAAGTGCTTTTTATGTGTTTTTTTACACCAATTTTAATCTTAGAAATTAAGTAATTATTTGTAAATTTAACTAAGAGGTGAAATATTTCAATTTGATGAGTGAAATTTTCTTAACTTTCTTGTGACGGTGGTTTGATGAAATTTTAAACATTGTTGGTTTTTTTTATATTACAAAAGACAACAAAAATCTTACTTTTGTTTGATATTGAATAACAAATGTACGAATTTAGGAGGACTTCAATATTATTCATTTTTGCACTAACTGCTTATATCTTCGTAAAAAAATTAAATCATCTTTTCCAATTAAAGATATATTGTTATAGGAAGTTATTTCTACGTTAAATGTTCGTTTTGCCTAAAATGACCTACTGTGACATATTAAATTACATGTACACGACTAATATTAAATCTGTTAAAAACCACTTTTATATCTTGTAATTAATACAAACTGTTTAACTTAAATGTAAATTGGGGTTCATTGATACAGGAAATAATCCTTTAAACAAAAGAGCTTGTTTCTAGATGCTAATACATTTCAATTTGTTAACAACATTATATATTAATAGAGTTACGGACTTCCAACTTTTATTTCAAGAAGACATCGAGCGACCGCCGGCCACTAATTAATTAAAATGCGCTGCGGTGGTTAGCCTAGTTTATGATAATGTCAATCACGTTAACAAACAAAGTTGTAAACTCTTTAAACAGACAAGTTTTAAAAGGACAACAGTTTGTATTCTTGCCCTCGTTTTTAATTTGTAGGTAAATTTTGTAAATGTTACCTTATTTGTTGTGATAACAAACTAACCTATCCCAGTCCAACCAAATTTAACCAAACCACCGTTAGAAAAACTTCGCATACTCTTTAATCTGTTCATCCTTGCTTCATTCTCGCTGCATTTCTTGTGGATAAAATATGTCTCAAACTATGCACCATGTTGTCAACGTACTCGTACGTGCGTATATCTTCCCTTCTTTTCCTGAAGAATTGATTTGTTCGCTTAAATTCTTCAATTAAAAAATTCGCAGTTTAGCTTTAACCCACTACTCAAACGGTCTAGGCTATCGGTTTATTAGTGTTAAGATTATGCCTGGTGCACAGTAAAAGAGTTGCAGCCCTCTTTTTATACTTGAAAAGACTTCAGATTTTTACGGACAGTCATAAAAAATCCGATTGACCGTAGTAATCTCGTACGACTGGAGAGCTTTTATCTAAACCAGTCGCCGATCATTTCCCTGTTCGTCCCCAATCCTCATCTGCAAGGGAAATGACAGACTGTGGCGGAGCCCTACACACCTGATCAGACTCTTTTCCTCCTTCCTTTCTTGAATCTATAATGAAGCAAAACACGGCGTCCAAGCGGCGGAATTAATATATTGGGTGAACGATCTAAGTTTCAAGGTCAAATTGGACTAGTTTGGCCTGAATTAGTTTCGAAACAGCTGACCTTGAACTGTCAATTTGTGTATTGATTAACAGATTATATGTTGTCGATTCCTAATGGGAATGACTTCCGATGATGGGACTTGTCTAATTAATGACAGTGGTAAATACACTCTTAGACTCCGTAACTGTGTTGACAAATCCATCAGAAAAGTTACTGTTGAAAGGATAAAATGACGTATTACTCCACACCAGGGAGTTTCGCATCCACAGTGCATGCCTACAATATCCACAATTCGTGACCTTCTACTAGTCGAGTCAAAAAGTATGGATACTCGAGTTTGAGCATTTATTGCAAAGTAACCAGTAGACTTAGAAAAATGAAAGTTACATCATATTTTTACAAATTTATTTCTACGTTTATGTGGGTCGGTTTCAAAATTATTATACAGTTTTAACTCTGCTTTAAAAGTACACGTTTTTCGGCGCTTTTTTTTAACAACGAGTGTTTTTAATATTTTATAACAAAGAAACTACTGATCTAATAGTGATGTAATTTTTATAGCTCCTAGAACATATACTTATAAAGAATATTTATAAGTTTTAGAGTTTTTCATTATTAAAAAATTTGGAGTTTTTGTAAAGGCATTTTATTTCAGGGGCGGAACAAGTTAGAAAATCTTTAGTAGTTGGATTACAGGACGATGTCACCTTCCCAGTGGCGTTATTATAGAGTATATTAGGTTTATATATAGGAGGCTATAGCTATATATAATAGAGCGATAAATCTTCTAACTTGATCTATTCAAGTCAAACGCCTGACTCGTACTTTATAACTCAATCAAAACGCCCCGTTCGAACCATTGTAAATATCACAAATGAGCTACTTCAATAATCAAACATAGCTGATTGTATGTAATTACAATCGAACTACTTTTACCGCTGACAGAATGCCTGGGCAAATTTACGTCCGATTGGACGACAGTTAGCCGATGGCGCGCCTCCAACCGGGCATTAGCGCTGTCTCAAATTGGCCGGACTTGAAAGATGATTATAAGCTTAGGCTTAAAGGTATTTTGATTGATTTGTAATTTTATCGTCCAGGTAAAAACGCAGTTAGCTAAACTGATTACGTCCTACACACTATCGCTGCGTTTTGTGAAAATAGTTTGTAAATTGAAAATTTAGAGGTTAGGTTATTTTGTGTGAGACGATTTGTTGGAAGAGATACAGAAGAGTATTTTAAATATCAAATTTACTGAAAGTTGTAACGTAAAAATTTTTCGTCTAACGTGAACAATCAAATAATGAATACAAAGCTGATAAATGTTATTGTATGTAAATAATAGATGTTTTGAAGGTTCATTTCTCATTATTCGACTCAATGAAAATCGCTTATCGGCACGTGAAAGTTAAAACAAAATGTTACCTACAATCAAAACAATTGATAATCTAAATTATGCAATTAGCAACAATGACTTAGGATGAGATGAAAACAAGTGTATTGTAGTGTTTTTCTCATCACTTGTACGTCGTCAGTTTAATGTGTTAAACGCTGAATTTCAGCCTTTCACGTAACTCGAGCTATAAATATGTTTGCGGTCAATTGTATGATTGCATTCTCACAGCTGACTGTTTTGTAATATTTCTCCTTGTCAGATGCACAGAAGCTACGCTACATCAGCTGATTAGATCTAGAGATCAGCTGATAACCAATGTTGCCTTGAAGCTTCTACTGAACGGCAGAACAGCGCAGCTACATGAAAAGGTCACAAAGCCTAGTTTATTATGCGTGCGTGCCAATTGCCCAGCAACAATTAACTCATTGGCGTATTTTCTAATTAGTGAAATTCTTGGCAATTTATTGGCTTGGCAAGAAAGGACTAGCCCTAATTTAAGGATAATTGAAGAAGGTGAAAGTATTTTTAATTTATCGAAATTGTAGGGCCTCACTCTTGGCTTTTTGACATTCACGTGATTCTATCCTAGGGTAAAAGAGATTTTTATCTCAATCTCGTAGATGAGTAACGGTTATTCCATCCACTTTTCGCTTAATCGATTAGTTCGACCAGTTCTCAACGACCTTTTGCACTAGTCCACTGACACTAGTAGCCTATCTTCTTGGTGTTCGTTGGTAAAGCATAACCATCATATTTCTGGATTAGTTTTTGTTATTAAAAGAAATCTATTTATTTAACGCCTGCCTACCTATGAATAGTCAAAGATAAAAATTACAGTGTTTGTAACTCTTTTGCAATTATATGGAAATACAATCAACACAAATTTACTTCAATAAAAATAACCACGATATAATAGATGGTTGTACTAAGAGTGCAATGGCTGTTTGTGCTCGTAATACACACAAGACTTTTCCTACCACCATAATTAACTTATCATAACACAGAGATTAACTTTTTAGATGAAGATAAAATGTTATTTAGGTTATGTTTTTTATTTTATTAGCATTAGCTTACATGTTTTAATTTTACGTAGGTCTACCGGATCCGTGGCTGTGGTTGTTGTAGAAACGAAAACAGAGAAATCAGCTGATTTAGCGAGCGGCAATGATTCCCGCTCTTGAGCGTAAATGAGCTATTTTGCGCCCTGTTTACAGGTATAGTAATGCGATAATTTCCATGCAGTGGTAGGAAAAATAATGTAATTTTTTTAATGTAAGAAAAATAAAATATTTTATTGAAACTGGTGAACCTATTACTTTAAAACATAGAATTTTTAGAGATTGGAGAATTTACAGCACCACAACCCGAGGATGTTAATTTTATGGCGAAAATAAGTGAACAATGAGTGTTAAATTAAAAGTCAGCTTTGTTACTGACTAGATTAGCTTAATCTTTAGCCAGGATCATTATCAAGGACAGTACTGTATGTCACAACAGAAATTAAAACTTAAACTGGAACATATGTATCTATGTTTTGAAACCGGCCCTAAAGCGATAGTGAAACCTTGCATAAATCTTTTCAGAGCGAGATATATACTTCCGATCATGACTTGATGAATATATTATGCTTCTATTGATATAGAGAAGACATTTCAGCTTAAGGCTGTACGTAACTTACCTGTCAAACCACAAGGTATCCTGCTCTAGGCAAAGCTGTCATCTAGCTAATTAAATTTTCAACAAACTATGGAGTAGAATACTTGATTAACAAAGTCAAGTGTAGCTCTGACTAAATAATGCTCTTGCTCTCCTTGTTTGGTTCATAATTGTGTGTAACAATTAAATAATTTCTTGACTCGCATCGAATTTGCCACAGGGAATAATCTATTACCGTATGTCTCATGGTAAGACCTGGACCTGGTACCCATCAAGATTTTAAATGTAAAGCCCCAGCGAGTGACACCTAGTTTTAAAGGACTTTATAATATAAGAATCAGCTCAAACTAGAGGTCTTTATCTGTGTGAACACTCTTTCTCTAAATCATCAATTCTTGATTGCCGATTTTAGATTCTACATTTTAGCTTGTTTATGTTTTTCCAGTTCTTGATCCTTGATTCACCTAATTTACATCTACGATTAGACGGTAGTGTCAACTTAAAGACAAAGCTGCGTGTTTTAGCAAAAACAAATTGGATCTAGAGTAGCTTTACTTAATTGGATGCGTTTTTTGTCATAATCTATCAACGAAATATTTATTAGATAAGCAGATGTCGTTTATGGTGAGTATAAACAGTTTGGTTCTCGCAGGAAAGTTGTGGAAGCGCGTCGACATATATACAGTGCTGCAGACTAAGTTGATGGGAGGACCGATGCTACTAGGTGTCGAAAGAGATTCATTTCTCTACCCCGTTCTGCATCATAGCATCCAATTCCGACCGTGTCACTCTAAGAGTACAGACGGGTTGGTTACTTACACCTCAGTAGCGGCCTTTGTTCTCCTTTTACTTTTGCATGTAAGGGTAAAGTATCCTTCCCACAAAATGAGGAGGAAAAGCTAAAAATATAATCGTAAAACATTACAAAATGCCCTAGCTGCATATGCCTAATCTTCAGTCAGTGATGATACTATTTTTAACCGTATCACCCTGAAAAAACACGTTTTAAAATACACGTAATCTATACTTATTTAATACGCAAGCAGGTTTTTTGTAACAATTACTCCTCCAAAACTACTGAACTAATTGACACGTTTTTGGTGTCATTGGAAAGAGCGTAACGTGAAGTTGTACAGGAAACTTTCTTTTTATAGAAATAATTAGAGAGTGAGGCCCTAGGGTCCTTTAAAGTTTCGTATTTCTTCATAAGATTAACATGGGAAACAAACATTGTTTGTTATGAAACTCCAGCTGTTGTCAGAAATTAAAAGTGCGAAGAAGAACATTTTGCTAATTTAACAGTTTGCTACAAACATTTACTTACTTGGTTGAAATGAAATATTTACAATTTTAATTTGGGTTGGCGTAAATATTACATTGGAAAAACGCAAGAGAGCCTGGATAAATTGATATACTAAAAACAAAACTGAATTAACACTGTGCTGCATTTCTTAGTAATCATTGAAAGAACCGATTTGCAAACTATGGGAACATTGGAAAGTCATAGAACACCACCAAGGATAAGAAATAGAAATAATGTTTTTTAGAATTTATAGTCGTTATTATGTACAACCTAATGCGGCTATGAGTAAGGCTATTTGTAGAAAACAATAAAAACAAGATCAGCTTTTGAAAAATGATAAGATATTTACAACAAATGTTGAGTATATCGATCTGTTATATACATCTTGAGTATTTCCATAATCTTTGAGTCTAATCTTTTAAAGTCATCAGAAATTATGACTGTTATTTGTTTAAAATAACGCACAGGCGATTAAGTATCACAGGATACTTAGCAATTGCTCGAATTCGAGCAACAGGGACACTAGTACATTTTAAACCCGGACAAAATTCTATCGAACATTTCCTTCAAAACATTTTGCATTGCCACAATTGGAAATGTGCTCACCAGAATCAGGGCATATCCTGAAATTTCAACAGGTTAAATCTGTTTCCACATTAGATTGAATCTTTTAATGCATTGTTGAAACACTCACCACAGAACAGCTGATCATGACCTCATCTCCCATCATGCACTTCGCCGCTCCTCTTTCACGAACATGTTCACCAATTAACAACCTATTGGCGATCATATCGAGACTGACTGCTGGTTAATAACTTTAATGTGTTGGTATTGAGTGGATACTCCCACCTATGTAGTGAGCATGTATTGTAAAGAGATGATGTCAAACTAGTTTTTTTAAATCGAGGTACGCGACGCGACGAGGTGGGGACGCAAAAGAATATAATGTTGTCATTGTGTTTTTCTAAGAAACAGTTTAACATCCACCATTTAATTGTAACTTAAATAATTAAATACTAAGTTGTCAGTTTAAGCATAGTTGAAACCTGTTTCCATATACATTTATTGTCGTGTTGAGTCTGCTGGTAAAAATTTGAAGGGGTAGAATGTTCTTTGTTTACAATTTATCTCTTATAAACTCTCACACTCTCATACATTTAAAAACATGTTTCATCAAGATCAATAAAAGTGTTTAAAAAATATTTAACTAATATGTAAACAATTGGAAAACTTATATACAAAATGAATATACGGTATCAGCAATCTGACATATTCTTTCCCCCATTAGCTTGTCAACAACCTTTATCATGGGTAAACGGTGGGAATAACTATGATATTTAATAAGGAAAATCAAAAAATCCTCAATAACCCTTGAGCCGTAATTTTTACAGGAATGGGGGGGTTGCACTATTGTTTAGAAAGACCATAACATACTAATTTTAATCAAAACCAAAGTTTTTCAATAAATTCCTTTTTTTATTTTATGTGGTTTTTAATAAGAAAATAACAAAAGTTACAATAACTTTTGAACCATAATTTTGACAGCAATGAGAGTTACATCATTTTGTTCAGAATTTAAAGGGATATAACATACTAAAATTATATCAAAATCGTTCTGGCCATTTCCTAGAAAATTCGACTGTTCTATTAATTTATAGAGTTTTATAGAAAAATCACCATTGAAAATCAAGTTGAAAAAAAATGGAAAAACATACTTGGAAATATCATGGACTAATACCTGAGGATAGTAAGACGGATGTATCCACTCAAAACACACTAAAATGTTGACGAAAACAATAGTAATTTCTCCTTATACTATGGTATAAAGGGAGAAAGTAAAAGTGTGAGCACTAAGAAGTAAACATTAATTTACTTAAGGAAAAAAGACTCACTATTCATAATACTTTATATTGTATAATCTGCTCTGAGGTATAATATAGAAACAGTGTGGACGTAACTGCGTGTGTCTACTGAAGTTTCCTGCGCTCCTGATACCTCGGAGGTCCTGCCCGCAACCTGCTAGAGGTTTGGAATACCATCACCAGTGTGAATCACTTCCCCAGTGTCATAAATCGTTTACCGGTCCGGTACCATTGACTAGTAGGCTACACACGATGTCGTGGTATCTCTTCCAGGTGATATCTGACTATAACACCTGATCCAACCTATGCCACAAGAAAAAATACAAAATCCTGATAATTTAATTATTTTTTCCTACCACCTGACAAAGTGGGCTTCCTTGCACTGATAATAGCACGCCAAGTACAGGTTAAGTGTAAGAGAGGGCCATGTGGCCCCTGTGGCCCTAACTTTGGCTGATTAAATAAATCATTTTCATTCATTCAAGTAGCTAACTGCTGTATTTACTTACTTTTTAGTAACTGTAGGAAAATATAATGTGTAATTCGAGTGCAAAGTGCCACTTTGCACACTAGTTACACACAAGTATAAATATTTCTTTTCATTTTGTTTTGTGGTTGTTTACTATTTTATTCATTACTTAACTTGATCATGGCCCAAGAGCCAAAACATGTTAGTTGTTTGGTAAAATTAAAATAATAACTTCAAATGTGTTTTTCTTTAATTATTTATTATTAATTACTATAATATAGCCAATCTATAAGAGTAAAATGTATAACTAAGGAAAACTTATTCCTTGTTTTGCAGTAAATTCCTGTATTGTTTTATTATTTATAAGTCGACAGTTCTTTGCATTCTTGACGTGCGTTTGTAAAATAACAAATACACTGCATATTTTAACCTACACTAACCTAACCTAACATGAACTAACTGCCCAAACCTAGCCTGATAAGAAATAAGTTATTGCAGCGTCCAGTTAAATAATCAACAAACAGTCTTTTTAGGTTTTGATGAGTTCAAACAAAATCACTTTCAGCCTTCTTGTACAGAAGCAGGGGTTGAGAATTATCTGCAAAATAATCCTTGAGTGAAAGGTAGTGAGTTTCGGAGAAGTTGTTACAAATAAACTTTATGACTACAAAATGTCCGCGGTCGTACGCTATACTAAATATATAGCTAATATATCAAGATAAGATCTAATTACTTAAACGTAAATAATTCCTTATAGCACCACACAATGCGATAATTTTAAAAGGTTTAAGAGTAGTTATTTTATACATAGGAATTCGATCACCGGCTTTCACAAACTTTCAACAATTCCAATTTTTGTTGGTAAAACCGTTGGGTTCCTACCCAATGGACCATTTCATAGATAATATATACAATCGGTAAAAAGTTGAAGACAGACACAGACTGGTAGATGACATGTTATTTATGAAATGGTTCATTGTTGAGAAGCATAACCTGCGGCGATGCTGACTAGCAGGGCATTGAAGTGATCTTCTCATATTATTTCGAAATTGTGCTATAGAGACGATTAAATCTTTCTAATAAATAAACGAATGACATCCGAAATTTGCTAATGTTAAGGGATTTGCTTAGCAGACGACTTTGGGTTCAAGAATAGTGGAGTTGTGGGAAGGATGTCTAATTCGGCTGGGTCGAATTGGACAATATTCTAAATGTTTAGGAAACGTCTAAAAGAATGTATACATTTCCGAATTCGTTCTATCATAGATAAAACCTACTCCATTAGTAGATTTCTCATCCTTATGGAACAGCTTAAGCCAATTTTATTGTTAAGTTCTGTCCGGTGCACTGTAGATGTCGTGTTTTGCTATTTCAGTCATTTAAACCCTCGTTCAACCAAATAAATAAATCAGAAACAATAACTCGTTCCCTAGTTATATAACTTACCATTAAAGCACAAATCACGAAATTAACCCTAAAATAATAGGAACAATATTTTGTCGACACTAGCGATCAGTGTCACCGAAAACTAGACACGAAAACGAGCTTCAAAATGTACAATAGAGTCATAACACCTATCCGGGAATAACTACTCGCACGGGCCACATCATATTTGCACCGTAAACTGCGTTAAACACTTAATTCCTAGCCTTTCAGCGTAATATATACGACCGACCCTTAGCCTGCCTGACCATAGACTAACCAATACAAGTAGACTTATAATCCCATTGTAAATTTATAAGCTCGTTTTTCGTGTCTAGTTCATGTCCGGTGACACTGATCTAGTGTCGACGAAATTTTGTTTCTATCATTTCAGTGTTAATTTCACGATTTGCGCTTTACCGTTTGGTTAAACTAGGGGACGAGTTATCGTTCATGATTAGATCATTTTATTTGACGCGGTTTTAAATTGATGGAATAATAAGAAATGAATTGTAAACAAAACACGACCTCTACAGAGCACCGTACAAAACTACCGCAAATTGTCTTCAGCTGTTCCATACGGATAAGAAGTCTACTAAGGGAGTATGTTATATCTATGGCTCAACCCTAAGACTGTCCCACAACCCCTGGAGAGGGTGAGGTCCACGAGAGCTCTGGCCCAGTGCCCAGGAGCCCAGAGGTATATATGGCGCAGGAAGTCCGCGCCGCGTCCAGTCGTCATGTCCCCCTCAGTCGCGCTCGTCCTGCTCCTCGTGTCCTCGGTCCTGGCCCAGGACTCGTTCCTGGAGACCGCCCGCGCCGCCTGCTTGCGACAAGGACATCTTCTACCCTGCGCAAAGTACAAGATTGCCAACTTCGTACATAGGATAGCATCTAGTCAACGCTCCTTGGATGTGAGTTCCGATTTGTTGTGGTTTAGACTGGAAATACATTTTACACCTTTGACTAGTGATATACACCATTCCTATGTTTAAATTGTAGCTTGAATAAAATGCCCCCGCCGCAGCAAACCTGCTGAATGCGAATTTAATTTTTTCTTATTGGGTTTACACTCAAATGTCTCGTCAAAAATGTATATCTCACTAATTTTCCACGTGAAGTATATAATTCCCATGTTAAGCGATTTTCTACGGATTGGGACGGACTTTTAATTTAGATTTGGTTAAAAACCCATAAGGAGATCTTATATTTTCAGCTATTTTTAAGGCAATCTTCAAACTTATGGACTTTAAATTGTAAACTTGACAAATTAACCCCGATCAACATTAATTCAGGACATATAATTTTGTGGGATTACTCAGACCTGGAAATGCATTACCTATCACTAGGTTTGATTAGGCAGTTTAAAAATAAAAAAACCCTGCCGCCTAGGGTAGAAAATTGTTTATTCTAAACTATAGAATTTGTTAATTTGTTCTTTGTAAAAATTCAAAACGTTTGGTAGTGAAGGTCAAGTTTTAGTTGTCTATTCTACTACATAATACTCACTGTAATAACTTATTTTGATTGAATAGCAACATAAATTCAAATAGCATTGAGTATGCTGATTTTGAATATTACTCCGCATACAATTTTCGACCTTGAACTTTTTGTGGAATTTAGATGATCGTTATACTTTTAAAATTGTACACAGCCATTTAAAACTAAATTGGAGAGCCTGGTTTTAACTTAATAAGTCAATTTGTACTTATATTTTTTAGGTTAAAGGTAATTTGAGCAAAAAGCCTCTTTAATATTGTCAATGCATTTTTTGGTCGATTACTTAAGGACACCCAGTCTTTATAGTTTTACATAATTCCATCGGTATAATTTATTTGTTTTCAATAGCAAAATGAGCTGCGATACTACAAAGTAAGTACAAGTATATACTTGATACCCTAAATATAATTTAACTAAAATTTGTTTTAAATGTTCAATAATGTTCTTTTTAGGCCTACCTAGGTATTCAAGGTATTTGGATCCTTTGAATGTTACATTCATTGGTGAAATACACATTGAAATAATTACTTTTAAATTATTTGTGATATGAATTTGTTTATTATTTTTTGTAAGTGGTTATTTTAATTAAGCCTTAAATAACTAAAAAAAAAAACTCATTAAAGGTACTGAAAATTTAAAATTTATCTATAAATCATTTGACCCATGAAACTCTTCTTTTCTTTTATCAGTATTCGTATTGAATTCATAACATCAATTCAAGTTGTCTATTTAACAGTTCACCATGATACTAAATTATTTTAGCGTTGTATTAACAATAATATGGTAATTTAATATTCTGTCCATCTTCCTATCTAATTAGTTTACACAGTACTCTAAACGATTTAGCTCAAATATTTCTTTAACGGATTTTTGCAATCAATGTATAAATTATTTAGTAATGTAGTAAATGACCACAAATATCAGGAACATATCAAACTACAAACCTCAAATTTGATTTAGTCTTGGAACGGCTAAAATAAAAATCATTAAATTCTATGGAGTAGTTTTTTTAACGCTAATGTAAATAACATTAATTTATTATTTTCGAAATAAATGTTTTTATGAAAATGTGTACTTATGGTAATGAAAATGTCGATTATTCTGTACAAAAATTATTTTTATAAAAGTAATATACTGCATATGAACACGGGTTTTTATGTTTAATTTAAATCTGAAATACTTCGAAAATTAATTTTGAACCACTTTTTGTGAACAGTCTTCAACCTTTTGCACTTCCTTAACGAAGTTTCGTTAACATTTAAATTTAAGTAGGTACACCATGTTTAAAACCTTTAAAAATTATCAACATGTATAATAATAATACTAAAATAGGCTGAATGTATTTTGTATTTATTTTCATATTATATTGGATATTTTAATTTTAAAATCAAAAGAACCAAATCGTTTAACATTTATAGGGAAAATAATCAAAAATAATTTGTAATTCCCAACAAATATTTCGTGTGCATCTTTTTATGCTCTGGTGAAAAAGGCTCACGATTTGTTAACGTTTAAAATCTACATTTTAGACACAATTTTTTGAATAGCGTTAAAATAATTGTTGATTCATTCATAACACATTACATTTATTAAATATTAAATTTGCAGTCACTATAAATCAATTAATTGAGATGAGAAGTTAATTACCACTGAGTTAACTATGAATCTGATTTAAATTAAACTATTAATAATTAGATTTTAGAAATGTACTGTATAGAAACGATGTTTCTGAATAGTGGCATAGTTTCTTAAAACGTATAAACCAACACATGAAGCATTAACTAAAAATACTGCAAGGAAATAATTAAATAAATACAGTTTACATAACTTATATGAAGTCTTAAATGAAACCTTAGGTATTTAAACGAGAATATATCTTTGTTAATAGGATATTTTAAACATTTTTAATTATTTGTAAATTTTCAGTTGTATTGTTATTTGGTAGCCGTAAAAATCTCCTTTCTTTAATTTTAATTTAAAGTGTTACAATGTGGTTTGGTCAAACTAAACTTTGATCAATAGTCATGTTATTTGACGTAGTTGATTTTTCTAGTACATAAAAGCTTAGAGTGAGAATTCCAAATTGTTTACAAAGTGTTTAACAGCGCCCAGTTTGACAACAAACATTATTATTACCACTTAGTTAAATACCGACATTTATTATTTTATTAAATTATTAGTTAATAAATGAATATAAAATAATATTTCGTAACGATTGTTATACTAAAACTATTACGGTATATTTTGTTTTGTAATTTAAAAAATAAATTTTACAATTATTTTAATTCATGTTTTAATTGTTTTAAGTGAAGTATGTGACTTATTATCCAGTAAAAAAAATTTGTACTTAGGTGATATAAATATGTATAATAACGCTATGTGCATGCTAGAAAAAAATCTATGGTAAAAATAATTTACAATTAAATGTTAATAATAAATTATTAGCGATAATACATAAGATTCTTACCTATTCCATTCTATTGATATTTTACATAAAAAGAAATTGAATAGTCGTATAGTGAATGTGTTTCACGAGATTAAAAATAAAATTCCAAACAATTAAAATAATACTATTGTCATTTATCCACATAAAACTGTCACGTAAAACCTGCAGACTAGAAGAATATCCATTTGTCCGATTGGATTTTTACTAAAGAATCTCTTTAAATATCATACTTATTCTCTATTTTTAAATAACATTATTTTAAAGAGTACTGATGTATTATGCTACAGGAAAGTAATAACATTTTGATAGCTTAGTATAAAATAAACAGTTTAATCAAAATATTATGTCCATAAACAATTTATTCTCCATAAAATAACATGATAATTTTAAATGTACAACATTTTTGAATTTTCCCCTTGAACATTAAGTGCACAGCACTTCGATATACCTAATAATTTGTATTTAAACTATAAAAATAGTTTAGAAAGAAATTACGACATTTAATATTTTAGGACAAAAATGGGAAACCTCAATATTACCCCATACACCACAGTTTCCATAGTCCAATCATGCTGGTTCGCAAAATCGGCAGAATAAACAAAAGGTTTACACTTTTGAACCAAATTTTATCATTTCGGTTGATTTTTGCTCGAGTTACCGCGCTAACGGACACACATGCCGTACTTTGTGTACACAGCCCCTCAAGTCATATTGATTATTCATGACTAGAATATATAATTACCAACATTCTACCTTTCTAACTAGATAAGTGACTCTTCGGCTGAACTTTAGCTCTGCTTGTAGTTAATTTAAAACTACGAAGAGCAGTGAAAGGCGTGATGTATTTCTGCAGTTGGCAACACTTTTCATTACTTCAGAGCGATATATTGCTTACAGTGGCAACCCTGCATGCAAAATACTTGGTCCAATCTAGTCATATAAGTTATGCATTTTCTCGCATGTTAAGATTTCATTTATGACCTTTATGCAACTAAGTTGAAAATGTAATGTAAGCTAGGCTGTAATTCAAAATAACGAATTGCTAGATTGAGATGGTAGTTCCACTAATTGAGAAACTTCCGGGGCGTTAAACGTGGTAGGAGCGCGGTACTTCGGTCCATGAGGCGCACGGTTTCAAATACTATGAACTGTCTATGACTATGAACTATGAATCATCATGGTTTTAGCAATTTGCTTACGATAAACAATTTTCTTTACTGTACACATAATTTTTTATGAAAATGAAAAAAAAAACTAAAGAGGAGTAGTAGGCCTACATGAAAAATGAAAAGAAGAAACATAACTTAACAAATTGCCCACCCTTTTTTGGAGACTCGTCCTACTACCGTATGATGTATTTGTGCAGAACACTGAACACCGTTCATAGTCTATCCTATGCATCCGCAATCATATCTTATTCGGTTGAGTCAATAATACAGCCAAGTAGAAAAACTTCCGACTGCTCTAAATGATGGAGAAATTCTGTCACAATCACGACGCAACCGTTGCAACAAAGATCCAAAACTATTATTTTACAATTCGGCCTAACCCACATATTCCTCACGACCTTCTAATAACTGGCTTAATTTATTGACAGAGCCTTTAGAAAGCGAAACACGCGAATAAAACTTAAAGAAAGACTTTCGCCAGACCGGTGAAGCCAGAAGCAGGTTCCGTTTTGGGACAGACAACTGGACTGGTCTGATTTTGTGCAGCCGTGGGACAAGTTACAAGAACTTGAGAAAGTGGATTAGATTATTTTCTACACCACAAAACGTGTCCCACATATTATTTGGGAAAGCAATAATTTTACATAAATCCAATTTTATTGCAAACTCAAATCATAGACAAATTTTTGGTGCTCAAATATTCGTCAGTTATTCTTCTAAAAGAGAACTTTATTTGATTCTACCGTTTGTATGAGCACCTGTCAGGCA
The DNA here is from genome assembly GCF_028750875.1 of Macrosteles quadrilineatus. NCBI lineage: Eukaryota > Metazoa > Arthropoda > Insecta > Hemiptera > Cicadellidae > Macrosteles > Macrosteles quadrilineatus. The sequence continues at coordinate 196,257,205 of NW_026542594.1, forward strand.
AAAGCATTATCATACCATAGCTTCCTCTATGCAAGGCATATTCTATCCCTATACCTCTATGTATACTTCTATATCTCTATACGTCTTCTACTCCCGCTAGTTCATTCCCTAGGGAGTAAAGAAACTACTTTAGACCCTTAACGCATATTAAAACAGCTGTTTTTATTGCAGTATGACGAAAAATACTTCATACCTATACACAGAAAAGTATCAAAATATCAAATACTTATAACGATCTAATCTAAAAACAGATTTCACACATACAGAACCTCCTGGTTCTTCTACAGCGCAGGCTGTCGAACATTATAATCTCATAAATAAGAACACAGGACTCGCCCTAGGGAGAGGTGGGACTGATCAGCTGATAGGGAGGCGGCACAACCCAGCTGATAGCTGCAATGTATCAGGCTTACCAATTACTCGCTTGGACTTTCAAAATTTATATCGAAAATCTGTTATTTTCCCCTCAGCTACTGCTTTATCAGGCGCCACATCGTAAAATTACAATCCGACATGATTTGGGATCTGGGAATCTGGGTAACTAGACTATTCTCAAACTGCGTAGAATGGGTTGGAACTAAGTGGAGTATCTATGTGCTTAATACAAGCATTGTTTTCTCTGCAACGTCCTATTTAACCGATTTTCACGATTAAGGTGTTATTTTAAAACTTATGATCCAGCGCACCTGCAAATGGTGATGAAAAGCGTAATTTCTTTAAGGGCTTATTTATTTCTAGAGAACACTTTAAAAGATCCAGTGCTGCTTACAAACTTTCTTTATGACGGTTTAATTACTCAATTAATTTTACAATTTTTTTTTACAATTGTTTAATTACAATTACTTCACTAGAAATCGAGAAAACCTGGCCACAAGCTCACATACTCTGCAACTTTTTACGAAGACACCTAAATATTCCGGTTCCAAATTTTATAATAAACTTCCTAAAGAAATCAAATTAGAAACTTCCAAAAATAAATTTAAATCAAAATTGAAAAAGTTTCTTATCAACAAGGCTATGTACTCCTTTGAAGAGTTTTAGTTCTTTAAGTTATTAGTTGCTCTGTTTAATATCAATTGAAACTTTTGGTTTTAAAATAATTTTATCTATATTTTTAATTTTGATATTTTCATGTGTAAACTTTCATATTGCACTGCTTGTTTTAATTTATTTGATCTGAAAAGCTATTAATATTGATGGTATGTTATTATGCCATGCATGATAATGATGAGTATTTTAGTTAGTTAGTTTTATTAAATTACTCTTGACGCCATTCCTGTATCTATGTATTGTACTTTAATGAATAAAGTTATATGAAATGAAATTAAATGAAATGAAATTCAATTCAATTCAAACAATTTTATTCATGCAATTTTTAAATTAAGTACATAATCCCATGTGCCATGCAAAGCACGCGCGGGATGAAAAACACATTTTTATTAATACATTTCATTTTCTGGCAGCAAACAGTTCATTTTTTTCTTCTTTGTCACTTTAACAGAACAGTGATTAGACATTTCCTATTGCAACAGTTTTAATCATATAAATAACACTTATGCTATAAATAAACAAATTAGAATAATTTAATAAGAACACGGTTTTTAAAAAGACAATAAATTCTACATGCAAATATAAATAGTAATTTATCTAAAACAAAGCTAAAAATAAGTTACAGATTATTTATGCTATATTATGATTGATAGAAAACAACAAAGCTTTTGACTTTATCACAGACCTTTTATCATTATAAACTTCATTACCGAACATTTTTACATGATGTTTTACATGATCGTACAAATCATTATGAATTGTAATCTAACACCAACACCTGATACTTAAGTTGAATGTTTAACCAGTCAGATTGTAAGTCTAGATTCAGACGAAACTGTTTATAATAAACGGTATCAGCATTCTGACACATACTTTCTCCCATAAGTTTGTCAACAACCTTTATCATGTGTAAGCGGTGAGAGTAAATATACAGAAATGGGATTTGTACAATTTTGTTCAGAATTTAAAGGACTACAACATACTAAATTTTTATCAAAATCGTTCGGGCCATTTTTGAGAAAATTCGATTTTTCCGTAATTTTATGGGTTTTTATGGAATAAACATTAAAAATCAAAATTTTAAAAACAAATATAAAAAAAACTCCTGGAGGGGAAGAAAGTAAAGATTATTCCTGTTATGATTTATTTCATTTTTTATTTTATTTAATTTACATTCCAACGGCAAAGACCATTACAAAAATGATTACGATACTTAATCTTAAATTAATAATTAAATATGCATTTATATAATTCAATAAATAGATATTAACAGGAAAACAAATAAATATATAAATAAACATTCAAGAGATCAATAAGACAAGAAACACAACTCAATTTACATGCACATTGATTAATAAATATTCTAACCTACCTATATAACAAATATAATAACCTAGAATCAATTTTATAAATTTTATTTTATTAAATTTTATTTTTGATTGGTACCATGAGTTTAAAGTTGAAACAAAATTGTTTAGATCGTGTCAATTAGGATGGCGTGTGTGGGTTGAATGATGGAAAGATTCCCAACAACATTGAGAATCACACTATACGCTAGTGTACATTCATTTATAGGTAATTAGTTGATGAGATGGCCGTGCAAAATAACAGAAGTGACGATGGAAGAAGTGTTATTTCGCACACACGTATCCCACTGGCCAATGTAATTGACACGATCTACACTGTGCTAGTTTTGGTCCACCCTGGGGGTCCATTCCCAGTACCCGCCATGTCTGACGAGCCTTCCCCTATCCGCCACCTGGGGAGGCGCCCGATAGGAGACTAGCAACTCCACACGGGAAAAATATGGTAGAGGTGGGCGGAATCATTTCTACAATATTTAACCCTTCTAATGCCAGTTAATAAATTTATAAAAGTCACAAAGCACGATACCCGTTGTGGAAGGTGGTGCTAGACATAGTAGTTTCCAAAGACTTCCTAACTTTTTAGGGATATTACATAACACTCTTCCAATAGATAAGAGTAATTTATATTTACAAATAAAAAAGCACATGCAGGGTATTATAGTTCTGCTGCTTCCCAAAAGGTATTCTAGCACTACTCCCAAAGATAAAAAATGACTCCGGAAGTAAACATTTTGTGCTGTTATAGTAAAATAAGAACCTTGTATTGAGAGACTTTCCAGAACGATCATCGTTAAGAAATGTTAACATAAGTGGAAAACGTAATAGATACCCTACCCACCTGATACAGGCCACCTCTAATACTTAACCTAACGTGACTAACCTATACTGCCTATGAAGGTGTAGCCATAGAGATTAGTTATACCTACTAACTGTAGGGGTATTTTCAAGAAGAGAGAGCCTGATCAAAATAATGTATATCCTCGAAAATGCATTACTCCTTAATACAATATTCAAACGAACGCAATTCATTTAATCTCTATAGGCACACCTGTAAATAATATTTAGTTGACTGCAATATATATTAAAGGCCCAGTTTTAAAATAGTAATATGCACCTTAGTACGTTAGTAAACTGAGTTAATATCCTGACAAACTAGAAGTAAACCATTTAAAAAATATTACGGAGCCTTTCAAAGATTTAATAGTAAATTAATAATATTAAAATTTATGGAATAACCCTTACTAAGGCCAAGATACCAGCCTAAACATATGACAATTATTATGCCTACTAAACCAGACAAAAAGCAGTGTAACTCAACCAACCTGTTTTCTTAAGAAGTCACAGTAGGTTTCTTAATTTAATATCAACTAAACTTTGCAGCTATCAAACTCTTTTCACACTATTCACTGCTCCGACGTTAACAAAAGTATAACATTGTTATATCTTTACAAAATATATTTTAATTTAAATTGTATTTCAAGTCACTCTTTAACCATTACCAAGTACTAAGAAATTTCATTTAGTAAAGCCAATTCATAGAATCAATGTTGGCAGATATTTTTCCGTGTATCCAGGCTAAATTAAAACACGTAAATTTTAGACAAACAAAATTAAATGCTTCCTACCTTTGGTTGGCTTCAGCTGAAATTTGACCGATATGATGTGAACAAAGGTATTTATATGAATTTCACTTAGGGTTTTCTCCAATGCTTATTTAAGAAACCTTTATATCTTTACAGCTATGTTACTTAAAGCTCCCAGCTATTTATAATGGTATGGCCTACACTATAATTAACCTGTATATACACTTATTTTTTGTTTCCAAAACCAATATACCAATGGACCCATGCATAACCTCCTCTAATACGTATGCCCATGATTTAGCCAAACCCATGTGAAAAATGTCTTTTTTATTTAACTTTACTACCAAAAAAGTAAGTTAAAACCAAAACTTCAAAAGGTTAATAGCTTAATCTAAATATGCATTCTATTTCAAAATTAATTTTGTTTTGTATTTATTTTACACGAATTGTACATTTTTACTGTCTTGATTTAAAAATAACAATTCCATATTGGTCACTTGCGTACTATTTTTATTTCCCCTTTAATAAATCTGTACGATAGAATGATTATTTAATTTTAATCAATTGCTTATGGTAAATTAATCTCTTTGCAGCTTGATGAAGGTGTTCACATCATATTGGACTTTTTTTTAGCAAGACACAAGACACAAACAATGAAATAATGTATACAATTGCCAAGATACATGTAACAAGAGAATATAATGTTGCTTACAATTACGTAGGCACAAGAAATTTCGTAGACTAAAAACTGTCAGCGTCGATTCAAACAACATATCGATATTTAAATCATCCGGCTTGTTGTTGGAAAATATAGAAAATTGCGTTTCTCGATAGTCTTCTTTCTGTTGATATTTTAGTTAACTGGCCAACAACACCAACTGACTAACACTTCTTCCCTTCACGCGGTTGAAATAGTACCAAATAATTCGATGTATGTTTCTACATATAAGGTACTTCGAACCGGTAGAACGTATTCGTATAGTAAACCTACCCGAAGCCTGGATACAAGAAATTATTTAACACCTTAAACACTCAGAGATATAAATTCTTACCTTTGGTACGACTGCAACCACTAACCTGAAAACAAAGTTGTTTTTACTATTTATGTGTTTAAATACGCGTTAAAAGCTTATCAAAGGTACATCAACATATTTTTTGACCATAGCATTTTTTATACAGGAGGTATCTTCAATAGTGGTTTTATGTTGTAGGCCCTATTAAACTATCGAAATTATAACACGTAAAAGGAACACTCTCCAATAAAATTGGAGTCAAAAAGCCTGCTTGAAATTCCTTCTAAATATTTCATTGCCAATGACAATTCATAGAAATGTAAATTTTACTTGAAATGCAAATATAAAAAACGAGAATTAATTTAGAGTTTCTTAAAGCTTAATAATTCAGGGTTTTATTACAAAAAATATTAAACAGAGCTTACGTAAACATAGGAGATAAAATATCATATTTTGTATTTTGTTAAGAATATACCAACGAAGTATCTTAATTTTTGTGGCTTTATTTGGTTGTTGATGTATTTTTATCAATAGGCCTAATAACATAAAATATATACTATTTTCTTTCAGGCTAAATCACAGTTTAAAATAAAGCTCTTAAATAAGCTTGTTAGTAATTATAATTCTATAAATAAATGTGGCCCTTGTTTGGGCTATGCTATGATTCTAAACTCCATCGTAATTGGAAATTGATTAACTCAAGGCTTAGTCACAATTTAAATACACTGTCCTTCAAAAACTGTTTTATTATTGTTAGGCTAAGATTAATTATTTATTTATTTACATCCTAATGGCAGCAATCATTGGTAATACAGTCCTATCACGTTAGAAATGATAAATAGGGCCAAAATGTAAGCTAACTATCCCTAAATTTTATGAAACTAAAATTTTATAAGGGCTATTTTTCCCGATTATGACTATGAAGGTCGAATAAAAATAACTATGTTAATATTTTACCGAAAAGTTGAAAATATGTAGTTGCAAAAGTTTGTGAACTTAGCAAGAATATCAATTTTATCATTAGAAGTACCGTTTATCAACACTTCATTCAGTTTTAGTAGGCCTAAATAAAGCACTGATTCAGCGAAAACCTAAGTAGTCATTTTCTAAAACAAAATAAGCCGTATGAATCATAGAGCCATTATTTAATCATTCTAATGTACGCCAGACTAGGATATTATCATAAAACAACAAGTAGACCATTGCGTAATCAACTGTGGTTTAATTTTTTCAGAAAATTTAAGCTTGTTTAATAATGCTGAATAATTGAAAGTACATACCAGAATTAATTCTGCAATGAATCTCCAGAACAAAGATGCATGTCGTCGCAGGAAAATCTGCATAAATATTATCACTGAATAAGTCACTTGACACTAACACTTTAACTAAATGTCTACTAATACACACTAACAAACACTACGTGATACAGATACTGACATTCACTACAAGGTCACGAATACTACGAGTAGTAACATGAAATACATAATACATCGTACAGTTCAACGACAGTTACGAGACAACAATGGACCAATAAGAAACGAGCACGTCATGCGAGTAGGGGACTCGCTGATCAGCTGATCAGCTGACAATGAAATAGGTTTTGGTTAGTTTATTAGCCAACGTTTTAATGCGCTACAATACAATGTATTATAATATTATTTATTGTATTATTTATGGAATATAATTATGTACCCTATGTATGTATTATATACTATTTAAATTAATATAACATTAAAATAGGTAAATAGCTCGACACGAAAAATATATTTCCGTTACAATGCAATTACGAAAGTAATCAACAGTCATAAGTAGTATTATTTTCACTAATAGTTACTAAATTAAAAGTAATATAGTTAGTAGATAGTAATATAGTTTAATGTAATATTTAGCTCAGTTCCTAATTTTGTGAATACCATTATTAAATTGTGAATATCGTAATACTGTGCTCATGCTATGATTTAAGAAATGTTAAATTTAATTATGCTGTATTATAAAAGAAATGATTGCGTTTATGCATGATATACATTCGGATTAATAACATTGAGAGTGTATTACTGTGAAATGGGATGAATACGACTGTTTTTACCTAGAGTATTTAACAGCAAAAAACTATAAATTACATTGTTAAACTAGAGTCTTGAGCGTTGTAGCACATACTATAGAATATGTGGTTTACTCTATAGTCTGTGGTTGTAATTTTCGACTACGGGTCGCCGGCGCGGGCGCGTTGTTCCACGATCCCATTGTTGCGACGTTCCGCGATCCCAGTGACTAACGCGTCGCAACAATGCTGACGAACAGATGTTATCAGGAGTTTGTTGTTGCTGAAATTTATCGTGGGAATTTTCAACATAAATGCTCGTATGCATATAAATGTTTGTTATTGTAGAAGAGAAATAAACTAGCTTTCTAGCTATAACAGTTAGGTTGCAAAAGTCATATTTTAAAACGTTTGGATTTACTTCTAATCTGCAGTTGCTACAGTATTTTACAATTGACCACATTTAGTTGTACTGGCTTTTATTCAGTCATTTATTAAACATACACCATTACAGATTTACAGTTACTCTTGTACGATTAGCTGGATATGGTTTTTATATTTTTCTGTCCGATATACAGTACATTTAACCCCTTTTAGGAGTTTAATACTAGTATAACACCATTATTATAACATAAACCGACTTAAATGGCTTAACAATTGAATATAAGCGGTATCAGCATTCTGACACATACTTTCTCCAATAAGTTTGTCTACAACCTTTATCATGTTTAGGCGGTGAGAGTAAATATACGGAAATGGGATTTGTAAAATTTTGTTCAGAATTTAAAGGACTATAACATACAACAATTTTTATCAAAATCGTTCGGGCCATTTTTGGAAAAATCAGATTTTTCCGTTATTTTATGGGGTTTTTATAGGAAAATAACATAATTTACAATCACTTTTGAACCGTATTTTTTACAGAAATGGGATTTGTACCATTTTGTTCAGAATATAAAGGACTATAACGTACAACAATTTTTATCAAAATTGTTTCGGCCATTTTTGGGAAAATCCCTTTTTCCCGTTATTTTATGGGGTTTTATGGGAAAATCCCCATTAAAAATCTAAATTTATAAAAACTGAAAAAAGCTATCAAAATTGTAAGGACCATAACATACTATGTTAAATCAAAACAGAATTTTTTTTAAATCCTATTTTTCATTGTTTTATGGGGTTTTTATGGGAAAATAACATATTTGACAATAACTTTTGAACCGTAATTTTTACAGAAATGAGATTTTTACCACTTTGTTCAGAACATAAAGGGCTACAACATACTAAATTTTTTTTCGAAATCGCTCCGGCCATTTTTGAGAAAATCCAATTATTCCGGTTTTTTTATGGGAAAATCCCCATTAAAAATCAAAATTTCATAAAAATGAAAAAAAGCCTGGAGATACCATGGATTAGAACCTACATACCAAATTTCATCAAAATCGGACCACAGGTGTAGTCCCTAGCTCTGTATACATCCAGACACACACAGACATCACTTCGGAAACCACTTTTTTGGGTACAGGGGGGCCCAAAACGAATATATCCAATCAAAACTCAAACTCGAAAATTTTGACGAAAACAATGCTTTCTCCATATACTATGGTATAGGGGGAGAAAGTAAAAAAGATTTTAAATGGATTATAATTTGTTATAATTAATTGCAGCCTGATTGAGGTAGGTAAATACTGTATCAGTCTTTATGGTGTAGATATCGATCTTTGAGTAGTAAAAGGGTATCGCATTATCATCTCTACCTTGTATTTAAGCTTTGGACCTTATTAAAATGCACGAATTGGGTATGGGCCCCGTCGTTGGTTGATATGATACCAAGTGGGGAAAATGAAGTCTACGTTTTTATTTGAAAGCTAATTTTATTTGCATTAAACTTAAAAGCTAGAACGCCCCTGATATCGATTGAAGCAATATCGTTTTGTAAGACAACTTTACAATAATTAAGGCTGGCAATACTTTTTGAGAACCTAAGAGTATTAAGTGTGTCGTTCATATAGAAACGACAATGCAACAATGTATTTCTCGAGTGTGGTTGATACATCTTGAATGTAGGTTGTAAAGAATGTTAACAAATTTTAGTATCACAGACGTGTTTATAGTTACTTTATAGATTACCATGTGTTTTGTACGAAATACAGAAGTCAATGTACTGTTAATACTGTTCAATGAAATGGCGACCATACATAGTAGGTATTTTAAACCAAGTATGAATGGAGATGAGTGTAGGATGAGTGGCGCGATCTTGTAGTCTTGTTAGTGACTAAGACCGACATTCCTTAGACACAGCTGTTAATTAATAGCCCACACAGCCAATGGCAACTAAGGGACCTAAAGTTTATAGTAATCCGAACCACATGTTTTCCTTGATAGTCTATATACGAATTGGTCTAATTATCAGGATAGTACTGCGGATAGTCGTAGTACTCACTCGTGCGGACGTTAATCCACACCAGGGAGTATCGCATCCACAGTGCATGCCTATAAATATCCACAATTCGTGACCTCCTAGGACGACACCACCCGTCCCAGTCGTTTATAAAGGACTTAAATAATTTGTATGATACAAATTTCTCCCATAAAAATTTCACTGGCGTAGATAAGAGACAAATATTGTAGAGATTTTGTTAAATTCTGTTCGTAAACAGCCAATACCAAAGAATATCGTTCAATACGCGTGTAATGAACTGCACACTGTACTGTACTGAACAGTAATCAAATCACTAGGTAGTGCATTAAGCTATTGGCGCAGGGCAAGAGGCATTCGCATAGCAACTACTGTCAAGGGGTGGGGGGGGCGCTGCTTTTGGGTTTGCCCAGGGCGCCACTGACCCTTAACGCGGCCCTGATACCAACTTTGCTGGCGCATTTCACCCATACGAAGTACTTGACCCCGTTCAGCAAGTATACAGACACTATTTACCCAATTCTACAGTACCGGGATATCTAGACGTTTCGTACGCCGAACTATACTAATGTTAGTTTCACCTCACGCTGTCTGCGCCCCAGGCTAGATAAGGAGAGCAGGAGAGGAAGTATCATTATCTCCGATGACCGATGCCGCGGAGTGGGCGGTAGTACACGTTCTTCACGCCTTGATGGTTGACAAACAGAACTGCAGGTGTCATGGTCACTTGGCGGTTCAGGGAGCTGAAATGACCCTGTAAAATGACACCCCGACGCAGAAAGCTTGCAAACTACCTCTTGTAATAGTCCGGTGGCTTAGGGCTTTAATTTACGAATACCGTTACCTGGTGGATAAAAGCACCAAATTTGGCATGAAGGTACCTTAGGGTATACTAATAAATTTTAGCCTAGGAGCCCTTTTGAAATTTTAAATATTTCCACACACGGCACCAAAATTCAAAATGGCCGACAAATACGACAAAAACTACCTTTAAAACAATCCATTCTCCTGTTAACTCTAAAATATAACTTAAATCCAACCAAGACTCTACAATACAAACCGGAGACATACTAAATTATATGAAAGAAATCTTATGTGTGTCTGTGTGTGAGTGGGTGGGGGTATGTGTGTGAGTATTTATGTAACGAAACCTGTACTGGACATTGCGCAAAAATGGGCAAACCAATTTACTGCAAATTTGGTGTGGACTTTGTTAGTATCATATGTCAACATTTAGATCTGTTTCCTTTTATTTATCTATTTTTATAATTTTATTTAGTTTATTTTTACAATTTTCATCTATTTTTTTTAGATCTACAGGGTTAGGCAAAAGTATGGAACCCCCCAGTTAACTTTTTAACGCGTTGCAGTACGAAAACCAAACTCAGCATATATTTACACAATAAAAATTGCACTTTTTATCAAAGTTACAACTTTGCCTCAGCCCCCAAAATGGGGTATTTTGGGGGCAGCCCCAAATTTTCAAACTTAAAAACCTATAATGTGACCGCTCATTTTAAAGGGTTTATCAAGATAAATTGAATGGTGAAAACCATGGGTCGATATCGCACCCCTAATCAAAATGGCAGCCATTTTAATTTAAGATGAGCAAGCAAAAGATAAAGTCTGGAAGCCTCCAGTTAACTTTATAACGTGTGGCAGGGGGAAAACCAAACTCGGCACATGTTTACAAAATAAAAAAAATTACTTTTTCATTATAGTTAGAACTTGTACCCGGCTCCCAAAATGGGGTATTTGGGCGCGGTCCCAAATTTTCAAATGTAAACACCTATCATGTGACCCCTCATTTTAAAGGGTTTCTCAAGAAAAATCAAATGGCGCAAACTAGAAGTCAATATCGCCCCCCTAATACTACTTACTTACTTTCCGTGCCCGGAAATCAGACTTCGCATTTCCAAAAATTAGCTACCGATATGGCTTTGTCATTCGCATGTAAAAGATCATCAAATGTGCAAGACTGGTCTAGGCGTGGGCAGATCAGCAGATGGCCAGGATCCTGGACAGCACCACACGCGCACAAGATGTTTTCTTTGTCTGGTAAGAGACCCCATTTCTGCATGTTTGTCCTGCATTTTGGTACCTCGACCCTAATTCGATTTAGGGTCTTCCACACCGTGTAAAGAAGGCCTCCACCAGGAGCCAGTTCCTCCCTGGCTGGTAAGGAAGGGTTAGTCAACGTGGCCTCCCACCTTGCCACCCGATTGATTGAGAGTGATCCATCCAGGACTCGTGTCCGTGATAAAAAGCTCTTTCTGGACCGAAGCTGTCACTCTGCAGCAGGTTGGTGGCCGTGTAATGGGTGACGAGGGTCTGTCTTTTGCTTAGTCCTTTCTGCGTCGGCAGCGACATCACGTCGGATTGATGGAGGGGCGATCCCTATGATAGGATAGTTTGTGTACTGGGGTTGGTTTCAAAGACCCAGTTACAATCCGAGCCATGTCATTGACTGCTATGTCAACCTTTTTTGCATGTGACGATGCATTCCATACTGGTGCAGCGTACTCCGCAGCCGACACACTGAGCACTAAAGCTGAGGTTCTGAGGACATTAGGGTTAGCACCCCAGCATCTGCTGGTGAGCTTCCTGATGATATTATTCCTCGCTGAGACTTTACCTCTTGTCGCAATACAATGCGCCTTAAATTTCAGTGTGCGGTCCAGTATGACACCAAGATATTCCCCCCTAATCAAAATGGCAGTCATTTTGAAATATGCCTTATTAACTTTGTAACAGGTTATAGCTGGAACACTAAACTCTACATACCTTTATTAAAAAAGATAATTCACCTTTTTGCCAGTATTAAAATATTAAATTTTTAAAGTTAACTGGGATTATCAAGACTTTATCTTTTGCTTGCTCATCTTAAATAATTAAAATGGCTGCCATTTCGATTTGGAGTGGGATATTGACCTCTGGTTTACACCATTCAATTTATCTTGATAAACCCTTTAAAATGAGCGGTCACATTATAGGTTTTTAAGTTTGAAAATTTGGGGCTGCCCCCAAAATACCCCATTTTGGGGGCTGAGGCAAAGTTGTAACTTTGATAAAAAGTGCAATTTTTATTGTGTAAATATATGCTGAGTTTGGTTTTCCTACTGCAACGCGTTAAAAAGTTAACTGGGGGGTTCCATACTTTTGCCTAACCCTGTAGATCTAAAAAAAAATAGATGAAAATTGTAAAAATAAACTAAATAAAATTATAAAAATAGATAAATAAAAGGAAACAGATCTAAATGTTGACATATGATACTAACAAAGTCCACACCAAATTTGCAGTAAATTGGTTTGCCCATTTTTGCGCAATGTCCAGTACAGGTTTCGTTACATAAATACTCACACACATACCCCCACCCACTCACACACAGACACACATAAGATTTCTTTCATATAATTTAGTATGTCTCCGGTTTGTATTGTAGAGTCTTGGTTGGATTTAAGTTATATTTTAGAGTTAACAGGAGAATGGATTGTTTTAAAGGTAGTTTTTGTCGTATTTGTCGGCCATTTTGAATTTTGGTGCCGTGTGTGGAAATATTTAAAATTTCAAAAGGGCTCCTAGGCTAAAATTTATTAGTATACCCTAAGGTACCTTCATACCAAATTTGATGCTTTTATCCGCCATGTAACGGTAATTACACTAAGCCACCGGACTATAAGTGTGATGCAATGCAAAGTAAGCGAATTTCCATTTGTCTGATTGGATTTGTACTAAAATCTATATTTACAATAATGGATATCTCTGCAACATATCCTGTAACATAAGCTGAAAAAGCTATCCTAATAGGCCTAGCACAAAAACCAATCTTTTTGCCCTTCTTGGCGTCAAAAGTCTTTTTGGTGTGTCTTAATAGTAAAGGATGAAAGAAAGAAATTTGCCAAATTTGATCAAAACATATCCATAAACAAGCAAACTACAACAGTTTACATGTTATCATTTAGGAAAATGTAAAAATTTTTATTAATCTAGGCTAAAGTTTCATTTTATTTTAATCGTCTTAGTACAGGTACCTTTAATTCTACAACAACGCTTCAACATACAAAATAATTTGTTTTTAAGCTCAGCACGATGGTTTCAGAAAGAAATTGGCATTTTACCCTTTTAAGGGGGGAAAAATTGAATAAAAAAATAGAAACATTTTTACAACCCCATTAAATTCCATTTCCATAACCCGTCCTGTTGGTTCGCGAACTCATTCAAGTTTATTCAGCTCTACCCGGGTCTAGGTGTTACCAACGGAAATAGCTTCCTCCTGAACAAGGGAAATCGTTAAAACATAGATACTGCCATAGATTAAACAGGAGTATGTTTAATCTATGATACTGCCTGCCTGCGAAAATTCCCTGAGCCATTAGGCCTACGATATACACTACACAGCTGTGTTTGAAGTTTTTCACACGCCATTTGCAGGCGCAAAACTTGAGTCTTTCCTCCAGAGTTTTGAATTTTGAGGTTATGGACAAAAATTTAATAATATTATTGTATTGTTTCCACTTTTAATATTTGATGAAAACACTTATGTAATATATAGCAATATACCACAATGAAGTAGATTTGTTCAACAATTTTATTTACAATCTGTTCAGTTTTTTTAACTTTCAGCAAATACAATAACAATTGATAAAACGCTAGTAGTTAGTCTCTATCTCTACCCATCACAGATCTGACTTTAAAATGTTTCAATAACAAAAATAACAATAGAAAATTTAAATCAAATCGTGAGCTGAGGTCTAAAACATGAGTTCTTTTCAGTCTGTATGTAGTGGGAATGATTTTGATTTTTTTTTACTAATCCATTTAACAGCTGGTAACAAAAATAGGTACCTAGTAGACGAAACATATTTACCCGACTTAAGGTAAACAGCTGTTATTTAGGAGCTGGATAAGTTATTTAGTTAAAATAATTTAAAATCAATGATTAACTAGATAAAATAGGTTTATTCACAGTTATAATTTCAGAAATGATTGTTAAGCTGATTAAAATTAAAATTTAAAATTCTTCTAGTATAAAACAGATTGTTTAATACACTTTTTATACAACCGGAAGATTTTAGTTTATATTTTTAAGTAACAATATACTGTACCTAGATCGAGACCAAGCTAGGCAGAAGATTAACTGTTTGTTATTCAAGGAATTCAGTAATAATGGTTTAATTTACCTCTGTCAATATGGTCCTTGCGTGTAGTTTGTCACTACTGCAGTTTCGTGCTCGTGGAGCACATCTTCAGGTGAAGGTCAAAAAGTTAAAACATTTTCCTCACGTGAAGAGGTCGTCAATTTTTGAAATCACACCGAAAAACACATAAGACACGAACGGTACGAAAAAAACATGTATAAACTTGGCCAATACATTATAAACGTTACACACAGGGTCCGGCGCCAGTAGAAGACAAGTCATGACAAGGAATTCAGCTTGGGAATTAATTTTTACATATCTCCATTTTTTGTAATATAATAACAGCTCCCAACAACAGACATTAAACTCATTACAAATAAATTAAAAACATGTATATGTGAAAAAGTAAAAATTTGACATAATTTGCATAGTGCTTTGTAAAAAAAAATCAAACACAAAAATAAACCATACATAAGGAACATATATTCAACATTCTGCAAGCTCTAGCAAATTGCTGATATAGTAAACCAATAGAAAGTAGTAGGGAGTCTGTAATACAAGAAGGTTGCCTGGGGGGCAGAAAACCACAATGCGTAGTTTAAAATTACAAACGCCCTACTATACATAACTACATAGCGTTAGGAGAAAGTTTTGTAACCTTTGTTTTGTCAAATTTTTCAAACTTAGGTTATTCAATTGGAGCTTTCTGAATTAGAAAAATTTTATGAGTAACTGTTTGTAAGAGCGTGTGTTAAGGGCAAATAAAGATTTTTTCAGGGGGACTATGGTCATATGTATTTTGATCTGTGGGTGGGAGGGGGGGGCAAATTGACCCCTACGGAATAAGGACTAAAAAAGGATCTCCCCACCAAAAAAAGAAATTAGATAAAACACTTAAAATTCTTTTTAGGCTGTATGTTTAAGATGTAACTTGCGATCTCTACCAGAAATAAGTTACCTTTTTTTATTTTAAGCTATACATTATTGCAATTGAAAGAATCACTACCATACGGTATTCACTTGTAATTTTTCATCAAACTTTTATTAGCTGCTTAAACAGGTTAAAGTTATACTGTTCAGGTCAAGATAAAAGTTGTGACCCCTACAAAAACTATTACCGGTACAAAATACCTTTTTAATGCTATACAAATGATGAAGAGGTAATTTTTTTTGTTACAGCTAGGTCCGCTGCGCCTAGTGTCGATCCCTGGAGGAAACTCGACCCAAGATGAGCTCATGGCCCGAGCTGCAGAGTATGCACCCAGAGAACCCGAGCTTCTGCGGATGTTCAAGTATGGAGTGCGGCAACTCGACCTGTTCCTAAACTCTCACGGGTTGTCGCTGCCTTTAGATTCCGCCGGAGCAGGACCTTACGTGGTACATGACGACGGAACCAGAGTCAACACCGTTGAGGGTAAATATCAACTAACTTACGAGTGTAGGGATTGAAAAGATTTCTAGTTATGATGGGTTTGGTTCAATTTGGTACTTAAAGATAGAACTCATACACTACTTACCGGTAACTTTTTATTCACACATTCATTTACAAAAAAAAAAAATAATAAAAATTCTTTCTTGAACCAAAGTCTTTTAGTTTCTACCAATTATTTTTCATACACCAATTTGATCTGTTGTTTACTTTTTGACGTTTCTAAAAGATATTTGACAGAAAACATTAAATTGCTATATCAAGAATTGTTTCAAACTGAAACATTTTTGTTCAAGAAAGTATTTTTGTATTTGTTTTAGGTAAATAAATGTGTGACTGGGGAGATAAGTACTTTTGCATGGGGATTAGTGGATTGGTGATAAATTAGATAATATTTGAGTCAAGTTTAATTGATTGGGTCTTCCAAATTTTAGTGTGAAAGTTTTAGGATAAGTGCAAAATATTTTGGATATTTCTTAGAACTTTGTTGCCAACAATTACGTGATTGGTCTGGTAAACGTTACTAAAATTTAAAGAAGAAAATACATTCAGATTTTCAGGTGTAATTTAGTTTACCTTTAAATACTTGATTTAAAGTCAACCATTTTAAACAGTCCTAGGAGAAAAAAAAAACAATACAACCAACTTAATTTTACAGCATGAAAATTTGCTTGGTTACAAAAAAAAGAGAGGTACAAATGTTGGTGTACAGATTGATCGATAGTTTAGCATAGTTATTAACATTCTAACCTACAAATATTGACTTGGATACTGAAGTAGACATTCCATTTATGTGCATCAGCTTTGGCCAGTTTTTGTAGTCACAGAGCGACTTTTTTGGTGCTACATGTTAAACTTTCTAACAGTTTTTGTGTAAACAACTTGGAATGAAATAGAAGCTCCAGTTTGTAATCAGTCCTTCTTTATTCAGCCAATTTTAAATATTTGGTTTGTTAGAATGGGGTACTTTAAAAAGAGGGAAGCAGTTTCAGAAGAACTGAAAGCTTGAATTAGATAACAAATATCTTTAGAAACTGGGAAAAATTACGTTTTAATTTGTTACGGCTAGTTATATCGTTACTTCTGTAACCAAAATTTCCAGCTCAATTTAACAGTGCTTTCTTTTATTGTGAACTGGCTCCAGCTTCACTAATGTAATGTCTACTCCACTGTTTCCATAGTCAACCCTACAAGAGCATGCTCTAACACTCTTTCCCGACAGCTCGAGGAATCCACTCCAAGAAGAAGCTGGCGTTGCTCTTCCCACTTCTTGTCATACTCAAGTTCGGCATCATCAAGGCAATCCTGGTTCCCATCTTGTTAGGGGTGTTATTCATTAAGAAAATGATAATTCTGGGGGTAATGGCTCTGCCTTCGATACTCTCTGTGATCAAGGCTTGCAAGATAGTTCCGCCATACCACACGGCATACCATTCCGCGGTATACCAGCCGGTAGAGGAGTACGGCCATGATGTGACGTCTTACGGAGGACAAGGTTACGGCTACGGAAGCTATGGAGGTTACGAAAGTGGAAGTTACGGGAAGGACTGGGGCGCCAACCAACGGAAGACACGGTACGGAAAATCCACCATGTCTTTTGCAGAACCGGAGCCATTTCCCCAGCAAACGGAACAGCCGTAAATTTAGCTAGAGTTTTAAATCTGATTTTGAACATTCATTACTGTCAGAATGTTTCAAGGTTATACTTTTGAAATATAAATTCAAATTTTTTGGTTGAATCCAAACTAAAAGTCATTTTTGGACCAAAATCTTGAGATTAAACTTGCAAAGATGCTTGGTATTAGTTCAAAAATAAAAATAAAACTGACTAATTTTATTTTTGAAATGTGTTTACTTTGTGTTATGAAAGTAAATTTTCTGTTTTGTTTGACTCCAAGCAAAGCATATTCGAAAAATATAACTAAGAAAAACTAAGTCGACATGCAAAACACACTCAATGTGTTTCAATCTTATACAACTTACAATTTTCTTTTATTTAGATAAATTCTTCAGATTTCACAAAACTTTCAAAACTAGTTGAACTGACAAATATCTTTTTAGCATAGGATTGCCAAATATAGTAGAATAACAAATCTATGTAGTAACTTGTACTAACCAAATGTGCTTTATACATTAACATTGTATGCATTGCTTTTTGCTTCATTAACAAAATATAATATTTGCTAACTAACCTGAAATAGCACAAATCCCTCACAACCCAGCACTTATGTATATATCAAACTACTTTATTTATTGTACATAAATTTGCAATTCATTTATTTTACTCAACTTTTGACACAGATTTTAACATTGGTAATTTTTCATCTTGAAAAAAAAATTACCTAAGAAACTTACTACAGGATTTTTATAGAAACTTCACTAGAAAACAAATCTTAGAATCCTATTTTTCAATTAATTGTGCCATTTAAAAATAAAACCATAACACTGCCAGATTAAACTTCATGTTTGAATGCAGGATACAGTTTCAAACATCATGTACATTACTATCCATAGCAAACATCGTAAAACTTGTTTTGTGGTTTCTTTTGGTGTACAATCTAGAGAAACCCATCCTCTCTTCTGTTTTCTGATATCTCCATATGATTACAAACATCTTTTTGTTGCCATTACAAACATATTTAACTAATAACAGCTGATTTGGTTAACAATTGAAATTAATCAAACCTGTCAATCAGCTGATGTTTCTTTCAGACTAATTGGGTTATGGCAAATTATTTCTAAAAATTTCAGACATTACAATAATGAATGTCATCTCTCGATACTAGAGCTATAACTAAATTATTTATTAAAATCGTTTCAGGAAAATAATCTATTATAGGTGAACCTTGTTAATCCAAAATCCAAACAACACGATGAGGGGAGGGGGGGGGAGTTTAATGGACAAGTAACAGAAAACAAACGTTTAGACAGGGCCGTATTTAGAATCGATTCCCCCGGCGACTCTCACCAGAAGTGCCCCTTTATTTTCTGATTCTTCAAAAGGATGGAACTTACGGGTTTAGAAACACACATGGTAAAGCTTCAAATCGATGAATTGACCTTTTATTTCCAACAATCCGATCGACAACAAGACCTAGGTTACTAAGCTAATAAATAAGGCTATTCTTTTTTTAAATAATAATATTAAGGGGTCTTAGGTCTTAGCCAGACATTTTTCAATTCTTGCGGGTCGATTAACAAATGTTGGCGTTCGGGCATCGGATCAAAATCGGGTGGTTGTGTAATTAATTGAGAGACTTTAATTGGTTTATACAAAATCTGTAATCACAGCCAAATTGTAAGCGTCTTCTGTGGTCACAGTAAAATCGAGGACAATCTGCCGCGGTCGCTGAGGGATTTTGAACATTTTCTATGTTCACAGCAAAATAGTGAACATAGTTATCATGCGCGATTGCGGAGACATCATGTTCGTCTTCTGCGATTGCAGGCAAAATCATGAAGGCTATGGCCGTGGAGAAATAGTTATAAGCGGATAAGTCATCTTCATCTCCTCCGATGGCGATCACAGGGAAATCATGAACACTATGGCTGTGAGCGTGGAGACATAATCTTCGCCTCCTTCAATTGTGACAAAATCTTGAAGATCTTCCGAGTTTGTGGGGACATGATCTTCGACTCCTGCGGTCACGATAAAATCCTGGATATCTTCTGTTATCGCGGATGAATAGTTACAACTCCTACGTTAATGGTGAAATAGTGCAGATCTTTTGTGGTCGCGCAGATTTCATTAACGTCTTCCGCGATCGCGGCGAAACAGATTATCGGTGAAATCAATTTATCAAGAAAAAAATTTTAGGCCACATGTGAGGACCTGGCAACCGCCGTCTCCGTCGTTAGGGAAGTACGGCCAAGCGTTTTTTATCTTGAGGTGTCAAGGATTGTGTATTGCACTAGTTTGGATTAACGAGGTTCGCTCCGTTCACAAAGCTTGGTGGTGGTAGCGTACTTGTCATTGTCTGTGCCGAAGTGTACAGTGTAGTGTTGTACATACAGAGAACGGCAGAGCGGCTCAGGCTCGAGGCAGAGGCAACCTCCATCTCATCGTCCCGCTCATCATAATGGCCAAACTGATGAGCATCAAAGCTCTCCTAATTCCGACGCTACTGGGCGTCGCTGCCATCAAGAAATTCATCATTCTCACAGTGATGCTTCTGCCCTCCATCATACACAAGCTGAAGGCATGTAAGATAGTTCCCCATTTGGTGCACTACACCCCCCACCACTCCCATTCCCACGAGTTCCATGATGATTACCTACCTCACCACGATCACCACGAACATCACGACCACCACGAATCTTACCACCAAGGAGACATCCACAGGAGGTTGGCACATTACAGGTCACTAAATGTATAGTCCTCAAGGTTTGTATGGAAAGATATTGAAAACTAGTGATATTGCTGACTTGTTGGTAAATTAAACAGAAATTTGTACGCTTATTAACATTTTTTTAGTTAGGTATGTATATCTTTGAAGTTCCAAAACTCAACCTTTCTCTCCTATTAACTTATCTTTAGTCTGTCTTCTTGTTCAGTCTTATTTTCATCTTTTTGTTTACCTATTATAAGTGTTGGCCCTTCTCTCGTGTATCTATTTCTCGTTTAATCAATGTTTCGATATTCCTTCGTATTTTACTATCCTTTCTATGTTTTTTTGTGCATAAATAGTGGAGAACCAATCGCCAATCTATTGGTATGAGATAATTCTATAACATGACGGTCCCACGGTAAGCTATAAGTTTACTAAGTTAAAAAACTAAAAACTTCTCAGAATAACATTTTCTGTATTGGTGGAGCGAGAGATCGCTCTAAAACGCTGAAACTTATTACTTAGCTAAGTAAATATTTTACTTTATCTTCAAAAATCTTTCAAAACTTGATATCTTTCTTTAAAAAACCTTTATCTCCTACAAAAATTTCAAAATACTATATTTCTTCATTTCAATCTTTTACTTCATTCTGTAAATTTAAATCTATCTCTACTTCTTTCACACTGTATAAAACGCTCAATGGAAAACATAACTGAAATTCTCAGTTTATAAGTTACCTTCAGCAATATCATTGGTTTATCTAAATGTTGGTACTTAATTTCAAACCAAAGTCAATACGTAACTGCAGTCCTCATAGCTTATTTACCTCTTTAGTGTATTCTTCGATTTTCTTTACTATTGTACGAATATTTCTAATTTTCAATGTCTCTCAGTATATTTGTTTACGAAACAAATATACACACTTCTTCCCTAGTCTGTTACTATAAGCTACATTCACACAATGCTTACAGCTTTTGTTACTTCTTTTTTTCTGTTGTATTTCTCAAACATTGTGACAATGCTTTTGCGTAGCACTTTTAGTTGTACAGTTTGTGCTTAAAAAAAATTGTGTTTTTGTTTTACCTTCATTTATATATTTTCTTACATAAATTTTTCAATATAAAAAATTGTGTATTTTTTTAAGTACACAATTAAACTAAACCTTGTTCTATTTTGTAGTGAAAATAGGAAACTACTAGATTTGTATATTTTGGTCTATGACCTACCCACTTGAGGTAGATTTTCTGAAAATGTTTAAAAGATCAGCAATTTTATACATTTACTCTTTTACATTTATTTTCAGTGTATAAAATAATTAACATACTACTCTATATAACATTTGATTTATATGCAAGTTATTCTTTCCAATCATACTTATTAACCAGGTGCCATTTTTACAATAGAATTGCTTTCTTCATTTTGATTACTTAAGTTTGTTAACCTCAACTCATGCTTTTACCATTACTATCATGAATATCACATAATTTGAAAAAAAATAAATAATTGTGTAGATGGGCTAGTTCAAATGACTTTGTTCAATGTTCAGTTCTATAAAACAATTCATTACTGTAATTTTATTATTTGCATTGATTTGATCAATCAATTTCTTTTCTTTTTCAAGTCTTTGCTCTATTATGTTACTTGTAACTCTTCTATGTATTAAAATGTTTTAAAATGACTATACACTTTATGGTAGTACAAATGCAGGAATTACAATTGGAATTTTGTACCAATGTAAATATTGTGTCATTACCAAGGTAAAAAATTATAGGTAGTACATAGCTTTTACTAAGTAGGCCTATTTATTTATTTAATATTTAAGGTATTTATTTATTTATATACAATAAATGTTTTGTTTATTGTAATATTGTACAATATATTATTGAACTTGTTATGCCTGTTATAACTTATTAAAAAAATATTTTGCAATTCATAATGGAAGTTTAATTACCTAGTAGAATCATTGTGTGCTTGACAAGCATTGTGAAAATTAAAACTTTCTGGTAGACGATTTGACGCAGTGCTGCTTGTTGGGTGCTAAATGAACCCTGAAAGTTATCTCTAACTATTCACTTATCTTTCGCCTACAGTGGCGTCATTTCACCAAATCCTTGGGGGGGGGGCAAACACCGGGGGGCATGGGGGATATGGAATACCCCCCAGTAAACAAGGGGGGTCCGGGAAAAATTTTGCAGTTTTGAAACAAAAAAAGAGGGGTTTAAGCTTATTTTAATTGTCAAAAACACTTCAAATAAAAATAAATATGAGTAAAATTTATTTAAATTTAGGCAGAAAATTGATGAAACTAAGAATTATTGACAACAGACAGAAACACAATAATTTTATGTTGGTAAGTTGGTCATCTAAGAAACGTGATCAATAGTTCCATGATGTATTAAAATTATGTTTGTTATTAGATTCATGACCAATTTCTCTTCTACAACATTTAGCAGTGAATACGGTTGTTCATAGCCTATAGTTTATAACCGTTTATTTTGGTTTTTAAATAAAATACAAGTATTTAAGAACTTAAAAGCAAATCAAGTTTTATCACCAATAAAATAATTTGACACAAAAGTACAAAAGGTTCTATTTAACTATATTAAATTGGTAGTCTACAATGTTCAAAATAAATTACGTAAAATTTATACGCATGTACGATTTTAATGCTTGAATAATTCATAAAAGTAAATGACAAAGCAATGCTTCTAAAAAATCTGAATTTGTATGTATATATATAAACTAGAAGTAAGTGGTTTATTGTACAGCACCAAACAGAAAAAGTAAATGAATAACAAAACTACTAATTTATGTAAACTCAAAATGTGCTGTCTAAGACAATAAAACAATAATAATTTTTGTTTCAAATTACTGTACAAGAATATACAGATTTTTGTCTGCTGTGCTTTTTAGGATTTGACAGGAGAAAATATTTGTATATTGGCTAGTACAGCATATTTTTTTCTCTAGCCCAGGATCCAGGGGGGGGCAGATGCCCCCCCCCCAAATGACGCCCCTGTCGCCTAACAAGATGTATTCTGGTGATGTAAAAATCTGAAATTTCTCTAAACATGTTTATCATAAAAACAACGTTTTCACTATTAAACTTATCAAGATGGATTATATTAAGCATGATTCACAAATATAAAACCAGCAGTACAGGTAATGAACAGTCACCTCCTTAATCTTAGAATATTTTGTTTTACTTTTTACTGTGGAAAGATAGCAAATGTTGAATATGGAGGAAACATTCATACGGAAGAATTTGCTACGGTTGGCAAGAAATTGAGCACTTAGTTGCAGCGATTAAAGTCAATTCCAAACAGTTGTATCATCTTCAAGTCATCTGTAAATATGCTAATGTGTGTTTCTGTCCAGGACAGAACGTTTTTAATGTTTGTTGAAACCCGATTTTTTGGTCCATATAGATGATTTGTGTTATTAAAATCCGATGTCAATAATTATGCGCAGAATGACATTAGGAAATAATTATTAATTTGTATACAGAATAATATTGTAATGTAATTGGATATTTTATTACTTTGATATGCATTTACAAAATGTCAAGGTTTACAAAACCACTACAGTAAAAGCTCTTAAAATATGTATGTAAAAAGTTTCTAGTTTAAAAATGCTGTGATAAAAATGTAAAAGCAAAGCTATAAAACTATTCACGTATTGGTAACAAATGCTGGCTTAAAGTAGCCTTGTACTTTCTATGTCTTTATCGATTCAAAACATCTACTGAAAGACATAATTTATGCTAAAAAACTGGCTAATGACTATCAAATGTTAGTACTTAACTCACCTAAACCATAATTAGGTCACTAAATTATGGGTTACAACCTGAAAATATTACATTATTGGACAGTTAGTAAATGTACAAAAATAGTGCAGCAGAAAATGTAAAAAATTTCCATCTTTAAAGTGATTAAATAGTCAAAGATGGTAAAACATAACCAATTCCTGATAATTATATATACATATTTTGTAATATTTGATACGCATCAGCAATAAAGATGGAATGAACACACAAGAAAATACATAGAACATATTGCTTGTACAGAAGTGCTGGTCATATCACAAAGTAGATTACAAAACGAAAACAAACACTTTTTGTCAATGGATCCAATGAATAAGAGTAAGACCTCATGGAATTTACGTATATTAAGGCAAAATTATTTTCTGTCATATCAAAAAATACAGGTATATACTCACATTCACAAGTTTATTACTACACTACGATGCTTTAGAATTCATAAGTAGTTTATGCTTTAATTTTTTTTACTACGACTAGGTTGCAAAAGCAAAGGCCAATTTAATATCATCTCAAAAATGGTCTCATTGTGGAAAAGACAATAGAAGAAGGAATCATTCAACCATGTTTTTTTTTTTATTATGGTGTAATTTGAAAGGAGAAAGTTATCTTTTAAATTTGTAAATATAACCAATGATATAGTGTTTATTCAATGACTGATATGTGATGATATCATAATTTTGTGTAAGTCTTTCTTTACATATTTGTTATGGAAAACAACAATAGTATATTACGTTACTAGTCCTGAAAATAGGTGTTTACCAGCCGAGCCGGTAAACACATTTTGGACGAGTGACGTACGATATTTTACGCCATACTACTAAATCCGTACAAATCCTTATATATTACCACCGACTAAAGGACTAACAATCACTAGTTATAACCTCTAAGAGAGGTTATGTTTTTGTTTATAAACTAACCACTCTCACTCATTTCCAAGACAGTATACAGGGTGTATATAAAGTCCCGCACGGGCTTAATATTTTCTACCCTGAACGAGGAGCAAGCTGGTCTATGTGATAGAGCGTGGGACTTCGGTTCCCCAGGTCCTGGGTTCAAATCCCGCGAATCAACAATGGATTTGATCTAAGTGATAATGACACAACCCTCTCTCTAGCCTGAAGTAACGTGGAAAACAATTACAGTCTAGAACATAGATAAAAATGACAACAAAAACAAAAACTTATGAACAACATGACACAACTTATATTGTTCACGGTTCAAAAGTGGTTGCCATTTTTGTGATTTTTCTTCAAAAAATCTACAATTCACCCCCTTCTACTATAATGGTTTTAAAGTTTTTGCTTCAAAAAGTAGTAGGATATTCAATATTAGGCCTAACGTCAAGGTAATTTTATTTAAATTTTTTAAGTGTATAAATGTCCATGATGTAGACAATGTTTATTTTGATGTTTGTCCATTAACTACAGCTAGAAATAGTTCAGAATTTATATTTTTACAAAAGTAGATCACAATTTTTAACACCAGGGTGGACCTAAGTTCCACACCAAAAACTATTATACACACAATTTCTATAAAAAAAAACTTTAGAATGCTTAATAGCATATTTTTAATTTTTTTTATTGAAATATTGTTTTACTTGACACAAAAGTTATTTAATTGTTTTTTTAGCAACACTTTAAAAGGTTTTTTCAATAAAATTTTATAAAAATAATGGGACACCTTTGAATTTCTGTAAAACTAACACATGCATGAATGTGTCAGAAAAATATACTAACCAACCGTAATCTTGTACAAAAATGGTTTCCATGTATCCTAGTTTTATGGAATCATATCTACAACTTTATCAACATTAGACGTCCTTTTTAATTCCCAAATACTATTTTAAGAGATACATAGACTTAAGTCTCATTAATACTTTTCAATGGCAGTAAAAATTTGTGCTGAGAAGACCGTTAATACAAGGCATAGCTAAGAAAAAGCTTTTCTAATGTCTTCTGACCTTTTCCATTAATACTATAAAAAATTAAATTTCTCTCGGTCTGTCTATCAATGACGCAAAAATTGCAAATGTGAAAAAGTTTGTTGAGCACATGCGATTCCTGCTTAAAACTCTATTAATTGATATAATTGCTCATTTGGGTGTCTACTAACGGCTTGCCTACTTGGGTTTTTAAATTTCTGAAGTGAAGGTTCGAGTAGTCAAAATATTAATTGACATTTCCTAATTTAAAGTAGCTTATTAAAAATGATAAAATTAAACATTTATAAGTGTATTTATTTATCTTCTGGAAACCCCTGTTGATTATAGAAAATAAGTTATATTCTATAATCAAAGGAGATTAAATATATCTGTTTTCCTAAAGGACATTTGAAGGAGTCGCTTTTTCAAAGTGTAGTCATATTATATTAAAAGCACAATTGTACATATTGCTTTGTAATTGTATAAAGCATAAATTTTATAAAGCTAGTTTATAAATTAAATTTTTTTAGTAAGAAACATAATGAAATAGTTTTTTTAATGTTCTATCAATGGGAATAAATTTTCACTAGTTATCACAATACATTGGTACTATTTTGATATTTTAGTTTTTTACTTCCTTTTAAAATGTGATCTCATAGTTATAATATATAGATATAAAATATTTCAGAACTGATATTTGACTAGTACACTATAGTAGTACTTTAAATTTATGTTCAAAATACTCAAGGCTAGCTTATTTTTTTATAAAAATGTAATTAAAATAATATCTTTTCCATTTTCTGCAGAAACTACCTAATAAGCATTCCCTTACTTAACTTTGGCGTGAAAATATTGCAGATTATCATGTATATATTACAAGAATACAATAAATACAACTTAACACAATAAAACTTAATAACTAAAATTACAAACTATATCAATAGGTGTTACTTAATGATACTATACAGTAAAATATACAAACTAATAATGTACAAATCAACACAATATTTATATGAAAAAACAACAACAAATAAATTAAACTAATAACAACAAACACATTAAAAAATACTATTTTCTGACTAAAATTGCTCTGATAAACAGAATTGTTGAGATAAAATTAGAAAATAGATACATAATGTAAATAAAATGATAAAATTCAACATAACACTAGTATTCATACTTAAATCTACATGCTAGGTCCAAATTGTGCGGCAGCTTAATAGTTTATGTAAAACTATTATCGCTTAAAAAGCTTAGTAAAATAAAACTTAAAAGGCACAAAGATTTCAGCCTTTTTACGTTATCATTATTGCAAATAGGAATAATTGCAAATGAAACTGCTCAGATAAATATGTTTAAGCATTAAGTGTGTCAGTCATGGTGTAGTTTAAACGAGTGGCATACTTAGCGGGGGTTTGATGTGAGGTCGTTTAGGCGGAGGGGTGGGCGGGGCCTGGCGTTCAGTGGGCTCTGGGGGTACAGGCTGTAACAATCATACAATATTTTGCAAAGGGAATTTATCAAATAGTTGTGTAAGTATAGACAAATGAAGAAGAAAAGACTAAATCTTGCAACATTTACTAAGCTCTCTAACATCCAGGAAAAGCAGAAAGATCTTTATAAATTATTTAAAAACAAAACCAACACTAAATACAGGGTGTTTCTTCAATGTTATTTCCATTAATTGCACGCAAATAATTAAAGTCCAGTTAGGATGAAATAAGAATAAGACCTAAAGTAAGGCAATATATTTCAGCAAACGATACTTTGTCTGAGTTCTTCTTTGGTGTTCACTTTACTGACAGCCTCAATGAAGCCCCACACAAAAAAGAAACACAGTCAAGTGACACAACATTAGACTTGGTTTAAATAAACCACTCCATGAGGAATGGTTTTTAAAAGTTTTTTTATAAACACCCTGTAGATTACAGAAATAAAACAAGACATGGGGAATCTGTGCGCAGATTGAGTATTTTGATTAATTGTGTTCGGAACTGGTTTCCGAGCCAAAACAAATGATTCAATACCCTTTAAATTTTCAAAGATTATGTAGTTTACTGACAGTCATTAGGTGAATAATATTACTAATTTACTGTTATACAAATATTTGAATTTTAGATCCACAAAAGGGATCTCCAACCTTCATCTTGTGACCGATTTTTTTCTGGACTGTAGAAAGCCAATGAAAAAAAATTCTTTTTGAAAACACACACCAAAGATTTTCTCCCACAATCCCCTGTGTTCTGGCGGTCTCTGCGAAAACCGCGATTGTCTCCCACGATTATGGTATCATTGTAAGCTTATGTTGCGATCTTGGCGATAACGTGATAGTCTCCATATCAACCTCTAAACTACCTATTATTACTTTAAGATAAATTTAGATTACTCTTTTCCATTTATTTTTTCATTTTTTAACTTTAAAGAAGTCACATTTTTTCAAAAAGTAACATTACTCTAGACAATATCGTATCTAAATAAATTTTTTAGGTGGTCAGAAAACAAAACTAATTTAAATGGCCTAATATTAATCCGTAAGTTTGTTAGACTATAGCTAGGAAACATTACCTTGGCTCGTACGGGTGTCCGCGGCGTGTGAGGAGAAGACGGAGAAGTGACGGAGGGGGAGGGGGACTCGTCAGGTAGGTTACAGTAGTCGGCTTCTCTAAGCTTCACTGGCAACGGAGGTGGAGTATTGTCTTCCTCACTGTTGGTGCTGTCTGTCGTTCCTGCCAGCAAAACATTAATGATAGTGAAAATTAGGTACTGAGCACCACAAATTATGTTGCCAAAATTAAAATTATATACATTTTTAAAAACAGATTAGGGATGGTCAAGTCTCGAAATTTCGGGAAATTTTCGGGAAATTTTCAATCTCGTTACTTGAGACGAGATTTTTTATTGGCCGAGATTTTTATCGAGACGAGAATAAAGAAATTAAAAAATTAAAAACGCCTGCAAAAAGTTAATGCAATACCCGCAATACAGGAGCGTGTTGTAGTTGCGTTTCCTTTGCGAAGGCGTTCTTATTTATTTAATTCTTTCAATGTAAATATTACTTTAATTATTTTAATAATATTACTTTAATAACATTTGAGAAGTTTTGTTAAGTGTAAGCAGTGTGAGGAATGTTTTATTACTATAAAAAAGTCAAAACAAGTAACTATTTTATAAAAATTAATATTGCTTTTATTTTATGATTTATTTTATTTTAGGATAAGTTGAACTCTATCCTAACTGATATCACCATGTTTCCTAATCGTAGGCATTTTTAATAAGTTAGGTGTGATTAATAAAAAAATGTTATGCTGATGTTATTTAAAAAAAGATTGTAAATATTCTTGCCTATTATCATTATTTTTGTGTTTAAAGTCATCTAACAATGTTACAAAATCAGGTAAAAATTTCGAATGAGCATTTCCCGTTGGGTATGAGAAGAGAAATCTCGTCTTTATCTCATCTCAAAATTTTATGAGAAATAAAAAATCTTGTCTCGTCTCGTCTCGAAGTAAAAATCCAATCTCGTCCATCCCTAAAACAGATACAATATTTTTTAATCTAACGCCATGAAGGGAGTAATCCAGCACAGTGAAAGTCCTGACTTCATAAGGATCCATTTTTTCATAGTTAAAAGGACTTAAAAAGTAATTCCAAATTACCAGATGAAGACATTTTTAACATTTGTTTCTATTTGTAATTGGCAGAATTTTAAGAAATAAACTCCAAGATATTAGTGTCATGCTCTAACTAGTGTTATTTTATGTCTCATCAACTAAGGCAGAAAATAAACAAAGAAATAGGCAACAGCTGATTCATATAGGCTCTACTTCAGTAACCAAAATTCAATACTTAATTTAATACTTAAGCCTTAAATACAATAAAACGTTAAAATGTTACAAAAAGGTTCAAAGGTCAAATGCCGAATGTCTACAAACCAAAATGTACAGTAACCACAGATAAGTAAGATAAAGAGGAAACTTGCTTAAGGGACTGCTGTGCGCTTTCAGCTCTGGTATGTTGTGTCGGAAATATACATGATGATGAGGGGGTGGTGTTGGACTTTGTCCTAGACACCAGCGACTAGTGCTAGACACCACTTAAGTGCACCATTGAATGTTTCCCTGTACCTTACTCCTCTGTGCAGTAACTACAATACCTACCAACGGAATCTCTGCTTGAGCCGTTGACCGCGGTGAGTCGCTGGTTGTTGAAAGCAAACTGTCCACTACTTGGTCTGCTGAGACTGAGTCGCTTCTCCCTCTCCATCTCCGACCTCAGCGGTCTCGTCGGCGTCAGCTGTAACAGACGAGTTGTTAAGGGGCGAAAGTTACATTAGTTGTGTCAGGTATGAAATAAAGAGATTAGAGGTAGAGAGCAGAAGGATAGCTGCTAAGTTACCTTGGCAGGCCATAGAACACACAATTGTATACAGAATTTCATAAAAACATCTTTAACACGTTTGATACCAATCGCCACATATTTTCGACGCTGCGTTCATTGCCACGACCTGAGGTATACATAATAATATTACTTGTCTAGACCTGGTGTCACTTGGTTAACAGTACACGAAGACCGTGGACCAGTGATGCAGCAAAGTAAAAAAACAGTTTTGCCAACTATCATATGACCTCACTAATCATCATATCCACAGGCCAAGTGATGCACATATGCGACAGACATCCCTATTGACCACTGCAGAGAATTCAGGATTTTCAAATAAACCATTACGGGGATATAAGTTTTTAATAACATTGGTACACCAATGCAAATATGCAACATCAGTCTATTTTAATGTGACCAGCAGTCTATGGGTAGAAACCGGCTGTCGCATATATGTGTCACTGGTCCATAAGAATGAAAAATGGTACTATTGCGGTAGAGAACATGTTAATAAAATCAGAGATATAATTGGCAAAATTCTAGCTAACGTGGCAGACACAAATTTGTATATTTGATTTTTGTTTCATTTTGACCTATAAAACCATTTCTCGGTAATCAGCTACCCACCTCCTGAGTCAGTTCAAACACAGGTGTAGACGACGGAGGTGTAGGTATAACAGGTGGTGTGACTGGGGCAGGCGCAGGCGTAGGTTCCACCTCGGGCGACGTGTACCACTGACTAGACCCGACGCTCTCTCTGTCGCTCAACTTTGTGGTGCTGCTGCGCCGTGTCGCGCGACGCTTCTTCTCCTTCTTCCCCGGACTCGCCTGCGACTGCGGCCTGTGCAAGCAGTGTGTTACAAGCGTGCTCAAGCGTTAATTACTTAGTACAAGAAGAACAGTGGCTTCAGCTCTAGGCTGGTCTGGCGATCCCTGGAAATAATGTGTGAATTACTTGACAAAATTACACAACCAAATCAACATTTACCCGCTGTGTTAAGACGAGGTTTTCATTCACTCAATTCACCTTATTAAAAATGCAGCTGAGTTTGTTAAATGCATCCAACAAATCCTGAGATAGGATTTTTTAGTGAGAGTTACAGGCTTACTTGAATGGGAAAAAGTCAAAACTAGTACAAGAAACTCAAAATATCAAATATTTCACTGTCACTGATACCATTTTCAACTAAAGCCGCGTTTACACAAGGCCAGTAGAGCAGGCAGGTTAATTGCCTCTAATGTATTTCAAGTTACATGAGTCAAGTAACATGCCTGCCAATTGGCCTCATGTAAACGCGGCTTTAAGAAGGATTTTTCTTACCCATTGAGGTAAGCCTGCTATCTTCACTAAAAATTCTAAAAACCTAGGATCTTTTGCCCTATGTTAGTCTTTGAATGCTAAAATAGGTTTGTTTGAAGATGCATCACAGGCAGAGTTTTATTGGAAGTTATTATTTTTGTTTGTTTGTTATAATCTAAAAAAGTCATTGCAGTGAAATTTTTTACCTATCTGTTCTAGTCTTGCGAGTCAAGTGTAATACTAAGTAACTGAGTGTTTTTGAAGGTAAAGATCCTAACCAAAAGTTCCCTTGTGTAAGCAGATTTTTTGTCAAGTTTTTATTATCAAATATATTATGTAAGTAAGTAACATTTACATACATATTTTTATGAAACAGTGACAAGATTGGATTGCAAATGAAAATGTTCTATACAAGTTGACAAACAAATATTTTTATTAAATAATTTCTTTGGGTATAATGAATAATGTTTCTGTTACATCCTTTCCACCTCAAAATTTAACTCTCTTCCTCCTTAATTCATATCCATTTAAGCAATTGACATGACAATCTAAAGCAGACACAAAACATTTATTTTCTACGGTTAGTAAGACATAACATAGCAAGTGCTTTAATAAGCAGAGTAGTCACAGAGAAATGTACATAAGAATCGTCAAATGTGTGAGAATTGAGTATATCATAAAATAAATATGTCTATATTTGTATTTTTTAAGATCTCCACAATATTTTTTTGTTGAGATTGGTGGCATCTTAACCTCGCATTTTCCCGTCCACATAGGTTTTAGGCCTGTGCGTAGAACGTATTAAGCTAAGCAAAGAAATTTTGATTCCGTTCGCAATTGACATGGGAATCCAATTTTTACTTGAATCGTAATATCTGAAAATGTCTGATTGAGATAAGATATTTTTAGACCTACATTTATTATTAAAATTGTGTTATTTTTCAATTTTATTTTACAATTGACTTTGCACAATTGGTTTTATTAGTTAAAAAATCTACAAAACAATTTTAGTGACAAATAAGTAGGGATGGACGGGTCCCGAAATTTCGGGAATTTTTCGGGAAAAAAATATTCCCGATTATCGAGACGGGATTACATTTGATTCGGGAATTTTTCGGGACGGGATTTAGTCCGATCGCCGGCGATTTTGCCGCTTCGCGAGTGCCGATGACGCCGCTATTGCGAGCGATAGGTCCGCGAACGAAGGAGACGAAGTCGTTTCGACGATTGCGCCATGACCGCGGAGTCATAACGACGATTGCGCCGTGACCGCGGAGTCATAACGACGATCGTGCCGTGACCACGGAGTCATACCGACGATCGCGCCGTGACCGGGGAGTCATACCGACGATTGCGCCGTGACCGCGGAGTCATAACGACGATCGTGCCGTGACCACGGAGTCATACCGACGATCGCGCCGTGACCGGGGAGTCATACCGACGATCGCGCCGTGACCGCGAGTCATACCGACGATCACCCCGTGACCGCGGAGTCATACCGACGATCGCGCCGTGACCGCGAGTCATACCGACGATCACGCATTGACCGCGGAGTCATACCGACGATCGCGCCGTGACCGGGGAGTCATACCGACGATTGCGCCGTGACCGCGGAGTCATAACGACGATCGTGCCGTGACCACGGAGTCATACCGACGATCGCGCCGTGACCGGGGAGTCATACCGACGATCGCGCCGTGACCGCGAGTCATACCGACGATCACCCCGTGACCGCGGAGTCATACCGACGATCGCGCCGTGACCGCGAGTCATACCGACGATCACGCATTGACCGCGGAGTCATACCGACGATCGCGCCGTGACCGCGAGTCATACCGACGATCACCCCGTGACCGCTGAGTCATACCGACGATCACGCAGTGACCGCGGAGTCATACCGACGATCGCGCCGTGACCGCGGAGTCATAACGACGATCGTGCCGTGACCACGGAGTCATACCGACGATCGCGCCGTGACCGGGGAGTCATACCGACGATTGCGCCGTGACCGCGGAGTCATAACGACGATCGTGCCGTGACCACGGAGTCATACCGACGATCGCGCCGTGACCGGGGAGTCATACCGACGATCGCGCCGTGACCGCGAGTCATACCGACGATCACCCCGTGACCGCGGAGTCATACCGACGATCACGCATTGACCGCGGAGTCATACCGACGATCACGCAGTGACCGCGAAGTCATACCGACGATCACGCAGTGATCGCAGGGTCATACCGACGATCGCGCCGTGAAAGCGAGTCATACCGAAGATCACCCCGTGACCGCGGAGTCATACCGACGATCACCCCGTGACCGCGGAGTCATACCGACGATCACGCAGTGACCGCGAAGTCATACCGACGATCACGCAGTGATCGCAGGGTCATAACGACGATCGCGCCGTGAACGCGAGTCATACCGAAGATCACCCCGTGACCGCGGAGTCATACCGACGATCGCGCCGTGACCGTGAGTCATACCGACGATCACCCCGTGACCGCGGAGTCATACCGACGATCACGCAGTGACCGCGAAGTCATACCGACGATCACGCAGTGATCGCAGGGTCATACCGACGATCGCGCCGTGACCGGAGAGTCATACCGACGATCGCGCCGTGAACGCGAGTCATACCGAAGATCACCCCGTGATCGCGGAGTCATACCAACGATCGAGCCGTGACCGTGAGTCATACCGACGATCACCCCGTGACCGTGAGTCATACCGACGATCACCCCGTGACCGCGGAGTCATACCGACGATCACCCCGTGACCGCGGAGTCATACCGACGATCACGCAGTGACCGCTAAGTCATACCGACGATCACGCAGTGATCGCAGGGTCATACCGACGATCGCGCCGTGACCGGGGAGTCATACCGACGATCGCGCCGTGAACGCGAGTCATACCGAAGATCACCCCGTGACCGCGGAGTCATACCAACGATCGAGCCGTGACCGCGAGTCATACCGACGATCACCCCGTGACCGCGGAGTCATACCGACGATCACGCAGTGACCGCGAAGTCATACCGACGATCACGCAGTGATCGCAGGGTCATACCGACGATCGCGCCGTGACCGGAGAGTCATACCGACGATCGCGCCGTGAACGCGAGTCATACCGAAGATCACCCCGTGATCGCGGAGTCATACCAACGATCGAGCCGTGACCGTGAGTCATACCGACGATCACCCCGTGACCGTGAGTCATACCGACGATCACCCCGTGACCGCGGAGTCATACCGACGATCACGCAGTGACCGCTAAGTCATACCGACGATCACGCAGTGATCGCAGGGTCATACTGTCGATCGCGCCGTGACCGGGGAGTCATACCGACGATCGCGCCGTGAACGCGAGTCATACCGAAGATCGAGCCGTGACCGTGAGTCATACCGACGATCACCCCGTGACCGCGGAGTCATACCGACGATCGCGCCGTGACCGTGAGTCATACCGACGATCGCGCCGTGACCGGGGAGTCATACCGACGATCGCGCCGTGACCGCGAGTCATACCGACGATCACCCCGTGACCGCTGAGTCATACCGACGATCACGCAGTGACCGCGGAGTCATACCGACGATCACGCAGTGACCGCGGAGTCATACCGACGATCACGCAGTGACCGCAGAGTCATACCGACGATCGCGCCGTGACCGGGGAGTCATACCGACGATCACCCCGTGACCGCGGAGGCATACTGACAATCACGCCGTGATCGCGGAGTCATACCGACGAAAGGCGCCGTGACCGCGAGTCATACCGACGATCACCCTGTGACCGCAGAGTCATACCGACGATCACCCCGTGACCGCGGAGTCATACCAACGATCACGACTTGACCGCGGAGTCATACCGACGATCACCCCGTTACCGCCGTCATTTTGACGATCGCACCGTGACCGTGAGTCACAAGTTTCTATAGGTACCTGAAAAATTGTTACCAATTTTTTGGTTTTTATAGATCAGTGCCACAAACGGTAAAGATTGATTTTGTATCCTTTTTTTGGTAACTGCAATACTCAAGACTTTCTTTTTATGCACAGAAAAAAATCCCGTCCCGTCTCGTCCCGAAAATCGGGAAGGAAATAAAAATCCCGTCCCGTCCCGTCCCGAAGTATAAATTCAATCCCGTCCATCCCTACAAATAAGTATGTTGTAAACGTCTCTTATAGGATAATTCCGACTTTTAGACAGCTCAAAATACGTTTCAAAGCGTTAAGTTTACAAATTGTTAACAGAGAAAGGCTATTTCCACGAGCTCTGGAACAAGAAACCGGTTACTTGATATTTGGAAGTCTCCCAAATATCAATCCACTGGAAGAACTTTAATCCTAAATATTTCTCGCAGGAGTCCTCACCCCTCAGCCCAGATGCTAAAGAGCTATCTTATGTATAATAATAATATAAAAAAAAACTGTTTGAATTGTTGTATATGAAACAATGTTTAACGGTATCTAAACTACATTTAAAACATTTTATTATCACCTAACACCTGTATTAAAGCTTGACTGCATTTAAGTCAATGTAAGTTGTGTCTCAAGCATTTTAGGTTATGTTTGTATTATCCATCATCTTTCAGCCACTCAATATCGTAGATAATCAAGAGTCTCCTGAATGGCCTAAATTATTAAGCACAATCAATGAATACTGAACCTTATAAGAAGCAAAACCGTCGTATTAAAAGAGGCGACGCTACGAAGATTGCCGCTAGCGGTAGTTCACGAAGACTTGGCTGGCGACGCTAGCGCTTCCTACATAAATCTTCATGAACTACCGCTGGTGGCAATCTTCGTAGCGTCGCCTCTTTTAATACGGCGGTTTCGCTTCTTGGTTCAGTATTCATCGTCACAATTTAGTAAACACTTTCATAACGATTCCTCTGCCCTTCTCTGTGACTCGTTCTTACCTGGTCAACGTGCTCGTGGACGAGAACGGAACGAAGCTTTTCAGCCCAACCACCTGGGCCTTGGTCAGACTTGACACGCGAGAGCTACTGCCCCTGGTGGCACAAACATGCACTAAGCAAAACAAACAGTGCGCCACGGTGCAATATTGTGCAAACACATAACATTCAGCTTACGAAGTTACTCGACTAATTGCTAAACTAGCTTCTTAGACGGTAATAAAATTGAAGTAAAATTTATAATATTTTCGGGAATTAAGGTTTATGCTCTGGAAAATTCAAATCACAAGAGAATCTTGATTGTCCAATGTTCAATGCTGCGATCTTCCCCGGTAATGGATCTTCTTCTCTTTGAGTAATGAGAGAGTGTACTAAATGTTTTATTTAAATACAGATACAAAAATGTTGTATCTCTATTTGGATAAAGCTTTTTTGTCTGGAGAGAGTGTACACCATAGTTTAGACAACTTTTATGTAAAGCCCGGCTGTACCTACTTCAAAGATACAGTGGAGTCCCGATAATCCGAACTTCGGTAATCCGAAAGTCCGCTTAATCGGAAACAAAAAAATATAAAAAAAATTTTTGAAAATTTTTTGAAATTTTTTTTATTAGACTTTTAACAGAGTTAGCTGTATCTCGTCAAAGTATTCTGTAGCGGCTGGGCGAGATAGACTTTTTTAGAGTATTTTAGTAAATATTTCACCATTTTTGTTATTAACATTTTTCATTTTCGTCCCGGGTTCCAATCCCGCCAAATCACAAATGGATTTTATTAAGTGATAATGCTGCAGCCACTAGGTCTAACCTTAAGTAATGTGAAAAATAATCATGGGCTTGTGCCTGCGTCTTAAGACAAAAAAAAAATTAAATAATTAAAAAAATTAAATATTTTTTTCAAAATTTTCAAAAAATAAAAAAACAAAACACTGTTAATCCTAAATATTTGGTAATCCGAAATGGGCCCGGTCCCAACCATTTCAGACTAACAGGACTCTACTGTACATTGTAAAATGTTTGTGCCTATTCTTGATAATATTTATTCTACATCCCAGTTTATGGCAAGGGGTATTGAATATAAGTACTTGAATAAAGGTGTTTTTGGATTAAGTTACATCTTTACATTGTCACACAAATTTTAGGAGTATCTACTCTAGCTAATTAGATAAATATAAACTAAAATAAAAGCAAATCTAATTTATTTTTAAAATAAGCCAAACCTATACAATTTTCTGATATTTATCAAAAATTACGAAAAAAAATATATATAGGTACTTGTGAATTGATTAAACAACACTGAAAATACTTTACTACTTCATAACGAGTAAAAACAAAAATTGTCTTTACAACTATAACAAAACTAAATCAATACCAATATTTTATAACATATATAAATATACACCAATAAATCAAAACCCTACTATCTCTGAAGCTAATTAGACCAAAAGCAACAAAATGCTAGTGACAACAACAACAAATACAACTTACCTTTTAACTATTAGATTGAATAGATTCAATATGTATTCAATATATAAAATATCATCAGCACCGAAAACAACATTTGATAATTACATTAAGGAACAAGGTTTAAAAAAACAAAATAGTTTTAAAATGTTGATAGTATAAAGGTTTCATTATTTAGGTTATAGGTTTTGTTTTTCAGTTATTTATAGTTTATCGTCTTTTCAAAGCCTCTAATAAAATTTTAGACTTACAGTCGCTGGTTCACACACTGAATTTTATCCAGTACTCGTAGTACACATAGCACCATATATTTATGGACGAATAGTGATTTAGCCTACTCACTCTGAAGAGCCGAAGCTGGTGCCTGAGAGCCTGTTGGACTCAGCTCCGATGGTTGTAGCTGTGCTGACTTGTCTCCTCAGCGTAACCGGCTCAATCTTCAGGTCACAGGTCTGGCAACACAACAATAAAAGATGAAGAAAATCACTATCCAAGCCAATTAAAAATAAATTGTCATTCTGTTTAGTTTTTAAATATCAATAGACATGAAAGGGTTCATATTATCATGCACTTTCTGTAACCACAAAAATAATAGGTCGGCTGGGAATGACAACAAAAAAATTCCAGCCTGAACCAATTCCTCGGATCAACTAAACCCCACCAGCCGCACCAGATATTGGTGACCTGCAGACCCCCAATGACCAGTACTCACCTTCTTGCCATACTTGGCCTCCACATGGCCTCTCATGTCACTAAAGCATGTCTCTAGTCTCTGTTGTAGAGGCAGTAGAGACGGAGGTGCTCTCTCTCCATGTAGCCGTATCCCCACCTCCAGTAGAGGTATCTGTAGAGCTATCAGGTCCTGTAGTCTGTGTATATAACCAGTACTCACCTTCTTGCCATACTTGGCCTCCACATGGCCTCTCATGTCACTAAAGCATGTCTCTAGCCTCTGTTGTAGAGGCAGTAGAGACGGAGGTGCTCTATCTCCATGTAGCCGTATCCCCACCTCCAGTAGAGGTATCAGGTCCTGTAGTCTGTGTATATAACCAGTACTCACCTTCTTGCCATACTTGGCCTCCACATGGCCTCTCATGTCACTGAAGCATGTCTCTAGTCTCTGTTGTAGAGGCAGTAGAGACGGAGGTGCTCTCTCTCCATGTAGCCGTATCCCCACCTCCAGTAGAGGTATCTGTAGAGCTATCAGGTCCTGTAGTCTGTGTATATAACCAGTACTCACCTTCTTGCCATACTTGGCCTCTACATGGCCTCTCATGTCACTGAAGCATGTCTCTAGTCTCTGTTGTAGAGGCAGTAGAGACGGAGGTGC
Organism: Macrosteles quadrilineatus; assembly: GCF_028750875.1. Classification (NCBI taxonomy): domain Eukaryota; kingdom Metazoa; phylum Arthropoda; class Insecta; order Hemiptera; family Cicadellidae; genus Macrosteles; species Macrosteles quadrilineatus. The sequence continues at coordinate 196,296,698 of NW_026542594.1, forward strand.
TCTCTCTCCATGTAGCCGTATCCCCACCTCCAGTAGAGGTATCTGTAGTGCTATCAGGTCCTGTAGTCTGTGTATATAACCAGTACTCACCTTCTTGCCATACTTGGCCTCCACATGGCCTCTCATGTCACTGAAGCATGTCTCTAGTCTCTGTTGTAGAGGCAGTAGAGACGGAGGTGCTCTCTCTCCATGTAGCCGTATCCCCACCTCCAGTAGAGGTATCTGTAGAGCTATCAGGTCCTGTAGTCTGTGTATATAACCAGTACTCACCTTCTTGCCATACTTGGCCTCTACATGGCCTCTCATGTCACTGAAGCATGTCTCTAGTCTCTGTTGTAGAGGCAGTAGAGACGGAGGTGCTCTCTCTCCATGTAGCCGTATCCCCACCTCCAGTAGAGGTATCTGTAGAGCTATCAGGTCCTGTAGTCTGTGTATATAACCAGTACTCACCTTCTTGCCATACTTGGCCTCTACATGGCCTCTCATGTCACTGAAGCATGTCTCTAGTCTCTGTTGTAGAGGCAGTAGAGACGGAGGTGCTCTCTCTCCATGTAGCCGTATCCCCACCTCCAGTAGAGGTATCTGTAGTGCTATCAGGTCCTGTAGTCTGTGTATATAACCAGTACTCACCTTCTTGCCATACTTGGCCTCCACATGGCCTCTCATGTCACTGAAGCATGTCTCTAGTCTCTGTTGTAGAGGCAGTAGAGACGGAGGTGCTCTCTCTCCATGTAGCCGTATCCCCACCTCCAGTAGAGGTATCTGTAGAGCTATCAGGTCCTGTAGTCTGTGTATATAACCAGTACTCACCTTCTTGCCATACTTGGCCTCTACATGGCCTCTCATGTCACTGAAGCATGTCTCTAGTCTCTGTTGTAGAGGCAGTAGAGACGGAGGTGCTCTCTCTCCATGTAGCCGTATCCCCACCTCCAGTAGAGGTATCTGTAGTGCTATCAGGTCCTGTAGTCTGTGTATATAACCAGTACTCACCTTCTTGCCATACTTGGCCTCCACATGGCCTCTCATGTCACTGAAGCATGTCTCTAGTCTCTGTTGTAGAGGCAGTAGAGACGGAGGTGCTCTCTCTCCATGTAGCCGTATCCCCACCTCCAGTAGAGGTATCTGTAGAGCTATCAGGTCCTGTAGTCTGTGTATATAACCAGTACTCACCTTCTTGCCATACTTGGCCTCTACATGGCCTCTCATGTCACTGAAGCATGTCTCTAGTCTCTGTTGTAGAGGCAGTAGAGACGGAGGTGCTCTCTCTCCATGTAGCCGTATCCCCACCTCCAGTAGAGGTATCTGTAGAGCTATCAGGTCCTGTAGTCTGTGTATATAACCAGTACTCACCTTCTTGCCATACTTGGCCTCTACATGGCCTCTCATGTCACTGAAGCATGTCTCTAGTCTCTGTTGTAGAGGCAGTAGAGACGGAGGTGCTCTCTCTCCATGTAGCCGTATCCCCACCTCCAGTAGAGGTATCTGTAGTGCTATCAGGTCCTGTAGTCTGTGTATATAACCAGTACTCACCTTCTTGCCATACTTGGCCTCCACATGGCCTCTCATGTCACTGAAGCATGTCTCTAGTCTCTGTTGTAGAGGCAGTAGAGACGGAGGTGCTCTCTCTCCATGTAGCCGTATCCCCACCTCCAGTAGAGGTATCTGTAGAGCTATCAGGTCCTGTAGTCTGTGTATATAACCAGTACTCACCTTCTTGCCATACTTGGCCTCTACATGGCCTCTCATGTCACTGAAGCATGTCTCTAGTCTCTGTTGTAGAGGCAGTAGAGACGGAGGTGCTCTCTCTCCATGTAGCCGTATCCCCACCTCCAGTAGAGGTATCTGTAGTGCTATCAGGTCCTGTAGTCTGTGTATATAACCAGTACTCACCTTCTTGCCATACTTGGCCTCCACATGGCCTCTCATGTCACTGAAGCATGTCTCTAGTCTCTGTTGTAGAGGCAGTAGAGACGGAGGTGCTCTCTCTCCATGTAGCCGTATCCCCACCTCCAGTAGAGGTATCTGTAGTGCTATCAGGTCCTGTAGTCTGTGTATTAGAGCTGCGTCTTCTGGATGCCGCTCACTGTAACTCTCAGTGAAAAACGCCTGTGAAATGCCACACATAACATTACAGAATGGAAATACATAACATTTTGTTAACCAACCAAACAATGGATTTATCATTTTGAGATGTGAAAAATCTCTGTGTCTATCATAAGCTAGTAAGGTAATTTGACGCCAAAATAAATACCACACAATCATGCTAGTGAGAGAAATTTTTTTATTTCACATGAAACTCTTTACTTAAGATTTTGATTCAAAGGAAAAATTCAAAATTCCTCAGTCAAACCTTGAACATAAACTGTATTATTGATGGTGTAAAATGTTTTCACACACCTTCTCATAATTGTTGATGCCGCCCATGACAGCTGCATCGACAATTCCGTTGAGCTTCAGACTTAGGGGGTTGAGGGGGAGGGTGGGGTCATGGCGATGAGCAATGATCAGCTGTCTCAATTCTCTGTAATTAAAAAAATCAAATAACGTGTCTATCAAGATAAAGCTATATTACTGCAAATGTCAGAGCTGTGATAGAAATTCTGGTATGTATATTATATCAAACAGCTCTTGTGGCCAATGACAATGAATATTGTTAGTTATGACGAGCGGCTTACTTATTAGTCGCCTCCATAGTCTCGATGGCGTTGCGCAGAGGTGAGATCTCGAAGGTGTCGGCCGCAGTGACGGGGAACCACCGCAGTATACCAGGGAGTGGGTAAGATGTCACTAGCACTGTCCGTTCTATCCACAATGTCGCAAACTCGTTGTCCTCCACACCCTCCTCTTCACGGTGGAATGGCCGAGAGAAACGAAACTTCTGCACGTCGTTCACCCTGACACACAAACAAAACAGGCATAACTATGTGAAACAGACAATTAAAAGGTCATAAAATTGTATCCTTTTTTGTGCTGTGCGTGTTCTCAAATCATATTGTGACTATTCACTTGTATTTTGTTGCATAAGACAGACCAAGGGGTAATCTACAATATGGCGGCTAGTCAAAATTTTGCAGAGAAATAAAAGGTTTCTCTATGGTAAAATCAGTATAAGCTTATTTCTTTTGTCACTATCATTAGCCCTAAACTTAATAATTTTGAATTCTCAAAGTATGAAAAACACTGCACTAAAACAGAGATTATACAACATATGTTGAAGACTCACTGGTGGTATCTTAGAATCTGATCGCTGATTGGCTTCCCTGATAGACGCTTCTTGCGATCATCCATAACAGGCTCCACATGGTTGATTTGGACAACTGCAACAAAATAATCATCATTATTATTACAGCTATTATCATTAATGTTGTCACTATCATCATTGTAGCCAACGTTATTGTCGCCATTAACCATTGTGCAACTAGAGTAAGCAATAAGATTAACTAAATTGTCTTTAAAACATTGCAGTGACAGTAGCAGCAATTGTCCATCACTTTGTATGGGTGAAGTGTTTGATTAAAAAAAAGACGTTAGCGGCCTCCTTTAACCTTGCATTTGCCATTCCATATAGGTTATGGACCTATGCGTGGAACGTACCCAGCAAAGCAAGGGTTAGGCCGGTACAGTACAAGGGTGAACTGTACTGATAAAAAGTAGCGGCAGTGACCAGGATCCGAACCCACGACATCGCTGCCTGAGCCCGAAGTCTGTGACCCTAGCGACTGAGCCACCAACTCACCAAACACATTATTTCATCTGACTGGTGTTAGGTTTGTGGAGTTCCCTAGGGTTCAACATATTATTTGTGAGATACCCCAAAATTCAACATACATGTGATGTATTCCAGGATTCTACAACTTCAGGGGTCTAAATATTTTTGGTGTACTCCAGGGTTCAACACTTGATCCAATAATTTTTATTGAGGTTTTGTATAGCTCACACTGGTGAAGAGACTCCATGATGTCTTCACTAGGAGGTGTGAGGGTTGTCATTCTCTCAGCGTTGGGCAATTGGTTGAGAGTACGACTGCTGAAGTCACTCAGGCGCTCAAACTCCTTGCCTCGGTAAATAAACACCTGCAAAACAATCCAATTGATAAATTGGTTGTTTAATAAATAAAATATAAAATGAGACTAGTTTGATTGTTTTCTACCCTAATAAATTGTTACATGGTAAAAAAATCTGTGCTTAACAGAAAGTTCCTAAAAGTATCCCTAAATGTATGCAAAATTAGGACACCAAATTAATGTATAGGTGAATCACAACTAAGAATAACATTGTTTTTCTTAGATTTTCAACTTTTCAACGTGTGATTTTTATTTATTCTGAGAATCCTTCCCACCTCATGTTAGGATCAAGGAACTTATTAACAACCCTGATCAGCGCCAGCAATATTTAATATGTTCAAAGTCATTAGCGAGTATTTGCAATCATCGCTAATTTATCTGCTACTCTTTGGTTCACACAGTGCTAATTTACTCACTGGTAGTAAAATAACGCAAACACTAATGAAATTTAAGCTTTCCTCATACCGGCCAGTTTAAAAAAACAATCCAAACCAGTTGTATGGTTTACCTTGTTGCGGAGAAAAGCGGGGAAACCTCGGCCATAGTAAGCGACCCGGAAATACTCAGGGTTGGGCCTCATCTGTTTCATGATGCTGTCGTAGTACGTCGCCATCTTGCGTAGCAGCTCACTCAGCTGATGGTAGTCGTAGATCTCCTCCTCGTACTGACGCACCAACTCCTTACACACGCTGAGGGCACACTCCCACATCTAGCACGCGTAGGGAAATTAGTGGCCGTTCGGTTGGCAGAATCGAAAGTAAATTTATAGGTCTACCAATAAATAATTGGTATATAACAATACAAAATTATGACATAAATATTATAGATAATACTACCTAAGGAATATTAAGCAAGGAATTTTTCAAGCCCAAGGAAAAGAGGCGTTTGGACTCTTGCAGAGTTAAAACTCATTCAATCTACATTGTGCCTACATAACCATTCAAGTTGAAGTTTTAGGTTATGTCTTTGTTATTATCTAACCTAACCCTAAGTGAAATTTGATTAGTGGATGATTAAAAGATTTCAGCTTGAAACACATAGTGTTTTTCATAAAACGGAAGGTTCCCAGTTAAAGATTTAGCAAATCAAATCAAAATAAATTTTATTTCCAAGTGAAACAGGAAAACATTAACATAACTTACACTTACAGTTCAAGTGAAACAAAAAGTCTTGCTATAGTATAAAATATTCATACAAACCTAAAAATAAATGACAAAGTGTTCAATTAATTATAGGTTTCACAGAAAGTTATGTTCGATACACTTATGAAATAAGCTTACATGGGCTGGAAGCCTGAGTGTAGGCTCAGTCCTGACTCACTTAATGTATGTGTTGGAAATACTAACAAAACAGCAAATACATTTTCTAAAGTAACGCTTTAAATAATGTAGTGGTAATTTGTGAATTTTTGTGAATGAATGTAATTTGTAGGTCATATTTTGCAAATAAATTAATCATCACAAAAAGACCACGATTCTACAATAAGTGACCGTAAAAGCCTATCCAGGAAGATCTGTGACATTGCCGGATCAGAATGTAATCACCTTGCCCTTGTCGAAGTAGTTGATGATGTCCAGATACAGCGCCTCCTTGAGTTGGCGATGCGTCTGACACAGCGGGTACTTGTGACTCCGCAGCAGCGGCGGCAACAAGTTGTCCGACCAGTTGAGCAGCTTGCTGTGCAGTTTCAGCGTGAACGCTGCTTCTGTGAAGTTGTCGCAGTCCAGGTGTAGGTCGCACAGTTTGTTTACGTACCTAATGTACATCTCCTTGCGGTTGATCTCACTGTAGAAATCCTATGAGAGAATGGGATCATTAACACTTCAAACGCCTTGGTTTTATTTTTATCTTATGAACTGAAAACCCTAGTAATTAATGCAAGTTTTTGCTGGATACAGTTTGTAAATGGTGTGGTGTGTCAGATAGTTTCACAAACATGGGAATGAATAAATTTCTACCATTGACAGAAGTAGACTTCTGATCCCATTGTAAGTTTTAAAGCATGTTTTTCATGTCTAGTGACACTTTCATGCTCGAGACACTGGGCGCTAGTGTCAACGAAATTTCAATTCTAATATTTTAGGGTTAATTTTATGATTAGATTGTTTTATTTGGATAAACAAGTTTTAAATAACTGAAATATCAAGAAACAAATTGTAAACAAAAACACCACCCGAGCGGCACCGGATGGGACTAAAATTTAAGTTTTAATCAGCTGATCCATCAAGATTACCTATTTACTACAGTAGTATGATTGGTCTATGATTATACTGACCAGCAAGTTGACAGTGCAGCTCATGCGGTTCTCCTTGTTGTCGTCCAAGATGATACATCGGTACTCCAGTAGTCTCTCCATCAGTCGAGTCACTGTCTTCACAAACCTAACTCCCTGCAAGTAAATAAAGTGAAAAACTACTCAAACACCCAACTATTGAATAGATAGCTGAATGACAGTACAAAATATTATTTTAATTCCATTTTTTATTTATTCTAGGGATGGACAACATTGTACTTCTTTGGTTCAGGAGATAGGGTGAAATTTTTCTTTCCCTGCAAAATTGTAAGTGGTCTGTTTTAAAAGTCTTGAGTAAAATTCTTACTGATGGCAATAATAACAAACAAAAATCTTTATGGCAGATAAACTTGGCGAGTGAAACTAGAAAGAGTATTTGGCTTTACTACCTCTTCTACTTGTATTAGGCTTTACCTGCTCCCTCATGGTAGAATGGTTCTCGCAGAGGTTCATCATGATCTCGTAGAAGAGATCCTTGTAATGTTCGTCGCCTCGGCCAGCCTCCACTAGGTTGTCAAGCTTGGCGATCATCTCGTTCTCAAACTGACAAACAAAAACACATCAGTTTCATCAACAATCTTGATAATGCAAGACTTGGTAACTAGATACAATTGGTAATCTGGCCATGAGATAAATGAGTTAACAGCCAACCTATACTGCACAGCTGTTTCATTTGTGTTTTGATACGAGTCTTTTGTCTTTACAGTCTATTCTAATTATGCAGTCCTCACAATGAACTGTAGTGACTATTGGGTAAAATAATTGTATTTTTGTGCTTTGTTGTTTATTTTTAACTGAGCTTAAAAGTGAATTATTTTGCATTTAAACTTATACAATACAGGAAGGACTTGAGTGTGATAAACAACATTTATACTTACAAGGTACAGTTCTACATGATAGACTAAATCAAATTGTTTTTTACTAATTAAAACTTGAATTTTTGTAAAATAATTTCCAAACTGATTTCTCAGGTAAGCTAACTGAACTCTTCCTCTTCAAAATAGTTCCTAACCAGCTGGATGCGTAAACTACTGGATGTAGGTAGCTACTTGGCTTTCCTTTTAAGTTACAATCTTTAAATTACAACCAGAGACTTTTTAGTGAATATCGGAAGCCCTGGTAAGATCAGGCACTTCAATGACACCCTGTAGCAGGATTTTTAGAGACAAATTAGACTGTACTAATATACCTCAGAGAAGTTTGCCCGGATGTTGGCCGCATCTCTCTTCGTATCGGAAGGCTTAGTGAAGGCGTCGCGAGGGGAGTAGAACTCACACTGCATCATGTCAAAGAAGATGGGTATCGTAGCTCTCCTCAGCTCTGTCTCCGGTATCAAGGTCATTTCTAGGAACGACCCGACTAGGTTCGGAACAAACTGGATCTTGTGTTGTCCTGCAAAAATATTTTATTTATATTTTGAGACAACTGTAATCCTAAAAGTTTTGTAAAACGTCAAAGAATATTTGTATATGCAAGAAAAATAATAAATGACAAAAAAGCCATCACTCAAGTAGAAATACCTAGGTTGAACCACATGCTACGTATCTCGAAGCCAGTCTCTCGTCGCATGTCCTTGTACCGGGAGATGATCCGCCATCGCTTGTTGGCAGAGAAGTTGTCCAACTGGAGCGTCGGTTGAGTGAGAAAGGCGATGGCGCAGTGGAAGAAGTTGTTCCACGCCTGGTGCTCGAACTTGTTGGAGAAGAAATCCCTGATTGTGTGGGAAAAGTGGCGGAGGGACTTCAGGATGACACTGAAACAATAAGATTCAGATGTTACATACAGGGTTTTATCATCAGTAAGCTTGCATATGGGAAATCAGCTGATCTAGTGGTAGAGTGCAGGACTTCAGTTTAGGAGGTCCTTGGTTCAAATCCCACCAAATCACCGAATGTATTTACCAAAGTGATGAAGCTATGAAACTCTAGGTAAGTCTAGAGCCTAACGTCTTAGTATGTGAAGATGAGACAAAAAAAGAGTTAACTCACAAACACAATGCAAAAGAAAATGAGTATTTGTCACTGACAATCATTTGAAACTTGTTACTTCTTTACCGCTATACTTTTCCACCCATGACTTTTTCATCAAATCTCACACAGTATTTCATTAAGTTACTTTGCGTTAGATGGTTTTACTGCTAATTTATTTCACATTCCGTGCAGTAATTCACCTGTTCTGCAGCATTATCATTTCCGTCCAATCACAAGGATAGACAGGTCGGGACACGAGGTCTTTGAAAACCAACAAGATCTCCATAAGAAAGTCCAGCAGATCCGTGGACGTGGCAAAATGACCGATGTAGGTGTCAAAATGATGAGCCGTCATTTGTCGAAACACGGAGATCATCACCGCAGTGAGGTTACCCTGAAACAACAAAACTTTCAATGACTCTGTACCCGTGGATTATTCAGTGACAATTATGCCTTTACTCTCACTCTCACATGACAAACACAACATTTTAAATTGTTTAGGATAGTTAAGAAAATAAATAAACTACTGATTGTTTATCTTAAATTGCTGATAGAATTGGACCCAGATTATTTTATTTAAAAAATCGTAAACTCGTAAATGCTTACCAGGTACATCAGCAAATTGATTGGTTGACTAACAAAGTCGTAAATGCTTACCAAGAACAACAGCAATATTTTTTTAAATTTACAACTTCGTAAATGCTTACCAAAGTTTGATTTACCAAGTCGTAAATGCTTACCAAGAACATCAGCATACTGATTAAGTTAGCGTTTGTCTACTTACACATAGAGGCTTGTCACGCTCCATAGCTATCGTAGACTGTATGACCGTCCTCAACACAGTCAACATAACCTCGTTGATATCTCGTATCGTAGAGCCTGGCGGAGCATTGAACAACAGGTCCATTATATCACTCAGGATCTTAACACATAGCTCCACCTACAGAAACACACACACTTGTAAGTTTTACAGATAGTGGCAGATCGTTTGTAAAAAATTAGGTTCTGTCAGTTACAAATAAACATTCTAGGTTTCAAGATAGAATAACTCACCTTCTAGACATGCAATCACTGATTAAAACCTTAATCAATGGTTGTTACTGTCAGAAAAAATTGTGGTTTAAAAATCAACTAAAACAGTTTGGCGCTACAGAAATATTGCACACCTTCAGCTCAAAATGACTAGCTGATTAAAACTTCCTCACGATGCTTCTGATGATTCATCAGAACATTATAAAAGTAACACAAACAAAACGTAACATTTAACATTTTACAGACTTGCAATACATTTCATACTATAATTAGACTTGAAGTACAGCACAATAATTTACCATCCTTAACATATGGAATAAATAATCAACGAGACATTCTGACCAAAAGATATGCTCTACTTTCGCAGAAAAAAACAGCTGTAGTTTTGTCAGCCAATTTGGCTAGGTTTATTGTTGACAAAGAAAAGTAAAAAAAAAATAAATGATTGGTGTAGAAGGCTGTTCAGGAAGTGATTGATCTTCAACGTTCAGCCTGATCCATAATCTTCGGTGATTATTTTGTGCATTGGTCTTGTCCAGCTCTGGTTTAGCTGGGAGCTGAAAAGTTCTGACAAACTCAAACCTTTTCCCAAAATCCATTATCCAACCCTTTCTTCTTTTTCTATTTCTACAAATCCCTTTCTCGAATACATTAGAACTCCACTCATCCGAACTCCAAGTATCGAACCAACCGAATACCTTACTGTACTGCGTTGTTAAATTATCAACCATAATACTTATTATAGATTGAAGGTAAACAAAATATGCAATTTTTATGTTACTTTAGTTTTGTTTAGAACATAACAGAAAACTGAAAAAAATTCTTCCCAATGAAATTACTTAAGTGGTCCAATCATAGACATATAAAAATTAATAATTTGGATATTGGTTTGTTTTGGATATTATTTTGGTTTGTCATTCTTGTCAGGTGTCTTATAAGTAAACTTACACTATGAGTTAATAATGTACAAATTAACAACAAATTGAATCTTCTATGAGCTCTACAGTAATCTAGTTACCTACAGTACGGTCCACGAGAGTCTGCAGTTGAGAGAGGAGCCTATTTACCACGTGACTTCGAAGTAGGCACTGAGGACCTCACGTTGTTGCCAAATCTAATAATACCAGCTGGTTTGAAAATATTGTTTAGTATTTTAATTAGTGTGGACAACGGGCGATATGGCAACGTCGCACTACCTTGTCTAGTGATTGGCTGCCACCAACTGCAGACTCTCGTGGTCCCTACTGTAGGTACCTGCTATTACCTACACACATATACAGCGCTTTTACGCTAAAACCTTTACTAACCGAAACTTACAGAAACACAGTAGAGCTAGAGCATTAATGTGTTACATTATCGAACTCTCTTCTTACCTCTTCCGCAAGATCGTTGAGATTAGTGATCTTGTCGATCGACGACGCTCCCAACATCTTGGCCAACTTGGCCACCGACTTGGACTTGTTGCGGTACTCTATACTGCTTCGGGCCTTACAACAGTGTGCACTCATTACTTGATACTCTACTCCACTCACTCACTCCAATCTACTCCACTTCCACTCCACTCACGCTACTACCATCGTTTACGACTGCTGATAGACTCTACACTTCACTTACTCAAAAGCTATATTTCTGACACTATTTTCTTTGGTTCTTTGGTATTATACCGACGACACCTAAATTGGTTACCATTAGGTTTATCTTATTATAACCTAACTTAACTAACCCAATTTAGGTGTGGTATAATACCAAAGTACCCGATTTTTATACAGTAAGGTCTCGATTATCTGATGTTTGGTCAAATCTTTAGTTTTCATCTGACTCTCCCTTAAGACGATTGAGTAATTGAGATATCATGCTATTTTTGAAGGGTTGAGACCACAACTTTTGCTGTCCGTGATTTTATTTGGAAAATACCTAACTGCAGTTGAAAGTGATTTCTGATTGTTATAGCCCACTGGTTTCTACACTGTTAGTCAACTCTTCACAGGAAGGTTGCAGTTTATGATCTATTTTATTTTGTGCATTTTCTACCACAATGACACTTTTTACATTTTGACCGGTCAAAACCCTATCTAAATGTCGACCTTTTTGTTAGATCATTAATCCATAGCCAAATGACAAAAGGCATCTGGGTCTGGAAACGACCTCCCTTGGAATAGAACCAGCCATCTTTAGATTTGAAGGCTAGCACAATAACCAATTAGTTACCCAGATATTTTTACTTTTGTCATTTGTTTTTAAGGTTATCTGTGATGATGGTTTCAAAAAAGAAAATCTAGTGGTTTTAAGTCCAACTTAAAGGCTTGAATAAATTTGACTATTTTACTATTAATTTAATTACTTTACAAAGGTTATTTTGACAATGGTTTTTTTTCCTATTACATTCTGAGTTTTCGGTTAGTTTGGACCAGATTCCAGATTCAAGATTCTACTGTTAGTATGTTCAACAGAATTGAACTACCGTAGGTAATTCAAGGATTAGAAAATCAGGCCAAAGATAATTCTGTTATGAGTAAGTGTGAGTGTCTCTGAATCCATCTTTTCATCAGCTGGGATCTAAACCTGCTAAAATCATAGGGCATGGTCTTTATTGTTTCACTGTCAAATATGTAAATATGGGTTGACAATATTATTTTACTCCTAAACCCACTTCAATACTCATTTAAATAAACACAGAAAGTTTTGGTACAAATAGTATGAAAAAATTAGCAAACTATTTCAAAATATAGGTAAATCATGTTTAAATTTAACAATTATTGTTAAGTTCATAAATAACTTTTATCCCATTTACATGGTAGTGGTAAAATTAATAAAAACCATATAAGTGGACCACATCTTATAGAAATGGCTTATCCACCTATTGAATTTTGCAGAGCATAACCTTTTAAACAAAAATAAGTTTTAAATTAGCATATTAATAATTTAAAAAATGTTCTTACTGACATAACGATGTGGAATAAACGACCAACTGATCCCAGTCTTAGGAAATGCATGTTTTACGATCAAACTAAATTATTTACAAAATATATAGGCTACTACAAAGATGGAAATACAAAAATGTGAGACCAAATTTGAGACCAAAATGCCAAATAAGCATTACACAACCTGTTTTTAGAAAATGCTGACATAACCAACCAAGACTCCCAACCCGAACAAAAATACTTTCTGTGATAATGAGACATGATCAACCAAAAACCAAATTTTGAAACAATAAACACCATGATCTATTGAGGGACGATAGTAACTTATTTTACCCATGCAATGCAAGCTGTGAGTCTGTTATACCAAATGTACGTCTACACATGACAATGAGGTACTTTTTCCTTTACAAAAAAGTACTCAAGACGCTTTTATTTTCACGATATTTTCTGCGAGATTACACATTTTATTTTAAATTGTATTTTTATAAGGAAACGCATTACTTAGAACTACTCTTTTAAAACTAAATATTTAGAATTAAAATTCTGAAATTTTATTATTTTAACATTTAACACTTTTTGATCCATCTCGGACATAGCATGGGTGTTATTATGCACAAGCAATGCCGCACAGCTTAAAGCAAATTTTTTGAACCTATCTGGCTTTTGGAAAGTTTTTTTCGTTGAATAGAATTGAATATTCTTTAAACTTAAACCTCAGAGGCAAATATTTACAATACTCAACCTTGGGTTTCAGATTTATTAGTAATTATCTAGCTTTTGGTAGTAATTTATTTGACATTTTGTAATTTCCTTTATCTTCTGATTAAATGTTCAAGACGCAACTTATAAAAGCAAATTACCTGTGATAAAAATAAATTTAAAAAATCATTTTTCGTCTTCATTCACACAGACATGAAGCATTGTCTATCAGTAACATAATCATGTTAAAGCAATCTTAGGACTGTATAAATTATTCCCAACAAATAATTGTTTGGCATAAAATATGTTAACGTTACCAAACAGAAGGAAAGTTCGCGTTAGACATTAGTGTAGAGACCAGACTGTGCAATGTATGAGTTTGATTAATTTAGACATCCAGTGGAGAAAGTGCTACAGACTTCAGACTCCTCAGTCACATTGACACATGGGCAAGCTTGCAATGGTGTAATGGAAGGTGGCGAGGAGGTAGTAGAAAAGAGGGTATAGTTGGGGGTAGTGGAGAAAAATTATTGGAGTGGGGTTGGTGGCAGTATTGGGGCAGGGGAAGTTGATGAGGTAGTGGGGGGTAGTTGATGAGGTAGTGGGTTGGTAGTAGTAGTGAGGGGTAGTTGATGAGGTAGTAGGTTGGTGGTAGTAGTGGGGGGTAGTTGATGAGGTAGTAGTGGGGAGTAGTTGATGAGGTAATGGGTTGGTAGTAGTAGTGGGGGGGGGGTAGTTGATGAGATAGTGGATTGGTAGTAGTAGTAGTGGGGGGTAGTTGATGAGGTAGTGGGTTGGTGATAGTAGTAAGGGGTAGTTGATGAGGTAGTAGGATGGTGGTAGTAGTGGGGGGTACTTGATGAGGCAGTAGGATGGTGGTAGTAGTGGGGGGTAGTTGATGAGGTAGTGGGTTGGTGGTAGTAGTAGGGGGTAGTTGATGAAGTAGTAGGTTGGTGGTAGTAGTAGGGGGTAGTTGATAAGGTAGTAGGATAGTAGTAGTAGTGGGGGGGGTAGGTAATGGGTTGGTGGTAGTAGTGTTAGGGGGGTAATTGACGAGGTAATGGGTTTAGTGACAGTAGTGGAAGTAGTTGATGAGTTAGTGGGTAGTTTATATTGGGAGTGGTGGTAGTAGTTGGGTAAATGTTATTGGTTGTAGGTGGGTAGTGAAAGAAAATAGTTATGAGTAGTGGTATTGGGTGTGGTGGTAGTTGTCAGAAGTAGTGGTGGAGATGATGGCTATTCTGCATTGTAGTCCAAGGTATTTTATGGCAGTGGTAAATAGTTGTGGTGTGGCAATGGTAGTAGTGGGAAGGGGTAGATCTAATTAGTGGTGGTGGAAGAGGTGGTAATGGTGGTAGTAGTAGTGGAGGTGATGGTAGTAGTGATACATTCATGAGTGCACACAACACAGTGGAGTCCAACAAGCAACACTTACCTTGTCTACAGGCATCACTTTATAACTATAGATAGCTGGCAATTAATATAGAGCAGTTACTTACAGTTATCTGAAGAACTAACTAATCCTTGGATGGAAGACGCTTACCATTAACTGGTTATAATAACGTTGTTTTTTTTACAGAGGTTGTAAATTAATTGACTTAATATAGGTTTCATATTTTGTAACAAGGGTTTGTAAATGTTAAAATTCATTCTGGCAATCTTTAGGGTTCGGTTTATATAATTATTAACACATATTTTCCCAAAATGGACAAAATCAATGTGAGTCAGTGACACAGGCTTTAAGCCCAAAGAAGTTCATAACCTCTGTTAAAGACAAACTCGACTATCACCACTAAAACCACTTAACACAAGCCTGGAGCCCAAATTTACCATCTAGGAAGTTTCAAAAGGGTACACAATTGTCCCATGTCATACAGAATAGCAGGAAAATATACACTCAAAAACCATATTTGTACATACTTTACTTTATAACTTTTCTCATTCTCTAGAAGATATCAAACATGGTCTACAAGTACAAATTTATTCACCTCGAATATCAATAACCTTTTATAACCAGTACTTACATTATACGCTGATGTCCAGAGTAAACAATTTCCTGAGATTAAAGCATTATTGTGTTATAAATAGCACAAACAAATTACCGTACCTGGTCTTGAGGCTTCTGGCCCATGCAGCAACACACACAGATATTAGTGACACACAACACTTTTGTTAACAAACACTTTCAAAGACATATATATTGTAGGCTGAAGTTTATTGAACGTAGCTTACAACACAATAATACCCACAAATGGCAAATATATAAACACCCTTACCAAGACACTTTCCAACTAGGTAAATATGTAAAGAAAGTAACCTTTAGACAAATATTTTTAATGGATGATTTATTCTAACATTTGATAGTGAAAAATGACTTCAAAATGATTAAACAAAGTGTAAATATTTGTCCTTTATACCACTCAATAAATAAATTACAATTTTTCTCTAAACAAATTTGTTAGAAATGAACTGTGATCATCTTATAAAAACTCTTGTTAAAAAAATTAAATGTTACAAACTTGTTAACTGTTACCAATTCAGTCCAATTAGTAAATAAAATTCATGTTTTTCATGATCATACTTGCACATTTCTTGTGTCATAAGGTCATTGGACTGAAAGCAGGGAATCATTGGTATTCAATCTTAAGTCACAAATTATTGAGAATTAACGATTCCAAAAAACCATTGATGTTAAAAAATTGTGGAAGTATGAATCAAAAATTACCTATCTCTATTTTTAAATGTCCCACGGCATGATCCAGGTTATTTCACAGTTACCAAAATCACGGTATTAAAAAAATGGATACCCTGACACACATAAAAAAATTAACCACTTCAACAATATGCTGTGTTATTTATCCTGTTGATTATTTTGATGAATGCTGTATTTTAAAATGTTAAAACTATTCTATAACCATGCTCAAGCACAGCTGTGCTATCGCAAAGCCAGCAGAAGCTCATGCTGCAAGTTTTGTGAGCAACAAACAAGAACACGAGTCATTAACTTTTGAGAAATCAAATCAAACACAATCTGATAATACAATCTATAATCTAAGTAAAAGTTAAGTTGGTTAATTATTTCTAAGCTAACTAAAAATCTTTGTAGATCTTATCCCTTAAGCAGATTAAATTTCCAATCAAATTCAAAATCCTCTGAGCTTTGAAATACAGTAGTATCTCAATTAGTACAAAATTACAACAGAAAAAAATACAGAACAACTTTTTTTAGCCAAAAAAAATGGCCTAATTCTATTCTAATCTCTATGCAAATTGAATTATTTACATAGAAGATGATGCTGAAGTAGAAATCAATTTAAAAATAATCACTTAAAACACTGTTGAATATTTTATTTAATCTTAGTTTTGTTCAAGGAAAGGCTCTAGGCCAGGATTTTCAATTGTAGAATAAGGGAAGGGGAGATAGCAGCTAGCTTACTTTACAAGACATACAACATAAAACCACCAGCCATAAAACACACAGAAGACACAAAAAAACACACAATATTGTCAAGTGTGGAGAGAGAAAGTTAAAAAACGCTGGATAGTAAAATAAACTGAAAGCTAGCACAATTTAATTGATCATTGACACTGATGACATTTTCTTTTAAGGAACTATCTAAACTCTGTTCTTGTTACTGTCTAACATCGGCCATTAGTTGTATCATCTTCATTAATTGATGGTGGTGAAATTAAACAATGAAGACAAAAGATAATGTTCTTGTTACTGTATAACATCGGCCATTAGTTGTATCATCTTCATTAATTGATGGTGGTGAAATTAAACAATGAAGACAAATGATAAAAGAGTTGACAATGGGATAACTTAGCTTTGAAACTATAGGTCTCGGAAAACTATAAGGATTGGCAACAGTAATCCAGGAGGTATTACTAAACAAAGCCAAACTCTACAATGCCTTACCCAAATGGAAAAACAGTCAAATTTATTCAACAATTTCTACTTTAGCATGTAATCAATGCTAACGTCTAGTAAGCTCTCAGCAATAATCTTTACTTGGTCACTGTCGTAGGTTAGGTTAGACTTACTTCGCCTCCGGCTTCCAGTAGTTCTCGTATCCTCACCAAGATAGCCGGCAACAAGATGGCTCTACACTCACTGTCTAAGAACAGCTGACTGTGAACTATATCTCTCACAGTCATCATCTTCTGTTTTGCGAGACGTTGCGCTGGCATTTTGTTGATCAAATCCATCAGGAGATTACTGTCAATTAAAACAAGAACTTAAATTGCCTGCTTAAACTACAGAGTACATTTTTTGTTCTAGAAAACTCTTGAAGAACACAAATCTTCAGAAGTTACTGAAATAAAACTCCAAAGAAATACTTTTGATAGTTTTCCTGGACCCCCTGACAAATTCAGACTCTAGGACCCACAAACTCTTGTCTTACCTCAGTTGGGTAGCGCTGAACACCTGAAGCACATCGGAGATGGTGGACGGGAGGTACTTGAGGCAGTTGCCTTGGACGACCAGCAGAGTAGTGTCAGCGTTGTAACACATCATCACAGTGATGCTCTGTAGTAGCTGCTTCAGGGACAACTCAAACTGTTGTTGACCCTTACCTTCGTACAACCTGCATCAGCAACGGGGTATCGATATCAAGAATTCATTAAAAAGGAAGTACAAGGGTAAATATCTTGTACAACTGATGTTAAACAAGTGCCAATTTCACTATCGGGGGAAAAAATGTGTGTAGCTAGCGTATCGGTCAAAACCAGCTGTTGCTTTAGTTAGGATTATTATTTTTTGTACTGACACACAGAGAAATAAGGTACAGAGAGAACTTGCTTATGGGACGAGCATCTCTTGACTGAAAGTTGGCACTACAAAAATCTTATATGAGAAAACTACTACTGTACAATTTTGGGTAAAGCCAGTATTATTCCTTCCTGCTGTAGTACAAGGAAGAAAGGGCACAAGTTCAACTTGTAAAAACTGCATTTTTTTTTAGGATCAAACAGGTGATCTAATGATTAATGGAATGTGTATCACAAAAAAAATTAGTCAGAAAACTTAGGCCTACATATTCTTGGCCAAACAAGGTGTTACTTTAGTCAAAATTATTTATGACTGTAATTCAAGAAAAAAATATTTTAAGAGCCTAACGAGGAACAGCTGGTCTCAGTTGGAAGCATCAAATTACAGGAAAGTACTATTCTGTTTGGTGGATTAACTTACGCTGAGAACAAAAGCCGAGAGCGAACGATGAATTTCATTATGTATTGTAGGGATTTCATCGTCTTCTGTAGCATATCCTTGTCTTCAGTGAGGTTTGCGTTGTCCACAAGATGTTTTAGGACCACTATTAGTTTACTGAAACATTGTTCAAAGTATAATTAATTTTGTTCACATGTATAGAAAAAAATTGTTTGTTTATGTATTGTTTAAGATTATTTCGTTAGTTGGGGTTATTTTGTAGTCATTGGATTAAAAGTGTTTAAAAAGTAAATCAAAAAGTGTAAAACGTTCCTAATTTACCTATTTTTGAGTTAAATTATTGTTTAAAACATGTTATATACACATTTACTTACTTGTAGGCCAGAGTTGCACTAAATGTCTCTAAAATGTAGCGATCCAACACATGTTGAAACTGTTGGTATTTGCGGTCGGATACAAGCCCAATAATGAATAGCTGAAAAAAGACAAAGAACAATTAATTAAGAAACATAATTTGACTTTAAAATATTATATTTAATTTAAAGAAACTGTACACTGTAAACAGTTTACTATTGAGTTTCTTGATAGTCTTTAAGAAACGGTTCCCATCAGTTTGGTAATCTCTAGTTCAGTCAAACTGTTCTGCATGCACAATTCCACTTTCTTTAAATCATGAAAATCTTCTGTGGTCGTGTAGACATCATGATTGACTCAGACGGTCACAGAAACGACTTCATCGTTGTCTGCAATAGCGCCAAAATCATGAACATTTCCCGTGGCTGTATAGATGTCATCATCATCTACCGCAGTCACAGAAGAGTCATCGTCCTCGTCCACGACCGTGAACATCTTCCGCAGCAATGTAGACCATCCTCGTCATCCGCGATCGCGACAGAACCATGAACTTCTCCCATGCCTGTTTAGACGTCATCAGTGTCTCTTGCATGTTTGCGTCAATATCGGTAGTTATCCGATCGTTCGGGCGTGACTGGTATCATTATCGGAATCGGCTTTTGACGATCGATTGTCGACACCTATACCAATGGCTCAAGTATCAGTGGTTTTCGAGAATCGACACATCCCTAGTAAAAAATATAAATGGCGTAGGCCTTTATTTGGTTACAAATCTATTTTGAAATAAACATTTATTCTTGGTTTTCTTTATTTCGACCCCATAGAACCATTTCCTGGAGTTTGGCTGTTTACTTACAGGACATAAAATCCTTAATCTTGACTTGGATACTCACCAAACACTCAAACACCAAGTTGTCGTACAGTTCAGAGTCGGAGTTCTGCATGAGTATGTTGAACAGAGCGTCCAGCACGTCTTGTAAGTATTTGACCACTTCCTCTCCATCCACCTTCATCAGAGCTCGCAGACTCTCTTGCAACATGTCCGGCTGACTGGTCCAGTTCAGCAGTCCAAGAAGGTCCACTAAACATACGTCCACATTGGATTGGTCATCAATCAATTTTTAACACAGTAGACAAGCTTTTGAGTGTTATGGCTCTTTCCCTGCCATATCAAAAAGTGCTAGGTCCCGGCTCCATGAGACTTACGGTTCCTAATAGTTAATTCCCTATGCATAAAAGCTGTATTGTCATTGGTCAGTAGACTCTAGCCAACAAACCATTGTAACGGTGAAAATTGTTAGTCGAACTATGTGTATGATTCTCAATCTAACTTCAGTACGAAGTTTTATGTGAATATTCTCAAATAAGTAATAAACCAAAGAGGCAATAGAAGTTGGTATGGATATCTATTTTCGTTTAATACAAAGTCTGACTTTATAAATATGAGAAAGCATTAATGTGTCTATCTGTATTCTAAACTTATCTGTGCTCTAAGTTCAAAAATATGTCATCAAAAGTAAAGATAGGAGAACGGCCTTACCTTAGCCAGCTGTCGCTGGGTCTAGGGCAGACGTGAAGAGTATAATTTGAAAAACAATACTACCGATGGTATTACCTAATTTAGTCACAAAAAGAGTGTAAGAATGTGATCAGCAATTTGTTGTATATTTGCCCTACTGAATGCAAGAAGTAGCACAAAACTAGTTACACCCAGCAATCTACGCAAATTACTAACTTATTACGCAAATGCTGTACATGAGACACCTTCAACTTCTTGATTGATTGAAAACCATTTACAATATGGATTTTTGAGTGCATTACAAAATTGAATTCTAACCCAAAAAGTTCTACCATTACACTATCATGCACGAATGAATTTTTACAGCCTACCGTTCTGTGTGAGCTTGGTCGAGCAGACATTCGTCTGTATAATGAACGAGTCTTTGTTGGTGAGAACGAGTCCACCGGCCGATGGCTTGCTGCCTTCTATCAGCTCACTGCGCTTGGAGGGTAGGTTCAGATAGCTTATGTCGCTAGCATCATACTTCTTGTGGTCCACCTGTAAAATCAAAGCATGAATAACAATTTTATCTAACAGTATAAGAGTTCTAACTGAAATTTTCCAATATGGAAACTTTCAAATTTCTTATGGGACACCTTGTATTTTGTTTTATGGTTTTAGAATGTAAATGCAATTTTAAAACATTTCTATTCTTTCCTCTGAAGCTACTCGTTTAAGAGCTAAATGTTACATTTTGGAAAAAGTTATTTGCTGTGTAAATTCTACATCCTGTAGCTCCTAAACAAGCAAGTTTGGAGAGGAAATCCAAAGAATAAATGTCTTAAAATTGTACCTAGATTCGAAAAATATCATAAAATACTGGAAGTTACAGAACAAATTTTGAAGTTAGCCTCATGTGAAATTCATATTTTTGATGTTTTTTATGATTTATGATGCTAAATATCATTGTAGTTATGTAGAAATTTTATTTAGATATTTTATTTGCGTAAAACCCACCTTGTACACAAGAAGATCATGTTGTGTGTCCCTGAGTGTGGTGCCGTCTTCTTGCATGAGTCTCACGTAGGACATCGCAAACGGCTTCTCGTTCTTGTCTTTGGTCTCGTTTGATGATCTGTGAGAATAAAAACCTAACGTAATTTCAAGTTCTTTGTTTCAAGTTTATTTTCTGCGAGTACGTTTATTTCATTAATAAGATTATTGTTGAAATTTCCAACCCAATAAGTGCAAAACAAGTATTCAGAATATATCTGGATCTGTAATCTGATCGTCTGGTGAGAAAAAACCTCAACACCTATTATACAACATGTCGACATACCACATGAATTACGGTTCAATTGTATAGACATGTCCTTGGTATTCTATGATTTTAGCAAATATAGCTTTTAGGATATGTATCAAAAATGTTTTAACTTTCCATAATTTGTTTTAAGTATTTGTGGCATTTGCACTAAAATTTTCTTTACCTCAATATTTTGCCAGGTAAAAAAATAAAGGATTTAAACTACAGTAGACTACTGATTATCCACAAGTGAATTAACCACGCAGCGGATTAACCATGAACGCAAAAAATAAAAAGTATACAAAAGTATATGTGTATATTACACAAGTTAAAGTTTCGTTATACAGTGAGGACTAATAAGTTTAGCATGAGAAGGTCCATCATCTAGTGGGGAGACCATATAATTACTGATGTTTACTACACACACTATTGATGAGTCACTGTTGGAGTCACCATTTAAAACGGATGAGTTATTATTTTACATTTTGTATTTGTCTTTATATTTTGTCCTATCCGATATTATTTGTTTTGTAAATAGACATGTGTAAAACAAAATTATAAGGTATGTACAGTAATTTAAATTTGTTATTATTACTCAAACCCCTATTGAGGCTTAACTGTACATTCAAAGTAAAAATATTAGTTATTTCCCAGGTTTTTCAGGTTAGGTTGTCCTTGATTTTGACTATCCATGATCACTGAGCTACTCATTAAATTGGTTAATCCAGAATCTACTGTACATTTAATTTAAATGTAAACAGTTACCTGTGTTTAAATGTAAACCTAAGATGGCACACTTTGAAGTCCTCTATCGGCACAGCGATCTTGAACGTTTCACTCCAACGAGGCTTATCCTCGTGGTAGTAGATGATAGATTTGTACTCGTTTTGTGGAGGGACACCTCCTCCCAGCATTATCACTCCCTAAACAAATTGAAACCGGTTTTATAAAACATTTTACTATGCAAACAGAAATTATAACAATAAAGTTTATCTTCCCAAATTGAAAATTCTGTCAGTGACATTGAAACATTTAGTTTTGTGTCTGTTGTGCCAGTTTGCCAAAAACTCCCATTCAGGTAAGCCTGGCATCCTCACAAAAATCACAAAGATGGACTATGTTTTTAGGAAAAAGCATTTAGCTTGGATTAAAGAAATATATAGGTTGGAGAGGACACAGCTAACTCAACTACGGATGAAAGGTTGCAGATGAGTCAAGAAACACACAAAATATTTCATATTTCGCCTCTTTCAGAGGCTTCTTCAGAAGTAGATGGCAGTTACAAAGACAACAGTTTAAAATAAGATGTCACAGTTTAAATTCAAAATGTCTGATAGGTTATCCAATTGACATAACACGACACACTAAATACAGACACATTGCAATATTGTATTTAGAGTCATTCCACGTCAAATCACCCAAAAAATTTAGGTTATGAAACCCACCATCTCAGAATTTGATAAAACTTTGTGAAAATGTTTATTCCTATGCCCTAAGTAAAAATACAAAAAATTTTGAAGATACTGCTGATACTTTTTTTTATATTAATTTTTTTCCGATACACCGTTTTGACCATTTCAGGCCTCGGAATCGACAACCAAATGTAGCCTGGGCAACCAAAAAATTTAATTATTCACAAACCATTTAAGATAACACTTTCAAATTTTTAAGGCATGTTTCCTATGTCTTGAACATTAATAAAACAATATATAGGCCACTCTAGAGTATAATAAAAAATTTATAAAATTATTATAAATTTTAATTTAATTTTGCAAATTTGACCGTCATGGATTTGAAAAACGGCTATAACTTTTTTCTCCAACCACCTAGAACAATTATTTTTTTGCACAATTTTCCTTAAGCTATTACCTGTTTGAAAATATAAAGATATTAGTGGTTTTTTATGTACAGATATTGGAAAAAAAATAGTTTTAATAAAATATTAATTAACGCTAAAAATTTAGTAACATATATTTTGTATCTTATAAAAAAAATACTTACAAGAATTTGCAGTTATGAATGCTTAATTCACATAAGTCCTGTAGTTCTATGACAATAATAAATTAAATTTTTGAAGATTACTTGATATTCCCTTAAACAAATTTAAGTTAAAGCTAAAAGCTTTTGAGCGGTATACCTTGAAATGATTGTAACAAAATAGTTTAATGTTTTTTTTATTATTGGCTAATTTACAGCTTGAGTAAATTTTATGGCATGAGAGATTAGTCACATGACATAGTTATTTTTATTTGAAGTCCTTCCTGACTAGTAGCCATTTGTTCAGGTTTGATTCAGCCAGCTCTAAGTCCTTGGTTGTAAAGCTCGCTGAAGGCTTACTTTTCTGTTTGTACTTTTTATGGTACCTCCAAGACCATCTCAGGTTGACTTACCACAGCTTGTGGCATAAAAGGAGTGCTTAGCATTAATCCCAAAATCGTTTTCATGCTCATATATATTTTTTAAGTTTTTCCTGTTTTTATATTGCCCGTCACATCCATCCGTAGAATAGTGCACCTTTTTGACTGATGGAAAACTGTCTTTCAGCCATTTCATTAGTTTTATTTGGACAGCACTAACAAAAGAGACATCACGATCCAAGTCATCACTACCTTGATTTTACACAGCGATTTTAAACCTTTAGTTACAAACTTCGAACTTTAAAATTTGGTTATAACTTCGAAATTCTGCCAAATCAAAATATCTATGTATGTGTGTAATCTCTCATGCTATAAAATTTACTCAATTTGTAGTCCTTCCTGACTAGCATGCCATTTGTTCAGGCTTGATTCAGCCAGCTCTAAATCCTTGGTTGTAAAGTAATAAGTACTACCTGTAGAACTTGTTTGTGGAGCACCAACTGAACATACAATGTTACTAAAAGGGATCAAAACGGAATCTTTCTCTTTGTGGTCAGTAAAATGATTTATTAGCACCATATGGATGCATGAACACTAGTTCAGCATCTTCATATTCATCTGAAGTATTCCTCACAAGAGCAAAGTACTAATGGCAAAATCCCAAGCTAAAAAATCTTAAAGAAAACCTTTCTCCTAATGATGCAGTAATACTGTTGGACTTGAGTGAGAACTATTGTTTTGTGATTCAAAATAAAATTAAGATTCAGAGCTATCACTGGTCAAGAGGCGGTTGTACACTTCATCCCGTATGTGTTTATTTCGCGAGTGAGGGGGAACTAAAGGTTTCAAACCACTGTTTTATTAGTGATTACTTGGATCGTGATGTCTCTTTTGTTAATGTCATCCAAATAAAACGAATGAAATAGCTGAAAGACAGTTTTCCATCCGTCACAAAGGTGCACTATTTTACAGATGGATGTGACGGGCAATATAAAAACAGGAAAAACTTAAAAAATATATATGAGCATGAAAACAATTTTGGGATTAATGCTTAGTAGGGGTGTGCGATGCATCGAAAATGCATCGAAATTTCGATTCGATTCGATTCGATGCATCGAATCGCGATTCGATTCAGCATGCATCGAAATCACGATGCATCGATTTGGCCTTGATGCATCGAAAAAGACCGATGCAGCGGTTAACTCCCGATGCAACGATTACGTCCCGATGCATATTTAAAACTAATTTAGGACTCTAAAATGAGTTTTAGATAGGGAAGTGTCAATTATCGCTACCACCGATACTCGGACATTGCCGATACTAGGAATATCGGTATCAAGAATCGATTGCCAAACATCGATTTCGCCCGATTCCGCCGATACCGACAGCCGACAGGGATGGATAGATATTTTATTTAACATTTATTTATTTGATATCTATTGGTTTAGTAATCACGCTAACAACTTTAGTAACCAACTTAGTACTATTTAGTTCAAAACAGCTAAAGGTTATTTTCAGCTGTTCTCTCTGCAGGCAGATGATATTGCACAACACAATACAATCTACATTTCAAGATGTCAGACGGTCAGAATTCAGTCTCAGACAACCGGCGTGCGAGTGTCCTCAACACGAAATTATACTAAAAAATGTCTGTATCAATAAATCAGACCTTTAAATGTATTATTTTTATTTTTAGAACAAAATAAATAACCTAAACTTGTCTAGATGTTCAGTTTCATCCCTGCATTACGCATCATTAGAAAAATTCGATTCAATTACAACATCGAAGTCAGAGGGTTATTCGTATCGTAATCTACAACGCAGTGCGCGTGCGTGATTGGCTAAGTCGCTAATGACGACACACGGTTGCCGTGGCAACCTACAGTGCGCACTGAGCTCTGCGCCTTGTGTGTGAGGGAAGATTATACCAACAAACTATTTCAGGAATTCCATTTTGGGACGGATGAAAGATAAGGAAGAAACAAAAAGTGGTCACGTGTGCAAATGTAGTGGTCGAGACAATAAGGCTATAAACGAGTATTGTCGCGTCGTTGTTCCTTGTTTGTTTACTTTTTCATATTCCCTATCAAACGCCCTTATCTGCTATCTCTCTCTCTCCCCCTCTCTCTCTAGCGATGTACTGAACAGATTGTGGTTGACGATTTTTCTAATTAAGATTCCCTGTGGTTATTTTAGTTCAATCAATCCCATAACCTTTCTATCGTTTATCAAAATAATTAATTAATCTGTTTTGTATTTTATTTCCTTTAAACCAACCCCTATTTACCATCTGTATTTTATAGAATAAAATGTTTGTTTATAAAGTTTGACTGGCCACACAATTTTGTACCTATTTTATTTTGTATAAAGTAACAGATACTTTGATGATTATATATATACATATATATCAATAAGTGCTGCGTGCTGTAATGAATGCTTTTTATTATCAAAATAAGTAATGAATTATACATTTTTGATAATACATGGGTAATTGAATACCATAATGTCATGTAGTTTCCTATTTGTAACTTGCAAATAATAATAATTGATAGTTAATTCTGGAAAATGAAAAATAGTGAACACATTCATAAACCTGTTGACAAAACAGCAACGCAGGTGTAAGGGTTTATTGTTTCAGAGGCTAGGGTGTTTCAAGGACAAAGTGCTGGGCCTCCCGGCTCAGGGGGGGAGGGGTGGTGGTGAGACTGAGAGAGAAGAGGGGGAGGAAACTGGTTTTGGCTATTTATTGATTAGTTCACCGACCCTTCTAGACAACAAAATTGAGTGACAGTGACAGTGTTAAATCACCATAAAAGTATTTAATTTCTTGTTTACTTTGTATGTTATTCTATTAATTTTAGTGTTTTGTTCTATTTCCTCCTGGTCCCTTGCAAATTGTATTATCAATGCTAAATAATTGTGGTCAATTCAAATTATATTTTTGATTATTCAAATCTCCTACACAAAAAGACAAAAGTCAAACCAGGCAAGGAAAAAACCTGCTATTGTAATCCCCATACCCAGCCATTTGGGAAGTGGTGAAAGTCTAGTCTAAATATAGCTCAAAGGTCTCACCCTTCCCTTCCCCCCCTTCCAACCCCCTACTCAATGTTACTATTCAGCTCATTTCGAGGTCATTGCACAACGCCTGCCTCCCTTCTATTGTTTTGCCTTTATAGTGTTTCTATTCTGACTTTTATAAACATAAATTTATTGCTTACGTAACAGTTCAGTAGTGAAATTTTCTATTGTGAAACACTAGGCCTACTCTAAAACAAAATCACTACCGATCATGTCATTCTATTCTGTGTCAAGTCAGTATGCCATTGCCAGTCAGTCGCCGGCGACTGCTTTGAGTTGACCTATTCTGTCGTGACAGCTATAAAAATAGGTTAGGACAAGACAACTACCTCTTGCTTATTTCTATATTTGTTTGTATGACTGTAGAATCTACAGTAATACAAATCATCCATCATTTTATTCTAACACAAGTTGCATTTCAACAAATATTGATCTTACAATTTTATACCAAACTAGCGAGTTCAAATATAAGCTCGAGTTTCAAGGCCGTACTCTACTCGAACTCAAAATCTCGAATACTCGTCCATTTAATTGTATAAATTAGGGATGGTCAAGTCTCGAAATTTCGGGAATTTTAAATCTCGTTACACGAGATGAGATTTCTTTTTGGCCGAGATTTTTATCAAGACGAGAATAAAAAAATAAAAAAAAAATTAAAAACGCCTGCAGAAAGTCAATGCAATACCCGCAATACAGGAGCGTGTTGTAGTTGCGTTTCCTTTGCGAAGGCGTTCTTATTGAATTAATTCTTTAAATGTAAATATTGCTTTAATTATTTTAATAATATTACTTTAATAACATTTGAGAAGTTTTGTTGTGTAAGCAGCGTGAGGAATGTTTTATTACTATAAAAAGTCAAAACAAGTACCAACTATTTTATAAAAATTAATATTGCTTTTATTTTATGATTTATTTTATTTTAGGATAAGTTTAACTCTATCCTAACTGATATCACTATGTTTCCTAATCGTAGGCATTTTTAATAACTTAGGCGTGATTAATAAAAAAATGTTATTCTGATGTTTTTTAATAAAAGATTGTAAATATTCTTGCCTATTATCATTATTTTTTTATTTAAACAGTCATCTAACAATGTTACAAAATCAGGTAAAATTTTTGAACGTGCATTTCTTGTTGTGTATGAGAAGGGAAATCCCGTCTCGATCTCGTCTCGAAATTTTATGAGAAATAAAAAATCTCGTCTCGTCTCGAACTAAAAATCCAATCTCGTCCATCCCTAGTATAAATAAAATCGGATCCATTAAAACCGGATCCAGCCTAAGATCCGATTGTAGTAGTAAATACTGATTATCAACTTTTTTGGTTCATGCTGATTTAAGAATGAACCAAAAGTATTGAAAGCCAACAAATATAAATGTGAAAACTAAGTAACAATACTACCTGTACATCATAAAATAAACTCTATTTTATTTAATACAGGTCAATAATAATAAACTTAACGATTGCTTTATTGATATAGGCTTATTCTAATTGTTAGTGAAGGGTGAATTTCCTTAGGCAAACCATAAAATTAGCAGTGTCCATTAATGAGGTTAGGTCAGCAACTATCCTCTTGTTCATAATTTTATTTAGTACATTTTTTACTTTAACTTTTTTAAGGTAAAGGATCCATTACAGAAACACATGTTGTATTTAATTTTTGAAGAAAATTATGCCGTGCTGCATCGAATCGAATCGCATCGATTCGAATCGAAATTCTTTGAATCGCATCGATGCATCGAATCGAAAAAAATATGCTGCATCGCACACCCCTAATGCTTAGCACTCCTTTTATGCCACAAGCTGTGGTAAGTCAACCTGAGATGGTCTTAGAGGTACCATAAAAAGCACACACAGAAAAGTAAGCCTTCAACGAGCTTTACAACCAAGGACTTAGAGCTGGCTGAATCAAACCTGAACAAATAGCTACTAGTCAGGAAGGACTTCAAATCAAAATTACTATGTCATGTGACTAATCTCTCATGCCATAAAATTTACTCAAGCTGTAAATTAGCCAATAATAATAAAAAACATTAAACTATTTTGTTACAACCATTTCAAGGTATACCGCTCAAAAGCTTTTAGCTTTAAATTTGTTTAAGGAAATATCAAGTACCTAATCTTCAAAAATTTTATTTATTATTGTAATAGAACTACAGGACTTATGTGAATTAAGCTTTCATAACTGCAAATTCTTTTAAGTATTTTTTTTTAAAGATAAAAAATATATGTTACTAAATTTTTAGCGTCAATTAATATTTTAATAAAACTATTTTTTTCCAATATCTGTACATAGAAAACCACTAATATCTTTATATTTTCATTTTCAAACAGGTAATAGCTTAAGGAAAATTCTGCAAAAAAAATAATTGTTCTAGCTGGTTGGAGAAAAAAGTTATAGCCGTTTTTCACAATCCATGACGGTCAAATTTGAAAAAATTAAATTAAAATATATAATAATTTTATAATTTTTTTATTATACTCTAGAGTGACCTATATATCGTTTTATTTATGTTCAAGACATAGGAAACATGCCTTAAAAATTTGAAGGTGTTATCTTAAATGGTTTGTGAATAATTAAATTTTTTGGTCGCTCAGGCTACATTTGGTTGTCGATTCCGAGGCCTGAAATGGTCAAAACGGCGTATCGCAAAAAAATTAATATAAAAAAAAGTATAAGCAGTATCTTCGAATTTTTTTGTATTTTTACTTAGGGCATAGGAATGAACATTTTCACAAAGTTTCATCAAATTCTGAGATGGTGGGTTTCATGACCCGGGTGATTTGACATGGAATGACTCTTTACATATTTATATATTAAAAAGCAAATTAGTTTATGTAATGGAAACAAATACTAAAGAGTTAGCTGTGAGGGTGATGATAAAGGATATTATATTATTTTGAGGTTTGGTTGGGGTTCTGTAATTGGACACAAACTGGTAAGCCAATTCCCATATTCTTAAGATTTAACTAGTCTATTACATCATTGGTTTTTTGGCAATGATGTTCGTGCATTTATGGTGAAACAGTCATCAAATGGAAGTTGGTGGGATAACACATGTTGTGCAACTGGTTATTCCTTGCTAGTTTTAACATGTCGATGGCCGTTCATATGTTTTTTGGAGAGTTTCGGTTGTTAGGCCTATGTATTGGGCTGGACAAATCCAGAACACTAACCTGCAGTGGCTGCCCCTTCTCCCCGCACACCCTGACTGTCACCTCCACATTCTTATCTGTAGACTTGCTACCCTTAGAGAACTCTCCGGAGACCAGCGTGAGGTAGAGGTCGTTCCGGACATCTCCGGGCAATATCACCTCCGGGAACCCCATCTTGTGGGCTGTAGCCACCTGACCCAGCACTAGGTGGGGGTTCTCCTCTCGCACCTGCCAAAATAAACGCTATCAGCAAACTGACACATACTATCATATTAGCACATTAACAACCCTTATAATGGGGAAGCGGTGGGAGTATGATATGTTATGAGGAAAATCACAAAAGTTGCAGTAACTTTCAAACCGTAATTTTGACAGCGTTGGGGGGTTACACCATTTTGTTTAGAGTTAAAAGGGTAATAACTTACAGTAGACTCTCGCTCATCCAGACTAATGTGGCGGACGTCCGGTCCGGATTACAAATAATCCGGACTATCCTGAGTCGAGCAAATACAGTACTGCCGTTTTTTCAATTTTGTCCCAGGTCCACAGTATTGGTAGCCGGGCAAATGCAGTTCCACCAGGAATAATTTTTACCGCCATTTTATCCGAGTTTTTGATTATCCAAGGTAATCTCGGTCCCGTTTGGCTCGGATAATCGGACTTCTACTGTACTGTGCCGCAAAAAAATCAAAATTGCCGATCCGGACTAGCGGGAGTCTGGACAAAACCGATTTGGATGAGTGAGAGTCTACTGTACTAAATTTGAATCGAATTGTATTTTTTAACAAATTAATTTTGTTGTTATTTTGTGTGTTTTTATGGGAAAAACGCAAGCAAATTCAAAAATTCAAAATATAGATTGGCAGTATCACCTGATTCTCATAAAAAATCAGTTAAAATCTGACCTCAGGTGTAGTCCGTCTGTAGCTCTGTACACATGCTCACAACATACACAGTCAGACATCGCTTTGAAAACCACTTTTTTGTGTTCAGGTGACTAAAAACAAATATTTTTACCCACAAATCAAACTCTAAAATATTGACAAAAACAATAAATTTTTGTATACTAGTAGAAGGGGAGAAAGTAATAGTTTTGTTATGCTAAAAGGCCAGAAAGTAGGTGTACCTACCCTTTGTGGTTACAAAAATATATAAATATATATACCTGGTTTATGTCTCCTTGTAGCATTTTGAAACTGCAGTGAATCCCTTGACCTTTGTGATCTTTCTGAGACAACTCTTTGTTGGAAATGATTCGCTTTAGAGTTCCGTCTAAATTGTCCTTTTCACATCTGGAACATAACAAATTACATGAATTAAGTATTGAATATATTTTGTCTTTAAAAAATACACTATCAATTAAGGATGGAACATAGAGCACAAGGGCCTAAGTTTTTAGCATTTCTTGTGAGGATAGCATGCTTACCTGAATGGGAACAAGTTCTCTTTGCCACAGAAACACAATAAGTTAGAATACAAGAGTGGTTAATCAAGGTAATTAAGAAGTAAGGGTTATTTTGTGTGTAGCGACGTACTTGTGAGGAAAGCCTGGAGGCTCCTCACTGCTTACTGGCATCATTTGTGAACAGAATGAGCAGGGAAGTGCAAAAATATGCTAGGGAGTTTAAAAATGGCTGTGAAAATGTTCATTTAGGAAAGAATTGAGTTTTTTTTGTGTGTCCCCAGACTTCCCACAGAAGACCACAAAGGAAAAAGGATTTCAGAACCATTTTTTTCACTCCATAACATATTTCCGCACTTTACCCTCACTCATTGCATTACTGTAGAGTCATATCCCTCAGTCATCTAGCAATTAATTTTGGCATCGGATACGTTTCTTGTGGTAAAAAACGTATCACTGGCCTTATCTCCCACGCAGCCTTGTTGCAGCGTACAAGCAAACTACGGAACTATACGCAAAATGTCCTACTTAAAAACCCGCCCTCTTATTTTACTGTTAATGACAGAATCTTCAACCAAGAAGGGCTCCAAGGGTTCCTAAGGGACTCTCTCTTCCTAACTAAAGACTTCCTTGATTAAAGATGCTTTAGGGACAAATTCAAATTCAAATTTGTTTATTCAGCTAAAATTCACACACAGTGCTTTAGTGTATAATGGAAAATTATTTTGTGCTTCTTGTGTCACAGTGGACTATTTCCCATTAAGATAAGACAACTATACCAACAAAAGTTCTTGAAACCTAGACCCTTCTGTTCTATCTTACATTGTTAGAATTATAAATGATTTAAATCACAAAAACTGTGATCACCGTAAACGCACATTTCAACTAACAAACATTAGGTACTTCGTAAATGAGATGTAAAAACACACTAACGGTAGGAACGGCATGAAATGGTGTTTATCCTCATCGGACTCTAGTTTCCCCGCGATGTAGAGTGTCACGTCTATCGCCGCCACTCCGTAGGGTCGCCGTAAACAGTCCCCCGTCGCCACTGGGGGCTTAGTGATGCTCTGGCGTGATGACTTCTTATTCTCCTTGTCAGCATCTCTCACCTCCATACCTCCGAGCCGAACAACGTAACACACCAAGTACACCTTCTCTCGGCTCAGGTCCCGCGATCCCAGGTCCTGAACATCAAACATGTACATAACTACTGAAGATGTGGTATTAGATTGTGATTAGATGTGTGTCTTATGAGGGTGAAAAATTCCCAGGCATTTTATGGGCAAACCTTTTTTACCAAGAATCTCCCTTGGATGAGAGAATATCAAATAATTGCACTAACAGCTTTTTAAGTTATTAAATGACCAGAACTCTTATAAACACAAGTTAATTGTGTAAAATTATTTATTTCTACTTCTTATCTCTAAAAACTGATTAAACAAATGGTAAAAGTTACTTACACTTGCAAGTTAAGAATTTGTTTCAAAATGAATAGAGGACAGCTAGCTTATCCGAGAAAATTATATACCAAGGGCCAAAATATGTAATATAACCTAGATTCCACTTAAATCTAATTTCAACATTTAAACAATCGAGTATGATTGGAAGAACCTGCCTAGATTCTCAGGTGTATTTTCAGTGTACTATTTTGTATCAATGCTACACATTTTACAAAAGTTTGCATTTGTGTCAAAATTCTCAAAACCCCTAAGAAATTCACTCAAACGTAAAAAAAAACTTTTATTACTACAAATACTCACGGTAAACAACACCCTAAGGTTGTGTATTTGGTCAGTATTGCGAGACATATCCTGACTCCATCTGACGACGTAGTTTTCTGTGAATGCTTTGTTCTCCTTGCCGTCGTACAGAGTCATCAACAGTTCCGCGTCGTCTGCTAATCTACAGATAAAGTTCCGCAGAGACACGAACATAGTGTGTGTCAACGACTGACTGGCAGGCCGGGGAGTCTTCTTGTTTACTGGTTCCGACTGAAAATCAAGTGAAAAATCAAATACTATTTAGATTATAAATTAATACAGTTTTTAAAAAGGAGGAATCAAATTATTACACACAAATCTTTAATAATCTGAACTCTAAACCCCTTGTGGGACGAACAAAATATAACTTTTCTTAGCTAAGTTAGTTGTGTATGCATTTTTCCTTCTTCCTGCTTCCTTACTGTATTCCCAAGCCAAGTGCTTTTTCCTAAAGAAAAACGTAACAGTAACAATCTATTGCAGTTATAAGACCCATCTTTCATTGAATGTGAAACAACCAGATAAATTGCCTCGTGGTTAATACCAGTAACACGTAAACAAATTTATGAATAATTTGTTACGTGCAAAATCACTCACAATAGCTTTTTTTATCCTCTCGGCAGCAATTTCATGATGCCAGTAGAGCTGGATGGTTGAAGTCTGTTCAGGATTCAGAATATTACCATGTTCATCTCTGACCACCATGTCCAAACCTAATAAACTGGAAAATAATAATGGCATTAATATTCTGTAGACTGAGATTTTATTAAAAATTTAGGATTACATAAAATAAGAAACCACCTGTATTCAATTACTAATTGTTCCGCATATGTTCCATTGAATTTAATTAATTCAGGGGGTTGGTGATATTTTATTGAAAATAAAATGTTTTGTGAAATAAAAATAGTTAACTCTTTGTCATACAGATCGGCCAAGTTTGAACTACAATATGTTTTTCCTACAGTCACCTGACAAATTGCTTCCTTGCACTGATTATAGTACAGAAAGTTAATAATTGCTGCATTTACTTACGGTTTTTTTAAGCACGCTTTTTTTTCTGCACTTTTTTTGCCGCACACCAGTATTCTAACCAAACAACGCAAAACAGTGAGCATTTTTTTGGAAATAGGTTGGCAACACTTAGGGATACTACGACTACGATCAGCTGATGCAGTGTTTCTCATTCCGTTCAATGCTTGGATTTAACCTAACCTAAAACGTGTTATTTACTGTTTGGAATACTAATTATTTCTATGCTTAATAGTAACTGTAGGAAAAATATCATGTGTGAGTGCAAAGTGCCTTTGCTGCACTCGAGAAACTTTCCACACTCGCCTGCAGCTCGCCCGTAAACTTTTCTATCGTGCGCAGCAAAGTGCCACTTCTCACACAAATAACTAATTACAACATAAATACTTACTTATTCCCAACATCGATTTTGGAGGTGACTAGACGTTTGACTTGTTTCAGTTCATCAACGGGAAGAGTTCCGGACAAAATCTGACTACGATACCTCATCAGCTCGTACAAGTTCTGTTCTATCTTTTTGAAATTCTTGTCGTGCATCTAACAAACAAATTATCACAATTTATTAACATAATTCTGGTTAAATTTACTAAAAACTATTACCATTTTTTTAAGATAAAGTTAATCTTTTGAAAAGCGTGAAATCAATCATTAGAATTCAATTAAGGTGTTTAATTGAGTGAAGCTCATTTTGGGGTAAGAATGTAAGACCTTAATAAAATCCCACCTAAGTTTTCATTGCTCTAGAGGGAAGAGCAACTTTGATCTTGGACACATCAACCAATTCCACCAATGGCTAAACACATTTAGCAATATCATGACCACCAGTTCATTAGTTCACCTTAAGCATTGATGACTCCCTACACTGAAATACGTGATAATACAACCAACATGTATATAGAGTTTTTAACACTTGCTTTCATTTACAAATTAATTCAAGAAGGAGAAACAAGTATTTCATATCTTTATAACAAATTGATTGCTTGCATCTACGATAACAGAACTCTAATATAGATTTTAAAAAAATAACTGATTAGTTTACGATTAAAATAAATGTCTCAAATAAAAGTGGTAAAAAATGAGATGGTATATTTAAAATATAAACATAACCTTGAAGTAAAGAATAATCTAAATAAATACTTACAATAAATAAATGTTTCCATATAGTGCCCCATTCTCTAAGGACTGACGTTAATTCCTGGACGATTTGAGGCTGTTTTAACACTGTTGCTTCTGTTGGCCTGAAATAAAAAAAAAAATACACAACTTTTTTTTACTACATTTGAGTGTACTTTTTCTTTGTTTCCACAATCTGTATTCGACCAGAGATTAAAACACATAGGACAAAGTACAAGATTTCCATTCATATTTGCTTTTAGGTCATCTAGGTACTCCAGTATAATTTTCTTGAGAGATTAATATTTTATTAATACAAGTAATCATTTTTTCCAGTAGAAATTAAAAAAACTATAAGCTATTTATGCAGCACAGGACATCTATGTTTATTCTTTTGAAACAGAAAATAAAATTGAGGAGTAAATTTTTGTATCACAGTTTTCAAAGCATACACAAGAAGAAAAATTATGGAAACAGAAAATTATAAATACCGTATGCAAAATTTTCAAATACGGAAACTAATATATCCAGTAGGAAATATAAAAACTAAATATACTGTAGGCCTATTCAATTAATTTCTTCCAAAGGCTGTTAGCATTTCCGAGCTGTGCAGGAAATGGCAGACAGCCAAGGTTTGCATTAGAATTCACAACACTCCAGTCACATCTTATGATACACCGTTCTCTACACACCTCACATACTACGCTACCATTCATCCACACGCCATCTGCCATTCATTGACATCATAGTGATATTGTTAGGCGATTTAAAAACGTTTAAAGAATAAAACCTGCATTGGGTTACATTCTGAAAAGTTACTATCTACCTAGCAAATTACAAATGAGCAAGTTACGAGTTAGCAAATTGACCGAAATACTGTTGGATTTTGTTGGTTATGGGATATAATCACTTCCATTATTCTAAATGCCACCAATTTTTCTTAAGAATAAGATTATTCAATTGCAATATTTAAAATAATTATTGTAACATGTCTCATTTTGTCTAGTTAGCTGTATGGTATTTATTAACTGACTATGTTATAACTTTAGTTGTTATATGACATTCTCAATAATTTGTAAAAATCAAAGGACAATAAACAGATTTCATTTAATTTCAACGTGTGTTACTTAAGGACCTGAAAATAACCTGAAACGATATACATGATAAAAAATTTTGACAAGAAAACAATGAAACTAGATCTAAACACTACTAACACCCACTTATCAGTCCAAAGCCTTGAAGTAAGTATGGGAAAAAACACTCGCAAAACACTACGGAAACATACCATTACCTTGAAGACTTTTGGCTGAATGATATAATCTATTATGTGTTTAGTGTTAGTTTCATATGTTTTTTGTCGCCTTTTTGTTATTATAAAATAGATCACTTCAAAAGGGGAGTAGTATTAATAGTGTATTTTTAACACTTTTGTGGCAGGAAATGTCCATAACTTATATTTTAGTTTCAACAGTTTTTTATTTATTTTTTTTATATTTGCAATCTTAATGAATTGCCTAATATCAGGTAGCCTATTTAAACCTTTTTGAAGTTAAAACAATTATCCTTTGCAGCCTTGAACTATGCACTTTAAAAACAATTAAAGAGACATTAATTAATCTCTAAATGTGCTTGCAAAATTAATTTCTTTACAAAATAATGCACAACGATAACTTTAATCAAAGGTATTTTTTATGATAGGGTACTCAGTTTAGATTCTGGGTCAGATTTCAGTGGACCATTTATTTCACCAATTGACATCTATTACGTAGGTTCAATATTTCAACCAACCGGTCAATTCATAATGGTTAGGTATTGTTGACAAAGTTTTTTTTTAGTTAACTAAAGATAGCCTATATTGAAAACGGAAAACTTATTAGTAATTTAAATTAATATAGTTTCACTACTATTTATATAAGATCAGATAATTTTTAGTCAAATTAAAGGACCTAGTATCATAGAATTGATTACATTGATTGACATTATTATTTATAACGGGCAAAACAGGATGCATTTTTATCAAATAAAGATTGATTTCCTTAAAACAGAACTATTTTTACTAATATCCAAAATACCTCGATAAAGTTGTGTCAGTTATTTTTCTGGTTCACACATAAGCTACAGTTCACAAGTGAGTTTATTGAACGCTACTTCCAATAAAATGTTATTGTTTTATAAGGGGTATTATATCAGTTTCTTCCACTATTAATTGACTTTATTCATAATTTTTCACTTCTGTTTTAACGGTGATGAAAAATGTTTTTAAATGTATGCAAACTATTTAACTTGCTTAACGATTTACTGAATACAATATTCAAATGTATGTGCTTAAAGCTTCAATTATAACCATTTTAATCTTAAGTCGCGGTTATAATACCATCACACAGGAATATACTTTTAAATGATGGTTTATTCACGTTTCAAAGTTTTAATAGTTTTAAATTATTGTAGGCACTCCTTAACTAGTTTTCTCAAGCTATACATTAACTTAACATTCTTACAACCAAAATTTTCTTAAATTACCAGACTTCTCACAGTTCCAAAAAATTTTATGAATTAATAGACGCGAGTAATAGTAAAGATTTTTGCCTTAAGTTTGTTCTTGACAATGTTGAATTTATGTTGCTCTACGGATTATTGTAGACATTTTCTAAAAGTTATTGCTGATTAGTATAGCAGAAGTTTTAACTATTATTTTCACTAAATTTTCCAAAACTAAAAGAACTGCTGAAATTACTTTTCACTCTCATTTATTACGTCTTAAAACCCTAACTAATCCACAAATTACTGCAATAAACTGTAAATAAATTATACGCACAAGTATTTTTTTCATAAGATCAGTAGGCTATTTTCAATGTAAATATCTAAAGATTAATTCAAATCCAAAAACCTAGACTTAAACATTTCTATCTTAGGCTAATTAAGTTGTGCAAAATACTCACCCAGATTTGTCAACGACACTCTCCATAATCTTCACGTAGCATTTGGGGAAAATCCCTCTTAGACCTCGGTTTTTGGCGGTGAACCCGTAAAACCAATCTCCGTTTTCTTCCAGGATGTGAACACATTCTCCAACTGTTATCTTGATTCTCATTGGTGCATCTTCCTGCTGATAGTTGTGGATTGCTGAAAATAAATATTTTATAAATGTTTCTGATGTTGTATGTGGATCGCATGTTGTAAAATGGACTAGCTGCCTGGCAGTCATATATTGTTACAAAAGGGGTCTCAGTTGTAAACTCATAAAGGTCTTTTGACATTTATTAATTACTATCCCTACTTTGTTTTTGCAAGAGTTTAGAAACGTCAATTCATTTCCAAAATGTTCAATTCACAACTAAAATAAAAAAAAAAATTGAAAATATAGTGCTAATATGGTGAGTGCTAAATTAAAGAAAATATAACTCAAATATTTGTCAAAATAACAACAAAAAAATCTTTAAAGGAGAACACTTTAACTGATATTTTTTTCTAGCCAAAACAATACATGAAAACGCATCTTAATTTTTTTTATCATCAAAAATTTACTTAAATCGGCAGTTTTATTGTGTGATGCATGTTTCAACGGCTTAACCGTTTTACTACAGGTAAAAGTAATCGGTAATACAGTGGAACCTTGATAACAATAGTCATTTTCAAATCCCCTTTAATTTATTTTACCCTTAATCTTATGTTACTGAAGAAGTCAATCTTGATAACAAGTCTTACCAATTAAATAATACCCATGAGTGTCTTGTTATCGAGGTTCTACTGTAGTATATAACATTGCAAGCATTTAATGCATTTTTTACTGATTTAGTCATGTGATGGGCACTATGCATTTAGTCCCCTGCTTGAAAATAAATTATCCATTTGATATTTTTGTTTATTCCTAAAAACTTGCAAGTTTTGCTTTTTTAAAGATTGTAGGGTATATCACAATAGAATGTTTCATTGTGTTATGTAAAACAATGTTGATACAATTTTTAATATTTTTCTAATTATAAGAAATTATGCTAGCGCGTTGCTTGAGATTATTGTAACTGTTAATGAAATGTGTCAATGAAATGGCGACCATACAAAGTAGGAGGCCTACCTTAATCTAAATTAGAGAAACAGAATCAAAGTAAGAGATCAGGCTAAACAATGAATTCTGTACCTATTTACATTACACAATTAAAGCATCAGTCATATTACAGAAGGTGTACAAACAAATAGGCCTAACATCTGTCCAAGATTAGATCAATTTAGCTGATAAAATAAAAATCACAATTCGTAATTTTTTTTACAATACAATAATTTTTTCATTGGACTTAAAAATCATTTCAAATAGTAATTTATGAAATTAGTTATTTTTGCCATGATTTTTATACCAACAATGGAGAAGCTAGTGCAGGTGGGCTCTTCAATCTCTAAGCAGGATATCCTGCTTAACAATGAGCTAGGTAGGGCAAAAACTTACCCAGTCGTTTTGTAAATTCACAGATTTTATGTTAACGAAAAAAATAAGTTTAAAATGATGTACCTACCGTAATAGATTTGTAATGGCTACTTATTTTTTACCATAACTTAGTGGAAACGTAAATAAGGGAATTTAAAGGCCTTTTTAAACTTTATTTATAAATGTGTTTCACTGTTGTAACAAAACAAGTTTAATTTGCTGTATTGAAAAATACAACATAAAACTAGTTTAACCAAAGTAAACCTCTAGTACTATCTGACCGTTTTTTTCAATGCACATTGTAATCCTTACTGGGGAGACCAATCCTACAAAATGTTTGTGTAAACTTAATCACAATTAAAATTTAATTCAAACATTAAAAGATTAAATATTGGCATCCATAATGAGTAAATATTGCTCGGCAATTATTATAAAATCACAAACCACTTTAGTCAAAAAATTTATTTACCTATCTTAAGACACATCACCACCCCTCTAAAAAACGACAAAACATGTCTATTTAGCTGCTTCCGATACTATTTATCGAGACTAAATATGGAAAAATTGTTTTCTCGTAGTCGCCATGTTAAAAACTTTAGGGGACCTCAAATATATATTTTTGTTATGCCTAATTATTGTTTTTTAGAGCAAAAAAAGTAGAAAATTGACATTTTTACAAAGCTATACAAAAAAATTAACAATTCAAGATAGTAGATAGGCGCAGTAAGTAGCTCTTTTAGTAAAAAATGATAAAAAATAGATTAAATGATATGGTCAATAACGTCGCCGTAAAAGCTATATAAACCATGATTCGGCTGAAATGCATGCGGCTACTAGAAGCCGAGTTGGCAAAATTGCTGGCAGTTGTTTACGTCTTGCCATTAACCTGGACACACTTCAGCCCCCCGCAGCTTCTTTCTATAGTCATTGATTAGCACATGTGTAAGTAAGTTGATTCAAATTAAATGTTCTTTAATGTAATTGTGACCAATGTTTGTTTACACTACTTTTGTAGGATGGAGGATTATAGACAAAGTAAGGAGGGTGGACTTAACTTGAGTTTGTAACGGGGAAAGGATTAAAACGCTGGTCTCTTGAAATGGAGACAGCAAAAGCAGCACAACAGGTAAGAATGCACCAACAGAATTATATCAAAATTGAAAATTTGTTTGGAGGCACCTATAGTAAATTAATTAGGCCTACTGTATGTAAGGTACATAGCAAACAATAACTTACTATTATGTACAACCTAGGCTACATGTTATGTAAAAGTTAATTAGGGTAACTTACTTTCCTTAAAACTTATGTAGGTCTAATACATTTTGGAAACTCTGGTTCACATAAAAAAAACCTAGGCCTAAACCAATATCAATCTTCACCTACGCATTCCTCACTACGTAACAATTCTCAAATTCTCACTTGACGACATTTTTAAGAGACACTTCCATTAAGACTTACAACGGTATTACACTTATGAATCTAGCCTACTCACAAATCAAAGCAAAAAACTCTGGAGAGTTTCATTTCTATTCTGGAAGTTAATGCCTCTTGTCAGCATTGAATATCTTAAAAACTAGCCTATTTTGGACTGTTTCAGTCTCATAAAATGGAATTCTAACATGTGGCCATACCCCCTTTGTTCATTCGCTCCTACTTATACAAAAGGAAGTCTTCCGCACAATGTTGGGGACTGACCCTGCGGAGCACTGCAAACCACTTTTCATCAGACTACACATTTTTACAATGGTAAATCTATACAACTAACTTACTCTGTTTCAGTAAAAAAGCTAATTTAAATGAGTTTTCCACGAGGCAGAACTACCCACACTTCCCACAAAGGAAAGAAACAGCTAGACATACCCCATCACAGACTGGCCACCACAGGTAGGCCTAAGTTATTTCCTTAAAATTAAATTGTGTGAAAATTTACAACAAGCTGCCTGAGCTTCTCAAGATTTAACCTTCTCTTTCCACTTTCAAATCAAAAATTTGTATAGGCTCGTGGAAAACCCGTTTTAGAGTAGCCTACCTATTAAATAATTCATAGAACACAAAATGGAAATTGATCAAACGGCTACCTAATTCAAACTATTTGTACTTTTTTATTTTATTTACCGTAGGCCTACATCTTGGAACTCTTTAGAACTTAACTTAATGAATCTTGGTGTTATGTATGTATATTATGTAGGCCTACCTATTTACGGGTACAATTCCATATCTGTTGGCACAAACAACCGAATGAAAATATCAATCGATATATCAAATTAAACAATCGAATACCCGGTAATCAATATTAGGCTACTCATTCGGTTGTTTGTGCCAACAGATATTGAAGTGTACCGGTACCCCCCTTAATTGATTCTATTATTATGTAACTTAACAATGCCTATTCCTTCTGTAGCCTACATGGTCAATGGCAATAAACTATTCTTATTTTTCCTCCCCTCCCTCCAGCTGGAATCGGACTTGAACAGCGTTAAAAGACAAATACGGTAAAAAAAAATGTTCTTAGCTAAGAGTGACTACAGAGTTACTAACTTACAAGAGTGCCCTTGATTGTGTCGCTGATGGGTTCAGTTAGGCTATGCTTAGGCCTAGTTAGTTTTAAAAGGAGTAGGCCTATAATTTTGGACACCTTATCCGGACACCTTTTAACTGGACATTGGTTTAACCGTACTACACTCGGCAGAAATGACATCTCTTTAACCGAACAATTTTTATCAGTACATTGGTTTAACCGGACTAGATCGGCAGGAAGTGGGCCGATATTTTTTTTTGTAGCCTAAGTTAAGCTTAGCAAAGCCAACTTTACCTAACTTATAAGTTAAACAGCAATTTTATTCCTACTGATTTTTTTTTTAGGTGAGTACCTACTATGTTACTACCTAGTAACTTAGTAGGTATTCACCTAAAAAAATTTCCTCGGGCATTTTCACATTAAGTTATAGGCTATGAATGAAAGATGGGTGTGGGATGGGTAAATTGCCTAGGTCTATGTGTAGCTTTGTGGCAAACTTAGTAGGCATAGCTGTCTCAGAAAAATTTTAATTAGGCCTAGGCCAAAACTTTTTAAAGCTTTATACAATAATAAATCTAGCCTAATAATACTATCATAGTTGTAAAGAAGGTGTTAAAACCAGGGTAAGTCAGCCTGGGACTAATAAAAGGTTAGCAATGGTTAGCTCTTCATTAAATTAAATTGTAATATTTAAACTTACCAATTCCATATCTGTCCTTTTCTTTTACAGGAGCCCATAGTATAGACATCATGAGAACATGTAAAATGCAAACAAAACAAAACACTAGAAAATCTTAGCACCAAAATTTATTTACATCACATCACCATCACAGAAGAGACAGCTCTTCGGCCATGACCAGTGTTTCCAGTCATGACTGATAATGTTTACGACAGTGCTACAGGTTAGCCAACACAGTAAAAGTATTTTTTTTTTAATTACATAGGTATACTACATTTGTCACTATACAAATTTGTTTTAAACATTGGTAATATAATAAACATCACAAAACTAAGCCTTTATTCAGCCAAATTGACAAAAATGCATTAGCTAAGTCAAAAACAAGTGTCATCAACGGACGTGCAAAAGCATCCTAGATTTCCAACATGATATTATTTTTATTCAAACATGCACCTAATAGGATTTTCGTCACGATAGTCAAAATTTAACTTTACTAAACTCAAGGGCGTAGCCAGGGGGGTGCTGAAGGTGCTCATAACAATAACTAACTGAGGTTTTTTTAACCTGCATTTTCCTATGGTCCGGAATAAATTGAAATAAGAGATTTTAAAAGCTTAAAACCCACAATTTTGCTCTAAAATTTCAACATCCCGGACCATCTGTATGTTGGTCATTTCCAACAAACCCCCCTGCTGACCTGTATGAATATCATCAGCACCCCCAAAAGGAAATCCTGTCTACGCCCTTGACTAAACACATTGACACACTTAATGCTGATGTTACACCATAGATAAAGCATAAAAATCTATGGTTACACCTTAGGTTATCGTTTAAGTCATAAGTCCTTTATTCCAAAATTACAAAATGCGTTGCAACATTACTTTGCATGTACGACGTGATTTGTACCGTTTTTGTACTCTGGACTTCTGACCATTGTCAATATTCATATTCATAAAAGTTGAATTTAATTAATTAAACCACAATGCTTTTGAAAAAAACTGTTTTCCATCGATTCGAAAGAATCGTTTCCAAGGGAAATTTTAGCGACTCCTTGTTTGATCTATGATACTATTCTTAATCGATTTGATTGATCATCTTTTTTTAAGTTTACGTTTATAATGGGATGTGATGTTAATCTTTCTTTCCTTCCACCTCCACCATGATGTTAATCTGTAAAAACATTGCATGTCTCTTGCAATGGGGAAGAAGAGAAGACATCACAGCTTCATAGACATTATAGTAAGCGCACCCCAACCAAGAATTAAAAACTAAAAAAATAATAAAAGAAATAAGGTTATGTTTGGCTTGTGTCAAACAAAACAAAAGTTGTAGGCATTGAGATAGCTCAGTGGTTGTAGGCTAACTTGTTATTTTTGTAGTTATTTGTACTTCTTAATACCTGTAATTGGTTTTTTCCTACACATTGTTGTTTATTATCAAAATATAAATGAAAACCTTTCAAAATGCAAGAGAATCAAGAGATCACCTTAGTTATATAATTGTCTTTGCCTAAACTTAAAGAGGCCTATTTGTAGTTT
The DNA here is from genome assembly GCF_028750875.1 of Macrosteles quadrilineatus. NCBI lineage: Eukaryota > Metazoa > Arthropoda > Insecta > Hemiptera > Cicadellidae > Macrosteles > Macrosteles quadrilineatus. The sequence goes on from NW_026542594.1 coordinate 196,341,061, forward strand.
CATTAATCCCCCAGACACCAGACCTGTCGTGCAAAGTCTACAATGGCTACAGAAGGTAATATTTTATAATATTTGGTATTTTATGATAATTTTATCAGATAATATAATTATTGTAGGTTCTCTGCATGGGAATGGTATGGTAGGGTAGACTTTCATAATTGGGGCCAAACCAACCGAATGAAAATATCAGATCGATTATTTCATTCGGTTAGTTTGAAAAAAACCAAAGCTTGATATAATTTATCGAATGAAATAATCGATAAATATATTCATTTCGATTGTTTTTAGTCCCACTTATGAAAGTCTACCCCTCCGATACAGTTTTTTAACTGGGCTAATATGTTAAGTGACTCTAATATTGATTGAAAGTATCAATTTGAATACCTAGTTAACTTCATTAGATTTTTTCATTATCAGCGGGTTTGGTTAGTTAGGATAATTTATAACAAACAAAGTTTGATAACAAAAATAAAACAACAGTTTATAACAGTTTTGTTTTATAATTGATTTAGTTAAATCTATTATTAATCTATAGTTTTAATCGATATTAGGGTAGCCCAGTTGAGTTACTGTAACCCGGTACTCTAACCTTTAGACCTAAAAACTCGCAAATGTTTGCAATTTATTAAACTTTCCACTGTGTATCCAACTAACTTGCTTGCTGAACAGTTTTTATACTGTTGTAATTTTCATTTGTAACCAGAGACGGAGACCAGTCTGCTAATAGTGGTGGTAGACGTGAACCCAGCCCAGCGTATTTTGGTGGAACAACGTCATCGGCTTTCCCAGTGTCTGGATGCCATTGTTGCATTCTCAAACTCTCACCTAATGCTTAAGTCAACAAACAAGCTTGCAGTTCTTGCCTGCAATGCTGATGGAAGGTTAGCAAAATAGTTGTAAATTTATTTTACCATTAACTAATTTACAATTTAATGTAGGAAAAGGAATAACATGTTTATTTGTGTTATTTTCAATAGTTGTTGAATAGAATTACATATATTAGGACAAAAAGTTGAGCTTTAGTAAAGTATAGTAGAAAATCAGTAAGTCCCTAACTAAAATCCCCCCTCCTTTTATGAAGGCTCTTACTACCAAGAGGTTTGTTATTGAGGTTCTAGTGTTATATACCTGTTGTTGTTGTTAGTAATTAATCTATTTAGAAGTATACACCGTCACATAAAATTTTACCTACTTGCCTGACAAAGTGTAATTCATTCGTACAATTCTGCATTAAATAAAAAGTGAGGAAATTATGACCATGACCAAGGCTTGACCAATGTTTGAAGACCGTTTAACATAAATTATATTATTTCAGTGAGTTTGTATATCCGAATGAGGACAAGTCAGCGTCTGCAGTAAGACAGCAGGATGGCCAATACGAGCTGTTCACACACACAGAAAAAACCATCCGCCACGGCTTGCAACAGTTTGTTCTGCGAAATACAAACTCTGTCACAGCTGAATCCCTTTTGGCCGGTGCCTTCGCTATGGCACTCTGTTACATTCATAGGTAAATCAAATTCCTTGTCTGCTACAATAGATTTTTAGTTTAACCCCACAAATCTTGAATTTTGCAAGATTAAGGTAGAGCCCCATCTTGGTGGTTTTAGTGAGTGTACAAAAATTAGTCTTTTCCTGGCAGTAGTGTTTAAGTGTTTTTATGTTGGAAATCCATGCACGAAAGACAACTGATATGAAATTTACCTATGCTGATACAAAAAAGTAAATCCAGTAGAGCTGGCTCCCTTGGACTTTTTTTTGTCCTAAGACCCCAGGCACGAGCCCGGAATTGTTTTTCACATTACTTCAGGCTAGACCTAGGGGTTGCGGCATTATCACCTGAAGTATAAAATCCATTGATGAATTGGTTGGATTTGAACCCGGGACCCCAGGAACCAAAGTCCCACGCTCTAACCACTGCAGTAGACCAGCTTGCTCCCCAACTTTAAAGACCCTCTTGGACGAAGACACTCTACCTAATTTATTTATTCTGATTGCACAAGGTTAACTAATATAAAATAAATACTTTCGCTTATTAAAATTTCAATTTTCAGACTCGAGAGGGAGTTGTCTGCCGGAGTCAAGATGAACTCTCGTATTTTGGTCATCACAGGGAGCGGAGACAGCGCCTCGCAATACATGAACTATATGAATGTCTTTTTCACAGCACAGAAGCAAGTATGTATTACATTCTAGATTTTTTTTAATATTATTTGCTTCACTTGCTACCTAAAATACATCTAGTCACTTGTTTAATGAAGTATGAAATTAGAATTAAAAAATCATAATTGTTACGTATTTTGTATAATTACAGGTACTGTTGCAGAAAAAATTAAACTACCAGAGGGTAAAACTTGTAGGGCCTAGTCCCAATTGGGTAAATCACAGAGTCATGTTTGGTAGTCTGAAGTAAAAAGCATTTGAAAACACACACTAAGTTATGTCACTAATTTTCAAAATATCTCACTTGCGAGTTCCTCTCCGCAGAATGTGATCCTGGACGTGTGCAGCCTAGACCAGAACCTGGGCCTGCTACAGCAAGGCTGTGACATCACTGGAGGGCTGTATCTGAAACTCACCGTTCCCAGACTGCCAGGCCTACTGCAGTACCTGTTGTGGGTGTTTCTGCCCGAGCCTCCGATTAGGAAGAAGCTGGTACTGCCGCCGCCAGTCAAGGTCGACTACCGCGCGGCTTGTTTCTGTCATCGGCAGCTAGTTGACATCGGCTACGTCTGCTCAATATGTCTGTCTAGTAAGTTTACTGAAGCTGGCTTTAGGTTGGTGATTTTCAATTGATACACCAGACGTATCAAACTTAAATGAGGTTTATGGGACCGAGACTACCTCAGTTGCCGACAATCCCGGGTAACAAGGAGGCATTTTGAAGTGTTGTACAGTACCCGTACCATATTATGAAGACTTTACTTGTGAAATATATATGTTTTAACAATACATAGCAATTTTAAACACATGTTTATTATAATTTCGCTAGGCCAATACACTTCACCATTATTCTGGAGAATTGTTTTAATAAAATGAATATTTTTTCAGTCTTCTGTAAGTTCAGTCCCATCTGCACAACATGTCAGTAAGTATTATTTTGATAGTAAAATAGTTTTAATGAAAACAAACAATAATAGCTTTTTCATCATAAGGCTTATCATAAGAACTGTAATCATTAGATTACCTTAACTTAGTAACACTTATGAAAATCTCTGCATCATCCTTATCTTACTTCCGTCATCATCATCCTCCTTATACTACTCCACCATCATCATCCTTATCTTACTCTATTATCAACTTTCTTATCTTAGTCCATCATCATCATCCTTATCTTACTCTATTACCAACCTCCTTAACTTACTCCATCATCATCATCATCATCCTTATGTTACTCTATTATCATCATCCTCCTGTTACTCTATTATCATCCTCCTTATCTTACTCCCATCATCATCATCCTTATCTTACTTCCGTCATCATCATCCTCCTTATACTACTCCACCATCATCATCCTTATCTTACTCTATTATCAACTTTCTTATCTTAGTCCATCATCATCATCCTTATCTTACTCTATTACCAACCTCCTTAACTTACTCCATCATCATCATCATCATCCTTATGTTACTCTATTATCATCATCCTCCTGTTACTCTATTATCATCCTCCTTATCTTACTCTCATCATCCTTATCTTACACCCATCCTCCTCGTCCTTATCTTACTCCATTTACTGCTCTTTATTTTATTCCACCATCATCACCATCCTTATATTATTCCATCATCATCCTTCTTATCTTACTCCACGATCATCATCCTTATCTTACTCAACTATCATGGTACTCCTTATCTTACTCTATCATTCCATCATCCTCCTTATCATACTCCATCATCATCATCCAATCTTTCTTGATTATTATACTCCTTATATTATTCCATCCTCATCCTTATATTACTTTATTATCATCCTCCTTATCTTAATTCATTATCATCCTCCTTATCTTACTCCCATCATCATCACCCTTATCTTACTCCATCATCATTATCATTCTAATCTCGTTCCATAATCATCCTCCTTATCTTACTCCCATCATCATCACCCTTATCTTACTCCCATCATCATCACCCTTATCTTACTCCATCATCATTATCATTCTAATCTCGTTCCATAATCATCCTCCTTATCTTACTCCCATCATCATCCTTATCTTACTCCATCATCGGCATCATGAAACTGATCCGCTGCCGCCTGACGTCTGCCGTGGAAGCTGCCGGAGATTTGTCTCCTCGTCAGTACGGCTTCAGAAAGGGTCGGTCAACAATCGACGCGATATCCGAGGTACACAGAGCGGTAGAGCGTGCCGAGAGCTTCAATCATTACTCTCGCCGTATCGTGCTTCTTGTTACGCTAGATGTCAAGAATGCTTTTAACTCGGCGAGATGGGTCGATATGTTGAGCGCGTTGAGGAATAGCTTCCGCGTACCAGCATATCTGTTGAGGCTGATCGAGGACTACCTGCGCTGCAGAACTCTTAATTACGAAACTAAAGATGGTTCGCGGACGATGGATGTTACTTCCGGTGCCGCGCAAGGTTCGATACTCGGCCCAGATTTGTGGAACGCTGCCTACGACAGCCTTCTGAGATCTGAGATGCCAGAGGAGACCGTTTTAGTTGGGTACGCCGATGACGTCGCAGCCCTCATTGCTGCACGCAACGTTGAGCTAGCCCAACTGAAACTGAACCAAGTCATGCGCGTTGTAAACGCCTGGATGACTGATCATGGTCTGACACTCGCTCTGAGCAAGACAGAGATCGTCATCCTCACGAAAAAACGGATTGAAACCATCGTTCCGCTACGAGTTGGGAACGTAGTTGTCCAAACCACGCGAACCGCCAAGTACCTTGGTGTCATGGTGGACAACAAGCTGAGCTGGAGGGACCAGATCTTCCGTACGGCGGACAAGGCTGCTAGGAGTGTTGCTGCTCTTAGTAGGCTTATGGCCAATGTCGGTGGTCCCCGGTCCAGCCGTAGAAGACTACTGATGTCTGCAGTCCAGTCCGTGCTTCTCTACGGCTCTGAGGTGTGGGCAGACGCGCTTAACAAGGAGGCGTATAGGTTGAGGCTCGCACGAGTGCAGCGTCAGGCGGCACTCAGGGTCGCTTCCGCGTACCGTACGGTGTCCGAACCGGCCGTTTTGGTGATCGCTGGAGTTATCCCAGTCAAACTCTTGGCAGCGGAGAGGAAGGCAATCTACCAGAGACAAGGCTACATCGGAAAGGACGCTGCAAGAACAGAAGAGCGCTCCCGCACTTTTCAGATGTGGCAAGAAAGCTGGGAAAGGGAGACTCGAGGACGTTGGACTGCCAGACTCATCAGGCAGGTCCAACCGTGGGTAGAACGGCGGCACGGTGAGGTTGACTATTACCTCACGCAGTTCTTGTCAGGTCACGGCTATTTTCAGTCGTACCTGCACTTGATGGCCAAAACGAATTCACCTGACTGCATTTACTGCCCATGCATTCCCGACGACGCGGAACACACTTTTTTCCACTGTCCACAATGGGATATGCTTCGCCAGGAGGCCATTCAACATCTTGGGGTGCTGTCGATTGAATCGATCTGTGAGACCTTGCTGAAGGGTGAGGACAACTGGGACTGCTGGTCGCACTTTGTCCGGAATGTCCTTCAAGCTAAAAAGAATGATCTAGATCGGAACATAGTCTAGATTTGATAAGAAATAAACGGCTAGACACGGCGTAAGCCCCTCGGGCGTAGGCAAACTCGGCCTAGTTCTGATGAAGTGCGACAAGTGTTCCCAGGCTAGTGTCCGAAGAGTAGAGGAGGTTTTTAGTGGGTAGTCTCTGGGCCTTAAGCCCGTTGGAGTCCCACACTACAGGCTAGCAACCTGTGTGCATAAATGCATTTTCCCACCTCTCCCTAAAAAAAAAAAAAAAAAAAAAATCATCGGCATCATCCTTATCTTACTCACATCATCATAATTCCAAATGTTCTTACTTTCCTCCATCTTGCTTTGGGCGTTCCAATTGGTTTTCTGCCTTCATGGACATTTCACATTATGTTTTTCAGTTTTGAGTTATCTTCTTTCCTCAAAATTTGTTAAGTTAGGCCTATGCATCAAAATACCTATATCTAGATTATATGGAATTAATGTTTCCATCTATCTGTATACAAAAATAGCTCATATTTACTTGTGAATATATATTTACATTTAGTTTGCACACAGATGAACTTTAGCCTACTAATATCAACGTTATCCATTCTATCAAAAAATATAATTTTGTCTGATTACTTTTCCTGTTCCAAACAAATTAAGATTCCGACCAGCTTAACAGGCGCTAGTTACATAATTTGTTTATGTTTATGATCCATACCACTTTCTGTTCTAATATTTGTGGTTATTACAAAAAGAGGCAACGTAACGGGGCGGTACATATTTGCAAAAGTTTAACATCACCTGTATACGTAGATCTAAGGGCCTACCATCAGGTATTAGAAAATACTGGTGCACCTGTTGCTCGAATTCGAGAAATTGCAAAGTATTACACGCGTTATTTCAAAATAAATAACATTTTAATAATGACTTGAAAGAGTCAACTAAAAAATAATGTAATCAATCACTCCACTCTAGTTATCAAAACTGAAAACTGAAAACGAACTCACTCTGAAAATGAATGCTCTTGTGTGTATCATGTGTTAATTATGAACAGCTGTAATTAATACAAATTATTTGTCTGTTTAAGTAAACAAAATCTTTTCTTCATGAGATATAAATTGGGATTTTGATGGCCTGAGGGGCAAAGTCCGAGGACTTTTATTTCAGGAATTGGTGAAAGGGGGCGTCTACACAAAAAGTACTTAATACACGCATCATTCGTAAAAATCCGTCCATTGTTAACGGAGGAGTAGCGTTTCGTAGAAATTGGTTTCACATATTACATATAAGGATGTTTGACAGCTGACTTTTAAATAAATTGTAAAACTATAATATTTAACTTAAAAACAAAAATCACTAGACAATAGAATGTTTTATTAAATAAAACCAAGAACTTGCTCATAAACCACAATCTCGCCCCGAAATGAGCCACTTTCAGAAATAGTAGTGAACAATAATTTATACTAAAGAAAATCAACACATTTGATATTGTTATGATTAAAAACTTCCATATTTTTCAGTGCCGTCTTCAAAACACCTGGAGCCCTGCCAGTGAAGCCAAAGAAAAAGAAACCAAAACTTATGTAGCTTTAAGATTTAACTTTCTAATTTTAATTTTGTAAATGTTTTTCTAAGATTTTAGAAGTAAAATATTAAACTTTTTCGTATAAAGTAACTGTTATTTTCATACCTTGTGTTCATGACTAATTATCAGTTTTGTTTGAGTGTCATAGAAGAATATGTAATCGAAACTACATCAAAAGTAATTCCACTTGTTTATAAAACCATAAATTAGTAAATTAACATGTTTTGTATAGGATACTTTTAGGTGATTGACTTGAGTTGATGGCCTTCTACCGTGGCCTTATCTGCTGTTATAGTAAGCCAAATAGCAGCGGGCCATATTTTTACAAGATAATAACTAATAAGATCATACACATCTTTGTAGGTCATTTTATTCCTACTGTTTTAGTTGCCAATATTTTGGTAGAGTTCTACACTGAAGGCAATAATAGTGTTAATTTGTTCTTATTTCAATATTTTTATTTTATGATTACCTTGGTTTTAAAAAATGTATTTGTAATTACTTTATAATAAGCCGTTATAAATTTGATATACTATGTATTATTGGACTATCTGAATTTGTAAGGTTTTGCACACTTTCTAAAGGTGTAATAGGTTAGGATTCTGAAATGGTTATAGAACAAATTCACTTTTAGTAAATATTTATTTATTTATTACAGTAGAATATAGTAAATATATAAAAGAGAACAAATTCACATCAAACGACCACTTAAAGACAGCCAATCAAACAGTATGACTTGGCAGCGAAATAATGTTACAACATTTATTATTGGTAGATAATGTGTTTTGGTAATACATTACTTTGTATATTGCTAGAAGTTTTGGGCAGTTTTACATTGTGCTTTTACTATCACAACAACAAACACAGCCACACAAAACACTACCTTTGCAACCAAAACGTTAACATTTTGTGCTTTAAACTTAAGATAATAGCCAAAGATTAAAGCAGTTATTGTTGCTTAAAGTATCAGTTAGAGCATAATATACGCTAGATATTATTTATTTACACAACAGATATATGTATGGATACATTAGTATAGTGGTAGATATAATTCTTACACGATGGGCTTCTATCACACTTAAATATCCCTTCACAGAAGGAAAGTCGACATAAGGAACTAAAAAATAAATTTTGAATGGCAACACGTGTAATACTTAACATACATTTAAGCATTTCTTACTGAAGTAATACTGAGTTCTATTTCAGCTAGTTTGTAAGAAAAAACATGAAAAATAAGGAGATTGTTTATTGTTTTACAATCAATTGATTAATTTACAATCAAGTTTCATGCTTTACATTAGGCCTACTAAAACTAAATCATGCCTTTAAACTATTTTAGGTGCCGAATGGTGCAAAAACAAAATCTTTATACAAAATTAAACACTACTTCGATGTGATTTTAGTGGTATACATTACATAGGATACAAAATCATAACATAATTTGTCAAATGACTAGACAATGGTTTTTCAATTTTGATTTGGCCAATTGCAATATTACCCTAATTTTATGCATTCAACTAAAAATAATGAGTACATGAAAGAGTATGTGATGCAAAACGTAAGTAAAACCCTGATACAGTTACAAATTAGGCCTATTTCATTTTCACAAGAAATAGTACTTAGATTTAGTACCTATTTAACAACAATCAGGGTTGAATTGTAACAAAATGGTCAGGGTTTGGAAAAAAATATAAAAAATGCTAGTGACACTAAAAAGGCAAACTAAAAATCATCTGGGAAAAAACTTCTAAATAAAGTACTAAAATATATCAAAAATATCCTTTGAAAACTAGTTCTAGTTACTATCCATCTTCAACTAAAAAAGGGTTGTAAAAACTACATCAAAAACCTAATTACGATTTTGAGCCCACACCACATGGGCTTTAAAATTAATAGTTCCTTATGATTTTATCATTGTTCCTTAACCACAGGAAAATGGACTGATATGACACAACTATAAACATATCCAGTGCATAATGTAACAATATAATATTAAATACTATACATAAGATATAACAATAACATTGAAAGGGTAAATGAAACTAGTTTAGAAGGAATGAAATAAAAAAACCTATACAGTAATGTATCTACATAATACTATATACACTGATTGAGAGTGTTGTGGTCGGTTAAGTCGTTGAGCAGTACTGGAACCTGAAAATATTCAAGTATTAATGAAAATCACAATACTTGTAACTGTTCTTTTTTTTAGAAAAATATATTTTTTAATGTTAATTTTGATTTATAGACTAACGGTCATCCATAAATTTCATCAAACTTGCTTTCCCAATGACCTCTAAATATTTATGAAATATAGACGTTAACCGAAGAAAATACGGATTTAATTAGGTCCGCAGAAATTCATCACCTAAAAGTCTTATCCTTTGTGGGAGTAATTAATAGTTTCAAGCACTTTTTTGTTTGACCTTTTCTGTGCCTAATATTAAGTTAAGCTAGCAGAGCTTTATTACTCCCCCCCCAAAAAACTGTTGTATTTGTTGGCTATAAAACTTTTGTGAATGTCCATCAGAGTGAAGTGGAAAAACACAGGGAAGATTCATAACTCTTTGCTGTTAACAATCACTAACAGATACTTACCTAAAGGTAAGAATAGTTTAAAATATCCTTCCGAGATACATAGTTTCTTGTGAAGCTCCTTGGGATAGTTCAACAAACCCGAGCTTAGAATAAAACTCAAGCAAAGCTCTGTCTTGCGAACTGACCGGTACGTACACTCCAAACGAACCTGGTAATACAATGCGGAGAATTAGTACAAAGGCAATGTTCTCTACGCTCTATCTTTAAATATTAATATTTTTATTTGTGATAAGCTAAATCCAGATATGGTCAATTATAAAATATGGGCTTGGATCTTTGGTTTTGGATGTTATTCCCAGTTCCAGACGGAATTAGGATACACAGTAAAAAAACTAGTTAAAATTAACTAGGAATATTATTAAATCCACAGAAAGTTTTTCAAAAGGTAAATGTTTGATCTATTCAAAGATATATAGATAATTATCAAATATATTAAATGTTATTATATATTATTATGTGTTAGGAATGTTTAAGTCCCAAGAATACAGAAAAATTGTAGGGATGGTCAAGTCTCGAAATTTCGGGAAATTTTCAATCTCGTTACACGAGACGAGATTACTTTTTGGCCGAGATTTTTATCAAGACAATAAAAAAAAAAAAAAAAAATTAAAAACGCCTGCAGAAAGTCAATGCAATACCCGCAATACAGGAGCGTGTTGTAGTTGCGTTTCCTTTTCGAAGGCGTTCTTATTTAATTAATTCTTTTAATGTAAATATTACTTTCATTCTTTTAATGTAAATATTACTTTCATTATTTTAATAATATTACTTTAATAACATTTGAGAAGTTTTGTTAAGTGTAAGCAGTGTGAGGAATGTTTTATTACTATAAAAAAAGTCAAAACAAGTAACTATTTTATAAAAATTAATATTGCTTTTATTTTATGATTTATTTTATTTTAGGATAAGTTGAACTCTATCCTAACTGATATCACCATGTTTCCTAATCGTAGGCATTTTTAATAAGTTAGGCGTGATTAATAAAAAAATGTTATGCTGATGTTATTTAATGAAAGATTGTAAATATTCTTGCCTATTATTATTATTTTAGTATTTAAACAGTCATCTAACAATGTTACAAAATCAGGTAAAAATTTCGAACGTGCATTTCCCGTTGTGTATGAGAAGAGAAATCTCGTCTCGATCTCGTCTCGAAATTTTATGAGAAATAAAAAATCTCGTCTCGTCTCGAACTAAAAATCCAATCTCGTCCATCCCTAAAAAATTGTATACCCATTTTTCTTATGCAATTTAAATAACATGGCATTTTTTATGCTCGCAAAGTGTGCAACGCTATCGCAATTTATGTAACAATCGCAATAGTCAACTACTGAGTTAGTGCGAAATATTCACAATGTCACCACAATCATGAGAGATTATCATGATGTTGCTGTCATGAAAGAAAAAACTGCACTATTGTGCAAGATATTATTATGACGCTATGAAAAATTCTGGAACTGGCATCAAAAGTGTACTATATTTACCATTAGCCCTGAGGGCAGCCAGAAGACAGATGATAAGTCTCTTGGCCACAGACTGATCAAACACCGTAGACAGTAGTGAGCAAGACATCACGGAGGGGTGCTGTGTGTGTATAGAATCAGGAACATCCTCCAACATGGGCGAGTGGAACCACTTGATCATGTCCTAGACAAACATTACAACTGAGAGGTTTCCGAACATAAAAAATCAATTGTTTCATAAATTGGTATTAGTGTTTTATTCTGATCAAAATACACTCCAAATCTGGATAGAGTAAAAGGCTTCAGGGGTAATCTCAGCCATAAACAGTTTTCTAAATTAGCTTTCATTACAACCACAGCTGCACGTCAGGTAAAAACCAATTAGGGATGGAAGGGTTCAAAAAGAATTTTTTTGGGAGAAATATATCTCCAACCTCTTGAGCAGGACTAGATTTCATCCAAGATTTTCTTGGGTCAGGATTTGTTTTGGCTGTCAGCGATTTTGCCACAAATGTGAGTGATGACGATGATGTCTTTGTGACTGTGAGACACAATAATGTCTCCGCAATCACTGAAGGTGGTCACAATTTTGCCGAGATTGCAAGAGACAGTGATGATGTCTCGGCAATCACAGGAGACATTCATGATTTTTCTGATCGCGGGATACAGTGATGGTGTATACTATGGAAAACTTTATTGGCATTGGAGACCAGAAGATTTTGTAATATCTGAAAATACTCACATGTGTCACTCGCAACGTTGTTCGATGGGGCTATTCCAAACAAGCAATAAGGAGTTAAATTGAAACTTACCTCCTCTGGAGTAGACTTTTCAGAGGGAGCGGTCGCAGGATATTTCTGGCACATCTCGGGTAGCCAAGCTAGCCGTACCTTGCCGTAGAACTGTCTAGCGTCCAGGGCTGCCACTGCATACCCCACAATCCCCGTCTCATCCTCCACTATCATGCTCAGCTCAGGGCTCAGAGTGAGGAACGCACCAACCAGTCTAGACACCAATGAGTGCATGGTGAGTAAAATGTGTGTCCAAAGAGTAAGGTATAGAGGTAACACGCTTATGGGTACGATTTCGCCTCTAGTATGTCGGATCCGAACGGCAAGCAGTGTGTGGAAATTCCTATCCCACAAGGCCCAGGGGCATTCTCCACCATGAGCGTTGTAGTCCATGATGGCCAGGGAGGGTGGTGATGGACTTTGCCCTAGACACCACTTAAGTGTACCATTGAATGTTTCCTCTGTACCTTACTTCTCTGTGGTGTGTCTAAATACTGCAATTATACTCCCATTTTCTATTGTAAAGTTTGAATATGAATGACACGAATGTATTCTTATACCAAAATGTTTTTCTATTGCATGCTATAACATTTAAGTAAAAAAATTTATTATTTTCTTACTCCTGGACAACATTTTCAGATAACTACAAGCTAACCTGTGGTTGGCCAAGCAAGACGTTCTGAAACGACTGCACTCTCGAAGTAAAAACACAGTAGAATACATATTTCAAGGGCACTGATCACTTTGTAAGCCACTGAAAAACTTATAATCACTTGAACGTTTCGGTTTCTTTTTAATTTATTTTATTTTTATCGTTAACACCAGTGGAATTTTGTAAGGAATTATCATTAACATCCCAAATGTAGACTTAAAGATTGGAAGAAATCATTGAAAATATTTTATTCCAAAAATGCTGATTGGGATTAGTTGTAAACATGAGATTTCTACAAAATTACACTTAGTTTAAAACATATCCATCTGCGACATTCTAACCTGTCTGGTATGAGGTTAGGCAGAGCAGGACTAGAGAACATATAAGTCTTGCGGCAGACAGAGTATACTCCAGGTTCATCCTCCGGCAGGTAGGGACGGACTGTATAGATCTTGCTGCAAGGTACCTCTGGCGCTTTGTACACAAACAGGTCTGAACCTGCGTCCACTGGGATCAACCGCTACAAACACAATGGGACATGAGATACAAACACTTTTGCTTTTTAACTCTTTATAGTGAATTAGTTTATCAAAAATCAAATACAATACAATGTTTAGGGACAAAGTCTATAAAGAATTAAAATTTATTCATCACAGTATGTGAAACGCAAAGGAAAAGGCTGTTTTTTTTTTAACCTAGGCTACAAACATAGCAGGTTATTATTTCTGTAAGAGAAAAAGCTCAACACAGTTATTATGATGACCTAACCTCAAATGGTAACTAGGTGTGGAATTTTAACATAAAAGTTGCAATCAAAATTTGAAAGACCCATTGCTCTTGTATTTCTAGGTGTTAACCATTTTTAAATACATACTACATAGTAAATAATAGAAACAAGATACTTAATTACAACACGGGAACCCTTTTATCTTAATAAAACTTTATTACAAAATTACAAGGGAAACCTTTTCTCAATAAAACTTTGTTACAAGATTACATGGGAAACTTATTTTTCTCAACAACAAAAAAATGGTTTTTAATCAGACTTATTTAAATTTTTAAGGAAAATAGTGCATGATAGTATATTGAGCAAGTCTAACGACTCAGTTGACAACAAGCCTCAAAAAGGTGATAATATTCTTTGGAGATTTTTTAGGTTGTGGAGGTGACATAAGACTTTTCCATACAATAGAAATTTAATGGTTTGTGTAAGCCTAGATTGTAAAGGAACTCTATGGTTTGTATTTATAAATAACATTTAACTTTATCTTTAACAACAATAAAAAGCTTAATGGACTGCTTGAGGTAAAATCTAAACTATGGCCTTTAAAAAATAAAGCACCTTAAAATTAAGCCAACAATTCTAGTTTTAGAATGTAATTAGGTTTAAAATACTAAAAATTAAAGTGAATTCAGTGTGTTACTGCATTACACCAAGAACTCTTAAAACAGAAATTGACTCCATATCGTAACCTGACGGTAAAAACCATATGGCTGATTAAAGAATTTATTTTATTCTTATGACATAGAATTCAGCTATCTTATCTGAGGAAAATATGAGTCTGAGGACTTCTTCAAAGAATTTATCGTGACTAATACAAGAAGGTGTAGATGGAGTAAGTAAAAGCATCTAGCTAGCTTAGCTTTACCTTTCCGAAACAACTTCTACATCGGTTTTATAATATTTTGACACATTTTGTCATGAAAATATTTACCAACTACAGAAATAAACCATTTTATATCCAAAGAAAATGTGTTGTCGGATTGCTTAGTTCACTTGATACCTCACACTACCACAATATGTAGAAAGTTTTCAGTGATGGCTAAAAGTTGCAAACAGTTCAAGATGAACACTAGGTTCCATCATTCATCGGACTCATCATGAACTCCTTAACAAAACCAAATAAAAATAATAATTAAGTTAAACAAACCTAGACGGAGGATTTCGCCGGCTATCCAATCTAAAACAGAGACAGACAAAACATAGATAGCAAGACAAAACTGAAAATAAAAACCGCCACTTTCAACGCTGCTGCATTTTCTCTAATCAAAATTAATTGAGTGAACAAGATACGCATTAATTGTCCTTTTGTAGTAATCGTTTGTTGTAATTTATTTACCGAACATTCTATTACAGGTTTTATACTTGGATATTGTTTCCAAACAAAATGTCAGACAAATATTATGATTTAAGACACAAACAAGGCATTGCGTATGTGACAACCAACGTGTATCTTGTTGACTCGCGCACGCGTGCCGCCAGCGCGTCAGAGCTTGCGCGTACACAATTGTGTGCAATAGACTACCTACTTGCAGATCCGCTGTGAGGCCTCCCCTGAAAACCCAAGGTTCCTGGTCTCCGGACATGAAGCTTTCCTTCCAACCTTTGGAGAACCCTGAATCATGGAACCAAACTTTAATCAAACATTTGTAGCATTTCGATAAAACTCAAATTTTCAACATGTCTCAGTTTGTAAAATTAACTGATGAAATATTTGTACGTCTAATTGTAAAAAAAGGGTATGTTGCAGTAGAAAATTGTAATATGACGTTGTTTGTTTATGAAATAAAAAAATATTTGTTTTTGTTCATGTGGATATACTGTTTCTTCGTGATTATTTCAGTTAGGCCTATTAGTATATTTCCCATAGAGGAAAAATGAAATATCACAGGAGGCACCAAAAGTCTATTTTAAAATTAGTCTCTCAAAGTTTATTCTATAGAATTTATATTTTTTATCACTCCGTACAAAAGTAAATATTTTTGATAACAGCTGATATCAAAGAAAGTATTTTTTTTCCTAAGCTCTAATTTAGAACAAGGTAAAATGATCAGCTGATTTTCCTTGCTCTCAACTCAATCAGTTCTCCTTTTGCTCACTATGGGCCCTAGTGTTTGTTTACAATTTATTTCTAATATTAAAATCAGCTGATTTTACTGTTCAAAAATAAAAAATATGCACTAAAAGCACAATGAACATAACCTTGAACTTTAACTTATAATTGTCACATTGTTATGTAGGTTTGATATAAAGTTTTTGCTTTTAAAATAAAGTTAATTAGGGAATAATAGTTTTAATGTTTTAAATTTTACATAGGTTCTGTGAGAGTATTTTGGTGACATGATGAAAAGTATCGTTCATAACGTCAACCAAAAGTGATAACCTTTCACCTGTCCAATAATTATTCCTGTCCTTAACAAGGGGTTGTGTAAAAATGTTATTAGAGTAAAAAACCCTCTAAAGTTGTTTATCAAAATAATCAACGAAAACTGAAACATGTTTGAAAACTGAATAGTCTAGTTTAAAAAAAATCCATGACCTGTTTAACTTATTGCACAAAATTAAAAAGGAAATACATTACACTTATAAATCACCAATATCCACTGAAATATTTCCCTAGAGCACAAATGTAAATTACTATAAGTCAAGTTTCTAGAAGTACTAACTAGATAGAAATTCATAATTTCATGAAAACAAAGCATTAATGAGATTTATTGTAAATGTATGCGCCAGCGTTGACAAAACTCAAATATAAAACACTCTTTGATAGCTATGTAATTGAGTTTGAAATCAATAGAATCAATGGTTTTGGGCCAGAAAAATAACGCCTTAACGCAATCTGTTTGCAATACCCTTATGTTCGCACAGCGCAACCGTATGCAGCTCGTTAAATTACGCATCGTAAAGCCAATTCGCATTTGCCAGATTTTAGCGGCAAAACAAACCTAACAGTTAAACATAAAGATTACTTGACAGTAGTCATTACTGATCCGTAATCCCATTTAACTGTATTGCTTCCAACAAAAGTCAGGTCACCTGAAAACAGACACAAATGATCGGAAGGGCCTCTGGAATAAAACAAAATTAATGCACACACGCGCTTTGTTGATGAATCCCACCAGAGGTATAAGATAAGAACTGATAAGATCTATTACACTTCTACAGCAATTCCTTTGGAAGAAACGCAAATATTGTATAATACTTCCGTTTAAAACGTTGGAGTGAAATTTATTTCGAAAGGTAAACAAAGTAAACGTAGTTCAAATATATCAAAAATAAAACTTATTGTTTAAGAGATTCATCAATGTGTTTAATTTGTTATTACATTTAGAAATTCTATCGTGGAACTGAAAAAAATGACTACTTATTTTAAAGCTTCTGGTGAAATTCAGCACAAAAATCGCAATTTATATTTCGCCACGTATTGCCGCTCGCATCGCTACCGTCCCAAAACCATTGTTCCGCAGCCCAGCGCAGGCATTTATACTGAAAGTCTTACGCAGCGCTTATACTTAGGCAAAATACAAGTAGCTCGTACAGGTGTAGTTTCCCAGCGTGTAGTTAGATACCATCTGCGGAAATCGTCCCTTGGCTAGACAACAGAAAGCATACACAACCTATTAGTAAATGTTCTGATGCAGTTAAACCTGAGCAACATTTGACTACGTAACAAAAGATTTACAGCTTTAAGGTAAATCAACTTAATGTTGGTACAAATTTTGCTCAAATATTGTGAATGATAATTTGATAGTAATGGACAGATTCCAAAATTGATTGATTCCGATATAGAAATGTTATTCTCACTTTCGATTCAGAATGCGTTTCTCATTACAGACTAAACTACGATAGACGATGAATAAAAACAAAGCAAATTAGGTAAAGTAGGATTTATTAAATTACTGTAGAAACTATTTTGAAAAATTCAGCAAACTTTTTTAAACAGAGATAATAATAATCTATTAATTTTAAATTCCAATAAATCTTTTTAAGTGAGAAAGTTCATGAACAAAATTATAAGCAATTATTATTCTCATTTGACCAGAAGGATTCAAATAATAACTGTAGGTCTAGTTGTTTTAGACAGCAATCTCGCAATTGTGGAAGGCGTTTGCAAAAATCAATTAATTACTATGTAGCCGAGATAGCGATGGACATGTTGTTACCGCAAACGCAGGAGATGAGAAAAATTATTCCACAGTTGCAAGATATTCTTGAATGAGTAACGACTCTTCATAATCAAAACTCTAGGTTAATAAAAATTTATAATTTCTCGATATTCCTACCACTGACATAGATTTTTATCAACCAAGATTCAGAATCTGCCCATTTATAATATCTTAATCAATAAAAGATATTAAGAAGTGAACAAAGTAAAACAATAAATTTACCTGTTATCCTTTAAATTTATGTTTAGGCTAGATTAGAAAGTGAATTCCACTACAGTTAGTAAACTACTGTCAATTAGATTGCAATAAAATGAAAACCATTTTACTTTCTACAAAGTCCATAGAGCAAACTTGTATATAAATTTTAAGAACCATGTCCTAACACAAGAAAGGCTATTTTGTACCTAGACGTTTTCATTATTAATTTCAAAATAAATTATTTTTTTAATTTTTCAATTTGTTCAATCCATATGCTATATTTATTGGAAATTAGCACTATTAAATTTTAAAATCCAGGGGTTATTTACAAAGTATAAGTTATACAATAGAAGAAGAGGCCTGTTAAAAATTAAAGTGTACAGCTATCTTTCATTTCTGTTTAATTTTTGATAAAATTTTACATACAATTGCCTACAGTAATAATCAACATAAAGGTGACTACAGTATTACCTATTACTTATTGGTTCATAAACCAAATTTAAAAAAATTATTTAAACGTATAACTCTCCAACCAAAATAAAAATATGACGTTTCTGTAAAGGTCAGGCTTTTTATGGGTTTTGTAATGGATTGGTTTAACAGCAGGATTATATTACTGACCAAAGTTGATGAAAATGCACAAATAAACATAAAATATCTGGAACTACCAGATCCTTTCTCAGTACTAGCTCAAAAAATTCTGTTTGTGTGTTTATTTAAATGCATTTTATCTATTTTTGTCATTAAGGTAAGCCTGCTGTTAAACCTCAATACACAAAATCCTCTAAAAAAATATTTCATTGGTGATTACTTTTGCTTCAAGAATATCATTGTATTTTTCTAACATTGTATTTTTAAAATGTGTTAAATCCTAAGCATTTAGAATAGGTAAGTATGTTCAAGTAAGGTATATTGAAATAAAAACTTAATTATCACAGCAAATTCGTTTAGCTACTTTTAAAATCAAAAGTTTGTTGCACAAGACTTTTATTCCCATAAAATCCAAAGCCCATTGATTAGTAAGACACCCTACTCAACCGTTAGGAAAATATAGTTTTGTATTTTCATCTACACGCAAAATTTCAAGGCAAAATTTAGTCCAAAGGAAAAGAAGGAAAGTGGGGTTAGGTTAGGTTAGGGGGAAACTCACCTAACCACTTGATGTAAGAGTTAAGCAGTGAAATGACCCCTCTCATGTCCCAAACGTAGGGATACAAGTCATACAACAGCTCTCGGTTGTGGGCGAACGTGAGCCGCTGGAACAGACGGTTGACACTTTGACTCATCTCTTCTAGTTTAGCTGCTCGTTCGTGCCATTCTTGTATCTGCAAAAATAAAATACCATGAAATGTTATCGATAAGCTTCAGCGGTCAACGTAAACTTTTGAATCCAGATCTTCAAGAGATGACCACTTAAATTGAACTGCCAAAAAGACTTCCCTATGTTTTGGATGCGTTGCAGCGATCCTTCAGGCCAATTACTGTTAGTGTTTATTTCTCAATAGAATAATCAATGGATAAACGTTAACATTCCATAATGGCCTAAGGCTAAAATCAGGTGTTATATCGAGGAAATCAATATTTTTGGAGCTATTTATGATTACGATTTATGAGAGGACATTTCTCTTCAATCTACTCTCTTAAGAGGTCCTATTACGACTAAATGTCTGTGTTATTTTGTTGTGTATTAAGTATAACTTGGTATAATATGGACACTAATTTTTCTGTCGATAGGCCACACTTTTTTACTTTGGGTCGGGTTAGGTAAAAATGCTGGTTTACCTAGGAGTATTTTATTTTTTTAACATCAATTGCAATACTAAAATTGGTCTATACATAATTATGTAGGGCCTACATGATCTCCCCCATATGACGGTAAAATATTGAATATCGTCTATGGTCACGACAATCTCTTGAACATTTTCAGAAGTCAAAATGAAATTTAGAACATCCACGGTCAAGGAAAAATCATAAACATGATCCGCAGTTACGGCAAAATTGTGAACATTCCCCACAGTCAGAGAGAAATCAGGAACACATTCTGCTACAAGTCTCTTTCAAATACAAGTTATAGTGCAATCGTAAACGTTTTTCGCTGTCATGGCAAAACCAAGAACATCTTCAGCAGTCACCACATCATTGTCTCCAACAGTCGCAGCAACGCTGTAAACATCACAGAAATTTTCAATCGCACATCTCTGCAGATGTTTTCTATCATAACAGCTCTTGCAAAAGAGCCGCCGTCTACTTAATCTGCCTTGATCCGAAAATTATTTCTGACCCAAACCGATCTTTCAAAGCCAACTGCTGAACCAACCTAACTTGAAAAAATATCAGGGACTTGCATACTCCTAATATTTTCTGCTTTGCCAAAATACCCTTTTTCAAAATATTTTAGAAACTTTTAAATTTCTGGCATACTGTACCTCAGGTGTTGTCTCGGAAGTTTTGGCGTTTTGCAGGGTAATGAGATGAGCGTTAGACTTGAGCCAGTTAAACTCCTGTAACAGCTGGACTCCCTGACTGCCGTGCTCGAAAGGCAAGTAGAACAGATCACACAGCAGAGCCAAGTCCTCCAGAGTCAACTCCTTGTCTGCATCTCTAGGTCTCTCGTCACTGCTGCGTTAAAAACCGCACATATTAGTTAAAAACTGTATTTTCATGTCATAATTCATAATATTTTACTTCAACAAAAATATATGTCTAGATACTATTAAGATTGAAAGAATTACTGGATTTGTCAAATGTAAAGTAGGTACTTGCAAATATTACGTTGAAATACAAGCGAAAATAAAAAAAAAACTTACCTCTCGAGATTAGATTCTGAAACTGGTTCAACTTGCATCGTCATACTGCTGGAACTACTTAATCCTCCAGACCCCTACAATATCAAACAAAATTATTGTAAAGTACAATGTTGTATTTTTACAATAGGTAAATAAGTACTAACTTTCATAATTGAAGATATTCATTTTTCTCCTTCTACAACCTGCAAGGACATACATAGTTAAAGATTACTACTGAAGAAGGAGCTAGTAGCTCAAAAAATTATGTTTATGTGTTTATTTGTGCTATTCATCTATTTATTTTTGTCAGTAAGGTAAACTGTTCAACCTATCCATTAAAAAATCATACAACTCAACTCATGTTAATTTTAGCTTGGACCACTAATTAAAAGCCCAATGTTAAGAACAGCTGGACAGAGTTCCAAGTAGGGCACACTATGTCCACTCATCCTTGAGCTATATTACAGTCAACCTCTTATTAAGTGATAACCAAACATCGTGTTCTCTTACAGAGTTGTTGTCCATGGGCACATCTTGTGTAGGTGTGGCTTTGATGTGAGCCGGAGAGTTGGTTGGAGTAGAGTTGCAGTCCATCGGTTCGCTCATCACTTTGCTCTCGGATATCAGAGAGTTCATCACTATGGGACAGTTGCTCACCGGTTGCATCAAGCTCTCGTTGCCGTTCACCTGATCATGTAAATCCATAATGTTAAATATAGTATAAGACTAGTTTGATTAAAAAGTGTGCTTGAACTGAGAACCTAAAATAGTTAAACTAATCTTTTCTTTAACCCTATCCCACTTAAAAAACACAAGCAACTCTAGTAAAATGATTAGGCCCTAATGTATTTCTAGTAGGGATTTACAAGTCCCAAAATTTAAAGAAATTTCCAGGAAAAAGATATACTATGAAATACTTGTCAATAACCATACCGTGGAGCAAACTTCAGCAAGTGCTTGTAGTTGGTTGGTGTTCTGTTGGCCAGCCGAGGCAGCAGTGTTGGTCGTGGTAGTGACGGACATACAGGTGTTGACGGATGGTATGATAACTGGCAGCGGCAGTGGGAGTGGCAACGCAGGTTGTGGCTTGGTGATCGGACCCCACGCTTGCTTGACTCGTCTAAACTCCGGAAGCCACTCTTGTATGGCGTTGCGCAGAGCTCTCCGAGGGTGGTACATGTTGGCTGGCAGAGAGGTGGGAACGTCCTCTCCCACCCCTCCATCCTCCGTCTCTGTCTCTAGCTTGATGTCAGCTGATACTGTGTCGTCTGCAACATCACATTAAAATGTCAGCTGATATTGTCTGCAGAATCACACATGACAGGTGATAATGCATTGACATCTGCGACTTTACATCAACATGGCAGCCTTCTCTGTTGTCTGTGATTCAATAGGCTAGTATTTTATCATGATTATTTACATGTCTCATTATTAATATTATTGCATAAGTAGGGTGTCACAATAAACCAGTAAAATGTATTTGTATTAGGTAGTGGGAGTAATGAGTCACACTGAAAACACAGCAATATCTTTACATTCTCATGAAATATAAAAGCAGACTAGTCATTTTCATTTTACAGTATTATTTTCAATCGCACACAATTTTTTTTTAATTATTAAATTGAAAATATTGTCTACTTGGAATGTATCTTGTAAAGCTGTGTTGCCTTCTCTTTAACCAAGGCCATCATACAAACCGAGGTTATACTATAATCCAGGCTTATCTCGTTTAGCCATTTAGTAAAGAAAAAACAACAATGTAAACTAGGTAAATACTTACTGATGTCTCGTTTTCCGTCCACATTACATCTAGACCACTGAGCGAGTGTGTGAATCGCTACAAAGTTGGCTCCGAACTCACAGTTGGGGTTGGTAAGAACCCCTCTCAGTTTGGGGATGAGGTCGGGTGACCGCCCCTGGTAAGGGCCCAGGAATACTCTTTTTTGGTCGTAATCGTTGGCGTGCAAGTTGTCCCATATGAGCGGTGGCCGCTTTAACACGTCCGTGATCTCTTCGATCGATTCCACACTGATCACTCTTGAAATTACTTTGTTGCCTAAAACAACATTGAGATTATGAGTTGATGTCTATTGTACAAGCATAGGTACCAACTATTTTACAGAAACAACTTTACTCATAGCATATTTTTCAGTAAGAATAAGAATTGATAAGGAAATCTCATTAAAAAGCCAATTGTATGGCCTATAATATGCTAGACTTTATTTTGAGTGTGCCTACTGATTAGCACACAAAATTAGCAATAAAGATTCTAACCTGTCCACATAATGTCAATCTCCGGTGCAAGTTTAGATCCTAGAGTGTTCAGGTACTCAGAGTTAGACACATTGGGCATAGCTCTAGCAGCGCAGTATTGTGTCGGACAGATCATGAATCTCGGTTGACCCAAGTGCTGGTAGATGTCATTGGTAACTGAGACCTGAAAGCCAAAATGTCCAGTTAAATACTACTGTAGTTATGAGTTTAAATAAAATCTAAATACCATAAAAAGTGCAAGCTAGGCAAAACATATGCTAGGCCTACTTATGGTAAATTAAGGCTTATATAAAATTAAACGAGATGTTCTCAGCGATAATAATTCAGATAACCTAAGCCTAACTACAAGAGCCTGTGTGTAGACACCCACTTAAGTCACATTCAGTTCTTAATTGCCAGTCTAATGAGGACTAAACTACAGCCCACATGAAAGCTTGCAAGATTGATGTAAACTTAACCCACTAGTGAAATCTTCTAAAATATTAAACCTCCAGTCAAGTAAAAAATGAGTTTAAATAGTCTTGATTCCATAAAAAAATGAGTTAGGCCTAGGCCTACCTACTAAAAGCCTTACATTTACATTTTTGTTATCTAATGGTTTAAGCAATAAATCATTCTGATACAAGAAGCTGTGAGAACATGAGATGAATCCAGTTCTTAGAGAAGAACCAAATGAAAATTATATAGGCTACTAAGCTTTGCAAAAGTTGTAGGGCTATGTAATTCAGGTTCTCCATCTTACTCCAAAGCGAAGTAAGAGTGAGATCGAGACTGTATTTAAGGATTTCAAACTAAATTTGAAATAATTTAAATTTTTCTAAAGACGTAAACAGTTTTGAATCTAATAACATATGGAAACCCAAAATGTTAAAGACAACCTAATTAGATTTCAACACATAAGTTACCTGAGCGTGGGCAAACGACTGAAAAACCTCCTTATCAGCTTCAGACATTTCTGGTTCGATATCGTCGAACAGCAGAGCGAATGCATTGCAACCAAACTGGGAGACTTGTTCCAGCTTGCGCTTTAGAGCCGCGACTTCCTTCACACTAGAGTACGTTATGTCTAGTCCAGGTGATAATGCGTAGTAGAAGTGAATGCCGTTATCTCGCGCTGCACTGATCAGTCCCGTGAGGTGTTCAGCTTCTTCTACAGTGTACAGTTCTCGCCAGTACGCTCTATGTTTGTAGTCATCCTTCGGGGCATATAGGTACGAGTCCATTCCCCATTTTTTCATTCTGAAAAAAAGAGAATACAGTTAGACATTTGGTATGTTAAAGTAGGAAGCTTTCACAAATACACTCATGGTGAATCAAATATCTACGTTACCTAAATTATTAATTTAGGCTAGAATTCATATTAAATTTATATAGCCTATAACAAGTTCAATAAAAATTTAGATAGGTAGTTTATCTTAAATCTGCTCAGGACAAAATACCGTAGGTCTTACAGTAGAAAACCCCTCATATCCGACCATGACGGGACTGGGCCATGGTTGGAACGGCCAGAAGGTCGGATATCGGGAGAATAACCTGCAGTCTCCGCGATTACAGTAATCGTCTTCCCCAACTGCGGCACGGTGGCTCCTTTTTTGGCAACAGTGCTGATCGTATGCCGCGATAACGCAACATCCGCGATTGGCCTTTCAGTTAACCGGTTGTGTCCGGTGTTAAATTGCCCCAGACAGGACACAATAGACAGTCATACGCTAGGTCGGATATTCCGAGCAGTTGGTTATTCTGAGGTCGGATATGAGGTGGTTTTCTTACTGTAGTTTATTTACAAAAGCTCTTTGAGGTAACTTATTAAAAATAAGCTACTAAAAGTATGGATATGGTTATGTTTAAAAGTTTTTAAAGATGGCCTAGGCCTAGGCCTACTTACTTTTGGAACAAATCTTTCCTTTGATCTGTAGTCCATGGTCTACCGTAAAAACCTGTAACAGAAAAAAAAGTTAAGTAACTAACTTATGAAGATAAAGTCCCGTTTATCCAGATTATTAACTTAATTGTGAGGATACAAATTACCAAATAGGCTATATCTATTAAAGTAATGGTTATCTTTCTGAGAATATATGTCTACCTGACATTCACATGGGCACCGATCTTGACAAGCCCCAGTAATAAGTTAATAACTTAGAGCTGCATTCGTTAACTTACTGTGTTTGGCTACCATACAATGGAAAATTATAGGCCTAGCAACTTTGCCCTACTAACTGCTTCCAAGCAGAACGACCACTAAGGGCACTGTGAGACCTTGAACTCAAAGTGAACATATTAAAATTGTGCTAAGTTAGAGTACGGTACCTTACCTAAGTTATGCATTGTGCACAACAGCTACAGCATAAAAAATTTGATTGCTAACTGACAAGCACCCAAGTCCAGTACATTTGAATGTTAAGTTAAAAAGGAGACGCAAGTTATTAAGTCCACTCAATAGGATGCCCTGTTTGAGTCAATAGACTACTTAACGAGGGAAGTCTCCTAACTTTATCCAACTTGTCATAACTTATAGGCATGAATAAATTACAGGGTACCCGAACATATACAGTCACATCGCAGGTCGGGAACAGGTAGGCCTACCCTAACTTACATTTTTTTATTTATTAAGTTAATAAGTTTAAGCATAAGTTTAGGCCTCCCTATCAATTAAACATTAAAATAGTTTGTTCTTCATAATCGATCTTGGTGACATTTACGAGTTATCTAGGCCTATTGGATTTGATTCTACAGTAGAACGTCAGTTAGTACTATACAAAGCTCAGTCACCGGATTGCCTAAGGCTAGGTATACACTTCATGTATGATTTTAATCTCGGATCCCATAGTAAAAAATACTAGAATAGTAGGTCATTTGTAACAAATACCCCCGCTGCAGCAAACCTGCAGACTAAGCACATTTCCATTTGCCTGAACACTAAAGGTCTCCTTAAAAATATCACATTTATTCCCTATTTAAATAGCATCAGTAACGAGTAGCCTACAACAGTTTGCTGCAACAGGGAGGGTAAAAAGGTGTTTTTTTTTTTTGTGAAATGTTAATAGGTACCGGTAGTTTAGTAGGTACCTATGAAATTAATGCATTTTCCAAATTTGATCAAAATATGCTCATAAACAAGCAAACTAGGCTATAACAGTTTACAATTTTCTCCATAAAAATAACATGAAAATTTTAAATTTAACACTTTTTTAGAATTTTCTCCCTAACCACTGGGCATACAACAATACTTCAATAAGTTATATAGGCTATACTAAATTGTTTTTTTTTTTTTAACTCTACAAAATGGTTGGGAAAGAAATTCCAAAATTTTAGCCTATGTTATTGGGGTCAAAAATGGGAAAAACCAATTTTTACCCCATAAACCCCTGTTCCCATAGTCCGATCATGCTGGTTCGCGAACTCATTCAAATAAACGTAGGTTTACACTTTTGTACCAAATTTCATCAAAATCGGATGATTTTTGCTCGAGTTATCGCGCTAACGGACACATACAGTAGAACCACTTTAATCCAAACTAATTGGGACCGGGGGTAGTTCGGATTATTGAATAGTTCGGATTACAGAACATAGGCTATTGTTGTTTTTATATAACAATATCTATAGGCCTAAGTTTAGGCCTAATGTAGCTGAAATGGCTCTTAAGTTAATTGTTACAGGAAAAGTGAAAAAATGCTTTATAAATTAAAATACAGTGGTTTATTTGGGTACAGTTTCTTAACTGAGCTATGCTAATATTGATTGAAACTATCGATTCGATTAGTAAACCTTCGTGCGATTTTTTAACCATAAAAAAAAAATATGGTTTGGTTGGTTAGCCTAGGTTATGATAGTTTTATTTTATAATAGGCCTAGATATATTTAAAAATATTGATTTTTTATCAATATTTTCAATTCCATAGTTTCAACCAATATTAGCATAGCCCAGTTAAGAAACTGTACCCGTTTATTTAATACAGTAGTAAACATAGGGAATAAACATGACTGTACATAACAATAGAAACAATTACGGTGCGTAAGTAGGCCTATACAATAAATAACTATTCTGTAACTTCAATGAGGCGTTCGGATTAGTGGACGTTCGGATTACAGAGGTTCTACTATAAATATATATGAATTTGAACGGATGGTGTTTTTGGCCTCTAGGGACCTCAAAACGAAAAAGTAAATCGGTTCCGGGTCCAGGTCTTACCATGAGTAGGTACTACGGTATTATTCCCTATATGGGAAATTCGCTAAAACATAATACATAGCAAAGAGTGATCACAAACAAGCTGATTCAACTAGTAGCCCTATTTATGTCTTAGTCTAAGCCTCCTAGGCTGTAGGCCTACTTTACCTTCAACAACACCACAAATAAAGTTCCCATTTTTAGTGTTTAAGTTATCAATTGGTGTTCCGTTTTCACTCATTTTCTCACAACTATGTAAACAAAAACACTGATGATGATGAACACTTATCAAGCGATTATAATTCCTTATAAAAAGAGTTTTTATCTGATATATAATTACATTTACTGAGCACCATAAAAAAACGAGCCCTCTACGAATGTTATTAAAAAATAACAAACTAATCTGTTTCCGTATAACTTTGGAATTAAAGCAGCGTAAACTCATACAATTCTATTCCATCTATCCACCACTCGTAAAATCTTAACTTTTATAAAATTAATGATCAAATTGGAAATGGGATGACAATATTGGCGATGGCAGATGTCGAGTCGACGACTATATTATTCAAGATGGCTGGCGTTGTCGTTGTCTGTCAGTTGTCGTTGAACGTTGAAATGCGTGTAGTAAATTAGGAAAATTTTAGAGATTGAATTGTCATACTATAAAAAGTTGGTGTTCCATGTTTCCTAGTTTTGATTTAAACAAAGCTATTACTAATTACCGTATTACTACAAACTATTGGTGGGTTTTTATTGATAAATCTACGGCTGTATAATGTTAAAAATTCATGTAGAACATTACCATAGATCATTAAATTGTATGTAATATAATAGATAAAACATACTCCTCAAGTATATTAGGTATTTATTGGTGCACTACTAGCTTTTGTACCCGTGCTTTGCAACGGGAATAGGACACAAAATAGAAACATGTTGATCTTTACATCTGTTGATAAAATATTTACGCATACGCCAACACTTTTAGAAACAAAATTCAACATTTAGGACCTTTATAGGACATTTAAGGCTTTTTGATCTGATAAGTAGTGGATACCGCCATTTTTTGTATTGATTAATTTTAAATCTTGTTTCCCCATGTAATAATGAATTTAATGATCATACACTTAAGTTAATTTATATACTTCACATTTTGTTTTTAAGTGTCTTGGTTTGACACTGTACGAAAATTTTAAATTGCACCATCACACTGTAAGTGTAAGCAGTAAAATCTCCACTGGGCCACTGGGGTTTTGTTATTCAAACTCTGGAACAAAAGAAAAGGCTGCTGTAACCTCTACCATCACGCTCCTCCGTAGATGAGGGTTTTTTTTTCATTTTGCCCCTGATGCCTGGGGGGCTGGAAGTTGGTAGTAAATTGCAAGGGAAGACTTGGTGGTACCATAGACTAAGCAACACAAGCCCTATTACAGCACTGCTATCTTGAAAAAAGACTTGAAATATTGTTGTATGATCTAACACTTGCCTGGTGAAAACTTACCCTCTTTTATACTTAATATAATTACAGTATATAGATTAATCATACAATACTCAACGGTGCAGTTAACAGCTTCTGTAGACAAATACTGTCTACCTTCTATGTGTTGAATTATTTTTTTCTATCAACCATCCCTTTGGATTATTGCAAATTGCACGTTCCTCACCCTTCCCTTCAGAAATCTGTCTGTAGTCTGTAATGGTGTTATTGCTAGTGTAGATTTATTCCAAATAACTGCGAGGTATACCGACAAAAGCCGAAAATGGACCCTCCCAGCAAAAGTGGCGACTTAAATTCATCAGGTAAATGATTATTATGTGTTTTAGGAGTAGCCTAGCCTATCTTTCCGCATGTAAAATCCTAAGCCCCTTACGTTAAGTTATCTATCTCTACCCCCAAGTTCTACTATGTTAGCCTAGTGTCACCAGGTCTTACATCATTTACAGCCCATGTCAGAGCTTCCTACAACCTATATTTTGATATTCGTTCCATGATTGTCCATGAAAAGACGCGATTTGGGTCAAGGCCCTATTTGCTTCAGGTAGGTTAGGCCCAGGCTTTCTATACCTGATTTGCTTAAACCCCTTGGAGCAGCTGGCAATTAATAAGTACTGTAGGCCTTTAATCCTCAAGTTAAAAACTGTCGTGAGTTAAGGGGTTATTATGATCTCTGCAAACGATCTCACAGGCTATTGGGATAGATCTTTAGATCTACTCGTGGAATGACAAGCCCTGTTGTTTTAAAAACACTATATTCTTCCTTTGTACGCCAACTCCTGGAGTATGCCAGCCCAGTTTGGTCCCCTTACCAAGTTGGTTTGACTGACAAGCTTGATGCTGTGCAGAGGAAATTCCTAAGGTTGGTAGCCTAGGAATACGACAGGGGCTTCGGTAGACGGAGGCTCCACTTGCTGATCTCCAGGCTGACCTCCATCTCCTAGATCTTCAAGTCAGACTTGAAGTGGCAGATGTAGTATTTCTCGCCAAGCTGATCAATGGCCTGCTGGACTACCCAATCTCACTCACTCAGGTGAGACTCAGGTGGACTTCCGCACTCCATCAGGGACCCGATCTCGTGATCTGTTCGGCAGAAGGCATCATTCACGTGGTTACGACTTTCACAGCCCACTTGCAAGAATGACGAGGCTTGGGAATCGATTCTGTCACACAGTCGACTTTTTCCACGAGAGTAACTTACCCTACTTCCTTTAGTAGAAGAGTTCTCGACGCCCGACACACCCTTGAACATACATGAAAAGTACTTATTGTTGCTGCCGTTGTTAATGTCTCTTATATTTATTTCTTACTATTTAGCCTATTTAGCCTAAATATTTTCATGAATGCCTGATAGCTTTGCTATTAAATTTTTTTTGTGGTATGTCAATAATTATATTAATTAGCCATAGTGTTGTTGTTGTTGTTGTTGCTATCGTTTGTTATTACTGCTTATTTAAAATTTGCTTGTTATGTTATGTCACCACATGTAGCACTCAGTATTCATTAATTTTTAGAGTACCGTATGTGAATAGTACGTACCTACCGTAGCCATCTTTGTTGTGTTGTTATGTATAATGGTTTTGCCGTTGGAATGAAATAAAATTAAATTTAAAAAAAATTATAGGCTAGTGCTCGCCTGAAAATCAAAAGGTTGCTGGCTCAATCGTGAGAAAAGTTGGTAGCTTTTTCATGGTTTGAAACTGGACCCAGCTGTCCTGATCATTGGGCTTTCAATAAAATTAATTGAAAGCCAGGCAATTTAATGTCCATGCTACTGAATCAGCTGATCTTAGTAACAAAGCTCTAAAGTTCACCTCACTCACATTCTACACTAGCCCTTCACTCATATATTGGGGTTAAATAAGCACCTAGGAGGTGTCCCCATCTCAATTAATTGATGGTTGAATTTGCTTAAGGCCTCTTAACGTAAAGTTAAGTTGGTTCAAGCAAGGGTTTCCTTTAACCTTACGAGTTCGTGCTTTTGGAAAGTCAAAGTACAGCCCAGACGCGGGATTATTTGGTGTGTTTGCACACCCTAAAAAGTGTAAACAAAAGTGTAGGTAGTGAACTACTCAACCTAATATTTAACCTGTGTCTTCTTTATAACTGAATAAGCTGTAATGTAAACCTTAAACATGTAAGTTACAAGTTTTACTCAAATTAATAATAAAAACCAGCACAATTGATTAACTTATTTTTTACAAAGGAAAGCAACAAGACATGACAGAATGACCAAACAAAAACAGGTTAGTGAGCGAGACAGCTGTTAGAAAAAGCCAAAACTTCAGATGACTTCTTAGCTGCAGGGATGTTTTGGGAATTTCTCAAAATGGAATATGCTAAGTGAACTAGCAGACTACCCCGAGAGTCAATAACTTAATACCAAGTTAGCCTACGTTTTTTCTTCCTCGATCAGTATGTTTAGCGTGGCAAGTTGCACAGTCACAGACACTCAGTCCCGTCATGTGGGATGCAAGAGGTTAATGCTTCAAACATAGTTATTTTCCTCAAAATGTATTGATGTGTTTTTTATTTCAGGTCCCTCTCGTCCACAGTTTGCCTCACCTTATTTAAATTTTGACCCTGCCTTCATCCCGCCATCGACACCAGAATACATTTTATTAGAAGGAGCCAAGACTCAACGAGGCAGATTTGAACTCGCATTTTCCCAAATCGGAGGATCATGTATGATTGGAGCGATGGTCGGTGGCAGCGGAGGATTTTATAGCGGGTTAAAAGAAACATCTCTAGCTGGACAAATAGGAAAACTAAGAAGAACACAGTAAGTAGCCTAAATTTAATTTTCATTTCACTTTTAGGGAGGCCTATTGCATTTCTTTAGCTAGAGATAGCTTAGATTAGCCTAATTTAAATTTACAGACACAGGCTAGGCCAATAAGCTAAAGAACTTATACCTACAGTGGGGACCACGTAAGTTTGCAGTTGAGGGAGGAGCCTATTTACCATGGTTTTGAATGATTCAATGAAAACCGTGCGGTGTTGCCAAATCTAAAAATAACAGCTGATTTGAAAATATTGCTTAGTATATTTTAATTAGTGTTGTCAACAGGCGATGTGGCAACATCGCACTAGCCTTATCTTGTGATTGTCTGCCACCAACTGCAAACTTACGTGGTCCCGACTCTCGTGTATTTAAATCTAGCTGAGGCTCGTCAGAATTCTGTATGTAGGCCTATGTAGTTAGGCCACTGGTAATTCAAAACAGCATGGAAAGCTTTAAATTCTTGATTGTTGATCTGCCAAAATAAATGCTATCTCCATCAGCATAAAAAAGTTAAGATAATTTTAAACTGTAACCTCACTTTTCTTTATCTTGTCAAGGATTCTGAATCACGTAATGAAGCAAGGAGCAGCCCGAGCGAACACCCTGGGATCAATCGCTGTCATGTACAGTGGCTTTGGAGTCATATTGGCGTGGTTACGAGAGGCTGAGGACGAACTCAACACTGTGGCGGCTGCTACGACAACAGGGATGCTGTACCGCTCTACAGGTTAGATGTATTAAATGTGTCTCTAAATTCAGTGCTTTTGGTAAAAGATTCAATCTGCTAAATACAAACCTTAGGCCTACAGTTAACTCTATGTGTAAAGCAAAACTATGATGATAACTTGGTAACTATTAACAACATTTCAAATGTATCTAAGTACCAGTAGGCCTAGTAATAAAGTTATTATTTACGTCCCAATTAATTTGTTAACCACCTATTGGGACCCAAAGAATAAGAATAATGAATAATACTGAATACTGATGTAACTACTTGTGTCTTGAATTATTTAAACCTCTTCCAAACTGAGCTAATAAATTTCTACTGTAATTTTTAAATGTCCCAGTTCAAAGTAATGAGCAAATCACAGATCTCTGTGCCCAGTGGCGGTTCCAGGGGGGGGGGGGGTTACCAGGGGCTAAAGTACCCTACCATTTGTCCTAAAAACATACCTAACATGTTTTGGTAGGCACAGTTCTAGATGTTAAAAATAGCTAAGAAAGTCAGCAAATGGCTTGAAAATTCCTAATTTTTTTTCAGGGGAGGACATCTGAACCTCCTCTTTTGTGGGGGAGTGTTCCATCCCCTGTGTGTAGTTCCCCCCCCCCTGACTAGGTCCTAAAACCGCCACTGTTAGTGCCGACACACAGCACAAAATTTTGCTTTCCATAAGCTAACATCTTAAAATAAGATTTTCTGCAATCAACTACTAAGTTTCTAAACCAATGTTGGTCATTTGTACCAATTTTGATCTTAACGCCGAAATTGAGGATACAATTTATCCGCTTGTATATCCAAATTATAAAGTATGCAAGTAAGTAAGTATCATTTTTGGCTAATAATATCATTGTTTGATCTTATCAACATGACTGTATAGTTAATATTGTCCAGGTTTATGAACTAGACTGAATGGTTATTGTTGTTTTCAGCTGGACTGCGAGGGTCAGCAATTGGTGGTCTAGCAGGTTTCGGACTCGCCGCTCTCTATTGCTTTTGGACATCAAGAGATAGACTTCCGGGATTCACGCAACAGAGAAACAACAGCTACCCGTCTCTGTAAGGCTTTCCTAGACCATCTATCCTATCTTGATCTTAATAAATATTGTCTTATAAATACAACTCAATACGTTGTATACGATTTGGCAATATGTAGAATTATTTTTCTTTATGTACATATTTTCAAGTGAACGGCTTGAAGCACATAGTTAATTAAATTGTTGTGTTATAAGTTGAAATTGCTATACAGTTGAAATAAAACTAGCGTGGTGAAAAAGCACTGGTCTTTTATTAACCATATCCAGGTTCATCAGATTAGACTAATTTATTTGTTAAGAGTATTGAATATTAATAGAAAATAAATAGCGTCTAAATTCTTATTCTTTTTTTTTTAAAGTAATTATGTACAAGTTAGTGGAGGTATTGAAATATAGTAAAAAAATAAACTAATCGATGAAACGCTTAAAATCAAAATTTTAGTGTGTTGGGTTTTATAACATGACAACTATACTTGATAGGGAATCACAATCTGACATATATTTCAAAGCCATTTATCTAGAAATTTCAGTGATTAAAAAATTCCATTTCATCATAAAAACAGTTTAAGGCATCATTTTGTTACACTTCATTTGAGTACCGGTATCTAACAAAGATATGCTAGAATTTTAAACTTTCAGTACCGATACCTACCCAAACTCTGATGTAAGTATTTAACTTTACTTTTGATTGATAACAACAATACATAATTAAAATACCTCATTAATAAGATAGGCAACAAAGATAAAAAGACCAAATAGAGGAAAAATGCAAGGTTTCTTGCACCTTTTTGCTAGGATTATTACTTAAAGAGATGTGGTGGGAAAATGATACAGGGACTTGAAATTTGGCCAAGTCTACTATATACTACTCTATACTGCACAATCCATCTCTGGCAAAGCTATTAGGCCTAAGGAAATTATACCATCGGGTGAAATTTGAAGCAACAGTGCTTTGTCAGCTAATCTAATAAGCTACTTTTCATCTAGTTGCAGAATATGTCTGTTGGTACGCGTTGTTTTGAATAAACTACCCAAACTAATTAAACATTACACTTTTTATGTAGCCATTGGAGTGAAAGAGGTTTACTTGGAAGCAGGTTAAAACAGTTCATCCAAAACGAAAGATTCACCTATTTTTAACTGACTTTTGAAAGCAATTGGAGAACAAAAAAGCATGTTGATTTTTAATTAATTTGAGAAATTTTGCCCTGACCTAATTTTTATACCAACCAACCTCTATCTGCTTTTAGACTGGTGCAACTGATGGACACAGTGTTTACAATTTCTTAAGCAGCATTCCAGTTAACAAGGAATTCCATAAAAAGTGTCTTTGAATTTGACATTGCATTACAACTTTCTCATTTATCTGCACATGTAAATTACATGCTTAAAAAGTTACTCAAGGCCTAATTTTAGCAGGTTTCACCCGAAGCAAGGTGGCTCTGTTTATTTTGAGGTATTCTGAACATTGTCAGGTCTGAGAATTGTCAAAAAGGTCACACAATTTAACAAGGTGCAAAACACAATAATTATTCCAGACGAACATTACATACAGATCGTCAAAAAAGAATAATTGACTAATTGCAATTGTGTAAAAAAAGTAGTAAATTGGTAACATTACTATTTAATGATGTAAAAATTTATTATGAACTCTTCTACAGTATAACTCAAATTATCCGGATCAATTGGGACCATACCACAATCGGTAGTCAAACATTTCAGGATCATTGGGGTTTTTATTGAAATTTGGATGATTTTATAGTAAATAGGCTGAGCCGAGCCATGCTTTTATCATCCCGATCGCAGAACTCATCTGTAAAAATTTTGCGATCAACAAAGTCACGCTTTCGCAACCATTGTGGAAGAAAATTATGATTTCCCCTGACCTTGGGAGATGAAAATTATGTCTTCAAGACCGCAGAAGATGATCAAGGTTTTGCTGTCGTAGATTTAACCTTATTGGTATCAAGTGGCCTTATATTATCCTTCCAGATATATTTTTTTTCATTTTGAAGGGGGTTTAATTTAAAACTAATTTTGGGCGAAGGAAAAAAACCTTACACCATGAATCATAAATTTTAATTCTCTTCTAGCTTTTCCTAGAAAACTCGTTATTCGTATACTGTGCTGCATGAGTTTTAAAGGTTAGAATAGTATTTTTTTTTAACTCATGCATAACTTTTTTCAAAGTTTAAGAACATTTATTTTTTTGCAGACGAGACAGATGAGTCAAGATAAATTCAAGTAGACCTACTGGCACGTCTTCAACCGAAAGTTCTGTGATTTAGAAATTAACCATTGTACAAAGTTTTGCTCATTGCAATTTCGAGTACTTAATTTTCTAGTGAGATTAAATTGAGTGTAACTGTATTTTTTTGTTTTATTACAAGATGATCCTGACTTCTGAAAGCGCTTTTCTGTTGCCAAAAATTCGAAAGTACCGTATTAGACAAAATTGATAAAAAATAGTTATTTTGGTACAAAACCCTTTTTAATGGTTGTATCAGGCCAACCATATTATTTTGGCAGTTTACTGCCTAAGATCAGCTAGTCTTAATTTGTTTTATGGTCGATCAATTATTTACTTGAAAGCTTACTAAAACATTGGTTTACTCTTGCTGCATCAAAATTTTGTTATCTTTCGCTACGTCAAAATTTAGGTTTCTCTTGATGTGTCAAAATTTGGTCCACTTTTGCTGCGTCAAAATTTTATTTATACACACACTTTCCCAGGATTAACGTTGTAAACTTTGAATTAGTAAGTGATTCATACATATATATATTTGATCATGGATGTACTACAATAAGTGACAATAAAGTAGATACATGCAAATTGAATAGTTAAGTTGTAGCCAGTTTTAATAAACACTTTATCAATTGATTTTTGGACTATACGTAGTCAAAGAGATAATTAATTAATTAATTGATCCATTAAAAGAATGTAATGCTATAAAACACATTTTTCCTTTTTGTTCACAAACCTTTTCATCTTACAATGTTGAAAGGGGGGGGGGGGGTCTTAAGGAGTAAAGCCTTAGCAATACATGCCTCTGAACATATGTATTTTACCTGGCTTTCAGAAGCTTTCCCATCTTGCTAAGTGTTCACTCTTTTTTTACGCTTATCTCGTACAATGTCAAAATATAAACTCTACTTTTAAACCTATCTCTAGAAGATAAACAAAAAGTTAATTTCCTCATGAAGGTTGTCATGATAGCAATGGTACAACATACATTTAAGCAAGAGTTGTCATTGTCATAAATTAAAAAGTATGAGAGAAACAAGTATTTTTAAAAATTGACTTTTATTATAAATTCTTTGAGAGAGCGACAGACTGTGGTGGCTTATTACTGTTTACACGTGTTACCACATCAAAAAGAGGGCGTATAGTAAGTGTACAACTCACAGGGACCATGGTTAAAGCTAATTTAAGGGATAAAAACTACCCTACCGTCAACGACCTACATGTATTTTGTATTATTCAATATATTTTTAAAGGTAAGCCTCAACAGTCAGTCGTATATTATAAAGCAGTGTTTTGCTATGATGAAAATATATTTTCGTCTAGTTTGCAAATATCAATCCATTACTGATTCTTCTTATGGAAACAGTGTTGTGTTTAAGAGTCCTGTACTTCATAGAGTAGGCTATTCAAAAAAACTTTAAAAAATATTAATAGTGAAATTTTCTTGATAAAAAAGAATAAACCATTATTTTTCATCAAAACAATGCAAAGTTTTAAACGGTTATTTGTCATGTTTTACATGAGTTGACCCAGAATGTTCACTGCAGTTACGAATGTGTGAAGAATGTTTATATTGGAATTTAAGGTAAACAAACAGCTGATTCCCTGCAAATGTGCACAAATAAACTTCAATGCAGTGTGTGTATGTTTGAAGAAATAAACAACTCAACATGTAGTAACATGTTTGTATCAGATGATTTGAGAATGTAAACAGCTGATCTCTTGTAAATATGTTCAAGCATCAATGCAGTGTGTTTATATTTTAAAACAAAATTACCCATACAGAATGTCCATATTTTGATCAAACAGGAGCAGGAGATTAAGTGGGATTCCTGACAAGAGTCAATTTTTTAACACCGCAACACACTTTGTTTATTTAAGCGGAATATGAAAGCAGGATGAATGTAGAATGTAGTGGCGCCTTTGTAGCTTTCTTACTGAATACAATCAGCTGTTCTTTTAGTCAGAACTGTTTATTAAAAACTCAATAACTAAGGAAAGCTGGGTCCGGGTTTCAATCAAAAATCTACATTTCTTTGGATTGAACCGGTAGCCCTCCTAAAAAGCCTAATTTTCCTATATCAAATGCCGGTGCATGTTATGTGGGTATAACACTAAATGATATAGGGACCATTAGTGTTAAACCCTTAACATGAATTTGATATAGGAAAATTAGGTTTTTTGTTGTTTAGACAAAAACTAAAAGAGATACGAAGTAAGTGCAAATTACAAAGTTGTTAAGTATTAAAAGCAACATAAATTACGTGCCACTTGACATATGTTGCTATTACAAAATTTTGAAAAATGGGCATTTTCAAATTGTTGGGAATTTTTATTATTTAAAAAAAAAACTAGGCTACTTGTAGCATATCACAGTAAAGCTAATTTCATAACGAGTAAGAAAATTCAACCAGAGAAGGGTTAATAAGTTCATTGGTATAGGAAACACAGAGTATTAAATAAATATTAATTTTTCCCAAAAACTGCTGCCATTTTGAAACGGAAAAACATAAGTGATTTCTGTTTTTGCCAAAATGTTTGTCTACTAAATACCTTTAAAATGATGTATAACATGACATATGTTTACCTTTTGAAAATTCCGAGATTCAAACTAGTGACCCTCAGTTTTTGGCACACCCTGAATCGGAAAAGAGCTAAAAATATTGTTACGTTAATCCTTGGGATTGATTTAGTGGAAAAAATCGTATTTCATCCTTGTACATTAATCCGTTCTTCTGTAATAAATTTTGAAACTCCTTACGTGGGACACCCTGTATAATACATAATGAAACATTATCAGCAAACTCACACAGACATCCCTCCATTATAGCTTGTCAAACTCTTATAGGCTAATGGGTAAGCGGTGGGAGTAACTATGATATTTTATGGGTAAATCACCAAAATTACATTCAAACCGTAATTTTTACAGCATTGGAGGCTGTTCCATTTTTGTTTGAGAGTTTCAAAGGACAAAAACATTCTGAATTTCGTCAAACTTGTTCAAGTCGTATTTGTGAAAATCATAAGTTTTACATTATTTGATGGGTTTTATGAGAAAATCACCATTTAAAATAAAAATTTCCAAAAAAATACTGTTGATACCATGGATTATAGTACACACAAACCAGATTTAGTCAGATTTTTGCTATATGTGTAGTCTGTAGCTCTTCCACACAGACATCACTTCAAAAATCACTTTTTTGGGTTCAATTGGGCCCGTAATGTATATTTCCTCCCAAAACTCAAACTTGTTGTCAAAAACAATACTTTCCCCATAAACTATAGGGAAAGAAAGTTAAAATATGTCAATAATTAATTGACAAAATAAATCATTAAAGTGAAACACTGAAAACTGATGATAAATCAATACAGTTAATAAATAGCGGTTTACATTCACCAATTTACTTTGTTTAGTTACTTGATTTGACCTACAGCAGATCTTTGTGTTTGTTTGCGGAGAGGAGTTGGGGGTATTGGGGGGGGGGGGGGTATTTACAGAGAACAAACAAAGATGGCATGTGCTAAATATCTGGCAAGACTCAGCCTTCTACTGACCAGCCTTATCTCACCACTCACACTGATAACAGGTATCTTCTCTCCCCTTATCACCTGCGTTACAGTAACACTCTAATATGACAGGATCTGTTAATATGTGTGCGTGAATGTGGACGTGATTGTAAGTTAACTGAGTAATTTTGTTTAGGGGTTTGTGTGTGAGTTATGGAGTTAATTTTGTATGATGGTGTGTAAAGAAGTAAATGGTCTTTATGGATTGGTTAGGGACCACTTTACTTTGACGTTTTGGGTTCCTGGGATCAAACAACTTACTGTTCAAATTTGTGATATAAACCACTGAATTGTGATTTGATAAGTATAAATTACTTATTGTTTTTATAAGATTCAAATTGTTTTAAGGTTTGGATCAAACCGTGTAAACCAGCATCTATTTGAACAAGCTCCTACATTTTTTTCCATTATTTTAGGCTTGTAAGACTAAAACTAAACCAGTTGCCAGTTGGTTATGTATCTTGGTGCAGTAAACCTAAGTACTCATCTGCACTGTCTTACACTATTGGTGGATTTTATTGTAAAGAATCAAAATGTTTAATTTTTTTTATGAACCTCTTTGAATAAAAGTGCAATTTAAAAGCAGAAAATCACTTAGTCTACAATGGGGAAATTCGAATTTACTGTACATCATGTTTACTTTTAAAAATGTACTATTATCATATTTTGCTACACAAAAATATTCTGAAAACAAGCAGGCTATGGTACTGCTACCACAGGTATTTAAAAACTCCACTTAAGTATCAATGTCAATGGTTATGTGAAATGTTTGTGGTTGAAAATTCCTCAACTGAAGCATTACAATTTTTTACAACAGGTGATGGATGCTGAGCGTCGTCTGCTCGTGTTGTACGTGAGCTGCTTCGTAATCGGCCTTGTCTCCTCCTCAAGTCTCGCCATCGCTTGGCTCTACTGGGACCCGACGCTCAACTCCTGCATCAGTGTTAACTGCGGTTGCATTTTGTACAGCGTGGTTACGTTCAACACGTTTGTAGGAGGTGCGGGCGGACTTTGCCGTTTCGCCGTCTTCGTCCAACTTCCCGTTCTCGCCTGGTCTGCTGTTGCTGCTCTCTATCATGCCTATAGGGTTTATGTTCCTAAGAAACTTACTGTGAAGAGACGGACGGTTACTTTCCATGAGGATGGCTCAAGGTATGAAAATGTTTTTGTGTCAAATTAGTTATGTTTTAATGTTCTTAGTACTTACGACTGAGTTCTTAGTACTATTTAAATATCCTTTGTGTGGAAACAGCGGCAGTCCGTGGGGGGGGGGGATGAATATTTTATATTTTATTAGCTAACATAAATACTGTTAGCTTGAGCATATTTTAGAGCTCAAATATGTATAAAAATACCCCCGCCGCAGCTAACCTGCTGTCTAAGCGAATTTCCATTTGGCTGAATTGCTTTTCAATTGATCTATTTAAATAAAATTAGGTTTAACGAGTACCTAGGTTTACTGCTACAAGGAAACTAATAAAGTGTGTGTTGTAAGTAAAATAATTATTGCTTAGTATAAAATGAATATATTTGCCAAGTTTGATCAAAAGATATCCATAAACAAGCAAACTACAACATTTTACAATATTCTCCATAAGAATAACATGGGAATTTTAAATTTACAATTTTTTTAGTTTTCTCCGTAACCAATAACCGTACAAAAACACTTTGATATACTGAATTGTTTGTTTTTTTAAGCTCTTTAAGAAGGTTTAGAGAAAAATTGGGAAATGTTGTGTTTTGAGGGTCAAAAGTGAGAAAAACCAATTTTTACCCCATAAACCCCCCATAAAACCCTGTTCCCATGGTCCGATCATGCTGGATCGCGAACTCATTCAAGTTTATCCTGCCTTACACCTTCAAACCAAATTTCATCAAAATCGGATAAAAATTACTCAAGTTATCGTGTTCACGGACACATATATATCTATATATATAAAAGGCAAAGCCCTCACTGATTGACTGACTGACTGACTGACTGACTGACTCACTCACTCACTCATCACTAATTCTCCCACTTCCCACTTACCTAGGAGGCTGAAATTTGGTACACTGATTCTTTAGGCATTAAATAGGAAAACTAAGTGGTTTTTATTCTGATCGGACTCTCGGGCTCCGCCCCAGTGGCTCTGGAGTTTCCCATGTAAACCTAATAAGTACCCATATTTAAATGGAATTAATGAATCATAACAGCTGTTTCAATTAAACAAGTTGGT
Organism: Macrosteles quadrilineatus; assembly: GCF_028750875.1. Taxonomy (NCBI): domain Eukaryota; kingdom Metazoa; phylum Arthropoda; class Insecta; order Hemiptera; family Cicadellidae; genus Macrosteles; species Macrosteles quadrilineatus. Next base: position 196,382,262 of record NW_026542594.1, read on the forward strand.
TCTGTTCTATGATGTTCAATAGCATTAAAGTTACAAGGATTACCAACAGAGTGCAGCACTATTATTTTTTTTTTTTATATTTGACAACTGCTAATTTGAAACCAGAAGGTGAGTGAGCGTAGCGAACGAACTTCAACCCGGAGGCGAGGTAGCGTAGCGAACAAGCTAACCTGAAGGCAAGTGAGCGCAGCGAACGAGCTCCAACCGTAAAGGTGAGTGAGCGTAGCGAACGAACTTCAACCAGGACGTGATTGAGCCATGCGAACTATAAATATATATCTAATATATAAAATTCTCGTGTCACAGTGTTTGTCTGCAAACTCCTCCGGAACGACTTCACCGATCGTTATGAAATTTGGTGTGTAAATTCTGTAGGTATGCGAATCGGACGTAAACTATTTCCCGTTTCGAAATTCTTAAAAGGGCTCCCCCCCAGTGGCTCTGGAGTTTCCCATGTTAACCTTATGAGAAATGGAATTAATGAATCTTAACAGCTGTTTCAATTAAACAAGTTGGTTCTGTTCTATGATGTTCAATAGCATTAAAGTTACAAGGATTACCAACAGGGTGCAGCACTATTATTTCTTTTACATTTATGACAACAGCTAATTTGCAACCAAAAGGTGAGTGAGCGTAGCGAACGAACTTCAACCTGGAGGCGAGTTAGCGTAGCGAACGAGCTAACCTGAAGGCAAGTGAGCGCAGCGAACGAGCTCCAACCTAAAGGTGAGTGAGCGTAGCGAACGGGCTCCAACCCAAAGGTGAGTGAGCATAGCGAACGAACTTCAACCTGGAGGCGAGTTAGCGTAGCGAACGAGCTAACCTGAAGGCAAGTGAGCGCAGCGAACGAGCTCCAACCTAAAGGTGAGTGAGCGTAGCGAACGAGCTCCAACCCAAAGGTGAGTGAGCGTAGCGAACGAACTTCAACCAGGACGTGATTCAGCGATGCGAACGAGATCATCTTGAAAATTAAACGTAACGGTACTTTCTTTCCATCGGTCTGTCTTAGGGGAAACCTATAACTTAGGCGATACGAAGTTCGCCGGGTTAGCTAGTATATATATAAATCTATATATATACCTATATATATATATATATACATATATAAAAATTTGAACGAATGGTGTTTTTGGCCTCTGGGGACATCAAAATGAAAAAGTAAATCGGTCCCGGGCCTAAGTCTTACCATGAGACCTACGGTAATAGCTACTTCCCTATAGGGAAATTTGCTAATATAATTTTACGCTTTAAATTTCACATTTTTCCCCCAGACCCCCTTTTTGGGGGGATATCCCCATGCCCCTCGATGGTCATCCCCCCCCCCCCCCCGAAATGAAATCCTGAGACCGCCACTGTATGGAAACAGTTTAAACTGTTTTTCCCTCTACTAATTCCCCCGTTTTTTCCCTCAACTAATTCATCAAATGGCTTGTAGCGGATGTAGTTCTCAGATACAAAAAAATTCTCCTTGCATGTGAAACTTCTTGCGTTTTCTATATTAATGGAACATAAGGTAGCCTCAAAACCACTGGGTTTAGCTTTTATCACACAAAAACCTCAGGCAGTTCTGTGGGGTGATTTGAATGTAAGCATACACTACAGAATTCCCTTCATCTAACCATTTGATCATCTTTGCCCCTGTGGCCAATATGAAACTATAAAATAATTATTTTCATTTGAGTGGGTCTGTAATAGCCCCTCTAGAATTCCCTAATACTTTCCTTTATAATCTCCCAGTATTTAAATCTAGAATTTCTTAATTTACTGATGGACGGCCTCAGGGGTGAAAATTAAGTAATAAATGTTGGAGTTAATCTCTTAATATTCTCCTCTAGAATCCCAAATATATCCCTCTAGAAGCCCTTCTCCCTAGAGGAACACAGTATTCACTTCTAAAATTCCAATAGCCCCTTATAGAACCACACAATAACTGTAGAATTGTTTTTTTCATGTCCATGCAATAAATAGTAATACTACTATGAATTCCCCGTGAAATGTGTTAAATAAATTTTATTCACTACTTTGGGTCCATCTGTTCATCCATTATTGTTGTTCTAATTCAACTTGCATATTCAAAAGCGTACCAATCATTGTTTCAGGAAGAATCCGATTCCCACAAGAGAACCGCCAAAGTTTTACATCTTGGCAGCTTTAGGAGTTGTAGCAGCTGTTTTACTGTTTGCACAAGCTTGGATCATTACGGCTGGATACTTTGCTACGTGTCGAGAGTACAAGAAAAACGTTTCTAGTCAATTAAATGTGAGTTTACTGACTTAGGGTTCTAAAGTATACAAACATTCCATCTTAATGGCCGGCTGTTGCCACAGTCAAGGCTTTCTTAGATTCTGCTGAAATTTGAAGGTCTGCAAGATATTTTTTTAGTCTGAGGTTTATTCATTCGTTTGATTTTGTATACAATAATATGGTTGATGATAAATGCTGCAGTTTTCAAACTGACCTTTAACAAAAAAGTTGCTCCATTCAATCTCTTGTTGTTGTCTCTTGGCTGAGCAATGCCTTAGACCGCAACTGTCAGTTTCACTAAAACACTGGTCAAGCAATAAGCATAGAGTAGTTTTCAACTTGGATCCAAGATTGCAGCACTTGCCAAGTCTTTGAGGTGTTATTGTTTCATTATGCTCGCCTAGATAGTTGAAGTACAAACAGATTGAATTGAATTTGTGTCTGTTGTAACTAACTTTACGTCTTCTAATGCACCTTATAGAGGGGTAACCCATTAAAGGTACTCAAATAGAATGGTTTAAGAAACAGCGTACAAAATGTATTCTCTAAAGATGTTATAGTGCTTGCCTAGAAATCATATGGTGGGTGGTTAGGGTTTGATCCTGAGAAAAGACAGTAAAATTTTCTATTTCAAAACTGGAACCAGCTGTTCTTGGTCATTGGACATTTAATAAATCATGACTAATGAAACAGCTGATCTTAGTAACAAAGCTACACAGATGATCTTCCTCTATTCAACACTCATTATGCACTCTTTTCAGCTGAAAGCTGGATCTTCCTAGGCGCGGACTAGGAAACTGAACGCGAAGTAATTTCCGCTTATCCGGTTCACTCCGCTTCTAGTAAAATAGTACCGTTAAATTACTGAAGACAGACAGTTTCAGCCTCTAGAAAAACTCAGCTTAAAATACGAACACAAAATATGTAACCTGTTTTACTGGTTAAAATACTGTCTACAGGCTAACGGCAACCTCGCTCAACTGGTATTCGAACGATTGTCATGTGGAACTGTTTACGACTTTCTGGACTATCTACAACCAGATCCTCCGCTTCTGGCCGAGCGGTATCGTCGGACCTACAACATCCACTCGGCATACTATCTACTGGTGTCCATCCTAACATCTTGGCTCGACTGCGGACTGTGGGTCTGCATCGCTGCCTACAACGTCATCCTCAGTTGTAATAAGTTCTAGGGTTACATAGACTGTAAGGTTGTCAAATAAGTTAGATGACTATCAATCTTTAAAAATTTCAGTGAATTTTATCCACAAAACATCATAGTTACTCCCACTGCTTACACCGTTACACATTACACGAGTTGTTGACAATTTAATGAGAGAAAGTATGCATCAGTTTGGTGATAGCGTTTATTTTATAAATGACCCTACAGCCTAGATGAAAGTTTGTCTGAACCGTAGATGGATGACAGAATTATTAGATAGCTAAAGGCTATTCTGTGATTGACAGGATTTTAAGCTGGGCCGCCAGGGTAGGGAAGTACAGTGGTACCAACCACAAAGCTGGCCATGCTCCATAACACAAAATAAAAAATGTAGGTATAAAAACCTACTACTACTACTCTCAACCAAAATAAAATTTTTGTTGTAATTTAAAATCGCCATTAACATTAAGTGAGAGAATCGATATCAACAAGCAATAAGATAAAATATGTATTGGCAGTTTTGGTGTTTTCAGCCCTTAACACGTTCGCTGCGGGCCATCAAACAGCAGGCGTAGCCCCAGTGCGGCGCAGCCTGCAGCGTCGAACAAACCCGATTGCCGGGCTATTGGCTCTCATATTTCAAGATGCCGAATAGCAAATAACGTGCGGTGATGTCCTGCTTTATAACAAGAGTCGACGTGGTTCGCTAAACACTCACAGATAGCAGCACTGCTTGGAACGTAGCCGGTCCCATAGTATTGCCAATTTGAGGGAGAAAGACGGGACAACAAGTTGATTTTTAAGTTTGCCAGACAGGGATATTATGGGGAAATTTTACTACCAACCTTAACACAAGAAAAAGCAAGTCACCCACTACACGCTAACGTGGTATAGGTCCGCCTTCGACCGACGCTAGAGCAAAAACTATGATATACGAAAGGCATTGCCGAGCGTATCCCATCGGTTACGGCAGCACCTGAACAGCGCTCAGCCCTTATCCGATCGGATACGCCCGCAGTGAATGTGTTAAACAGGTTCGATACATAACTGACTTATGACACAGACGAGGGAATAACTAGTTTCCCTTATCTGTGCTTAAAATTGATCCAAACAAAATAAGTTGACTGTTAAACAATTTATACCTTCATGTACCGTAATTGTATTTTAGTTTTAGTAAACATTAAGAAGTAGTTTATCTATTTTGAACCACGTACAATATTATTAAGCTACTTATAAGTTGCTATATCGTGTTTAAATGCATCAACATACTGAAAAACATTGATTTGTTTTTGTTGTGCTTATGTGTTTTTTTCACGTTTAGGTAGTTTCTATTTACAAAATATTTCATTCAGCTTTAGTTTAAACTTATATTTTCTACAATCAGTTTTAATTTTGTATGTTTATATAACAATTTAGAAAGTTGTAATAAATTGTTTTGATTTGTCTTGTCAGTAAATTATCTTGACCAATTTTCTATAGCACATGTTTAATATGAACCATTTGATTTAATGACATATTGTTTTTAATGTTTGGGTAGTTGAATTTGACAGAAAGCACCTGAGTTTAAAACATGCGTTGACAACCAATGTCGTCGACAAATGATTGAAATGTTTTGTAAAAAACTATAGAGTGAAAGTGGCTCAAAACAAGTGCAAACAAGTAATCATGTTTCACACTTTGTCTCGGAAGCAAAATTTCTATTGTGAACACTGAAGAAGTGTTGATTACACCGAAATGCTCCAAATAGCAACTAGTGTTCTTTGGATTGTTGTAATTTTGTAATTATAAACATGTCCTGCAGACACAGCAGAAGAGATGTTAAACTAGCATTTTCAATAACATTTTTAGAACCCAAAAGATTCACTTTACTGCATTGTTTACTTACTTTACAGCTCTAGTGTGGTAAAGTAAACAAATGGTGTTCAAGGATTGAGAGAAAAGAAGTAAAATGCTTCGAACGATAACTTATCAGAACGACCAATTCAATTGTTGATTTTTAATACATACATTATTTCTGTTTCTTTTTTGTACTCTCCGTCAAACGCAAACTCTGCTTGAGATTAGATTTTGTGGTTGATTCTCATTATGTATTAATAGTTTATTTAAATAGCCGTAGGTAAAGTAATGTAATTAACTCATGTAATGAGCCTTCCTGACACCCGTAGAAGTTTTTAAGGCACTCGCAAAATTTCTACTTGTGTCGCAAAGACTATCTTTACACGATTGTTGTGTAAACTACTATTAATCACCTCTAAAAGAAACTATTTTGAGTTTGCTGTTACAGGACGCACAGAAATACCACATTAGAAGTTTGCATACACATTTAATAACAATAACCACAAACAATAAACAAATTAAATAAATAACAATAAAATGCAAAAAATACAAGTATTCTACTATCTCGGCATACTTATATAATACTGTAGATTTATGAATACAATATTCAAACTAGAATAACCGAACGATGAAATAAAATATCGTAAAGCAAAACTGCCCACACTCGGAAACAAGTTTGGGTATAAAAGCACAAAAAACCAAAATTACAATAAATAAACATATTATACATGTATTCATCACAATGTCTTTCTCACATATTACTCGGAATGTAAAATGAACACAAATAATTAAAGATCGGTTAAACACTTATACTTAAACATTAAATTCTTACGCTACGTTCTGAAACAACCTGTAAGTAGACATGAAAATAATACAATTTTAGATGCTCGTCGCATGAAATATTGTCTTAAAATAATTCCTTAAGCTTCTGCCGAACTAGACATTCAGAGCTTATTGAACGTTTATTAAAATTTCAATTAGAATTATAAGGTTTTCAGTCTTCTGTACAATTGTTGAGTGGCGAAGGCATGCGTTGCGTAAGCTTGCACAGATCAGTTCTACGACTAAGAAGGCACCTAACGTGCTACATGGTAGATACAATGTGTTGAATACCTCCTACCCACCGTTAAGTTCGGTAATTACCTTTCATTACAAAGATTGAACTATTAATTACACTGAACAAATGCAAGACAACTGAAAAATTAGTTTCGTTTGATGAGTGCAGCCTACGTTAATGTACGGGAGGCGAGCATGGCTATATAAAAAAAGTGGCACATCCACTAATCGTTTCAGTGTAAGCTTATCCGTTGCTTGGAATCGTAAAAAAAAATCTTTCTTGTAAACTGTCTATTACCAGTTTCATAATATTAGGCATACTTTAGATCACAGAGAAGTAAGATACAGAGAAAACATTCAATGGTACTTAAGATGTGTCTAGTAGCTGGTGTCCCTCATGTACTACAACGCTCACGGTGGGGGAAGATCTTGTGAGAAAGGAATTTTTGCACTGTCCTCGCTCTTCCTTGCTTGTCACAAGTATATTTCCGCCCCAACATACCAGAGCTGAAAGTGCACGGTTGTCCCACAAGCTTTGTTAGAGAATTCCCACAGGTATCGCATCAGCGACGTGGTCGTCAGGTTTTTATACTTTTCTTGCTTTTAATTTATATAAAATTGATTCATTTCCTCTTCATGGATGCATATGGCTCGTATCCTCAGTATCTTACATCTCTGAGTTCACACTTGTGTCTTATGTTTGCCCATAACAAAAAAGGTTCGAGCGGTTGCTAAAGAAAAAATAAGCAGCTTAGCTGAAGTGATGCATTTAAACTCGACAATACTCAACATGTTCCAAATAATGAATAACGTTTACATAGTAAAAATGTCAATTAAATTAATTTTCTCAATTTATGAATTTACCAACTGGAGAACCAATAATATTTTACACATTTTGTTCTAATTTTAAGGCTAACTGATTTAAATCAACATAATTTTTAACTTTTCTAAACACCGAATATTTCAAAAGACACATTATTATACGACTATTTTACCACGATAGGATGGAATTGACTCAAATTCACGGGATGAGTGCCATCTAATTCTTTGACCACCTTTTACTACCCTAAAACCTAAACTACACTAGAACTTCTGGTAACGGCCTGATATTAAATTAGCAAAGTGTTTTCAAACGTGTGCACTATGACATTCAAATAAGTAATTAATATATAAACAAATATGCAATTTGCAGCTAGCTGCCAGTACTGACAACCACAATACATTTCTGGTTTAGTATAAAACATACATAAATAAATAAACAATACACAATAAACAACAGTAGGACTAACTCTTTACATTTTACAACCGATCTTGTAAACACTTTTATTTTCTAAAAAAATTTACTCAAAAGGATTTCAAAAATAATACTTTAGTATAGATTCTGGAAGAAAACCATAAACTATTTTTGTGGTACGGTATACTTTCCCTCATTTACAATCATTAGGTTATACCAAAGCTAGTTAAACTGTTTATACTACAAATCATATAGACAAAACAAGTCGAGACCGGTATTTTTTTACATTCCTATAAACAAAAGCATGGGTGAGAGTTAGAGTGAAAGTTAGGTTATACATGGATGACCATCCGAACCATCTAAGATGCAAGGCTATATGAATCTGAACAAAAGAATCTATAGTACTATTTGAACTAACTAAAAATGGGTTTTGGGGAAAACATTAAAAATAGATTTTTCTGACAGCAACTTTTACAAGTTTTCTATTAAAAAAATTCCTACAACCTGAATTGATGGGGTTTTATAATTTTGAAATATTTTAGTTTATAATATTGTGGTGTATGTAAAAAAGAAAATTAAATACTTGTTATGTAAAAATGATTAAATAACGTATTTGAAATTTAAATAAATACATAGGATGGAGAGGACACGTCATTTAACTCACCTGATAAAAGGTTGCAGACGAATCAACGAACACATAAAAACACACACATAATACACATATTATGTGGTGTTTTTGTGTGTTTCATGACTCGTCTGCAACCTTACATCAGGTGAATTACAGTACCTGTGTCCTCTCCATCGTATATATTTATTTAATCCAAGCTAAATGCTTTTTCCTACAAATATAACGGTATTTGAAATTAAATTAAGTATCTTTTTCAGATATGTTGTACAAAAATATGTACATTTTTGTAAAAGTAAATAAATTTTGGTTTTAATACTGGTCAGTTAATGGAGAAATGCATGTATTGTGATGAATTTAAAACTGATAATAATATTTATCTTGAGCACACTCAAGATCAACTACAAATAACGTTTTATAAGAATTAAAAATTGGAATATTCATACAACACCAAACTTAGGCCTCATTCTGGTAAAAAGAATGAATTAAGAGATTCTTTTAATCCTTTTCAAGCACTTGCCATAAAATAACTTTTTTGGAAGCATCTAATAATCGATTAGCTAAGCGATTTTGCTGTAATTTTCAATGTATTCAGCCAGAAAACCTATAAAATACAGTACAAAATATTAATTTTCATCCATTTTTTCATCAAAGAGGCTGCTTTGGCTTTGTGTTAAAATATTTACTCGTATATTATCTTAAAACATAATTTTATAATTTTTTATGAGAAAATAATTTGAATAGCAGCGGAAGGCTTCCTTACCTACGACTCAGTCTTTCAGTCCTGCGAATCACAGCACCTTTTAAGACAACCTCTTCCCTACTCAACTCTTCCTTATACGATATTTCTATTTACAATTTAATAAAATATACTTTTTCTACACATAACAAATGCAGTAACACCCATACCTACTTTTGTACGGGGAAGTGACTAAGTGCTAAGCAAAAATATCAAGTGTACATTTTCTATACTCTGGCAAGTATTGCCAAAAATACCTGAGGTTAGGTATCGAAAACAAAAGCTAACTAAAAGGCTGAAAGTATAAAAGTGTGAATAAATAATGACTAAGTTTACCTTAAACATTGTTGGACTATATAAGTTAAGCTAAAAGTAAAAGAAGCTTTATACAGGGTGTTTTTTTAAAAACTTGCATCTTTATTTATGTAAAAACCGCAATAGATAGAAATATGCAGTTTGCGGGAATCATCTATTGACGTAGGGGGACCAATTGTTTTGAATTCAACGTTACATTCACATTCCCCCCCTTTCCCCCCCTGCCCCCAACTTAATTTTTTTAAATAGCAAGGTACCCCTTGTGACATATCAAATAAAAGAGCATGAAAAAAGAAAATGTTTGATGAAAAAAAATTGAAAATCGGTTCATAAATTTGTGAGATATTCCCCCCCTCACCCCCCCGGAACTTAATTTTTTTTTAATAGCAAAGTACCCCTTGTGACATATCAAATGAAAGAGCATGAAAAAAGAAAAATTTTGGCAAAATTTATTTTTCATTTGATATGTCACAAGGGCGGGTACCTTGCTATTAAAAAACAAGTTATGGGTAGGGGAAAAGGGGGGTGATTATCTCACAAATTCATGAGCCGATTTAAAATTTTTTTTAACCAAAAATTTTCTTTTTTCATGCTCTTTCATTTGATATGTCACAAGGGGTACTTTGCTATTTAAAAAAAATTAAGTTCCGGGGGGGTGAGGGGGGGATATCTCACAAATTTATGAACCGATTTTCAATTTTTTTTCATCAAACATTTTCTTTTTTTATGCTCTTTTATTTGATATGTCACAAGGGGTACCTTGCTATTTAAAAAAAATAAGTTGGGGGCAGGGGGGGAAAGGGGGGGAATGTGAATGTAACGTTGAATTCAAAACAATTGGTCCCCCTACGTCAATAGATGATTCCCGCAAACTGCATATTTCTATCTATTGCGGTTTTTACATAAATAAAGATGCAAGTTTTTAAAAAAACACCCTGTATAACAAAGTAGGTCTACCAATACCTTGCTATATCTATAACTGCCGAACGGAAATGCTTGTCGAACATTTACTTTGGAAGACTTAGCAAGTTTTGGACACAAAATGAAGCACAGTTATTCTGCGACTGTAACAAGCATAATTTAAACTTTTGTATTCATACATAGACATATACTAGTGGCAAAATGGAAACATATAGTAGGCCTGTTATAAGATAAGGTTGACTATGAAAGTTTAAGGATTGTTTTAAAAGTAAGAACTTTTAGAGTTTTACATCCGAATAAACTATGACAAAATTTGAAATTTGGCAATTCCAATACCACACTACTTCTGTTAGAGTTCGATTATAATTTGAAATCGTTTGTTATTCATTAAAAAAGTTTTTCAATTCTTGATGAAATGAGAACGTTTAGGACAAGAGTGATTGGCAAAACACATCTAGTTGAGTATTGATAATCCAAAAGTTAAAATGGAACCACGTTGGGGTAGTTGACAATAAACGATACTAAATTGTAATTAATCCTATACACAAGAAAAGTCAAATTATCTTAAATATTACAAAAATTTTGTTTCTTTTCCAAGTTCGGTTGGACCTTCTACCCGACCGATTTTCATGATTGAGGTCCCAACAAATCAAAGGTATGCACACACAGATTTCAAATCAAGCATCGGCATATCTCACTGTATCACTCGACCATAAAACATACATTTGATTTATTTTTGAATTCTTACTTCAATTTAAAATGTATTTCACCAGTTATAATCCTATAAATTTTTGTTTAAGAACCTTTAGTGAAATACCGGCTTTCATTTAAACTATTAGCTATTCAAATCGGACGAGTTTCAAGCAAACGAAAGGTGAACAACCAACATAAAAATGATTTTTATAAAGGTTTTCTAAGATAAAAAATCAATAGCTCTAGTATTGTTTGTATTTTTATATGTTTTATACTCAAAATAATCAGTAAATTATAGGTTTTAATTTGAGCTATTGATTGTTTGCATCAGTAAAGTTCAAGATACTGTAATACTCAATCAAAAATCATAAATCAAATTAATTTTATTTTTTCATTTTATTTCTTGGATATGATATTTATTTCAACGCTGCGGAGCAGCATGTGTCCTCTAGCAAATTCTTAATATGATTTTTTTGAATATTTGGGTTTTTAAGTTAATCAGTTTAGACATAATTGAACCAAAAAGCAATACTTATTGGATAAAAATATTATTTAATTTACTTTATTAACCCTCACATACAGATTTGTCTCGTTGAGAAATACAAATAAAAATATCATTCCGGAAAAATTTACAAAAAAGATTTGTTGAAATGAAGAGTCAGAAGAGTTGTAATTTGCAATAGATTGAATCATTTTTGTTGGATTAAAGAGTTTACTAAGTGGTTATAGACATCCCAAGAACAAAACGACCTGCGCAGAAACGAAAAGATCACGTGGTTCGCGCAGGTAGGTGTGGCGTACCATTCAAACCTGCGCGGCTCGAAACGGCCCAGGGTTCTTTTGTTTCTAGTATTACTATAAGTAGAAATACACACATTTTTCTAATTTTGGGAAATGCACAATTTGCACTCATAAAAATTCTTACTTTGAAAACAATCCTAGTACAGTCAATAACAAATCTAAATTATATATCTACTTAATTAGCTATAACTTTTAAATATAACTAAGAAGTTAAAGCACTAATTAACACTTAATTACGGGATTTTAAAAAGAGAACAGTTTATTAAAATATAATTTTAAAAGTATAGTTATTTAAGATAAAAGCACTTTTTTAATTGGACGCTAAAAGTAAAGCATTAAATGTTTAAATAAGAAAAACCATTGGGTTAAAATGCTATTTAACACTTTACAAAGTTTTATCTTATTTAGGTACGTGTTTTATAGTTTGTTAGCATTGTTAGTCTTGAAATTTCTATTTCTATTACATGACGGATGTAAAAATATCTATGTTTATGTAAAATTTAAAATTGTTGCTGAGAGTTGTTGAGGTTGGAGAGTTGTCAAGTAACAGGTGAAGTTTGAGAAAGGAATGTCAATAATCACTTACAAGCGTGTAGCACCTGGTAGTTTGAGGTGGCTCGCGCCTTCGGCCCTCAAGAGAACGGATTGTTCCGTGTTTTTAGAGAACCGTGCCTACGATCGGTTTCAACAGGCTTTTCATCCCTCAAGACTTCAAAAGGTACTGAGCTCGAGTGATCGACTCCTTCCTCTACATCGTCACTCGGAAAATCCTCGAAACTCATGTTGCTAAACCCTGTTTTGGATATTTTACTGATTTTCTTTGAGATTTTACCAGTTTTCTTAGAAACAGAAGATTTTATAATCTTGTGCTTCCCCTGGAGTGGCGACTTTCGCGGTTCTTCTATCAAGTGGTATTTACACTTTTCCGATAGGCTATGAATTAGGTGATCTTTCTTTGTTTTCAAGTTGGTTTCTTCAGCCGCCTCAGGAAGCATTAGCGCTTCCGGGGACGATGTGTCAGGAGGTGCTTCAAGACCTAACTCTTCAATCCTCTGCGAAAGATTGTTGGAAATTTCTTTGGATAAACTTTCTACATTCACGGACAAAGAGGTCGGCCTGTGTGGAAAGTACTGTGTATCCTGAGCTGTCTTTGGTAAGTGATTGAAAGGTAATGAACCGAACAGATCTTTATTAGAACTAGTAGGAACTGTTGAGACAAACAGATTATTAATCTTAGGGAAAGGATCTCTGTTCTGTTCCTCAGAGAAGCTTGCCTTCCTGTCAGACCCGCCGATAATAATCGACGTTTTGTGGTACAAACCGTTATTGGTCGAAACGATCTCACCGTCTGCAAACGGGTTGCTGCTGTGTTTGGTAAACGGAGAAGACCCGAATAAGTCTTTATCGTCGTTGATGATACTTTCAGCGGGGACAATGTCCTGAGGAAATATAGGAAAAGTTTTACTAGAGTCGTAATCTCCAGTAAAAGTATTGAATCCGGAATCTCTTACATCGTGATTAGTGTCGTTACTATCATCACTGAGGTCCACCAGTGATCCTTCGGCGACCACAGGAGATATTGCGACTAGAAGAGGAGGAGAAGGCGTTGACAATTGCAGCAGCGAATCAGGAGTGATGTTCACTTCTCTCTGAGTTTTTTTCTTGGAATCTGGCTTTTGAAATGGAGCTAGAGCAAAGACGTCTTTGGAAGGTGTTTCTTCTTCAATTTTTATTAGTAATGGTGGAGACGGTGGATTTTCGTCCTCAGTGTCCAACTCGTCATCTGCTAGGAGAGGTTTCTCCCCGTAGGAATGACCTACAAACAACATGTCCGTCTCCCCCTCCGTCTCAGGCACTTCTGGCACTCTCGGACATTTGTTGATTGTTTCTTCCAACGCCATGCTCTCAGTCTCTGCGTGGTAGGCTGAGGATCCACAAGTCATCACACTATCATTTATTGTTTCCGTCTCCCCTGTCCCTTTCTCTTCTTCTTCTTCCTCTTCTCGCGCTCTCAAGTCACTCGCTGATCCAATAGAATCGTCTGAAACCTCCCCACTCACCTCTCCTGGTTGTTTACTGTTCTTTCTTTTCTTGGAAATTTTTGTCCGCCCTTTCACACCAGGCTTCTTTCTTCGGCCAAATTTTGCGTTCCTCAATATATCACTCTTCTTTCCCTCTGAAAATCACAAACTGGTTAGATAAGGTTATTTTAATTTTACTATATATCTGACTAAAATCATCAAATCATTTCTACCTCGAGATTAGATTAGAATATTTAAAATACTTTACAAATAAACTGCTGCCCAAATTCAACAGCGGCCCTAACAACTTATCCAGTAAAATATCCTCCTTAAATTAAAATATAATGCTCATTCTGAAACTTACGTTAACAGTTCTGCATACCAAGTTTTGATTTTGAATTTTTTGTTTTGTTTTAGGACGCCAGGTACGAGCCTAGAATTGTTTTTAACATTACTTCAGGCTAGACCTAGGGGTTGCAGCATTAGCACTTAAGATAAAACCATTGGTGATTTGGCAGGATTTGAACTCGAGACCTTAGGGACCAAAGACCCGCACTCTAACCACTAGACCAGCTCGCTCCCCAAGAGTAAAAGCACCCCAACACTAAGAGTCATACATAGATGCTAGGTGTATCAAATTAACGGCAATTGAGATGACTGAACAAAAGCAAGGGTGGTAGGGCAAGGGTTCTTGAGTGTATGCACAACCCATCTGCCACCCTAATTGACACTATCAAATAAATAATATACCTCAAAACAAGATTTTACCTCTTAGATTGTCATCACTGTCGTCCGATGAAATGTCGTCGACGTTGAATGTGAGTTTCTCATATTTTGACCGGTCCTCTAGCGGGGCTCGTACGAAAGGAGGAGACGAAGATAGGGGTGGGTCAACTTCTTCTTCTTTAGGGGATGGCGTCGGTTTGATGCAGAGCCCGTTGGTCGAGAGATAACTGCGCCATTCCTCGGCTTGACTCTTCTTTAACTCTAGACAACAATTGTTAGGTTAGTTGCATTAATTGTTACCTATGAATGGTATTCTGATCTTGAATAAAATGTGTGCTTGTGTATTTGTTACGGGTAAAAACGAGAACTACTAAACCAACAACTACTATATGACAAACACAACCAACACATAGGCTATTAAAGTCCTTAATATTCCTTCCACAATAATTTGTGTACGTCCAAAGTTTTGAGGTATATATATCTTTATGGCTTTTAGTGTAGAGTTCTTCAGTAAAGATAAAGTGCTTAGGCCTATAGCTTGAGAGACCTCTCATATTTTGATTTCTAGATAGTTACAGATCAAGGCTCGGAAACACTGGTTTTGGCATTACTATACAGTTAAAATCACAGAGAAGTACGGAACAGAGGATACACACCATGGTACATTTAAGTGTCTAGCACTAGTGCTGGTGTCTAGGGCTAAGTCCCACACCGTCCCCCTCGCCCTCATGTACTAAATCGCTTAAGTTGGAGGAAGACCCTGTGTGATAGGAATTTCCGCACAGTGCTCAAGGTTCGGGCTCTTCCTTGCTCATCACAAGTACATTTCTGTCCCAACATACCAGAGATGAAGGCGCACGGTTGTCCCAAGCTTGTTTCCTCTGTACCTTACTTCTCTGAGCTAAAAGCCATAGTTCATCAGAGGGATTTAAACCCTAAACAGAAGTCCCACATTCTAACTACTCAACCAGCCGCAGCCTCAATGTCAAGTCTGCGTCTTTGAAATGTGTTTTTTATTTGTTTTTGGTTTTATAGTTTTTCATATTAAAGTTTTAGAAAACACTAGTGGCATTTTCACTCAAAAAATATTTTGACTAATATTTGAGGGAAATTGAATTGATCCAAATTTCTCAAATGTTTTGTGTACATGTCAGAAATCAAACCCGTCCCTTTTTACTTTCTCCCCCTATACAAAGTATATGGAAAAAGTATTGCTTCTGCAAAAATTTTTGAGATTGAGTTTTGGGTGGTAATATTTGTTTTGGGCCCACCTTAACCCAAAATAAGGGGTTATCGAAGTGATGGTGATTATGTGTGGATGTGTGCAGAGCTAAATACTACACCTGTGAACCCATTTTGACCAAATTTAGTAGGTAGGTAATCCATATTATTTTGAGATTATAAAATTTTTTAAATTTTGAAATTTAATTGTTATTTTTCCATAAAATAACAGAACAATCAGATAAAAAAAAACTGCTCAAAAATTTTGATCGAAATTGATTAATTTATGGTCCTTTTAACTACAAAATGGTTCTTCACAATTTAACACAGAAGGAATTTAGGTGTTAGGAAGAGCCTCCCACCCCCTTAACTCCACCACAATAGGTAAGTACTTTTAGTATGTTGATTAGGGAACCTGTTGGCTTATGTACTAATTATTTCCCCTATTTGGTTTTTTTCTTCGTTGCCTGGACCAGTTGAGCTAGTTTTGTATAGAACTCTTGAGGCAGGAGATTGATGACAATTGGAATGGATTTTGTCTTTAATCTAAACGTCTTTAGTCCTCATCTAAGGCAAAATATTGATATACCTCTGTGTAACCAGTATCTTCTGAACTTTTTCAGAAAATCTAACAGATCCTTCAGCCACATACTGTAACATAGTTTTTTTTTTTAACTTTTTTTGCTTAGATTGGATACGTTCTCTAGTCAAATTATTTAGGTCGGTTTTAACTTTTAAGTATACTCCAGCAAACAATTTTGTAGGACTTGCCCATATATACATTACTCAATTTTCATATTTTTGGTTATTTAACCAACCCTGCTCACTTTATCTTATATTTTCCTGTTATAATAGAGGTATTTGTATCAGTTATTTTTATGTTGTGTGTAATTGTGGCTTCAAAACAGAAAAAGAAGGTTGTTTAAATTCAAGACAAACATAAAGGCTTATATTGTTTGACATCAGAGAAACTTTAAAAATGTAATGTTTTTTAGTTAGTTTACGTCATTGTATTGTTCCTGTCTTTTTCTGACTTTTCCACTGATCTGATCTTTTTACAATCAATTTAGGTCAGAAAACTGAGAATGCACTGTATATTTCAATTCACAACAAACTAGATTTCAATAATCCTCCAAAAAGTAGACTTGTCAAGTTTCATATTAGACTTAAAGCAGAAGTTTTCTGTCAAATATAACAAATGACGATTCAAAAATACCATTCTCAAAGCATTATTTAAAGTTTGAGTACTACAGTTCGTTCAAAAAATGTAGGCCGTTTGAGGGGAAGTTTTTCTCGGTTCTCCCATCTATTGTTTCTTAATGTATGTTTAAACTGTCTGACAGTTTGAGCGTATTAACAGCTGTTCTTTCAAAGGTATGGTAGGGAATTGTAATTTCTCCCTCTATAACCGTCTACATTTTGTGACCGGGGTATATTCCTGTCAGTAAACTAAATTTACTTAAAAATTAATTTTCTGGAACAACCTGAAGTAGTGTCCGGGAGGAAATAAGAAGAAGTTTCCGTTCCAATATATTTATTGCTCTGAGTACAATACAGTACAGGGTTTGTTGATGTTATTGTCTATATTAACAAACAGAACAATACGACTAGCATTGTATACAAATAAAGCAACATTTGGGATAAGTAAAAAATAAGTGAGCGTAAATCTGACTTATTTGTCCTGACACTCATTAGGCTGTTCCAGACGCAAACTTGGGACATGTCAAGGGTAAAATACCCTCGTTAGTGGGCTACAATTAAAAATAATACAAACAAATATCATTGGTTAGACTGGCTACATAAAACTATACATTATTATTTAGCATTAAAATTGTATCCAAGCCAAATACAAATTTTAAATGATTAAGATAATTTTAAATTTGAATACACTTTTCAAATAGCCTACTAAAATAATTAAAAAGGCACTTTGATATAAAAAAATTGCCAACCATTTAATTTTTAAATTTAATTTGAAATTTGTTACCATAAAAAATTTCATCGGGACAATTATTTGTTAACCTAAACACAGTTTTTTATATTGAAAAATGATTTGAATTTTTAGGGCTGGATTAAGTAATTTGTAAAACACGATTTAACTGACGGTTGGCAATTTAATTTGATACTTAAAGGGTTCAAAATTGGAAAATTGTTTAGCTCACAAACAAGCACACAAAAGAAACAACCACGAACACAAAGAACATACAAACACCACCAACGAAAGAGCCAATACTAAATCACATCATTTTGAAACTCTTTGAAAACCAAATTTAAAAGTACCTTTTCTGGAAAAGTAGTGGTCATTTGTACTAATTGATAATAACCTAATTTTTAATAAAAATTAAATACTCAACAAATTTTCCAACGGGAGGAGTTGTAGCAACATCACTAGCCTCACTAACATTTACGAGAACAGCCCAATATGGCTCATCTTCAAATGTGAAGGTCACTGGTTCAATTCCTAGCAAGATTGTTACCAGACCCAGATGCCAATAATTGATATCGGGCCATCAATTGATGATGCTTCCTAACAACATGCAGACGTTAGATAGTAACAAGACCAGGGCTTGGACCGTTCCCTTACATAATAAAGTTAATAAACGTCAATGATAGACACAATAAAAATAGATAAATCAGTTGCTACAAAACCACAACCGTTGTATAAAAATCTACTCCCTCAACATTCAAAACTACAAACGGCCAACACTAGAATTAATATGGTAGAATTTTTGCAAAATGTCAAGAAACAAAAGAAACGGTAAATGTTAAAAGGGCCCAAGTCCAGGAATGTAAATGTTTGGGAAAAGGAAGTTAATTGATTCCAAGTTTTTTGTAGTAGCCTAATTGTGTTTTAAAAATTTCTGAACTTTTCTGTTAATTCACTACGACTAGTTGAATATGGTTAGGTTAGGTTTTTCTAACTCTATACTAACCTGTATACTAACCTAACCAAAGTTTAATTCACTACCACTTGCATGTTAATGATGTTGTAAAACAAGGGATTTTAGAGATTTTCTTATGAGAAATAATCATTTGGACTTGACCCAAACTAACCAATAGTTTATTTTGACGCTAAGTACTTTATGTTTTCTTAAGGTATTAGTGAAAAAGTGTAATTAACACAACAAATTCTGTTGGTAATAAAAGTTTCCCACAACCAGAGGATTGACACGGGATAAAATACACACAACAGCATCTAAAAGAATTTCGAACAAACAGATACAAAAAACACAGACAAACACATTAAGAGCAAAATATTCAATGCTTATATTGTTATTTTATATAAGTATACCTCTTGACATGTCCCAAGTATAATAAATAACTAAAAAATAATATCTCATGGCAATAAAACATAACATATGAAAATATGGCAGATGGAGTACCTTCATATTGGTTTCTAAGTAAATTAAGTTAACAATTCTGGAATAAAATTTAATTTAAACCAAATTTCTCAATAGTATATTTCTAATATTCTCTCTCTACTCAAGATTTTATAAAGATTACTGATTTTATAATAATATCCTCTACTTACGTCATAAATTAAATAAAAATATCAGTACCTAGAGAACTATAGGAATTTCACTTTTTGGAAAATTATACTTATATAAATTCCAACAGAAAAAGAGGTTAAACAGACTGACTGATATTTTGTTTTTAAGTTTAAACATTTTCTAAATACAATGTTAATGATGAAATGTTCTATGTCAATTTATTGGCCTTTGTAATAATAAACTATTAAGAAATACATTAAACATAAAAGTATAAAAATGAATAATTTTCTTTTAGACAAGCGTTAAAATTTTAACAAAGAACTACAGTTCGAGGAATGTTGTATCAAGATGTTGTATTACATACTTATGAAAATCAATTGATTGTATTGTAGCCCTCTAGTTTAGATAGATATCCTAATGGCTAAGAATTACATATAATAATTGTTCTAAGTTTGATCTTCAAAATGTTCCTTTAATCCAAACTGGTAGCTTTTTACTAAAAGAAGCTCCTGTAGATACACATACTTCACATATAAGTATTAAAATTTGTAATTTTCAGGATATACAATTTCTATGGACATTTTACCATTGAATTTAAATTCTAATGAGAATTCTTTTACGATATATAGTTGTGCCAAAAATTATGTGTTTGATGTCTGGAAATACATGGAGCACGTTTTTATTTACTTTTTTCTCAATTGAATAATTCAAGTATAAGAAAATTTGATTGTAATAATGAATTTTTCAATAACTGACCAATAATACATCCTAAACTGTAATATCTATTTTCAATTGAAAGATATGAATATATAAACTGCACATAAATAATTCGGGATATAACTTGTAGTTATAATATATATGATGAATGGTTGTACACAAGTAATAATTAGGTCATATGCCATTTAATTTTTATTTATGACTTAAGTAACTTGGAAAATAAGATAATAAACCAACAGAAAAAGCAGTAGGAGTAAAAAATCTAACACTTTTACTTGGTTTAATAGTTTGTAGTAAATACAACAAAATTACCACCAAGAAGAAAAGTAAATTTGCTTAACTGAGCATTTTATAAAACTAAAGAATACAATACACTTTGTGTCCTGAACTGGTAACATTTGTTCATCACAAATGAATTCAAACATATCTAAAACACAATTCCTCTAGTTATGATTGTTGGAATTACTTGATATTACAATATTTTACCTTGTTATAATTTTATTCTTCACCTACTAAAAGAAAATTCATAGCCGTTACAATAACATCGTACAATATCTATTATACTTTGTAAAGTATTCATATCATAAATAGTGAAAATGATTTGACATAACACAAACTCAAAATTACTTTGTCAAACACTTCACTTCTTTGGTCTTTAATTCTGCCCTTTTAATCTTTGAGCACCTTTACGAACACAATCTAAGACATTTAAATGAAACTTCTCATCATAAAACTAGTAAACCACTTGATATCAAAATAAATTCTAATAAATTCATCGATACATTAAGTAGATATGCACATTATATCATATAGAATATAACTTGAATAAACAAATATGAAACCAAGAAAATAAAGCTTAATAATCACAAAAGCAACAATGTGAAAACTAACTAACCAGCACTTTGTACTGCTAAGCTTTGTATACAATATAGCACACTATAAGTTTTACTTCTCCACATTATACATTTCAATATAAATCTAATGATGCGCTGTAATACATATATATAAAGTAAACAAGGTGTATGTTTCTATATTTATATCCTTAGATAGGATGATGAGGGTCGTAAGCCCAAAAACGAAGACCAAGAAAAAGTCTTACTGTTTTTTTTGTTAACCTACTATTTTGGTCTAGAAGTCCCATCATCCTACCTACTTCTCTTTTGGCCTAGAAGCCCCATCATCTTATCTACTCATATCAATACACTATGACTGACATTGTTTTCATAATTTTTCTAGTTTTCTAACAATTACAAGAGAATAAACGGAATTTCTTACACTATAAGCATATATCTTTTATCACATTTATATAGTATGTACATATTTGTTAAGATGTGATGACTAGTGGCCGTAGTAAAGTAACCATTGCTTGGAAACCAACAGTGAACATGAACAATAATATCCGTAGTAAAAGGGACATTATATCAAATGATTGTATATTTGTTTGGTATTTTACAAGGAAAATTAATCTATTAGAGAAGTTGTAGGAATAATGGAAGTTCAACTAGCTTACCTGAAGAAAAATAAGTCTAGAGGCTAATTGATGCAAAAAGCCACACAGCATACTACTATAGTTCGGCCGCTTAGAAAACGACCTGCGCGCTAATGCTAAACCAATGCTGGAGGAGGTGGCTTTCTAAGCGGCCGAACTATAATGTTTCATTTTAGTGTGGATCTTCTTCAGAGCGTGGTATGAAATCAAAAGACCGTGTATTTATAATCCATGAGCCTGAGACTTTTCTTAGGCAAGCTAGCTACTCCTACCTGTATGTTTTAAGAAAACCCAATAACCAACTAAATATTTTTTTACTAAGAGGATCTAATATGTAAAGTGTTATTGTGTAAAAGAGAAAAGACAACAAGTGCTGTGACATAAAAAACAGCGATTTTGTTTGAACATTTGTTATAGGCAACTGGGAATAATTAAATTATCTTTGGGATGTTTATGCAAATACAATGCGTCCCAAAACCCTCAGAAAAATAACCGTCCTATTATAAATAGTTGGCGATGAAAGTTATTTCCGTTGAAAGGCTGACTAGTAATTGAAATGAATAAGAATCACAAAACAACTTGTACCAAAATTCCTTCTACTCACAATGATTGAGTTGAAATCCAACATTTATCGCTTTAAGCTTTAAAAATAAAATTCTCTAAATATATAATCCTAGTAATATTCTAATGGTATTTATATAAGTTTTTGTAAGTACAATATAAATTCTAGGCGGAATATATGATTTGCGGTTAGCATTCAACAGCTCATGTCTTACCTACGACGGATGCTGAAGAGGATTTGCCGGACTTCGAGTTCTGACGAGACACTAAAAATAAAATATAGATTAGTATTAAACATGATTTTTTTTTATATTCCACAATCACATTCTAGGATGCAATGCTCTACTTTTTACTCTAATTACTTCAGGTCATGCCTAGAGGGTCACATCATCATTGCTTACATATTTCTAAACTAAACTAACTGTTTCTAAACTAACTGTTTATTTAGAAATGTAATACCATTGACTTTTGTAAACTGAAGAAGACATCCCCTCAATATGGACAAGCTGCACCAATTGTTTATTTAAAAACAAAGCAACATAGTTGAGTGAGCCAGTACACAGTGTCTAAATTTCTACTTTCTACCTTATTTTTTGTAACTGACAGATGGTGTGTGTTAACAGATGCTATAGCTTTCAATAAGTCATCTTATCAGTTTGGCTTGGTTAAAAAGTGTACATAAGTGACAGAAATTAGTAATTTACATCCGCGCAAATTCAACTATGTACATTTTGTTAACAATTTGGCGACAACTTCAGTTCTGGAATGGAATGTCTAAACACTTACCAGGTAATGTAAAAGGAGCAGAACTGAACGGGTCTTCACTATTAGACACGGCCATTACCAAACTTTCTCTACTCTTCACATTGGAAATACCTGTAAAATAAAGAATATTTTGTAAAAATGATGTAGAAAGTAGAAGATTCAGAATTTGTCCATACAAGGAGGTGAGGTTAATAACTTAGACACAAATGTTTATGTTCGTGTAGATTGTGCTGGTGTCAAATCATTATCGATACTATCATTAAATTCATTATTGTTACTTTTGAGATACAGTAGACTCTCGCTCATCCGGACTAATGTGGCGGACGTCCGGTCTGGATTTCGATAAATCCATCTATCGAGAGTCGAGCAAATTCAGTACTGTATATAGCTGTTTTTCAATTTTGTTCCAGGTCCACAGTATTGATAGCCAGGCAAATGCAATTCCACCGGTAATCATTTTTACCACCGTGATATCCGAGTTTTTGACTATCCAAGGTAGTCTCGGTCCCGTTTAGCTTGGATAATCGGACTTCTACTGTACTGTGCCACTAAAAAAAATCAAGATTGCCGATATGGACTAACGGGAGTCCGGACAAGGCCGATCCGGATGAGCGAGTCTACTGTAGTAACTTGTACCTAGCTCAGGACTGTATTTGAAACTGAATATTAATGTAGGGTTAGTGAAGAATGGTGTGAGATGATTTTTGAAGCTCTGTTACTGACTAGATTAGCTGTTCTTTTTAGCCAAGATTTGAAAAAAAAAGTCAATGTTCAAAGACAGCTGGGTATCATTTAGAACCATCAAAAAGCTAGTAACTTTACTAAGGATGGAACCGTTGATCTTTTGATTGTCAAGTATGCACAATGAAAATTCCAATATACCGCTATGCATCTTGCTTACAACAATATTTATCACTCAACAAAATCATGTATTGTTTAACATATTTTCAAGCAATCAAAGCGAAGCAACAAAGTAGACTGAAATAATTAATAGCCTACTATACTATTAATGGTAAAATTTTTATGATTCAAAATTACATTTTAATCACCCATCACAGTTCAAGGAACTGAGAGAAAAATTTAAATGAAAGAAGTTTTTAAACTTTTAAAGTTAGAATTACGAACACACTATAATTTTCATGTGCCTGACCATTTTCGAACAGAAAAACTTTTTACATGACTTTGTCAAATACAAACATACTTTTCATAATGTAAAAACTGGAAATTGATAATACTCTTAAAATCAAAATAATCTTACTTGTTTGAGATCCTCTTTTGATCCTATCAAACTCGGCACCGAAGATGTGATCTTCTGTCATCTGGCTGAAGGCAGGGTCATCGGCCACTTGGCTGAAGGGAGGTTCTTCGAAGGGGTTCCAACCGACCGGTCCAGCTGCGGACAGCGACCTCCCTTCTGGTGCGACTGCGGCACCCACCGGCAACTCGCTCTGCAGCAACATACATTCGGTTAGACGTGAGCGTAATTTAATGTAACAGGATGCTATAAAACAGGATAAATGTTAGCAATTTCTTAAATAATGTCTGTTAAATATATCAGTCATTTGAATGGCGACCAATTTCAACTCACTTAAGGTGTACAGTCTTTAGACACAAGTGTGGTCTAACGTCTTCAAAAATTATAAAGATAACACGAACATAGACAGACATTCTTATGAAAAAGACACTGCATGGCCATAGGGCTAATAGTCACAGCACGGCTGCAGTGACCGTTCTTGTGACCTCTTCCCCTCCTACCCCTCCCACTTTTATTATCGGCTCAATTGTCTTTTCACAATTTCTCTACGTATGAGGAATCATCATCTGGTTTGTGACATTCAGACAACCATGATTGAATTGACAACAAGGTATCATCTTGTATAATGTAATTATTAAGTAATCCGAAAGGTAAAACCTCAAAAATGAAGTAACAAGATGAATAATACTATTACTGAAGTGTAACTTATTCCCTTGTTAATACTGAAAATACCTGAGATTACTGAGAATATTCTATTATTTTTGTAACATCTTCTGTTTGCTCGCCCGAGTGAAGTGGCTATCCCACTGATCGTGTCTTCTTATTAACAGTGAGCGTTATAAAATAATATTAGTCTTCCTATACGTTCCATTACGGCAAAAAATAACTAAATACCCCCGCCGCAGCAAACCTGCCGTCTAAGCGAATTTCCATTTGGCTGAATTGATTTTCAATTGATCTTTCTAAATAACATTAGGTTTAACGAGTACCTAGGTTTGCTGCTACAAGGAAACAAAGTGTGTTTTTAGTAAAATATTGATAGCTTACTATAAAATAAATAAATTTGCCAAGTTTGATCAAAATATATCCATAAACAAGCAAACTACAACATTTTACAATATTCTCCATAAGAATAACATGGGAATTTTAAATTTACCATTTTTTTTAGTTTTCTCCGTAACCAATAACCGTACAAAAACACTTTGATATACTGAATTGTTTGTTTTTTTAAGCTCTTTAAGATGGTTTAGAGAAAAATTGGGAAATTTTGTGTTTTGAGGGTCAAAAGTGAGAAAAACCAATTTTTACCCCATAAAACCCCCCATAAAACCCTGTTCCCATGGTCCTATCATGCTGGATCGCGAACTCATTCAAGTTTATCCCGCCTTACACCTTCAAACCAAATTTCATCAAAATCGGATAAAAATTACTCAAGTTATCGTGTTCACGGACACATATATATATATATATATATATATATATATAAATCTATATATTTTGTTATTGTATACATCAATGAGGGCTACTTTAAATGTTATTAAGCAAATCAAAATACCACAGTACCCTAGAAACATTTTATTTTATATTACTTACATGTTTCGGACATTAATGCCATGATCACAGTATAGTATATAACCTATTAGTTTCTTTTATTTACAAACATTATTAGATATTTCTTATTAAAGAACAGGTGATAATTTTTATATTAAGGGAAGGAGGTGTTTTCTTTAAGATGTATAATTTCATTGAATATTATTTTTTGATTTTGAATTTGTGTCAAGTTTAGTAAATTGTCTTTGTCATTAATATGGTGAGTATAAATATAAAAGTCTTCCTTTGTATTCATTTTTTCTCCTTTATTTTCAATATCCAGAATGTGCATGTTTTTATTCATTTCTGAGTATGTATGGTCGGTCTGAAGTATATGTTCGGCGTATGAGGATTTTTGTGTTGTCATATTGTTTGATCTGATTGCCTGTATATGCTCTTTGTATCTGACTTCAAATGTTCGACCTGTTTGACCAATATAGTATTTTTCGCAGTTGTTACATGATAATTTGTAAATTCCTGATTTCTTATATACATTTGGTGGGTTGGGTATCGGATTTGTTCTTTTTTGTATTATGTTAAAAGCGTTATTCCTTGTTTTATAACTTAGTTTAAATTTTGAGTTCGGTAATGTCTTTCTTAAGGTTTTGTTTAAGGATGAGCTGAATGGAATACATATAAATTCTTTCTTTACGTTTTCTTGTTCTTCTACTTTCATTCTTTTAGTTTTTTCATTTTTTATTAATTTTTCAATCATTTTTTCTTTGTATCCATTTGTTCCTGCAATTATTTTTATAGTTTTCTTTTCTATTTCAAAGTTGTCTTTAGACATTGGTATGTTAAGTAGTCTAAATACCATTGATTTGAATGTAGAAATTTTGTGTTGCCAAGGATGGTTTGACTGAAATGGAATGATTAGGTCAGTTTGGGTAGGTTTCCTATATATATTGAAATTATGTCGATCGTTTTCTTTAGTAATTGTTATGTCTAAGAAATTTATCTTCTTTTCTTGTGTCTCCATCGTAAATTTAATTGTTGGGGAGATAGAATTTAAGTATTTCAAAAAATCTTGATATGAGTCTTTATTGCCGTTGTATAAGCATAATATATCATCGACATATCTATACCAATAGATTATATCTTTTTTAAATGGATTTTCGTCGTTTATGATTTTTGATGATTCTAGATGCTGCATATATATGTTTGCTAGAATACCAGAAAGTGGAGAACCCATAGCCAATCCTTCTAATTGTTTGAAAATTTTGCCATTGAATTCAAAATAGCTTTGATTGATTGCTACTCTAGATAGTTTCATAAGATCATTTAACTCATTTTTTGAAACCTGTTTATTTTTGTTTAAAGTTTCTTGAAGGATTTGAAGGGTATCTTTTGTAGGAATATTTGAATACATATTAGTTACATCAAAGGAGATAAAAATTGCATTTTCAGGTATTCTTTGTATCTTATTATTTATTATTTTGTTAAATAAGAACCAAATCCGAAATGCCCCAGCATACAATGTTTGTAAGTACCTAAATAATAAACTAAAACATAAGATAAACTTTGAATCTGGATACAGTATCAACAATACATATAAATTAATTGAAAAAATTAAGGATGAATTAATACCTGAAAATGCAATTTTTATCTCCTTTGATGTAACTAATATGTATTCAAATATTCCTACAAAAGATACCCTTCAAATCCTTCAAGAAACTTTAAACAAAAATAAACAGGTTTCAAAAAATGAGTTAAATGATCTTATGAAACTATCTAGAGTAGCAATCAATCAAAGCTATTTTGAATTCAATGGCAAAATTTTCAAACAATTAGAAGGATTGGCTATGGGTTCTCCACTTTCTGGTATTCTAGCAAACATATATATGCAGCATCTAGAATCATCAAAAATCATAAACGACGAAAATCCATTTAAAAAAGATATAATCTAATGGTATAGATATGTCGATGATATATTATGCTTATACAACGGCAATAAAGACTCATATCAAGATTTTTTGAAATACTTAAATTCTATCTCCCCAACAATTAAATTTACGATGGAGACACAAGAAAAGAAGATAAATTTCTTAGACATAACAATTACTAAAGAAAACGATCGACATAATTTCAATATATATAGGAAACCTACCCAAACTGACCTAATCATTCCATTTGAGTCAAACCATCCTTGGCAACACAAAATTTCTACATTCAAATCAATGGTATTTAGACTACTTAACATACCAATGTCTAAAGACAACTTTGAAATAGAAAAGAAAACTATAAAAATAATTGCAGGAACAAATGGATACAAAGAAAAAATGATTGAAAAATTAATAAAAAATGAAAAAACTAAAAGAATGAAAGTAGAAGAACAAGAAAACGTAAAGAAAGAATTTATATGTATTCCATTCAGCTCATCCTTAAACAAAACCTTAAGAAAGACATTACCGAACTCAAAATTTAAACTAAGTTATAAAACAAGGAATAACGCTTTTAACATAATACAAAAAAGAACAAATCCGATACCCAACCCACCAAATGTATATAAGAAATCAGGAATTTACAAATTATCATGTAACAACTGCGAAAAATACTATATTGGTCAAACAGGTCGAACATTTGAAGTCAGATACAAAGAGCATATACAGGCAATCAGATCAAACAATATGACAACACAAAAATCCTCATACGCCGAACATATACTTCAGACCGACCATACATACTCAGAAATGAATAAAAAAATGCACATTCTGGATATTGAAAATAAAGGAGAAAAAATGAATACAAAGGAAGACTTTTATATTTACACTCACCATATTAATGACAAAGACAATTTACTAAACTTGACACAAATTCAAAATCAAAACGTAATATTCAATAAAATTATACATCTTAAAGAAAACACCTCCTTCCCTTAATATAAAAATTATCACCTGTTCTTTAATAAGAAGTATCTAATAATGTTTGTAAATAAAAGAAACTAATAGGTTATATACTATACTGTGATCATGGCATTAATGTCCGAAACATGTAAGTAATATAAAATAAAATGTTTCTAGGGTACTGTGGTATTTTGATTTGCTTAATAACATTTAAAGTAGCCCTCATTGATGTATACAATAACAAAATAATAATGGCTAACCAACCAAAGATTATACATCAACTTAAGTACATAACCTTAAGAATTGCAACAATAAAAGAAGATATTTCTTTCAATAAAAGATGTATACATGAGAATATAACGCCAAACTACATTCAAATTAACACAAAATCTAAATCAATTGCAGCTCAGAAAACATTAATAATTGCAAAGAAGATATGGATAAAAGAAGAAATTAACAGTCTATATTCTAAACTGAATACTCTGAATGAAAAAATGAACATCATAAAGACAGAAATCAATAAAAGTTACCACTCAGAATCAATTGAAGAATTCAATGAATACGTACAAAATTGGATTGAACCAATTATAAAAAGAAAGAAAGAAACTCATCACAAGAAGCTACAAAGTCTGATAGGTCAAAAAGCTAAGGAGATAAAAAATGAAAATTCGAATGAAACCCATTCATTTTATCCCAAAGTTCAAAATCTAACAAATATTGTATTTGAAAAAGATGAAACAGAAATGTTATCAAAAGCATTAAAATACAACATTAACATGGACTTCCAACAGAAGGTTATAAAAGATGAAATGATAGATCTAGAAGTTGCAATAAGAAAACAAAAGACAGACATCCAAGAATCAATTAGACATAATTTTGTACATGAATTAGACAAAAATAGAATAGAAACTAAAAACAAAGGTATAAAAAAGAAGTCTAGAAAAGACTTAAATACTGTAACATCAATATCAAAAAAACTCAAAGATAACAACGCAATAATAACCAAAGCTGATAAGGGAAATACAACTGTTATAATAAACATAGACGACTATAACAAAAAGGTAGAAAACTTTATTGAAGACAATAATTACAGAGAACTCTCTAAAGATCCCACACTAGAATACAGTAAAGAAATTAATAGTACAATATCTAAATGTAAAACTTGAAATAAAAGTGACATGATACAACTAAAAATGATAAATCCAATAATACCAAAATTTAGAGGACAACCTAAAACACATAAAACAAATGTACCAATACGTCCTGTTGTTAACTACCGAAATGCCCCAGCATACAATGTATGTAAGTACCTAAATAATAAACTAAAACATAAGATAAACTTTGAATCTGGATACAGTATCAACAATACATATAAATTAATTGAAAAAATTAAGGATGAATTAATACCTGAAAATGCAATTTTTATCTCCTTTGATGTAACTAATATGTATTCAAATATTCCTACAAAAGATACCCTTCAAATCCTTCAAGAAACTTTAAACAAAAATAAACAGGTTTCAAAAAATGAGTTAAATGATCTTATGAAACTATCTAGAGTAGCAATCAATCAAAGCTATTTTGAATTCAATGGCAAAATTTTCAAACAATTAGAAGGATTGGCTATGGGTTCTCCACTTTCTGGTATTCTAGCAAACATATATATGCAGCATCTAGAATCATCAAAAATCATAAACGACGAAAATCCATTTAAAAAAGATATAATCTATTGGTATAGATATGTCGATGATATATTATGCTTATACAACGGCAATAAAGACTCATATCAAGATTTTTTGAAATACTTAAATTCTATCTCCCCAACAATTAAATTTACGATGGAGACACAAGAAAAGAAGATAAATTTCTTAGACATAACAATTACTAAAGAAAACGATCGACATAATTTCAATATATATAGGAAACCTACCCAAACTGACCTAATCATTCCATTTCAGTCAAACCATCCTTGGCAACACAAAATTTCTACATTCAAATCAATGGTATTTAGACTACTTAACATACCAATGTCTAAAGACAACTTTGAAATAGAAAAGAAAACTATAAAAAGAATTGCAGGAACAAATGGATACAAAGAAAAAATGATTGAAAAATTAATAAAAAATGAAAAAACTAAAAGAATGAAAGTAGAAGAACAAGAAAACGTAAAGAAAGAATTTATATGTATTCCATTCAGCTCATCCTTAAACAAAACCTTAAGAAAGACATTACCGAACTCAAAATTTAAACTAAGTTATAAAACAAGGAATAACGCTTTTAACATAATACAAAAAAGAACAAATCCGATACCCAACCCACCAAATGTATATAAGAAATCAGGAATTTACAAATTATCATGTAACAACTGCGAAAAATACTATATTGGTCAAACAGGTCGAACATTTGAAGTCAGATACAAAGAGCATATACAGGCAATCAGATCAAACAATATGACAACACAAAAATCCTCATACGCCGAACATATACTTCAGACCGACCATACATACTCAGAAATGAATAAAAACATGCACATTCTGGATATTGAAAATAAAGGAGAAAAAATGAATACAAAGGAAGACTTTTATATTTATACTCACCATATTAATGACAAAGACAATTTACTAAACTTGACACAAATTCAAAATCAAAACGTAATATTCAATGAAATTATACATCTTAAAGAAAACACCTCCTTCCCTTAATATAAAAATTATCACCTGTTCTTTAATAAGAAATATCTAATAATGTTTGTAAATAAAAGAAACTAATAGGTTATATACTATACTGTGATCATGGCATTAATGTCCGAAACATGTAAGTAATATAAAATAAAATGTTTCTAGGGTACTGTGGTATTTTGATTTGCTTAATAAAATCTATATATATATATATATATATATATATATATATATACATATATAAAAATTTGAACGAATGGTGTTTTTGGCCTCTGGGGACATCAAAATGAAAAAGTAAATCGGTCCCGGGCCTAAGTCTTACCATGAGACCTACGGTAATAGCTACTTCCCTATAGGGAAATTCGCTAATAGGCCTTCTGTGAGAAGGGAAGAACATATATTTGAATTTGAAAGGACGGTGTTTTGGCCTCTGGGGACATCAAAACGAACCATGAGACCCATGGTAATAGCTTATTCCCTATAGGAAAAGATTTGCTGAAACCTACATACATGAATTTTGATAGTAACCCTAAACTTACATGTGAGGTTGAGATGTTATGAGTGACAGTCATGTTGGTCTCGGGAGGAGAGCTGGTACCAGACTGTGTCTTGACTGTTGAGTCGTACGGAGCCAGAAACTGACTAGTCTCATCTGCAAACACTCTGAAACACAAGTTTTTATTTACTTTCCATTTTTCTGTGTACGGTAAGTTACCAGATTTTAAGGGAGTAAAAACATATCTTGAGTAAACGAAGGACTTACCCATTTTTTTTTTTTTTTTTTTTTTTTTTAAAAGAGGTTGGCGGCCTCTTTTAACCTTGAATTTGCCCGTCCACATAGACTAAGCGCCCGTGCGTGGATCGTTTACAGCAAAGCAAGGAGTGAGCCGGTACAGTACAAAGGTGAACTGTACTGATAAAATGTTATCGGCAGTGACCAGGATCCGAACCCACGACATCGCTGCCTTCATGCTGCATTAAAATACACGTATGCCTATACCTGGGTCTATGTGTCAGCCACAAATTAATCTATGTGCAAAGGAATGTAGGACTCAAACGATATATTTATTTATGATAATAACGCTCAAGATCATCAAATCAAACCAAACTCTTATTTAGACAGGATCAACACCATTTCACAAGTAAATGTTTAACGGCATAACCCCGAAACTGCTGTTTGTTGACAAATGAAGCCGACGATGGCCATATGATGATGCCATACACGTACGGATTATGTAACCCTGCTCACTATGTTTCATACATGTGTAACGCTACTCATATTCTACTAAATAGCGTAATTAATATTAACCAACCTAAATTTAAAGAACATTAAACTCTTATATAAAAGCGATGCAATTTACTTTTGTTTCTACAATCCATTATGACGGATGAGTAACTATTTCATATGGTAGATTTGAAGAACCCTTCCGAGTACCTTACCCGTTGCAATGCACAAGTACAGGTTCTAGCACGGTATAAAAACATGGAAAAGTAGGAAAAACTTAATTTTGACAGTTCCCCCATCACACGAGTGAATGGCACATAAGATTATTTTTTAATAGGCTACAGCAGGTCCATATAGATGACTCTACTCAGTAACACAAGGGGTTGCTTACTTGTTGAACGCGGAGGTGTCGCTGACGTTCCTCCGATGGGAGGGATGATGACCAGAGGGGGAAGTGGAGGGAGAGTGTTCCCCTGCTATTGGACACTGAGACACAGACTGTGTCGGAGGAGACCTCTTCATCCCCTCCTCTTCTCGGAACGGATCTGGATATCCTGGAAGAATAGGTAAAATTGTGGTTAAACTTTTAAAAATACTAAGGCTCATACTATCAATTAATTAATGCTTTTTGTACCGACAATAGAAACTTGATTAACCAGCGTATCAACCGTGGTATATAGATAGACACATAGGTACATAGGTGCATAGATAGACCTCTAAAATTATGTTACATAACCTCACTATCTCAAGAAAAATACAAACATTTCTTTGTAAATTAATTTTCGTGATAAAATGTATTGTATATTCAACCTTTTTGGCCCATTATTGATTTTCATTAAGCTCTACATAATTGTTTTTCAAACATTCTTTGAGTAAGCCGAACAAAGAAATATCGATTGAGAGCTCCAAGATGAAGTCACACTTGGCCTGACTGTCGTCTGCTGCTCACACATTGTCTGCTATGGGCCATATCACAACAGACTTCATTTGCTCGGGATGACATAATCTAAGTGAGTGATTGGGTGTTCAGTAACCATGGCAACTTTATTAGGTAGCCTATGAATGAAGTAACCATGGCAACTTCTTGCAATTACTGACACTTCTTACAATTGTGTGGATGAAGAGAAACCGAGAAAGAATAGAAGGACAAAAGGAAAGAACAAAATTACGGAGGAGTGTTGTTAGTTGTTACTATTATTTAAATACTATAATTTTACATTTTTTATTAGTTATCTAATGTTTTTAGCATTTTCAATATGATGGGTTTTCAACTACGGGAACATCGATTTTGTTTATTAATATTATAGACATTCCTCTGTTCTGAAGCAGGGAGACAGCACGTTAAGTTAGAGTAAGTCATTAATCAAACGTGTCTGTTGACCTCTTGAAAAAATGTACAAAACATTCTTTTCGGTTTGGTAGAAACTGTCGTTAAGATGAAACAGACAATTAAATTAAATAATATCAAAACGCGAGTTTTTGATAGGACTGATCCTCACCTGAAGGTGGGAACAAAGCCTCGGCAGAGTCAGCGCTGTTGAGCCTGGCAGGGGGTGGTGGGGGCTCGGGCAGCTTGGCGGAGACTGGCGGTGCAGGCGGAGTAGGGGAAGCCCCGACCAGAGGGGGAGGAATACTCCCGGGAACAGCATTGGTTCTCTTGGGGCGCTGTTGAATTGAACGATTCTTTATTCATATGGTATTGAATTATTCCTCTTAATGGTAAGGCTTATTACCCTATGCATTACCACATAGAAATAAGTAAGTAAAGGAAACATTCAATAGTGCACTTAGGTGGTGTCTATCACTAGTGTTGGTGTCTAGGGGAAGGTCCAACACCCCCCCCTCACCTTCGTGGGCCAACTGTTCTTGCGGGAAGGATTTGAGACCAGTGATCACGTATCTAAATACAATGCTCTCCTAAATTTAAGTAAACTACTGTATACAGTATGCATTTAAGCGGTCCTTTTTAGCGAGTTTTTGGGGACGGCAGTTTATCCGGAAAACCTGTTATCTGGTCTGGCCTCGGCCCCGAGGAGTCCGGATAAGAGGGAGTCTACTGTGGTGTTATTCTGATGAAAGCTCATCCTTGCTCATCACATCCTTCCCACACGACAAACCAGAGCTGAAAGCGCACAGTCGTCCCATAAGCATACTTTCTCTGTTACTTACTTCTTTGTGGCATTATTGTAAAGCGCTAGGTGACTAGAATCAAGCATGGACTGGGGATAAAGTCCTATTTAAATTAATTAAAAATGTATTTGAGGGATAGGCCTATTTTTTATGTTGTGAATACATTACTTATATTACTAGGTCTACATGTTTACGTAACTTATGTTCACCGTAAGAGTTTGATTTTCAAAGATAGAAACTAGATTTTATTGGCAATATTGTATCCTAAAACACTAAATAATTCATGAAACATAATAACTTGCAACTGAAATAAGCACTCAAAGATAAATTAGAAAGTAATATTTCATCCACACAAACCAATGTGCGATACGCAAACCAACACTGTATTTTTCTGCCTCCGCTAAACAAGTTACCAAATGAATAAACAAAGAATAATGGGTTGAACAGGTGGCAACTAGTGACCGTGAAGGAGCAAAATGAACCAGCAGTTGATAGTATGAAGCTTTTTGAAACTGATGCATTGACAAGCCATAAGTCCACACTGTCGTTGCCTACTATAATGAGTCTTCTCAACGACGCTTGCACTGACGTTGATAACTTGTCACAGTGAGTGACCTACTAGCACTAAACGTTAAAAAACAGTTTAAGTTTGTAAGCTTGGATTGGCTTTGAGCAATTACTATGTTTTAACTCCAAAAATATTGTTAAACTAAAACATCAAAACATCACCTGTCTAGGGGTGACGCTAGTGCCCTCAATCATGGCGGTGGTAGGCAAGGGTGTCTTGGAGGCTGGCTTGACAGGCTGTCTTTTGGATGCTTCACTTTCAAACGGAGGACAGACCAGCTGGTCTATTGATGGCACTGGCACTTTCTGCAAAAAAGTTGAAGATTCAAGGTTTTTATTCTTCAACAACAATTACATTGGTAGCATACAGAGTATCCAACTTCAACTAGGACTAGCTTTACCAGATTATTTGGGAGGTCAAAACAAGCAAAAAATGCAGCACAAAATGAGTCATATCTCAACCGTTTAGTGTCTCTCTCTCAGTCTGTACGGTTATTGTTGACGAAAACATTCAAAAATCCTTCAGTGTGTGCCACAGAGTAGAAATCCTGCAAAGATTGACACATTATCTTACTTTCCATCTACATGCTTAAGTTGAAGCGGTTGAAGCCATTAGAATAAATTTATATTTAGCCACTGACAAAATGTAACGGGAAAATTACTGATTTATATCAAAAACGCCAATTAAATCAAGCCAAGTTGAAGGTGAACTTATTGTAAACTATAGTATCTCTTATATCTCATTGAATATCACAATACAAAAAACTAAGAAATTTAATGTAATTTTAAAAAAATGCAATCGTAGGCCTAATTATGTTAATAAGAAAACTCTGTTACTCAATTTAACTACACCCATTTTTATTGCACAATGGATGCAACTTTAACATGAAAATGGAATATTGAGTTCTAAAATCCACCATAGCTATAGTCCCACATCATACAACTAGGGAGGTTCAAACTATTAGGAACTACAAGAGACTACATTGAAACTCAATCTTATTACAAAGCAAGTAAAAAAATGTGTAACCAAGCAACTAACAAACCAGTAAATCAAAGTAAAAATAATACTACACAAAATTTAAAATGGTACCGATAATCTTTTGTATCCCTGTGTTCGGTTCTAGCTTGGGCTATGTTTGTGGTGTACCAACTCACATTCTACTTCGCATGCTCAGTATGGTGTTAATAGTGCTGCTGATACCGATCACCCTTATGAACACGATAGATTCATGTGAGATGAATCTCGGATTCTGGTCGATGCATCTATTTGTCCTTGGAACTTTAATGTTTATCGTATTGGCGACTCTAGGTATTAGGAGGTACAGTGAAGGACTCATTTCAGCTTCTTTCGCTGTGTGGCTCGTAACGTACGCTGGCTTCCTAATTTTGGCAGTCTATTCGGTTTGGACTCCAGAGACAATAGAAAGGACGTCGATCAACGGAAGATGTATGATGAACCTTTGGTTGTTCAGCTGGTGTTGCACAGCGAGAGGCATCCAATGTGAACCCAGTCCATCATTTGAGGGTCGATCATTTGGTGTGGTAATACTAGACAATCTTCAAGCATCACTTAACATTGACCTAGATGTAAAACACTTCCAAAATGAAAACGATTGGAACACAACTGAGCTAGCCGATAAGTTTTCATTACCACGCTCTGCTACCAGATGAACCATGCCCTCGCGCCTGCACCCAGACTAACGAAAAGGAAGCGTGATCCATGCGCAGGCCCGAGGAGCGGCTCACAAAACTTTACATAACAAAATGAGAACCATGGATGGAGGCTCAAGAACAACACGCCATTTGAGAGAAACGAGCTGTAATTAACCATTTAAAAGAAAACACAACAACAATAATCAACAACAATACATGAATTAAATACTCTCAATAAACCTTAAATAAATTTAGGTACCCGTTTAAGCTGCTGACTTACAATAATTTATTTTAATCATTCAGAAAATCAGAAGGATTTAGTAAAAATTTAACATTTAATAAAAGGAAATTACCAAAATTAACAAACTATAACAATAATAAAATATGATGACTCTTTTAATAAATATCTGAAAAGTTAACAATTAACTAGGGGCCCCAAAAATTAAATACAGTGGAGAGATTTTAAAAATCGGATGATTAGGCAACAGTAGAATAAAATTTGAAATAAATAACAATAGGCTGCTGTGCTTATAAATAGTCAACAAATGTTAAAAATCTTAAAGTCCATTCGGCAACAGCAATATATATAACAATTAGATAAATAACAATTAGTCGGTAACTTGCGGTAACAGTCTTCAAGGGTGTGACACCGGAGGGCCATGAAGCTGGGCGGACAGCACCGGAGGAGAGAAGAGGCAGGGCGGAGAGGGGGCCAATATGCAGCGCCAGCCTAGTCGCAACATTCCTCTCCGCTGAAGATGGTCAGTCATTTTCCTCCTCACGGGCCCCAAAAGGCGCGCGGGGCGTACTAAAGTTACTCCATAAAGAAAGTTCTCACAAACGGCCAAGAATAAAACTTAAAAGGCACATTTATTATCCAAAAAAGGAAGATTTAAAAGGATAAAAATCTTCAGTGAAGTACTCAAATCCGACGTCTCGCAACCTCTGACACTTCGCGGTCGGAGTAATAAGAACAAAACCCACAGCCTTGTTCGGGGGGCCGTGGAGTGACAACGAAACACAGAACTAGCCTACTATAAAAAAAAACACTTGAACCATTGATCATGAGTCGTGACA
Source organism: Macrosteles quadrilineatus (assembly GCF_028750875.1). Taxonomy (NCBI): domain Eukaryota; kingdom Metazoa; phylum Arthropoda; class Insecta; order Hemiptera; family Cicadellidae; genus Macrosteles; species Macrosteles quadrilineatus. The sequence continues at coordinate 196,419,891 of NW_026542594.1, forward strand.
TTCGCCCGGTGGAAATAGTCACGGCTCAACCTCCCTCCCCAAAAGAGGACACTCCTCTCCAAAAGGGACAAACAAACAAGCCTCTCCCCCACTTCCTGAAAAGAGAATGACCTGAAAGACAACTCAAGTGTCTGTGGTGGGGAACGCCAAGGGACTTCCAAACTGAGGGGAAAACTCACCCCCAGGGTTTGCTCTGGCCAGAGCTGGAAAATTTTGTGAGGGAAATTCCTTCGCAGAACACAGGGGACAGGAGAAGTGATCAGGTTCTCTGGCCCAGTGCACTTCCCACCCAGACACAAGAGGAAAGAAAATTGCCTACGGAAGAGTTCCGCGGAAGGGCTTGAGATGAGAAATGTGCGCCCTCCGGAACACCTTTCCAGTCCGCGGATCTCCAAGCTCCGCCGTGACAGGCGTCAAAAACCTCAGGATGCGGTGGGGACCTGACCACCGATGACACAACTTTGCAGCTCTCTTGTCCACAGCCGAACTGGCTGGATGAGCTTTACAAAACACCAAATCCCCCACCTGGAAGGGGTTGTCTACTCTACCACGATTGTGCTTCCTCCGGACCAATTCCCTAGCTCTGATCAAGTTTCTCCTGGCCGCTTGCCAAGTTGCCTTGACATCAGCCGCACCAGGAGGTGGCAGAAGGTCGCCAATTCCCCACACATTCGCTAACGGGTTGTTAGGCGGATAGCCTAGAAACAGCTCGAAAGGGACCGCCTTGTGACTCTCATGGTGAGCAGTATTGAAAGCAAACTGAAGCCAAGGGAGTTCCTGATCCCAGGTGGTCTGCTTGTCAGCATGGAAAGCTATGAGAGCGGAACGAAGATTGCGATTGAACCTTTCAGCATGAGAAGGCTGTGGATAGTAAGGGGAAGTAGTCACATGGCGGATTCCGTGCCCAAAGCACATTCTTTTGAACAGATGGGAAACAAACTGTGTTCCGTTGTCGGAAACAATGGTGGCGGGTATTCCAAAATGTTGGAAGAGGTGAGTTCGAAGTACCTGCACGGTGAGCTGTGCAGTGGCATTCCTTAAGGGGAAAAGCCAACAAAACTTGGAGAAAGCATCCACACAAACAAGTAGGAACTTATTTCCTGACTTGCTACGCGGGAGAGGCCCTACATAGTCAATGAAAACCTTCTCCAAAGGTCTTTCCGCCACCTCAGATGACAACAAACCAAACTTAGAGTTTTGAGCGGGCTTGCTCAGTGAGCACGTTTGACAAGAACGCACCCTAGCAGCAAGATCCCGATCCATACCCTTCCAGATGAACATTTCCCTAACCTTCGCAATGGTCTTGTGGATACCTAGATGCCCACCCACAGGAGAAGAATGAAAATACTCAAAGACCATAGGTATTAGAAGACTAGGCAGCACAACTTTAGGTTTACCTCGCTGCCGAGCGCGACAGCAAAGGGCACCCTGGGACAGAAAATATGGGGGGTGGGCTCCCCCATTTTGAAGCTCACCAATGATCTTTGCCAGCTCAGGATCCTTCAGCTGATGGGGAATGAAATCAGAAAAGGCGAGTGGAAACTCCAAGAGCACGGCACAACCCGGTTGCTCTTGGTCAGAAGGAGGATCGTCGGGTGAATGGTACATCCTAGATAGTGTGTCAGCAATCACATTCTGAGTGCCTCGAACGTGTTGCACTTGGAACTTAAGGGACGATATTTGGACAACCCAACGACCAATTTTCCCAAGCTGGCGTGGATGTGCAAGAAGCCACGAGAGTGCCTGGTTGTCGGTTTCCAATAAAAACTCCTTGTGCTCCAAAAAGCGTCTGAATTTATTGACTCCAAACACGACAGCCAAACACTCGAGTTCATACACCGAAGAGCTTTTCTTTTCGCAGGGACTCAAAGTGCGTGAGGCGTACGCAATTGGCTGCCTAACACCATCCACCTCTTGTGACAACACAGCCGCAATTGCGACGGAGGAAGCATCTGTTTGCAAGACAAAGTTCTGATTGAAATCCGGCATCGCCAAAACAGGGGGCTGCATGATAGCCTCCTTGAGAAGGTCAAAAGACGTCTGCTGCGCTTCACCCCAGACAAACTTGGCGCCCTTCTTCCGAAGCTCATTGAGAGGAGCCGCCAATTCAGCAACATTGGGTATGAAGCGTCGGTAAAAACCTACCATGCCGATGAACCTAGCAATACCCTTGACATCTCTGGGAGGAGGAAACTCCCTGATAGCCTGGGTTCTAGCGGGGTCGATGCAGACGCCTCTATGAGAGATAAGATGACCAAGGAACGAAATTTCCGGCTTTGCAAAACTAACCTTGTCAGGATTCACGGTAAGGCCAGCCCTATTCAATCTACTCATGACTTCTTCAAGATGAATCAGGTGATCTTCGAAGCTCTCACTGTACACCAAGAGATCGTCGAGGTAATTGAACACAAACTTGAACTTGACATCATGAAAGATGGAATCAAGGAGTCTGGTGAGAGTCTGGGCCCCCACAGCAAGACCCATCGGAACTCTTGTGAACTGATACAAATTCCACGGAACGCAGAAAGCAGTGAGAGGTCGAGACTCAGGTTTCAAAGGAATCTGATGATAGGCCTGATTCAGATCAAAAACAGAAAAATACTTGGCCTTACCGAACCAATCAAACGCAGAATGCAAATCGGGGAGAGGCACAGAGTCGATTTCAATTTGCGCATTCAATTTGCGATAGTCCAAAACCATTCGGGACTTGCCATTGGGTTTCGGGACGAGAAAAGCTGGACTAGCGTAGCTCGAACGGGAAGGTTCAATGACACCATTTTCCAGAAGTTCGTCAATGATTTTTCTGAGAGTTTCCATTTTGGGTGGAGCTAATTTGTATGGGTGAGAGCGAACGGGACGGGTATCTGTTAGACGAATCTCGTACTCTAACAGGTTAGTGACTCCGAGCTTTGGCGTCAGCACATCTGGGAAACGAGAACACAAGGTTCTGATGGCTTCAGCCTCGCAAGTAGTCAGATGCCCTAACGGATCAATTGTTGGCTTGCTGGGTATCTCAGGCTCAACTACCGCAGCACCACCACCAATTTCATCAGCAAAAGATATTAATACCCGTCTCGCAAATCGGAAAAAACACTGACCTCTGCCTAAATCCAAAATTAGGCCAGTGTGCTTGATAAAATCCGCTCCCAAAATGACAGGGAAACAAAGGTCCTTAGCCACCCAAAAACTCCAAACCCAAGAAAAATGTTCAATTTTGAACTTGAAACGGGCTTCATAGATGATGGGAAGGGGTGAATTTGACGCAGTCCAGCAGATAGGGGTTTTTCGCTCAACTTGCTTGATAAGCCCAGACGATTCAAGTTTTTCAAAAAGGGAAAAGGAAATGAGGCAACGGGCTGACCCAGAATCCACTAGGGCCTTCTGCACCGTGGAACCTATGAAGATGTTGAGACGTGGGCAAGTTGAGCGCGCCGCTTTCACGCCCATGGAAGCAAGGCCCGCAATCCCCCGCAGCAGAGGCTCGGTCACAGGCACAACACTCCCAGAAGGGGAGGCAACAGAAACATTAACTGACTTTAACTTAGAATTTGACTTACTTGAAAAAACTTTCAAATTATTGCCCTTTACATTATCACCAACAACCTCACAGGAAGGATTGGGCAATTTTTCCTCCTGTGAGCAAACTAGTTTTTTGGACCACGTCCAAAATTTCCACCTTGACGGCAATGCCGCCGAATGTGACCTGGTTGCCCACAACCAAAACAAACAACAGGTTGCCTCTGCCACTGCGGCGGTTCAGGACCCAACACTCCCACGGGTGCTACGACAGCATGATGACCAGCTAGGGGAAGATGCCCCGCCGCTTGGTCCCTCTGAAAATCAGCGTCCTGGACAGATCTCGAAAGGATGGAAAGTCTGTCCAGATCCGCAAAAGATGAAGGCCGTGGTGCAAAAACCAGACGGGAGCGTTCCTCAGGCTTCAACCCCTGAAGCACAATGTCAATGAGTTCAAGCTCACTGATCCCCAAACGCAAGACCCTTTCCACCGTGCGAATGTCCCCCACGTACTGGCTGAGAGACTCGGCTGGCTGCTGAGGACGAAAAACTCTCTCAACTTTCAGCTTCTCCATGACCCGACGGGGCATGAAAAGCTCCAAAACTTCTTTATGGAAAACATCAAAGGTGACGCCTCTGCGCAAACAATCAAGCAATCTGTCCCCCAACGGTTTCAGACAGTATGGAGCAATGAGTTCCATCAAAGTTGCGTCTGACATGCCAGGGTATTCACGCATGCGCAAAACACTCTCCAGAAAAAAACAAAGACCATTCACATCTAACCCGTCCACCGGCCGGAAACCACTCAGGACAGAGGCAAGGGGATGGGGAAGTTTGCCAAAGGAGTTAGAGATGGAAGGGGAACTATGAACTTGAGAAGGAAAGGGAGATGGGGACTGGACATTCAGCGTAGCCGCAGCCAAGGTGGACGTGTGAGAGGGGGACGGTGTGACATTTGCATTTGACATTTGAACATTTGCAGGCAACCGGAGCAGTGTACTTGGCGTAGGCGGAGCCTGGGGGGTACCCACTGGAGCCACAACTTCAACAACAGACTTTGGCACTTCGTTTGAAATTTCCAAAGAACGGTTGTCTTCAAAAATTTCGACTTTCTCTTTGACAGACTTTCCTGCCTTAATACTCTCCAAAATTCCTTCCAGCTCAAGAATTCTGGCTTCCACCCAGCTCTTGTCCTCATCTTGGATTTCAGGTTGCCCTGAAACCAAGAGCAGACGCTTACGCCAGTGCGTCAGCTGTGTGATAGCCGAACCCTTAGCTGAGCCCATAGGCAAACTACTCCAACTATTAATTTCCCCACTTAGCTCTTCCATCCTCTCTTTACATGCCTCCAGTTCCTCATCCAAACTGAGCGACTCAACCCAAGCTTGAGGCATGCTAACAATTTGTCTGAACTGTGTACGCAAAGTGCGTACATCAGTTCCAGGAGTCTCCCCCCGGGACCGCACCTCGTACACCAGCTCCGGCTTCCTCAAATATTCCGGCACAATTGACGCCATACCGAGTCTCAACCAGTACTTGACTCAAAACAACAGCCAACAAAAATTTTTCACAAAACAAACACAGAAATTTAATTCCTAAGGCTTCTGGACGTTGATGCCTGCGCACCTGATGGGGCCCAAAAGAAGAACCTGCCCATTCATACCGCAAGTACCGCAAGAAAAAACAACAACAAATGACCCACGAACGTACACACACACAAACATACACCGATACATACACTAGACAACACCTAACACTTGTGTGATGGGGTGTACACACAAACCCCTTTTTTTTTTTTTTTTTTTTTTGACACATGACCATGCTTTTGACACTCTTGCTCCCGAAGGATGCAAGTCATTACCACCGATTCCACCCGGTGCCTCGGCCAAAGGGCGAGCTCCTAATAAAATGTGTTTACGCCCCACCACAACAACAACAAGACCTTTTTCCAAAACTGCCAGGCCAGAACATTTCCAAGAAACCAATCCATCCACGGCTCTTCAAAACAAAACAAAAAACAGAACGCGGACAGTGATCGCATCTCTAAGTATCCGAGTCGTGAAACCAAGTTTCACGACAAGGCACCCAGGACGCAACCCACTAACCACGCTCTGCTACCAGATGAACCATGCCCTCGCGCCTGCACCCAGACTAACGAAAAGGAAGCGTGATCCATGCGCAGGCCCGAGGAGCGGCTCACAAAACTTTACATAACAAAATGAGAACCATGGATGGAGGCTCAAGAACAACACGCCATTTGAGAGAAACGAGCTGTAATTAACCATTTAAAAGAAAACACAACAACAATAATCAACAACAATACATGAATTAAATACTCTCAATAAACCTTAAATAAATTTAGGTACCCGTTTAAGCTGCTGACTTACAATAATTTATTTTAATCATTCAGAAAATCAGAAGGATTTAGTAAAAATTTAACATTTAATAAAAGGAAATTACCAAAATTAACAAACTATAACAATAATAAAATATGATGACTCTTTTAATAAATATCTGAAAAGTTAACAATTAACTAGGGGCCCCAAAAATTAAATACAGTGGAGAGATTTTAAAAATCGGATGATTAGGCAACAGTAGAATAAAATTTGAAATAAATAACAATAGGCTGCTGTGCTTATAAATAGTCAACAAATGTTAAAAATCTTAAAGTCCATTCGGCAACAGCAATATATATAACAATTAGATAAATAACAATTAGTCGGTAACTTGCGGTAACAGTCTTCAAGGGTGTGACACCGGAGGGCCATGAAGCTGGGCGGACAGCACCGGAGGAGAGAAGAGGCAGGGCGGAGAGGGGGCCAATATGCAGCGCCAGCCTAGTCGCAACATTCCTCTCCGCTGAAGATGGTCAGTCATTTTCCTCCTCACGGGCCCCAAAAGGCGCGCGGGGCGTACTAAAGTTACTCCATAAAGAAAGTTCTCACAAACGGCCAAGAATAAAACTTAAAAGGCACATTTATTATCCAAAAAAGGAAGATTTAAAAGGATAAAAATCTTCAGTGAAGTACTCAAATCCGACGTCTCGCAACCTCTGACACTTCGCGGTCGGAGTAATAAGAACAAAACCCACAGCCTTGTTCGGGGGGCCGTGGAGTGACAACGAAACACAGAACTAGCCTACTATAAAAAAAAACACTTGAACCATTGATCATGAGTCGTGACATTCGCCCGGTGGAAATAGTCACGGCTCAGCAGGAAACAAGACTGAAACAAAAGAAACGATTGCATTGGCTGAATCTGATCGGAAAAACCAAACTGTGCTTAATGATACAGTAATGCCCAACAATACTCGGAGTGGATACATTTTCAAAAACAACAGGTGCTATAGGGAAATGTCTGAAAAGAAAAATGGAACACAAACTGATTTGAGAGAACAAAGGAAGTCGGCTGCAGCTTTTCTAGGAACGTTAGCTATCATGATAACAGTGATCAGTCTATACACGTTGTATGCAGTGGCACTGAACGACACTCTCACGGTGCTGCGATATCCGTTCCCTGTTGTGTTTGTAGCTAGGTAAGCTATCAGATCAGTCATATTTCTTATTGAATTTTATCTTAAGGCAACTAAGGTATTACTGTAGTCATCGTAGTAAGATCTAGATGATGAATCTTGAAATCTTTTATTGTACAAAATGTATAAACAATACAAAATTTCCTTTCATCGTTTGATCTAGTTAAATAAGACAATCAATTTAATATTACATATTCAGCTAACCCCAAAAGGGTAACGACTAACGAGGTATTAAAATTTCTAAGCTTAGTAAATTATGTACTATGCTGAATATGTAGAGAAGAGAATTAAGTTAATCCTTAGGTTGTTTGTTTATGAACACTCACTTATTTATTTCATTGTAGCCTCCGTTTTGAAATGTACAATCATGAATTGCAATTAATTGGGTCCATTGAAGCAGAAAACTTTGCATGTTTATCTTTTAATAACTCATATTAGGCTATGATTAAAATATGAATTTCTTTATGCCATTATTCTAACTGGAATTTGCTTAATAAGCAGTATTGCTGCAATTGTGGTAATTTTATTTGGTTATAGGTGATATAGGCTATTATAGAATTAGGCTACATATAAAATATTTATTAAAGTCAAAGTCAAAGTCAAAGTCATCTTTATTGTCACAAAACGTTTTTTTTTATGCTCTGGCACAGCCAGACAAAACAGGTGACATTGTCAAACTATACTAAAATAAACTAGCTTATATTGGTAAAAATAAATACATAGTAGGTAACAAAACAAACAATTCACATTGATTTATCTTCAAGAAACTGACCAATACTATAATAATTCTTTTCCAATAAAAATTCAAAAATTTTTTCTTTAAAAGATACTAATCCTATTATAGATTTGTAGTACCCAGGCAAATTGTTAAAAAATCTTTTACCCATATAAGAAGGTGTCCTTTCCACAAGATTTAATCTGTGTATAGGATATTGAAAATCTGTATGAAATCTAGTGTTATAATTGTGCCGATTATTTTCACTGTGGAGTTTTTCAAAATTTGATTTCACATACAATAAACATTTAAGAATATACAAATTAGGGACGGTTAGAATCTTTAGTTCTTTAAAAAGTTGTTTGCAAGAATGTTTTACGGGTTTAAAAGTCATAATTCTAAGTATTCTTTTTTGAAGTTTAAAAAGTTGATACGAATCAGATGTGACGCCCCAAAGCTCTATTCCATACTGTAAAATTGACGAAATATGATGAGGGATCATAACCATAATTTATTAATCATAATGTTAATATAATAATCATAATGTTAATATGATTGTCTCATCATATTAATCATAACCATAATTTAAATAGGTCTTAATTATTTCATTATCAATAGTTATGAACAGTCTTTAACAAAGTAAATACAAATTATCTTTGGTTTTGGTATACAGAATGCCTCCGAGCCCAGAGGAAGGAACTAGCGAAGAGAAAACACTTAAGATTGAAGCAAAATGAAGTACTTAGTTATACATTAACTAAGAAATGGTATGCTTAAAATTTTTTTGGATTACTGTTTCAATACTTTGTTTTTGTTCTGCGTAAGCAATGTTAAAAAAATATTAATAAACTTTTCAACAATCTTAATAGTTTTTGAAATAAAAAATAAAAAAAATATGGCAAACCTCAAGGGTCTATTCTAGGACCACTACTGTATTTATGGGTACTAACTAATCCAAAAGGACATAGATATGGGGGACCTGAGTCAGTCAACAGACTTGTCATCAACATAACAATGATATTTCATCCAGAACTTCTACAGAGAATTAATATACTTACTGCCACTAAAAAGTTTGAGTAAATACTTACATATAAATTTTGAACAGGACATTCTTTCCCTTGCAATGTGAAGGCAATGTAGGAGACTTGGAAGATGTCAGGCCTTTTTTCTGGATCCGGTTCCAACATATATCCTGAAAAAAAAATGGTAAAATCAAATTCTATAAAAAGTTACTAAAGGGACTATACTTTGTCTTAATGGTAACTGATCTGCAAATATTTGGGAGGATTGAATAATCTTGGAATTGAAACTCTTAACCGTTAATTTTCAAGCCTTAATCAACTAAAGGTTCATTTTCAAAAAGGTCTCTTTCCTATTCCACAACTACTGAAATAATAATCACAAGTGATCTCAAAAACGATGTAGTCAATACTAAGGCCTGATTGGAAGTATATTTTTTCAATTTATCTATACAGGATGAGCGTACAATGATAATGAATCATCATAGATTAAAACAAAAATCTGTTTCATCAGTTCAATATTTAACTACTTATTCTACAGTAGTAATAGACAAGGAGGTATTTTTAAAACACAGAAATAATTATAACTGTCCTGCTTTGAAAAAAAATTATTTTTAGCTTTTTACACACACACAACCTTTATTTATGCTTATTGATTTTTTAATGATTTAATTATGCTTATTTGAAAGTTAAAAAAAAAAATCCAAATTATTTAAAAACAAGTTTTTGAGGGACGTGTACAAATAAAGGTGTACAAAATGCCTGACTAAAACTTATAATGAATTTATCCATCGCTTCAACTTCTAGTTATATTTAATATTATGTGGACTTCACCGAAGATACAGACAAATTTTATGCTGACTACAGATATGAGAATTCTTCATAATTTGGACACCAGGCCTAACCGAGACAGGATTTGAACCCTCGATCTATTACGCTGTCTACTGGATAGGTATATAACGCCTTAGACGGCTCGGACAATCATCAGAAAAAAACTGATTTTCCTAAGCCTAATTATAATTGACCATGTAAACAAAATTTACGAAAAGTTACTCACTTATAAGGCAATGCATTCCACGTGAAAACTTGGAGTTATCCGGGATAGTGAAGGCTCCACTTTGAATAGCCAGGGTGCTTTCTCCAAAGGGCAATGAGAAAAAGCACAGTTTGTACAGTAAACAGCCTAAAGCCTGAAACAACAATTTTTTTTGTAGTTTTTACACTTGGTAAGTTATTAACACTAGGATTATACATTTACAAAATTATATTCACAAGTGGTTAATAAATACAAAAACTTTGAATTCGTAAATCTCAAACTTGATTCAAAAGCCTATCAAACTGATTCTCCAATCTTGATTAGGACGTTAAAAATCTTCATTACAAAATATACAATGAAAATAGTTTCTTACTGAAACATCCTAAATTCTGAGCAAACCATAAAAAACTCTAAAATCAAATCAAATTTAACATTTTGATTTCACAATATTTCACGCTACAATTGTTTAACAGAAATGGTGAGATGTCAAAGGATTTTTACGGACAATTTCTATCACAGACAATTACTAAAAAAAAGCAGGACAGCATTTTGGGATCTGGAACCTGATCCTGTTTTAAGAAGGTAAATAATTTTGGAATTTTTTCAATACGGAAATTTCAGTAATCATGAAAGCCACAAAAATAAGCAAAGTTTGCATGATCAAAAACTTATGATGTCAACGCAACTGTGGGAGTTTATTGTATAACCATGCGAGATGATCCAAATTTCAACGTAATTGTTAACGTTTTTGGATATATTGAAATTGAAGTCTCTTAAGTATTTAGAATCAACGATTTGTCGATACTACCAGTTAAGTTTTGAAGAAATGAGAATGAGAAGCAGCCATCCTTATTTTAAAGATGTAACCGTGAATTTCAAGGCTCAATCCAAGTCTTTTCACTAGGCTAGATTCACAGTTCAAGGTTTACAACGGTTGGGTAAACACTCTGATTCCAAATTTCTTCCTCTTACCCAGACGTCGGCTTTGGTCGTGATGGGCTTGCCGGAATACAAATCCACCATCTCAGGTGCTCGGTAGCTGAGCGTTGTATACTTCTGTATCTCCTCCTGCACTGCGGCTGCGGCAGGCGCGCTCTGACCTGTCGCGCAGGCGTTGAGCACCTTACCAGTGGCTGAGCCGAAGTCACACAATACGTAACTGCCTGTCTCACTCACCAGGATATTCTCTACCTGCGGTAACACAAATAGTATTAAGCCTGTAAATTATCACAAGGCTTTTGGTGGAGGACACTTAGATAAAGAAAGTTCATGCATTGGTTGTCATTTAGTGTGTTTCTAAGTGGATCCATAGGTTGGATTTCGGACACACGACATGTGTTTCTAAGTGGATCCATAGGTTGGATTTCGGACACACGACATACCAATAAGTAACATTGAGGTTGTTAGTTGTTGTGATTGAAAAACATTGTTTGGTGGTTGGCGGGATTTGAACGCCTCCAGTTCATAGGTCCTTGCATGATAAGCACAAAACCAGACATGCCTACAAAAAAGTAAAATTGTTTACACATAAGCAATCAGTTCAAATCTGAAGGTCGCTGATTCAATTTCAAGCGGGATTGTTTCCATATCCAGATGCCATTTTGGCTATGAATACATTATGCGATCTAACAAAAGGATCAACGTCAGATAGTAACAAGACCAGGGTTTGGACGGTTCCCTTTTAAAACCTAAACAAATGTCATTGGCATAGAAAACACACAAATAAAATATACCTTTAGATCTCGATGTATGATAGGAGTCTGACAATGATGCAGTCTTGACACAGCTTCACAAACGTCACAAAATATCTGTAACACTTCTGCTTCTGTGAAGCCTGACTGCAACCTGAAAAAAAATATAAGAGCTATTTGTTGAGAGAGCTTGCATTGAGAATAATTTAACGAATGTTGACATTTAACAATTGAACTGCTTAAGAAAATCTCTTGACTTAGCTGAGGCTAATGAGAGAAAATGTTTGCGACCACTTCTGAACTCCTTTAATTCTTGTGCACTTGTTCTACATCATGGCCTTCTCTAATATATGGCCGCGGCGAGACTAAGCTTGGCAATGCCACAGCTACGGCCTACCGAAAAAACTGAAACAGCTATAATTCATATTGAAGCTTCTGCGTAATGTTTATTTTTATTACTGTTATTGCCATGGCAACAGCAATGCGGTGTGACGGTACCACACACCAACGTAGCAGCCTTGTATTAGAGGAGGCTATGTGTACATCCACACACTTTTCACTGTTCATAGCTGTCAAATAGTAAGTAAATTAATCAGCCCCACACCATATAAGTCTAGTCACAAACGTCACATAAATACTTTGCGAGGACATTGATTATCTTACATTGTTATCTTCTACGACAAAACTAATCATTGATCATTGTAAAGGGGTGGAGACCCAATAGAATAGTAGTGGGGGAAGTAAAGGATATTGCTGTCTCATTTGAACCAGCTCGCTTGGTCGTGAGTGCTTGTTAAACGCTATAATTTACTGACAACCCTTATGTTGTTATAGGACCACTTACTTGGTATTCATCATCTGCAGAACGTGAGTCCGACAGTAAGGCATGAGCAGCAGCACCTCGTACACACCGTTGGCTGTAGGTGTGATGCTAGAGTCCACATATCCGATGATGTTCTTGTGACCGCTTAGGTTGCTCTGTTATAAAATTCTTGTTAGTTTTTTTACTTGCAAAGACAATTCAGATGCGTTGGATAATTAATTTTAACATACCGTACAGTTAAATTCAGCATCGGTAAATAAGGAATTTTCACACTGAATATGTCTTGAGTTAAAGCGAGATTATCAGGAAATTGGCAAAAGTTTGTTTAGTATCGAAAAAAGTAACTAGGCCTATCACAAGGATAGGTGGTTTGAATTTAAATAGTTCTTTTAACTCAATATTCTTCTGGTATTTCTACTAATCTCACAATAACTTCTATTTGTTACTAAAGCCTTGACACCTGTCAATTATTCAGTATAATTTACCTTTTTTTGGTAGCCTAAGGTGTCAAAGTCTGAGTTCTGCAGTACGCGTTTCATGTCAATTACGACACATCTTCAGCTGCGTAATTATACAGGTTAAAACATTAGCTCACATTGACTCACATCACAGAACTCCAACTTTTGACACTTTAGGCTACCGAATATAGGTAAATTATACTGAATAATAACTTCTAGTTTAGATATCATTCAGTCGTCTGGCACCTTCAGTAATTTTGGTCAGAGCCCCAAATAATCCGAATGATCGAGTGTCTAGTCTAGTTACCATCCTTTTTCGCCAGCCTTTTGTATTTTTGGTACCCAGAATTAATGGACAAAACATTCTAGGGTTTGATCCCATAGTAACCCTTTATTTATAGGGAGGGATATAATCCAAGGAAACGTCAGTTTCACCAGTTTTTAGCAAAAGACTGAAACCTATAATTGACGGATATCGTCAATTTCAGTTAATTGGTTGTTATGCAATTATTTTGCCACGGCCGCCTGAGACCTTGCTATGATCACCCGCAAAACAATGATGATGTCTTCGCAGAGACCTTGAATATTTTGTTGCAATATCATTTAAAAAATATAGCCTATATCATTTCAGTTAAGTAACTTTAGTATAAATTTATGCTTATTTTACCGATTAAAAACCAAAAAAATCCGAGAACCGGCAATCCATTAAACCAAAATAAAAATTGTAAGGAAAACATAGTGTTACAAACCGAGAATAAAGTTTTTGTGGATCTGCCAGGAATTGAACCTCTCCCTCCCACACCGGAGTCCGAGACACTAACCACTAGGCCAGCAAAACACCCAAATATGATGTAGAATAGAGGAACATGATTTCATATAACATATTTAAAAAGCAAAGTGTGCAAGTTGTGCACGGGTCCCCTTGTATAATTTTTTCAACAGCAATTTGTAAAGTGAGTAATAAAACAAGACTATAACATATCAGAAAACAAGAAAGATTTCTATAGATTATGTAATCAAACAGGAATGCCTATCTCCTGTCAGATCAATTGTAACAATTGCCAATGAAATTAAATGGCCACAATAGTTTCCTTTAGATTTGCAATAATTATGGCTTCCTTTTGTTACAATAAGCTTACTTAAATTCATCACAATGATCTCTAATATTCAGGGAGTAACTAATTGATATTGATTATGAGAGTTTCAGTTCAGTTCCCAAGGTCGGTTTAAAACTTTATGAATCTTACACATATTTTGTAGGGTAAACATAAGTAATGTCCAATTTCAATTCAGACACTTATTATATTCCACAGTTTACTATCATATATGACACAATATTTGCTGTTACATGTATAAAATTCATGCTAAAAAGTGTGAAAAATATATATTAATGTTATATACTATATTAAAAGATAAGTATTTTTCCAAGATAAAACACTTTTATTAGGTAGGTACTAAAATGAAATTCTGTAATTGTTTTGTTTGTTATTTTATTTTATTTATTTTTTATTTTGTAAATTTTGATACCTACTTAAAATCATACAATTTCAAATTTAAAAAGTGATCTTGACATTATTAAACAAGCTGTCGCATGTAACTAAAAAATTTTTTAAGCTATTTTTAAAAGCTTAGATAGCATCACACCCTTTAATCTCAATTTAGGTTAGAAAATGTTTACCAACTGTATCTAAGAAATGGGAAACTAGGTAAACTGATATTTTTAAAATTCCCCTAAAATATATAGGAGGAACTATTACAGTGCTGAAACTTTTCTTAAATTTCAAACAAAAATCTTTAAATTTTTATAAATTTTAAAACAATTTTGTGTCAATATCATGTTAAAATCTTGTTTGGTAGAAAACTAACTGCATAAAATAAAAGTTAATTAGGTCAATAATTACTTACAGCAATCTGTATTTCTCTCTTGGCGATGCTTAGATCATGTTCGTTATTCACATACATTCGCTTCAATGCATATCTCTTGTTGTTGCCTTTGACTAGAAACACTACAGCAAACCCACCTAAAAAGGCACGGTATAATAAAAAATACTGTAGTTTTACTGCTCACAAATTTGAAAATTAGCAATCCTAAATTTAAAGTTTACACCTACACTATTTCAAAAATTCTATTTTCCCCAGGGTTTCAGTTGTACAAAAACAGCCTAGAGGTACCGTAACATATACTAACAACTCGGTTCATTACAACCTAAATTTTACCTTACCTTATGTAGGCCTAATCTAAATTACAATAAGTACCTAACTTCCAAACTTCCACTCAAAATAAACTCCGTTTCTTTAAGGTGGCCTTCCACTCTAGCTACGTCATACATTAGCACACTCAATAAACTGTTAGATTAAAGCACATATGTGTGGAGTGTTTGAGTAAATTAATGAAAAATTAAGAGAGAAAAAATAAAAGTCATGTTTACAAGAAGAACAGAAAGAAATGATGTTTATTTATATAATACAATGGATTATTTTTTAATCATCAGCTGTTTTAGTAATTTAAAAATTCTAAACAGGCTAAAGAAATATTTTAGATAAAAGAACTGAACACATATGTAGGCTACGGATGTGAACTCGAACATGTAGAAAGACTTCAACACTACTCCCCAGTGCAACACCTTCAGGCAAAACTGTGCTTCCATGCCATCGTCGGCCGAACAGGTCGAATGCCAGTATAAGCACACAACGTCACTGCGCTTTTACCGTATGAGATTCTACGTAGTTGAGGGCAAGTCGGTTAGCAGTACCACTATCTCATGGCAGATTTTAGTGACGGCTACACCAGTGAGTCATTGTCAATGGGTTAAAAAGTAAATAACTACCGTAGGCCTACCAGTATATGATTGGATTATAATCACTTAGATGTGTTTTATAAATAGTTTTTATTATAGTTACCAATAATATATTAATTAAAGATGTTTTTATTCTTCTTTTCTTCAACTCTTTTCATCTCACCTAATCCTAACTTTAGCAGCCCATTAATTTCTAGTTACCGTACCTATCGGTATAGAGAAGTGACGCAACTAGGCATACCTATTACCGATGACAGCCCTCCAAAAGTTGTATTTTTAAACAGTGTTGAATCTTTCAACTTAGTTAGGTCTACCATTTCATTTGCAGAAAAAAATAATGGTAGGTAGGCTGTTAGCCTATAGGCTAACTTATTTAGGAAGTGTAAAACTATGAAATAAGTTAGATAGCAAGATTTGTTAGGAGGTAGGCCTACCAGTATAGAATAATCCACCTAAAATCCAATCAGATAAATGGAAATTCATTTAATCTGCAGGTTTGCTAGAGGTATTTTTAGTGAGTTAGGTCTATAGACCTAGACTCAGCTATCCAAGTCAAGTTTAGCTTACTCTTAGGGCCTACTTTAAACCCCATACCTATGGTGACTTAGGGTTTTCCTAGGCACGGAAGCGTAGAGTGGAGAGAGGAACGTGGAGAGCGGACTCCACTGTCTTAGGTTATTTAATGTTACTGCTTTCCTAGAAGCAGAGCGGAACACCATGTTAATCTCTTTTCTGCTCTCCGTGTTCCTCTCTCCGCTTCAGCGGCTAGGAAAACCCAGCTTTAGTTACCCGGTAAGTGAAATTAATCAACCTACCTCTGCATGCCAACACTTGAAAAATACATATAACAGTTTAAGGCTAGAAATTTACTGTGGGTAGGCCTAGTCATAGGGATGATACATCGAGGGCTTGCCTAACCCTTAGAAATAAGTTAGGCCTAGACCTAGGCCTACACTTAGGCATAATTGGAACAAAATTTATTCTGTTAGTTGTAGTTAGGCTAACTTAATTAACCTAACTTATGTCCAATTAAGATTGTAACCTCAAGTGGTTGCTTACCTTCTGCAATTACATCTTCAACTGTCACTGTAATCCTCCCTACAGTAAAGGCCTTCCCTACAAAGCTATTGGGTTCCTTGGGGGTGTTGTCAATTTTAGTTTCAAATTTAGAAAATATTTTCTTCATTTTTGGTACGTTTTTATACGATATTAACATGTGATGTTGATATGGTCCAGGTTAACGGCAACGTCAACCACTTCAAAAGAAATGTAGGTGTCCTACATTGGCTTTTCTTGAAGGCCTAGTTCAAAATATCAGGAAGTATAATGTTCGGACAAACTAAACATACAAATAGGAGAGCTTTAACATTGTATGCCTAAAACCTATGTAATTACAATTGTAAACATCACTTTCTTCGACCTAGCAGCTTAAAATTAAAATCAGCAACCATCTTCTTGACACGGAAAACAGAAAACATATCACTTCACTTCTTACTTTTTACACAATATTTGCCATTGCCATTTTGCTCAAGTGTCAAACATAATAATCATATGTTTTCAGCGCCTTGTAAATATCTCAGCCGAAATATTCCAACTAAGGGTCCATACTATAACAATACCAATTTAGTAATTTGAAATTTTCTTGTATAAGTTTAATGTTACATAAAAGTGTTGTTTAAAGTTTCTTTAAATGTTAAACCATCTGAACGAAGTTTCCGAGCATGTATTTTTTTCTTAACGGATTGATCTTAATCCCTGGTGTGGATTAACGTTCGCACGAGTGAATACTACGAACTACGACTATCCGCAGTACTATCCTGATAATTAGACCAATTCGTATACGAAGGAAAAATGTGGTTCGGATTCTACTATAAACTGTAGGTCCCTTACCATTAGCTGTATGGGCTATTAATAAAGCTGTGTCTAAGGAATGTCGGCCTTAGTCACTAACAAGACTACAAGATTGCACCACTCATCCTACACTCATCTCCATTCATACTTGGCTTAAAATACCTACTGTATGGTCGCCATTTCATTGAACAGTATTAACAGTATCTATTTTTTCCTTGTGTCTTTGTCTTGCCAGTACATTTTTTCAATTAGGTCAATCAAATCTCGAAGGGGAATCAGTTCAAACTCATTTAGGTTTTTGGGGTGTGCCGGGGATCGGAACCCGTCCCTCCCGCACGGTTTTGTTTATTTGTTGATCCAGCTGTGTTGACTGAGTAGCCTACTAAATATTTCTCAATTACATGGACATTATAGTGTAGAGTCTTCATGTCTGAACCAAAACGCCCTGCAACATTTCCATATATTGCACTATATCATAAAATTTATAGTGTAGGGCACACACACGAATAAAAGTCTTCACTGAGATTGACTTTGAATAGGTACTGCAAGTGCAAGGAGCATATTGTTGAGTAAGAAGCAATTAATTTGGTGCGTGTATCCGGAAAGTCTAATTCCTAGAGGCTGTCGAGAGAGAATCAATGTTTCTCAACTTTGATTTAAAATATGGTACTACTAGAGGGGGTGCGTCAATATGCCATCCAGACAACCTACCTTAAGCCTTATAAAAAAAGAAGTTGAGGTGGTGGGTTTGACATGGTGGCACCTTACCTTGACGAAAGCGTGCACAAAACCCCACCACATCGGATAGATGAACGAACCATAGATAAAACATAGGGAATGTGTTTTATCTATGGATAAACGAAGCAGGTTGTCGATGTGGCATGCCTACCTTTTCGGGAACGTGCACATCAATCCAGAATCCATGCACCACCTCTAAATAATATATGTAGCGTTGTCTTGATATAGTGGTATCTTTGCGGGTTGACAAAAACGGTATCTTGCGGGACTGTATCGCATAAATGACAGCCCACCGGGATGATAAACTTCGGGATGATAACCGATTGGATAAATGTGTGGTTGTCGCAGTGTTACCCTGTGTTGCTAACATGCACATGCAGGGTGGTGGATTTTTGCCTCTGACCTAAATTTCGAGGTTGCGGGTTGTTGAGATGGCACCTTGACCAACCAGGACAAGTAAAAGCCTATTACCTAAATATTCATGAAAGCATGAGTAACTGTTGGATGTGCGAAGAAAATGGGAATCTAGGATTAAAAGTCACTAACAAGACTACAAGATCGCACCACTCATCCTACACTCACCTCCATTCATACTTGGCTTAAAATACCTACGTATGGTCGCCATTTCATTGAACAGTATTGAACAGTAAACCATAGATAAAACATACTCCCTTGATAGATTTCCCATCCTTATGGAACAGCTGATGCCAATTTTATCGTTAGTTCTGTCATGTGCACTGTAGATGTGTTTTGTGCAATATTCCGCCCAGGGCTCGCCGCTCTGGCTCTTCATCTTTGCTCGTCACACGTATATTACACTCTACACTTTGATCTTAATAGCCAACAAGCCGAGAAGCGTGAGGACAAAGTCCTGAAACAGCCTCAGTCCAGTAGGGTTTCAGTTCACTGGACTGAAACATCACGAAGAAGAAGAAGAAGAAGAAGAAGAAGAAGAAGAAGAAGAAGAAGAAGAAGAAGTATATTTCCGGGTCCGGCTCAACATACTAGAGCTAAAAGCACACGGTCGTCTTTTAAGCGAGTTTCCTCTGCACCTTAATTACTTCTCTGTGCACTGAGCTTCCCAATCCCATATAGCCATACTTATCTCATCCTAAAATCTGAAGCTTGTTTTTATGCGTTTTCATGCATGTCTGATGACACTCTTAAGAGTGTTAATGTAAACTAAATGTGTCTGTCTTTCTCTATTATGTTAGATTCTTACTTTAATCGAATCGTAGAAGTAGACATCCCATTTCTATGATAAAGTTGAAACCAGGATTGGAATTCAAATATAGTAAAACCTATTAACAATTAATTGAATCAATACCAAAAGAGTGAGCTGGTACCAGTTACTGATTTCTGATGAATACACCATTCATCAGCTTCTTATCCAACCAAGCCCATTGGGTGTTGCTAGCAGTGGTTAGTGTCTCGGATTTTTGGTTCACATCCACAAATAATATGGGTTTGGAGACTTTTTATTCGAAGCAAAAAAAGGAAGGAAGGGAATAAGATATATTTCTCATCTTCTCTGAAAGTGGTAGTAGCATAGACAAAATAGAATAAATATAGGACGTCAGCAGTGCTGCGGCTAGCATATGTTCTGGCGCCTACCGCTAGGAGTGCCGTGTAGCTACGGCGCACACCGCTGCAGGTCACACGGCTGCTGCACTCCTCGCCTGCAGCGGTGAGCGCCGTAACTACACGGCACTCCTTGCGGTGGGCGCCGGAAACTTCCTTTTGACAGTTTATATTATTATTCTATTTGTCTATGTAGGTAGGTAGTGTAACAATCTTCTCTTCAAGTAAAGCCTGTCTACAAACATTGACTTTAGATGCAATAAATGTGTGTTTGTGTGTTGCTGGTGACACTTGAGTTTACTGACATTAGTTCAATTTTTCTTGTTTTAGGGTACGGCGTATACTTACTGTCCGCTTCGTACTGTATACTTTTGTTACAGAACAATCAGTAGCCATCCTATGGATCGATCTGTCCTATGTCATTATTATTAAGTTAGTAAATTGAACTAAAGAGATGACATAGACACGCGCATTACTGGTCAAATATACTACATTTTAAACATTCAAAAGCTGATCCATATAGATGATATTTGTTGTAGGCCAGTAGGGAATATTTCTAATCTTTAGTTTTTATCCTTGACACAGTCCATCCAGAAATGCTAATCAATAATTCGCAGGAGGTATTAAAGATAAGCTTAGGATATGTTTTAATGTCTTCGAGTCTGCGTGTTGAATCGGTCAAATAAAAATAAACAGATGTAGATTCCGTGAATAGGTAAAAAATAACTACCTTGTCCGTAGTTGTTATCAATGAGGGGAGACGGACAACGGACCAGATCTTTGTTTGGGTTAATCCCCTTATTGGCCTGAGGGTAATGGTCACCGGAGGAGGGGTGGGGAATTATCCTACCGGAGGCGTTAACTTTTTGTCAAAGATTTCGCTTAGAATGCGATTACTTCTTAACTGTACATCTTTTGTTAGAATTTAAGGCATTTATAATTTTTTGATCAGAACTATTTTTCGATTAGTAAACCTTTATTCGATTTTTCATTATCAGCAAGTTTGGTTGGTTTGGTTAGGTTAGAACAGTTTAATTTTATGATTTAAAAAATATATAAAATTGAATTTTAGGCATTTGTAATTTTATTTTATGAACAGAACTATTTTTTAAAATTAGTAAACCTTCATTCGATTTTTCATTATCAGCAAGTTTGGTTAGTTTGGTTAGATTATGGCAGTTTAATTAAATTTAAATTTAACCTACAAACGATTCGTTTTGACAGCGACGGTGATAGTGCTAACAATTTGCCGCGAACAGTTCGGCTATGCACGGTATGATGCGGAAGCGTTCGACACCAACCTAGAACTGACAGTTCAACCGACCGTGATTAAGAGGATTACAGCCTGGTCCATGTGCCTACACCCATCAATGAGAGTCCACTGGATTTGAAGGAACCAGCATCTTAATCCAAGGGGTCAATGACCAAAATAATCTTTAAAACTCTTCAAATCATACTTATTCATCTCACCCATAAGATCTATCTTACATTCATAGCTTAAATCAGTTTTAAGTCAACTTTTTTTCTTAGTGCATCTTCCATCACTGAGGGCGCTCATGTCTACCTACTAACCTTCCGCTTCCGCTAACAATGCAAAAAAGTGTACTCTATGCTTTCTTACTTTTTTACAGCTGGTAACAAAAATAGTTTTGTTTCAGCTCTTGGACTGTCAATACGTGGTCTGACATCATAATATTTTTAAAGTACTAGTATTAACATAACCTCCTTCACTGTCTACGAAAATTTTTTTCTTGCATTCAAGGCAATGAGAACGTTTTGGATCAAACTTTTAATTCAATAACAAATCAAAGAACTACAATGGAGTTGCGTTTTGGATCAAAGAACCACATGGTGTTGCAACGGGATACTAAACTGTCATAACATTCCCATCGACCAAAATCACCTCCTAGCTCAAGGTCATTTACAATCTGTTTGGGCCAAAGGCTTGTAAATTGATAAATCAAAGACCGCGAAGTACAGGTGGACGGTTACGGCAAGGTGGACGTGGACACGCACAAGACTTTCTCCGCCCCCCCCCCTCCCCCGAGAAACCAGTCTGATCAGTGGGTAGTGGCGGGGACCTCCTAAGGCTAGGACTCGACGGCTACCCTACTTCGCCACAAAAACCCGTTCCTGACAAATACTTTCCTTCTCTTCCGCCTCGACTTTCCGTGTCTGAGTTTTGGTTTGTGCTTTTTGGCGCGCGATGGTTTTCTGATCCGCGCTGTGGATTTTGTGTACGTGACGCATTTTTCGGTTGGATTTTCAGTGACGTCATGGATTCCGAAAACAACGAGAGGATTCGCAAGATGTTCAGCTGGAGCAGTAGCATAACGTAAGTTGAGATGAAATATGTAGCTAACCTAGACGATAAAGTGTTAGCGTAGCTCAATAGAATGTTTGAATCTTTACCCCGACGCAAATGCCATGATTGCATCGAATGACAGGATATCACACGTATCATAAGCAATACTAATTTACCTAGATTTTACTTTCTATGTTTAGTTAAAATTGAATTTTGCATTGCTACATTTGCATTATCATCACTCATCACTGTTGATAAAACGATCGTCGTCCGTCAATCGTCAAAAAGGATTGAAAACTTGTCAGACAGACAGCTAAATTTTCGCAAAATACGGTACATGGCAACTCAGTACATTGGCATAAATAACAGTAAAACTCGAACTTTCAAGAAAATACGTAGTCCATACTGTAGAGAATAGGTCTTGCATAACTACTAGCCAATGAGGATGATAACATTTATATTGATGAAACAATCTTGGCATAGGCCTACAGTTTTGGAACACCATCACGTAATGTTTGTTTAAAACTTTTTATATAAAAAAACGTCAAAAAACGTTATTACATGTGAAAATTTCGAACCAAATATTCATAGAACAGCACATTGTAAGTCTTTAAGTCTTGCATAACTACTATAAAAAGGCGATAAAATTGGAATAATTTATCTTAACATGCAGCTGTCACATCTCAGGATATCATGCGATTTTTTTCAAAAATACTCTTATCAGATAATCCCCAAATTGCTTAGTCTATGTAACCGAAGCATAGCGCTAGTCTTGCATAAGACTAAGTAAGAAACGAAAACAATAACATATAAGTGTTCATAATTTTGCATTAGGATACAAATTTTACGGTACAAAACATAAGTGAACATAGCTTCTATTCTATAAGACATTATCAACATACTCCAATCGCTTATTTCAATGTAATGCGTGCAATGCTACGATTGTCATTGTCAATTGAAATTAGGACGCCATTTAGTGCGTATTTTAACCAAAATATTAGTGAACACTGATGAATGAAATAGAATCAGATGTCTTGTGGGCTTTGTTACTGACTAGGATCAGCTGTTTCAATACCAGGACCATTTAAGCCCAATGATCAAGGACAGCTGGGTCCAATTTCGAACCATCAAAAGTTACAATTTTCTCAGGATCGAACCGGCGATCTTTGGATTACAAGCAATAAAACCACTCAGCTAATATGGAGGACCAAATCGTGAAACTAGCAAGTTATACCAGGAGGAACAAAACTCAAATAGTCTTTCCTCTAAGGGCATAATTAACTGCTAACGGATTGCCAAAATGAGTGTTGTATTTCTACTTGCAGCAGACAGGGACAGTTCCCAATTCCTTTCCCTAGGCCCTAGCCCTACGGTAACTAGTTTGCAACAGTCTAATTAAGTGGTAATAGTTAACTGCAAATTTTGCTATGTCACTAAAATTTAATAATATAACTCCATTACGAATGAGGTTGCAATAGCGTTTGTGTATCCCCTCTCCCTACACATCCTTGAAAATCTCACATGCGTAGACGATATTTTTATCGTCTGTTAACACAAAACAGACAGTGCAGACAGTGCTGTATTGTTTTTTAAATAAGCAGTCAGAGTAGGGGTGTTTTTGTAATAGTACGTTTTACTACCTCAGCTATTATTACTAATATTTTTTAATATTAGTAATAATAGCTGAGGTAGTAAAACGTACTATTTTAAGCCTAAGTCATTTTGAGATGAGGGGAAGCTACATCGCATTTTGACACAATATGGATGTGGGACAGTTGATGTATTGTGCAACATTGTTACTACTACAGCTGTTGATCAGCTGTGCGTAATATCAGCTGTTTCCATGTACAGCTCAATGATTATAGACAGGTCCAGCTTTGAATTATCAAACGTAATCGATCTTTCCCAGGATCATTTCCGCATAAAAACAAAACACTTTCACAGTGGAAGATGAAAGTGAAAGAAATCTTGTTGATTGTTGTTCGACCTTGAGGGACCCCTTCGCATTATATTCCCGTCATGGTTGGTAAAAACCGTATACATTCGATTAAAAGTTGTTTTGCTGGTCTGGATTTGTTTTTACCCATTGATACACCTGTGAGACTAGTAAAAATTCAATTTGGGTAGGAACACTTCTGGTACCAGTTCGTGTCGTTTATTTTATGAGATATAATACTGTACTTTGTTGTACATAAAACGTACTCATTAACAGTAGATACATGTAATACCAATTTGCTTTGCTGTCCTGTGTCATAGTGTGGTTGGGGTTGAGCTTTGCTTACAGAAAATGAAGTAGGCTACACAAATCATTAAACTCTCAACATATTACATCCCATTTTTTCAACTTTATGTACTTCAACAGAGTAGGACGGTCAAAAATTTACTTCCAAGAATACAGGTAGCAACAAGATCACATTTTAGACAGTTCATGAATAAACGTTTAAACATTCCGATGGCTGTGACAAACTCAATGAAGGGACTGTTGCCGATAAAATTGTGACTATTAACGCTAATATTACTATTTTAACGACCTTAACCGACGCTTTTGTAAGGGTTTACCATGATTCCAAATAGATAAATAATCATGAACAATTAGCCAAAGAATTGGAAATCAAATACAAGATAGTTTCTTATTGGTGAAATATTTAAACATGTAACAAGTTTGATCACGAATTGAATTCTTAGATGTGTTTTCAACCAAAACTCTCATCAATACCTTTCAGGAGGTGTGATAATTAGTCTAACAAAGACTCCTTCGTTGAATCGTATTTCAAACATGTTGAAATCCTTGAGTTTCGTCTTCATTTGTACCCAGCCGGTGCTCGAACTCATCACAAACAAGGAGGTATTGTTCTAGCAAGGCCGTCCAACAAGGCTACAAAACTCTGACCGCTTGACGAAATTACAGAAACTACATAATTTACAAAATATGTCAAGTACAACTGTGTTCTGTTTGGCGAAACTATCAGAGCCTTTTTAGTGTTCTACGCCTCTGCGAAAGCGTATTTGAAATATTTTTACTGAATCGCAAAACTTGCAACACGATGATCATATGTACTGTATATTGAAAATGAAAGGTCCCAAAGTTGATCCCTGAGTGTCACCACAAGAACTAGAGCTGAAATTAAAAAAAAGAATAAAAATATGAAACCCCATTATACACAATTATAATTATTGCGTAAAACATTACTTTTAGCTTTGTTAGAAGGTCGGTTCATTCAATGTGATAATTAATTTAAAAGTTCGATCTAAACCCATTCATTCTGGACCCAAATGCCATTTGTCATTGAGCTATCAATGCTCTCTAGTCTACAAAAGGTAGATGTTACGCAGTAAGAATAACAAGGAATATACTATTCCTTTAGAAAAGGAGTAAACAATCCAGTGTGTTGTCGAAAACACACAAAAAATAAAACAGCATGATTATTTAACATGCAATCCTTAAAAATATCTGCCCAAGGAAATCTCGTTTGTTGTTTATCGTCCTCTTAAATATATTTGCTTTGCAATTGCTTTAATTTCAGACCCAAAACCTTTCCCTGCTTACCATCCCTTCTTAAGATTGTCATCAACGGATCTTCATAATGAACAGACAAAAGGAAATCTCTGAAATTGTGTGTTGCTAATTCCAGGAAACAATCAAAGAACGTTTCTTATTTACGACGCAACCCATTAGGGAACTAAAATTACGTTTTTGTCACATGTAGCTTTTTATCGATGTGTATAAATTCAAAGTCGATAATCGTATCGAAATCGAATGATGGTCGATATCGAACGAATTTTAGACACAACCAATCGACTGTCGATCGATTGTGTCTTATTCATTCGATAATAATCATCAAGGGAAAGTTGACTTCGGAATAAACAGGTGACAAAGCACTAATATGATCCAGGGTGAGTGGTCGTCGAGTGACCTCCACGAAAGATCATTAGATGACTTGATCATTGTTTAATTCCCAGGGAACTACTCACAAACAATCCTTTATCATTGTATGATGCGGCAGAACGGTTAATCGATGTTAATTGGATCCTTGATACGTAGCAGACTTAGGGCTTAAATTTGGACGAGAACCAAAGACTGGTTGGGAACAGAGTTGTAAGACAAGTATCATGTATCGTAGAGTGTATTTCTGTCGAATTGTATTTTCAATATTATATTGTATGTTGAATTTGCTCATGATAATCTGACATTCAATCCGTACAAGCTAAATTGGTTACAGGATGTGTCTGTACAATGCTGGAATTTGATTGGTGTTTTGAAATTAATTTACAATTTTTATGTTTACGGTTTCCCTTAAAAGTATGTAGTGACTTTTTAAGGTTAAAGTTATAGAGTAAATACAAATACATGTTAACGTAAAAGTAGGTAAATACATATAAATGAAATGAAAAGAAAATAATTCTTTGTTGAGCTGAACTTAGGATCTCATGGTCCTTTCTAAAAGTTAACTTCTAAAAGATGGATTAAAAAATGGTAAATCTCATAAACGGTGGTAAATGGTGATAGATTTCGATTGGACACTCCAATCATCACCAGGCCCAATAGATGTTGTTCATGTGTTTCATTATTAGGCGTGTTTTATTTGCTTTATGTAAATTTAACAACACGTACAGTCGCACAATGTTGATTAAGAAGTTAAAATTATGGAATACAGGTTGAATTTTAAATAAACTAAATATTAAGGCCTGCAAAAGCAAAATACAGCTGTCAAAATAGTTGATTAACAGGCGAAATTAGATAGGGGTTTTTTTACTTTTCATAAACATTCCACATTCTAGGAGCAATACAATCATGTGGTCTTACATCAAGGCGTACGCCTTGGTCTTACATAACGTGTGGATATAAGAGAACTTGAGCTAACGTTACGAAGCGGTTAGTTTCCCATTCATATCGTTTTGTTCCACAGCAATTGTTTTGCTATTAAGTAATTGGGGAATGGAGATTTCCAAATAACGTATTATTTGGTTAGCGTTAATGTAAGACAGAGGGTGAACGGTAGTTTATATCTTAGTATTTCTACTTATTCGAGATAGCCAAAAACTCTGTTAAAAAGTATGGTTCTAATTTTCTCCCTATGCATAACATCAAATATACATGCAGATTTCGAATTTTGTTATAGAAGACATAATCTAGTCTGGACAACAAAAGATTACACAAAAGTATAGTCAAAGACTCAAAGACTTTGACTCGCAAGTGCTGGTGGTCTTTACGTGGTATCGCTGCTTCCCCTACACCGGCCGTTAAAGTCTCCAGTATCACGTTTGTTTATGGCGCCTATGACAGACTTCTTGGTCTTTCAATCTTGTTTATGGCGTCTACGATGCCATAAGCTTCCAGGCTATCAGTTACATCATCTTCCGTTACCCTTCCCTTTCTCCAAAGCCGCTCCTTCCTCCTATTGTCTGTAGGTTGTAAACACCCTTAGTTTGTTTCACTTTAGAAAGGATTTTAGAATTTATGGTTTGACTAAAGGATAGTTGCAGTAGTTTAGAAACATTACAAAATGTAACTGGGAGAATTTACCACAGTGATCCCTAGTAAGGAAAGTTCTTGTAGATGATTTTGACATAAAGCACACTTCTGAGTTTTGTAATACGATTTATATTGCTTTAGAAGTTAAAATTGAAAATAAACCAGTTATTTCTTAACTATAGAGCTCTATTTTGTATCCTTAGTTGTTTTGGATATGATGTTTTATAAGGCCTACCTAATTACTACAATAGACTGCTGTAACTTTAAGTAATTTACCATCATTTTAGCGAATTTCCCATAGGGAATAAGCTATTACCGTAGTACTCATGGTAAGACCTGGACGCGGGACCGATTTTTTTTTCGTTTTGAGGTCCCTAGAGGCCAAAAACACCCTCCGTTCAAATTCATATATATATATATATATATATATATATATGTGTCCGTTAGCACGATAACTCGAGCAAAAATGATCCGATTTTGATGAAATTTGGTACAAACGTGTAAACCTACGTTTATTCGAACGAGTTCGCGATCCAGCATGATCGGACCATGGGAACGGGGGTTTACGGGGGGTTTATGGGGTAAAAATAGGTTTTTCACATTTTTGACCCAAAAAACATAAAATTTAGCAATTTCTTTCCAAACCATTTTGTAGAGCTTAAAAAAACAAATAATTTAGTATATTGAAGAGTTATTATGCGCCTAATGGTTACGGAGAAAATTCCAAAAAATTGTAAATTTAAAATTCCCATGTTATTCTTATGGAGAATAAGTAAACTGTTGTAGTTTGCTTGTTTATGAACATATTTTGATCAAATTTGGAAAATGTTTTTATTTCTTACTAACTATTAACATTTTACAAAAAAAAAGTTTTACTCTCCCTGATGCAGCAAACCTAAGTACTTGTTAAACTAATTCTATTTAAATCGGGAATAAATGTTATATTTTTAAGTAGACATTTCAGTGTAAATCAAATCAGTCAAATGAAAATTCGCTTAGTCTGCAGGTTTGCTGCGGCGGGGGTATTTTATACTTTTCATTAAAATGGCGACCATACATAGTAGGTATTTTAAGCCAAGAGGAGCGGTGTGGAAGAGTGTAATGGAGATGAGTGTAAGATGAGTGGTACGATCTAGTAGTCTTGTTAGTGACTAAGGCCGACATATTCCTTAGACACAGCTGTTAATTGATAGCCCAACAGCTAATGGCACTACAGTTTATAGTGGAATCCGTACCACATTTTTACCTTGGTATTAACGAATTGGTCTAATTATCAGGATAGTGCTGCGGATAGTCGTAGTACTCACTAGTGCGGACGTTAATCCACACCAGGGAGTATCGCAAAACAGTCTGAATCGGAAACTAACCACATGCTAACGGCATCAACAACAAAAATGTTAACTTAAACAAATTTGCAAATTGTATAAAGATATTCTATTGTCAATTACATGAGAACATGTCAACAATTATTGTAATTCTACTTGAACCCTAACTCTATTAAAAACACATTTTTGTCTACGATTACTTATAAAAAATGAAATATGATGAAGAAATCGGTAAACAAAGAATCTAAACATCAAAATACTTTTGAATTTATGATGTGGCGAATGAAAAGACCACCAAACGTAAAATCAGTTCTTCAACTAGGTTTGTAGGTCTGTTGATATTCGCAAGGCAGTGTTAATAACGATGTTTTCACGTCTGCTGTCCAATGGCGACTTTTACCAACTTTCCACACTGCTGACCGACAGTTCAGTAAGATGCAGTCTACACCGTGGACAAACTTAACGAGTATGAATTGTATAGTGTGTACCTTTCTATAGGGATCTGATACGTAATGTTCAAAATGTCTACTCTGATTGTAGACAGATCAAGATAGCATAGTGATCTAGCTTTAACATGATCTAATCTGACCCAACTTCAAAAGTAAGTGGAACGAAGCTTCCACGCAATTTTGAGCGATGTTGAGTAGCATTTTTTACTTAAAAATAGTACTACTTGGAAAATGAGTCGTTATAGTGTTCGTCTGACATTATAAGGTCTGGTTTGATCCTGATAGTATTTTTATGGCTAAAAACTGGATCCAACGTCCTTGATCGTTGGACTAATAACTAGCTACTAATAGTCAATAATACAGCTACCAACGTTAAGGGACTAAAAATTAGCTTCTAACCAACCAATTATCACAAAAAATGGCTTTTCCAACTTTAAGGGTTTCTTGGTTTATTTATAAAAATTTATTTTTTCTGAAACTAAAAATAAAAAAAAAATAAAATCTGAATGGAATTTTCTCAATTGCTTTCGGACTAAGATTGGCTAGTGTTATCAATTATTAGTAAATGAAATAGGAACACACAGTGATGTGCCAGTCACAAGACTGAAAATGGAGTTTCAATCAATGGAGCTCTAAGACGACGAATAAATTTCAATATACTACATTTACCAGATAAGATAATTGTTCAACTTAGCAGTATTACAGTTATTACGGTCTTCACATTCCACAGTAGGCATAATCCTCATCTGTAACCTGTAATAAATAATTAATGGAATATTTCCTTTCTCCTGGCAGCCTGTAACGATACTTTATATAACAGTATTGCCAACATAACCAGTGTAGTTGGACCGTGAAGCTCACAGCGCCACTATGAACTTTATACAGTAATTGTGTAACGTACAAAAAACATATATAGTTTGAGATGTAAGCTTAACGTAAAAAAATGTTAACGTACATACTGAATTTTAGGGAAGATCAGAAATGTAATTAATTCTTGAAAATTGAAAGACAATCAAACTTAAATACATACTTTTGATTAATGTTAACCATAAAGTTATGGGTTTTAAAAACAAAATTTAAAGTAGTTAGTAACATTAGTGAGATTTGGAACTAGACAGTTAAACGTTGAAGTAAAAGATGCCTGCAAGCACGTAGGCCTACTCATAACAATAGGAAGCACCATGATGGCTATAAATATAATTATTGACGACAGATTAATGAGATAAATTCAAATTAGTGGGAAAGGAAAGATCCTATCTTTAGGTTGACGAAAATCATCTCACCTTCCTTTGTAAAGAGAAAAAATTGAATAGAACACATCCTGAAAAAGGGTCTATAATCCATTCTATCCTATAATTTTTGTAGTGTTTCTTCTTTCTACCGACAGCGTATTTTATGAAAATTCCGATCTTTAGTTCACACTGTACTTAAAACTTATAAATAAGCAAAATTAAAGCAAAGAATAGAATTGTTTTAGAGTTTTATTCAGAGAACCACTTTTGCCGCTAGTTGTATCACTTAACATAACAGTACATAAACATCGCTTAAAATAACCTAAACCTAAACTAACCTAACTTAACCTAACCTAACATAACATAACCTCACCTAACACAACCTAACCTAACATAACATAACCCTCACCTAACGCAAACTAATCTAACATGACGAAATAGTATTGTTAAACCATAGATAGAATTGTTTTAGAAGTCTTTAATAAAAGTTCTGAGAGTTTTACAGCTTGCAGGATGATGGAAGAGGGCTAAAATTAAATGTCTTGGTCCCAGTGAGTCGGGGAAATAGCAGATTATGTTCAAATCTACCAGAAAATTAGATATAACAAAAGATATCTTTTATTTAAAATGCATTGGGATTGAAAAAAACGTCTTCTTTGTTTACAAAAACATGCGATGTGATTACAAACATTTTCATTTTTATTGAACTTTTAATTCTGTTGATAGAGTGCGTGAAGTTTGTTTACTTATCAACAAATACTTTGGATAAGTTCTTCTGCGTGAAAGATAATTTGATTCTTAGTTTTTTTTTTATGTAACAATAATTTGTTTTACATGTGAGCTTTTAGTTCTGGCACTAGTTAAATCACTGTAGTCCTTGTAATCTTCGTCCATGTATGAACCGGTAACACAACATAGCTCAAGGATGACTGTCAAGCGAAATGACCTGAATTTTAACGTTTAGTTTTTGCCTCACTACGTCTTACGTCTTAGCACACCTTCGAGACAAGGCGAACCACACTCAAGCAAACATGTTAATTAGTTTCCGTATTGTTATTTATACACTCTATTTGTGGTGGCAAAGCTTTGCTTTAGGATATTAGTATAACCTCAATAGGAAATGTTATAAAGAGTCTTGAGTTGCAGAACATTCTTTAGCAGCTGCGCGTTGGCCTCAAGAGTGCTTTCTAAGCTGAATTAGGGAACATAACCTAACAAATCATAACCTCGTTTGACAAAATCTCACCTAAGATAGCCTAACTCAACCTAACCTCACATACCACAACGTAAACTAACTCAATCTATAACCTCACCTAACACAAACTAATTATAAACATAACTTAATTAAACACAACCTCATTTAAAACCTAAAATAACCTAACACAACTAAACCAAACAGCCTAACCTATCATTAACTAACCTCAATGCAGGTGCAACCAGCGTAATCTAGCCTAACATAACTTAACCTGACCTAATTTTACCTAGCTTAACCTAACATAATTTAACCTAACATAACATAACCTCCTGATATAGTTTAACCTAACATAGCTTAATCTAACCTATCATTACCTAACTTAACAGGGGAAAGAATCTAGGTTTGGGCTTCATCCCTAACTAAGGCTTCATTTTTTATACTTTTGTTAAAGAGTTAAATTTGTAGAGTTTTAATAGTACAAAACTCAATTTCAATAATTAAATCCTTTTGCGGCTAAGAAGAATCCAAAGACTCCAAAACAAAATACAAAAATGTTACATACTCAATTAGTGAATTTACTAGCCGAGTGAAAGTTTCCAAAGTTCATTTACTTGTCCATCATAAATCCCCTGAAACCTGTCCTGAGTTCCCTAAAGCTAAATTTACAAACCTGACACCTGTTCCTTGACCTCGTCCCTCTGAGGTTATTAAAGAGAGACTAGATGTGAAACTTAATCCTTCAAGGATAATCTTCCGTTATTTCAACCATTTATATGTTGAACTTTAATCATCGTGTTTTGGGAAAAAAGAGATTAAGTCTAGTGGCCAAGGCGAGGGCCTTCTATTCTTGGAGCTAAGGTCCGAACCCTGCCAATCAGCAATGGATTTTAGCAATATGATGATGCATGATGCATTCACCCGTTGGTTAAGGGCCCACCTAAGCTGAACCTAACCTAACCTA
The DNA here is from genome assembly GCF_028750875.1 of Macrosteles quadrilineatus. NCBI lineage: Eukaryota > Metazoa > Arthropoda > Insecta > Hemiptera > Cicadellidae > Macrosteles > Macrosteles quadrilineatus. Next base: position 196,452,589 of record NW_026542594.1, read on the forward strand.
ACCTAACCTAACCTAAGCTGAACCTTACCTAACCTAAGCTGAACCTAATTCAATTGCAAATTAACGGTGTCAGCAATCTGGCCCTTTCTTCCAATAGCTTGTCAAAAAGCCTTATGATGGGTAGTAACTATGATATTTTATAGGAGAAATCTCATTGTAATAACTTCTGAACTTTTGACTGGTATCAAATCCCTTGGTGATAAGTGATTAATAAACTTGAAGTGGTGTCGTAACAGTTGTAGCTACATTGAGTGAGCTTGACCCAACTTCTGGGGACAACCGGAGCTGCAATAATTCGATTAAACGTTCAAATGTCAAAAAGTCCAGCGCACACCGCGCAGCCACTTTCTACAGTGACATAACCACCGCGCGCCGCACCTGCAAATTTCGGCGGTGCTGGCATCGGCATGCGGTGCGCGTGTACCCCAGGAAACTGGGACCCTCAAGGCCGCGCCTACACCCGCGCATCACGACGGCTTTGTATTCCGCGGGAAAACTGACGCAGACCTGTGGCGACTCATCGTTGTCAGCCATTGATCACGTGGGTGTTGAGATATGGCATATTGAAAAAAAATATTTTTTCCTACAGTCACCCGACAAAGTTGGCTTCCTTGTACTGTTTATAGTACAGAAAGCTGCTAATTGCTGCATATTTATACTTTGCCGTACGGTTTATACTTTGCCGCACGGTTTATACTTTGCCGCACATCAGGATTCCAACGAAACAACACAAAACAGCGTGGTTCTATTATGCACGTAATCCGTGTACGCTTGGAAATAGGTTGGCAACACTTAAAGATAATAATACTATGACCAGCTGATTGACTATTATAACTACGATTTAACCTGTCATTTCGTGTTTATAGTTTAGGTATTTCTGAACTTTCTGGACTTTTCATTTAAACGTTTTAAAAACATTCCTACGATCTTAATAAACAAGAAAATACCTTTAAAGCGTTTTTTTTAGGCGCGGAAACCACTTCAAATTACAAAAACATACGGAACTATATTCTCAAAACGCGGAGTACATTTCTTGCCGAGGAAAAATAGCGGAGTGATACAGACCGCGGGTACTACTTTCTCTAGGGCACCTATTTGTGTTGCCAGCTGAACCTAAAAACGTGTTGTATAGTGTTTGAAAGACTAATTATTTATATGCTTTATAGTGACTGTAGGAAAAATATAATGTGTAACACGAGTGAAAAAGGCCTTTGCTGCACTCGAGATCATTCCGCACTCGCCTGCGGCTCGTGCGTAAACATTGCTCTCGTGTGCAGCAAAGTGCCACTTTCACCACTAGTTACACAAATAACTATTGTGTAAAACGTTGTTAAGCGAGTTTGCATTCAGCTGATCATTGTTTACAGTACGTTTTGTCCTAGAACGCTAGGCACGAGCCCGGGATTGTTTTTCACATTACTTCAGGATAGACCTATGGGTTTCGGCATTATCACTTAGATAAAATCCATTTGTGATTTGGTGGGATTTGAACCCGGGACTTCAGGATCCGAAGTCCCGCGTTTTAACAACTAGATCAGCTCGCTCCCCCTGAATGTCAATAATGGTGATTTAGTTTAGTATAGTGATAGTGTATCATCCCAGAGTAATAAGAGGGACTTTTACTTACCAAAAAGAAAAACAATCGTCCTAACACTGACTCTTGAGGGGCTCTTCTTTTAATTGATGGTGCAGTACCTACGTTTTGAAGATTCAAACATATCTCTAAGATTTAAATGATATATGAGGTAACTCTACTGTATGTGCAGTTTCAAAATGTCCTTTTAAATTAATTTCGTTAAGACCTTTAATGAACTTACATGCAGCTTCGGTTAATCCAGGTAATATCAAAGAAATGCAAGCGTGCAGGGTTGTTTGTAGTTATCCAGAAGTTAAGAGTTTTTTTAGCGAATTTAAAGTAAAGTATAAAAACGTTTCATCGGTGAAGTACCTGGTTTAGATTCGGTCTTTGAGTCATTTTCAGTGTAATTAATAATCTAATTAAATGACCTGGGATGGTGGCGTCGTCCTGTAATCCATCAACTAGGAGGTCATGAATTGTGGATATTAATAGGCATGAGTGGATACGATACTCCCTGGGGTGGATTGACGTCCGTACTATGACTATCCGCAGTACTATCCTGATAATTAGACCAATTGTTAATTAAATAGAAAATATTTGGTTCGGATTCCACTATAAACTGTAGGTCCCGTAGCTGTATATGGGTTATTAACTGCTGTGTCTATGGAATGTCGGCCTTAGTCACTAACAAGACTAAAAGATCGCGCCACTCATCTCCATTCATACTTGGCTTAAAATACCTACATTCGTATGGTCACCATTTCAAAGCAAAGTATTAAAGTAATGAGCCAATAGCTGTATTCAAACGTCAAACCATTCAAAGACTATTCAGGATTCATCCAAATATCTTCAGATCGGAAATAGTCGTTCAGTGAATAAAAGCATATTGATGTCCAAACGTTCAAACCTTTTATTGAAGTTAATTTTTTCATGACTGGTCTCCATCGGCACTCCCGTTTTGCTAATATTATAAGTGATGCTAGTATTATTCGATTTTCCATTTCCATTCTTCGATCTATCTGTCCTGAGTTCAGATCACATAATTAGGCTTTCAGGGGCTTAATAGTTTGTAAACAATATTACCGTTAATCTCCATTAATCTCCAACTAATGGGGGTTCTATGTCGTCTGAATCAATGGAAATCTCAATTAAATTATGTAATGTTAATATGGAGAAAGGTGGTACGATTCCAAAACATTTGATACCCCTAGCCGAGTGGTTATGGTGCTCGTCTAACAATCAAAAGATCGATGGATCAATCCTAAGGAGTCACGAATTGTGGATATTTATAGGCATGCACTGTGGATGCGATACTCCCTGGTGTGGATTAACGTCCGCACTAGTGAGTACCGTACTACGACTATCCGCAGTACTATCCTGATAATTAGACCAATTCGTATATACCGAGGCTAAATGTGGTTCGGATTCCACTATAAACTGTAGGTCCCTTAGTTCCCATTAGCTGTATGGGCTATTAATTAAAAGCTGTGTCTAAGGAATGTCGGCCTTAGTCACTAACAAGACTACAAGATCGCGCCACTCATCCTACACTCATCTTCATTCATACTTGGCTTAAAATACCTACTTTGTATGGTCACCATTTAATAAGAAAGTATAAAAGAGTGTCGGGGTTCCGGCCACTGGTCGTAAATTCAGGGGCCATATGTATATAACCTACATAACCTAACCAAACTTTTATGTGCGGATTAGGGCCAGAGGTGGCCGGTTCTCCGTTTCCCGATCCTAAGAAACGCCAGTAAACTGTGCAGTACTACAGTATACATGTTCTGGATTCATGAGGTATAGGCCTATGCTGTACCGAAAATGTTTTTCATGATTTCTTCCCAATCAGATCTCAGAAAAACGAAGTTGCTGCCTTATAATTCTCCCACGGTTGCCAACACAATCTCTATGATTAACTGGGAATATGTTCTCCCAAGGATGACATCTCATTCAGTCAATCATTGTAATTTCCTATCATTACAAGTTCGATTTACAGCCGCCATTAAGATATTGTTATTTACTTCATGTTTCCCTGCCAAGGCCACTGTTTCTAATTACATATTTTCTGGTTTCAGGTAAGTACTGAGAGAATTCAGCCATGCGAAGTGCAAATTCATTGGTGTGAGTTACATAGTGAATTGCTTGAACATTTGGTTTATTTGGGAAAAATACAAGTGTAGTCTCAATTATTTTTACGTATGAAAAGTAGCTAGCATACTTCCTTTATTAGACGTTTCACTCCACTTAAGTAAACAAATACATTGATTATCTATCACTTAACTTTAGTGTTACAATATTTACTTTAGCCTATGCTCCAAGCACTGAGGGCGTTAAAATAGAGGCAAATTAAGTCCACTCCCTCTTAATTTAGAAGAGGTATTTATTTGGAATTCTTTTGAAAATAAATCAAATGTTTTCAAGGATTCAATTTTTATTTTGTAAGAATTTCAAATAACGGACAAATTTTAGGGACTAATCATTCCTGTGGATACCATGAAATCTTAACTTTATTTAATTATTTAGAGGGAACATAATGAATGTGCAATATATGCACGTTTGGTAGTGTAAATTTACAAAAGTTTGCCATACCAAGTGAGGTGATGTGTGTATATGTATGTTCTTGCAATTTGGGACAGAATTCATTCTTCGTAGTCAATTGGATTTTCCATACACAGTGGTGCCATCAAAATAATTTACTTGTAACCAACTTCAAAGAGTAAACAAAATAGTAACTAAACTTTGGTAAAACGGATCTTGCCCTTCCTTTTCTGGAACATTTGGAGTGCTGCGTTTTTTAATAAGTCTTCAACGCGCTGTGTTTTTTCTGGACATGCGTGCTGTGTTGGATTGTGTTTGTTTCCTGTTGATAATTACACTTTCCTTGCCTCGTCACGTCACATCGTCTGTTGCTCAATCTCCAGGCTAGCTTGCACAACAGCCTCCAAGCCTACCTCACATATCTCCCCTTCCCTTACTACTTAACTCTCATTCACTCTTTATATTTTTCCTCCTCCGTCTTATAATTGAAGGTCGTCCAGTGGTCAAAAACTCGACCAAAAATATGTAATGACAGGCTTATCTACTTTCACCCCATACAGTAAAACAAACATGTGATTGGAATTCATTCCGTTTGTTTTGATTTCTCATATTTCGTTATTTCGTCACCAGAATGGCAACCCATAAGGCCCATGTATTTTTTTTTTTTTTTTAACTCATTTGTGTGTTTCTTTTTAGCCCAAAGGGATTCTGCACATATACAGGAAAATATTTTTCTTCAGTATGCGTAGATTTTCCCTGTGATGCACACGAGCGGAGGATAATGGTTTTAAGGAAACATACTTGCCTATTGATATATAAAGAGGGTGAATAAAAAGTCAAGACCCCCCATCTAGTAGTTTTCCAAGTAAATATACAGAGATATCCTTTTGGGGGTCGTGCAATCTTAGCAGGAAGTTTCATTTTATGATTTTAAAATTTTTGAGTGTCCCCCCAAAAGGGGTGATTCGGGGGGTAACTCAAATATTTTAAAAGTAAACCCCCTTCAAGTGACAACTCATTTTTGAAGTGTTTACAAAAACTTAAAGAATGGTGAAAACCAGAGTTCGCTATCTCTTCTCTATCCAAAATGGTAGCCAATATTATCATTACGAACCAATCTTACCATTGATTTTCCACAACATTTGACGGGCTACCATTTGGGATAGAGAAGAGATAGCGACCTCTAGTTTTCACCATTCTTTAATTTTTTGTAAACACTTCAAAATGAGGTGTCACTTGAAGGGGGTTTACATTTAAAATATTTGGGTTACCCCCCAAATCTCCCCTTTTGGGGGGACACTCAAAAATTTCAAAATCATAAAATGAAATTTCCTGCTAAGATTGCACGACCCCCAAAAGTATATCTCTGTATATTTACTTGGAAAAATATTAGATGAAAGAAAGGGGGGTCTGGACTTTTTATTCACCCTGTATAATTATCATTATCAATTGAGATGGGGACGCCACCTATGTGCGTGTTTAAAATCAAACACCCCTTCTCTGCTTGCCCTCTAACCACGAAGTACATCTTACACTTTGTTATTTAAATAACTTCTTGGTCAGCATCGTAAGTGTTATTGGGTCTGATGATGATTGGAGTGTACAATCGAAATCGATCACCAGCCATCTTTGATATGTATTGTTGGCCTGTGTTGTAAAATCAAATGCTGCTAATGGAAGTCTTATAAAGAATTTTTTGGTAGTTTTATTGATGAAATTCTCAACCGGTTTGATTCCCAGTTCTTAATGTATTTGACATTTTCGAACATACCAGCATACCAGGGACATTTTAGGATTATCCTAAAAACTTTATTTCGAAAGGTTTGCAATTTACAGATTAATTTTCATTGTTTACTCTGTATTGATTACTTACAAACATTGCCAGAGTTTTCTAAAAAAGTAAACCAGGCAAAACTGAATATTTGTTTGAAAACATTTGGTATTAGTTTATGGCAAGAAGTTCTAAGAACAAGCGGAAACATATCGGTAACGATTCTAAACAACCATAACAGCTTTTAAATTTACATGTTTATAGGAACTAAACTGTAATGTAGCCTGTATACATTTATAAATAAACCTTATAGATTTAAATGTATTTTCAATGTTAAAAGAATACAGGTATCTGACAACACTCCTAGAAACTGACAACACGAAAACCGGTTTCACTACTTTTTCTACAGTTGTCTATTCGCGATTTCAACATTCTCTGAGGAATTTGAAGTCATATGTTAAATATGTGAGCCTTCTTTGATGGGCGAAGAAAATAAATATTCGTATAAGTTAGAGTACAGGAAAGTTGAATAGTTTCTAGAATTTTCCTTGAGTCAATATTTTTTGTGGTAATTTCTGATTTACCATATCACAAGTCAAAGTTTTTTTTAGGAAATGCTCAAAATTCAAAATGCTGAGGCTGTACAATTAACTACCACTTTATATAAAGTTTAAGAATCAACAACTCAAAGAACAAACTAAAAATATAATAATAGCTTAAATGTACTCTAAAAAAATAGTTGGATAACCTAACAGTGTAGATAATACAACATTTGTTACCAATATGTCATTTATAAGTATGTTTATCAGTAATTTTTATTTATGAATTACTACTTTAGATAAAACACCTCTCATAATATAATTATTTTACATTTAAACGAAAGTTTTGTGAATTTGAAGTGTTATGATCGATTTGAAGATCTTCAAAACTATTGATACAAACTAAATAAACTACCTAAGAGCTATTATAAATCGAAATAACATAGGGGGATACAGAATTGGCTTGCGTTAACAAACCTAACCTAGAACAAATTTGTTAGGCGAGAGTTATAACAGCACGCCTTCAAACCTAGGATGCAATTTGCAACAATGCTATGTGCGCAGACAGCCTACCTGTTACAGCAGGCGCGCGTATATTGTCATTAACATTAACAGAAATAGATTTAAGTTTGAATAACTAAAGGTAATTTTACAGGATCCAAATTCTAATTAATTTATCTATTCATAATGTAACACAATCTAGGCATTACAAAGCTAACAAAAATCTTCATTGAAATATATTTGGTAAGATTATTATAAATAGTAAAAGATTATATTTTTATTTTTTAAGTATTTATTAGCTATTTCTATATGGGTTTTTAGGAAGTACTGGTCTAAAACGGAGTATATCAAGAAAGATTTACCTGCCAATTTAAGTCTAGTACAATTAATTTACTTAAAAAGACATTTAAATATTAACTGGATTGTGAACATCTACAATTTAATAGTTCTGTACTAAGGAGTCTTTAACAAATTGGGCACACTGTACGTGTTGGAATAAAACAATCTAAATCTAACTTTTATCTATATAAATATCAATATTAATCCAATTTTACGACTCTACATATTGAAGTTGTAGCCAGTTTTTAAATTTAAATGAATCTAGTGAAGATTCTCCAATTGGACCTGATGGCCTATTTAGTCGAATTCGATCATCATTATAACTCCTACTGTATTGTACAGATGTTCATTCATGGGTTATAATCATGAGATTTATTGATAAATAACATTTAATCATGCTTTTATGTTGAAATTTATATTTTTATTAACAAATGTATTTGTAATTAAGGTTATTTGTTTACATCAAAGCTCACTCCACTCAATTGGCAGACATGAGGTCGCATTCGCATACTTAGAATTTATAAGCCAATCATCGGTCTCCAAACAGAGGTCAGAGACGCGACTCTCGGCTTTTCAAATAATTTTAATCCCTGAAGATGTTAATTTCATTCATACTCGCCATATGAACTAGGTGAGCTAGTCATGCGCCAGCAACACAAAAATCCCTCCGAGAGTCAACTGATACAATGATGTATTTGTTAAATATCACGTCACTAATTAGAACAAATATTCACTATTTTTAAATATTAGGTTATTGTTATATTTAAAAGGTGATTACAATCTTGTTTATAATTTGTATACGTATTAATTAATAGTAAATAAATGAACAACAGCTGAGTGTTGTGTTCAGCGACATCTAGCGGTGATTGGGAGAACTGTGTTGCGTAACGCAGAATTATATACATATTGCTGTTAGTTCGGTATATTACCGCTAGATGTCGCTACCGTCGAGGTAACAGTTCGCCCAGTCACCACTAGGTGCGCTACGCAACGCAGTTCGCCTAATCACCGCTAGATGTCACTGAATACAGCACTCAGACTCAACGTTGTTTATTTATTTACTATCAATTGAATACGTATACAAATTGTAGACAAAATTACATTCAGCTTAAAATATTACAATAAGCTAATATTTAAAAATAGTGCGTACCTTTTCAAATTAGAGACGTGGTTTTTAACAAAGTCAACTTTGTAACAGTTGACACTCGGGGGGATTTGTGTGTGGGTGATACATGACTAGCCAACCTAGTGCAGCTTAGAGTAAGACATTCAAGAACATAAAAAATATTTATTATTTGTAAAGCCGAGAGTCGAGTCTCTTTGGAGACCGATAATTGGCTTATAAACATGAAAATTACTTAAATTAGTCGTCGGGGGACCGAGACGGCTCGATTAATTTATTTCGATTGTAATGTAAATGTAAATCTAATATAACATTGAGAATACAGGCTTTTATTATTAAATTTTCAGTGGAATTTAAATTTATTTCATCATATTTCCAGTCAATAGTAAAAATAAAAATCACTTGATATTTTATAACTAGCAGATCACCCGTACTTCGTACGAGGTTGCAGGTAGACATATAAGTATAAAATACTTATTGCAGTAATGGGAGAGGACACAGTTTAAGAAAATTTTGCTAAGGAAACTATGGAAGCTAAGAAACTAAGGAAACTTTGTGACGCTGATTAGTAACAAAAATCCTTTTTAGAAAGTCAATAGTATTTTTTGGGTGATACAATAGTTTGTTAATTATTACCATAGAAAAATAGAATAAAATATAGACCGTCAGCAAGGCTGTGGTTAGCATATGTTCTGGCGTCCACCGCGTAGTTACGGGGCACGCGCTACCTAACTACACGGCGCTCCCAGCGGTGGAACCCAGAAATTATGCCAACCGCAGCACTGCTGTCGATCTATATTTAATTCTATTTGTCTACGTTATTATACTTTCTAGGACATCGATGTTCTATGACACTGTTGATGAACGATTTGTCAATAGCCATAAAAATATTAAATCCACACAAACTGTCAGCAACTCTAAAATATGTGTTTTATACCAGGGGTTTTCAACCCTTATTTGCTCCACACCCATTAGATTTACAAATTTTCCTACGGATAAATAGACTTAAATTCTGTTGTCTTTGATAAAACTAAGTTGCCCCAGTTCAGTTTTATTTCTACACAACTAAGCCCGTTTATACGGACGAAGATCCTTCAAACATATTACAGTTATACTTATTTCTACAAATAACATAATTTAAATCAAGTTGCTGATATGAACAGACCTGAATAATGCAAACAAATAAGAACACCTGATTAAAATAAGAGATACAGTAGCATGAAAGAGTAACATAAAAATGAGCATAAGTGATTTATTTTTAAATTAGTGATGGAAAGATCCCTTTTGAAAGGGGTTGCGTCCTTAAAAGCAATTAATGAATAAATGGATTGTTTTACGCAAATTTTCTCTGAAATTAAATAAAAGATACGTCTAGTAATACTTAAAAAAATATATTTACGCTTATACTGTTAACTCACAAGACGGTAAATATACATAAAATATGGTAACGGGTGATCGATTTCGATTAGAGACTCCAATCATCATCAGACCCAATAGGCCAATGATCAAGAAGTTATTTAGCAAAGTTTTTCATAAAGATGAGCAGTTTAAGGCAATCGTTCGAGACTGTGTGATTTGTAATGTTATAAAAAGTGCATTGGAACTTTTGGATTGAGAGATAATGGGTGTGTCAATGTTTTCTTTTATGATCTAAGGATCTAAGGATTCTCTTCTGCACCCTCACCCCGTCTTAAGTACTTAAAATTAGCTTTTTCATCTACAAATCTTGACAAACATCTTTCTCACGAGTCACCAACGATTCCCGCATTTCCTGGACTAAACTGTGCCATCTCAACTGCATCTGCAATACCTAATGAGACAAGCAGACGTAGTATTAGTATGATTGCAAGGTTATTGTTGTAACTATAAACAGCTGATTGCTAGGATCAGCTGATTGATGGTGAACAGCTGACGGATAATTGTCCAGTCAAGGTTTGTCTGATTAATCACCTGTTTAGCCCCGCAGGTGAATTGATGAATTTGACAACAGCAGCCCAGTCCTTTGAGGATTGAGTTTGCATTGACGTTGGTTGAGTCATCCTGTAGTTAATACAGTTGAGCAATTCTTTGGTGGATTAGAATAGATGGCAGATTCACAGGCGGTGAGAGGAATATTTGTGTAACTATAACCTCTCTATTTAAACTATATTTAGGTTCCTAATAATATACATATAATGTTAACATTTTCATTTTTTATAGTATACTTGCTGCGATCAAGTTACTTGTAGTGGGTGGTTGATGCTGTCACAGTTTCTTTTAAATTAAGTAAATTATTAGTGTACATAGATTAAATTAGTTAATTCAGGATTTTTGATTTAAAATTGTTTAGGTTTTTTTTGCTTTTTTCCATTGTAATATTTACGCCAACCCAAAATCAAATAGTAAATATTTCATCTCAATAAAGTCAGTAAATGTTTGTAGCACATGTTCCCTTAAATTGCTACTGAATATTAATTGCAATTAAATTATCCAGCTGATCATAATGTAAACAAAAATATAAACCTCATACTAAAAGGAAGCTTATATGCATTTTCGGAATTATATTTGGAAGAACATTTTGATACCTCATTTAGGCCATAATTGATGTTTCTTAAACTCCCATCATGTGAATGACGAATATAACTTACTATCCATTGCGATTTTACTTTTTGAAGATATTTTATAACAATTATAATATGTTGATAGGATTAAAAACAAATAATTCCTCGTTTGAAAGGCTGCAAGTCACTGTTATGACGTTATAATATTAAATGTTGTCGGTCTTCATAAAGTATTTATCTACTTGTGGAGGTTTGACCCAACTTGCTTCACGCCTTCTTTGTTTATTCATCGTAACCTTTTTTTGCCGATAGAGTTTTAAATAAATAATATATAGTCAATACTCTTTTGGATATTTTATTTCTTTACTTTCCTTCAGCGCAAAAATATTAATGTTGATATTACATTTTGCAATGTTTTAAATAGATGCTAATGTTATATTGAAACGGAGCAGCTGATTTTTTGACTTTTAAACTCCCTAAAGACTAAAAATAGGTTTTTTTGTTCCATAGGTTTCCCCGCGCCGTCCACCTTCTTAGATCCAAACAAATTTCAATCTAGTTGACAAAAGTGCAAGAATAAACTGCACTCGATTGCATTATTGCGTTGAAACAATTAAAATTATTAAATCACTTCAAAAACAATCAATTGATTGCTAACAATCGAAGTTATAAAGAGAAATACCCCCGCCGCAGCAAACCTGCAGACCTAGCGAATTTCCATTTGCCTGATTGGATTTACACTGAAATTAAGGAGACATTTTAGTGTAAATCCAATTGATTGCTAACAATCGAAGTTATAAAGAGAAATAGTCCGGCCGCAGCAAACCTGCAGACTTAGCGAATTTCCATTTGCCTGATTGGATTTACACTAAAATGTCTCTTTAAAAATGTCACATTTGTTCCCTATTTAAACAGAATTAGTTTAACGAGTACTTAGGGTTTGCTGAAACAGGGAGGGTAAAAAAGTTTTTTTAAATGTAAAATGTTAAAGGTTCTGTAGTTTAGTAAGAAATTAATTTATTTTCCAAATTTTATCAAAATATGTTCATAAACAAGCAAACTACAACAGTTGACTTATTCTCCATAAGAATAATATGGAAATTTTAAAATTACAATTTTTTTAATTTTATCCGTAGCAATTAGGCGCATAATAACGCTTCAATATACTAAATTATTTTGTTTCTTTCAAGCTCTACAGAATGGTTTAGAAAGAAATTGTGAAATTTTGTGTTTTTAGGGTCAAAAATGGGAGAAACCTATTTTTACCCTATAAAACCCCCCATAAACCCCCGTTCCCATAGTCCGATCATGCTGGTTCGCGAACTCATTCAAGTTTATCCCGCCTTACACCTTCAAACCAAATTTTATCAAAATCGGACAAAAATCACTTAAGTTATCGTGCGGATGGACACACACACATATATAGATATATAAAAAATTGAACGAATGGTGTTTTTGGCCTCTGGGGACATCAAAATGAAAAAGTAAATCGGTCCTGGGCCTAGGTCTTACCATGAGACCTACGGTAATAGCTACTTCCCTAAAGGGAAATTCGCTAAAAACTACATATGTTAAATATTATTTGGGCCTGTTCTTTTAAAATTTGGTAATCATGCCATGTCTCAAAGATTTAGCTTAAATTTATTGGGTATAGACAAGAATACCTCCCCTGAAGCAAGATTGCAGACTAGTAATTCGCGAACTCGTTCGAATAAACACAGGCTCGGCAGGTTTACAAGTACAGAATTTCATCAAAATCAGATTGGTTATACCTTATTCCCTTAATAGGAAAATCGCTAAAACCTTTTTATCTGTTCAGCTAATACTTAACACTATGCTAGTTTTGGTCCACCCTGGGGGTCCATTCCCAGTACCCGCCATCCCCTATCCGCCACCTGGGGAGGCGCCCGATAGGAGACTAGCAACTCCACACGGGAAAAATATGGGTTAGAGACGGGCGGAGTCATTTTACAATCTTAAAAAAAAAACTACTTAATCTTTGCAGTACCATGAGTTTATAAGTAAACAAGTCACTATACACAAAGTAATTGTTTTATGTGAAAGATGTTATTAGAACTTAAACACAGGACTATTAAAAACTTCCTAAATGGATACTACATAACGTTTACTACTCCCAATAGTTTTGAATAATTGATATTTACAACTAAAAATGCACATGTGAGCGATAATATCTCTTGCTGCTTTCTAACATATAGGTCTAATGCTCCTCCCAAAAATTATAAAATGAGTAATATACAATTGTGCTAATGAATAGAAAGATAATGGCACGTAGTTGTGCCTTTACGAAACAGTCATTAAAAATATTAATCAAAGTGTAAACCTTAATGAATAAGCCGCTACCGACCTGATAGAATATTATTTTCTTTTGACTCCGGCCGCCTCTATTCTTTTACCTAACCTATACTAAAATTATGTCTACGAAGGTGCAGCCATAGAGATTTGTTATCTCAATAGTTACTAAATATATCACGGCTTTCTTGAAACGAATTTAATTTATTATATTTTAATTTAAAAATCAATCACCAATTAGTTTTATCGTCAGTCGAAACACTCCTTTATTGGCGAAAGAGGATTGTTGGGCGAAAACAATATTTTTTGCGCATTTCATGAGTAGAAACCCTAAAAATGCCCAAACGAAAACCAATGATTATGTTAATTGTTACCATTGAGTATAAACGCAAGCATATTTGCCAACTCGGAATTTATCATAAATCAACTGCTAACTTGTTTATTTTTGGTCAAAATTATGTTTTCCCTCGGAAACTATAAACTCCGCAAGGCAATATTCCCACGAATACAACAATTAGTTTAATCTCTATAGGCACACCTCTCAAAAATCATATTGTGACTAAAATATCAACTGAAGGCCCAGTTTAAAACAAATCCAGTTATTTTTAATGCTGTGAAAAATCATAGATTATTAAAATTATGTTAAGGCATTCTTAAAAACAAACTACTGTATTATGATTACTAAACAAACTACTAAGAAAAGTAAGTATATTGGTTTTGTGGAAAATACATGCTCAAATAAACTAATGTAACTTTTAATTAAATTAAATTAATTGGTTTAATATCCTAACATAACCTACATTAACTAAAATTCAACAACAATACTTAAATACTACTGGGCCGTTCAAAAGTTTGATGCTTTTATTATTATAATACTAACAATTTTATTACTAAGGCCATTCATGATACCAGCCTATACGAATAATAAGTTAAATATTAATTATACCTAGATAAAAACTGTGTAATAATTTCTACACCTACCATTTTAGTAACGGCGCAGAAGCCAAAGTAGGTTTCAAATTCAAATCACCTAAACTTAACAACTGAAAACTAACTATTTTCATCCTGCTAAAAACAACCTTTTTTCCATCTTGAGGTTAAAAAGTATGGCTTAATGATATCTGCACAACATACTTGTATAATTTAGATTTAATTTCAAAGCATTTTCATAAGTGTTTAGGAAATCTTAATTAGTAAACATAATTTTTGAAATATATGTTGGCAGATATATTTCCTTGTATCCAGGCTAAATCATAACACAACTAATATTAACAAAATTGAGTACTTCCTACCTTTGGTTGGCTTCAGCTGAAACTTGGCCGATATGATGTGAACAAAGGCTTTTAGAGAAATCGATTTCGAAAACGTTTCTTTTCAATCATTGAATTATTATTACTTTAAATCGATCACATATCATTGTATACACAATAATTGACCTGTTACACATACATTAAGTTTTCATTAAAGAAATTACCTTTTTTATTAAATTATACTTTTATAATAAGTACGTTGAACAGAAATAATTTTACTATTTACAAAAGTTGGTACCTAACCTAAATGTAGTTTAGCTTTACGCATATTACAATTGTACGAGTAAACAATACCGGTCCATCTGTTTGGTAACTACCAAAAAGATAGCCAAAGATTTAACTAACTAAAAGGAATCGCTAATCAGAAAATAGCCCCTGTCAGGGCTAGGTTGTTGTTCACATCATATTGGACTTTCATTGACAAGACATGACATAAAAAAAATCAATGAGATAGAAACACATATTAAGACATATAAAACAGAACATGCCCAAACGTTACAAGAGAACATAACATTGCTAAAACTACACAAAAGATAAAGTTCGACGACTTATATTTAAACATAACTGTTACGACGTCGGCGATAATTAAAACAATATTTTGAAGGTTAAAATCCTTCGGCGTATTGTTGAAAATATACACAAACGCGTTTGTCGATAGTCTTCTTTCAGTTGATTCTTTGGTTTAACTGGCCAACAACGGCAACTGTCCAAACTTTTCCATTCACGTGGTTGAAATAGTCGAAAAATGTAATCGATATCTGTTAGTATAAGGTACTTATAATCGCCGGAGATATATCGTATTTTAAACCTACCCGAAGCCTGGATACAAGGATTGACTTAAGAGCTAAAACATGCACTAAGATTAAAGCATGCATCTTGGGGCGAGAAGATTCTTGTAGGCGAAGTCTTGATTTTGTGGTAAGCCTGACTAACACTAACCTATAAATTTATTTATGATTTCCTGGTAAAAATATAATTAAATATTGAATTTGGAAAATAAGATTAAAAGCTCTATACGTGTTGTAGGCAAAACTAAGTAATTTACATTAGCCTATTTCTAACTAGATATAAAGTTTTATTAATGATAATCCCTAATTTGTGTTGAATTGTATGACAAATAAATTTATCTGGCATATTTCAATGTATAATGAACTAAACTAAATTTCAATGTAGGCCTACTTGATTTGGGAACTTGGTGAAGTATCCATTGGGTATGCGAGTAAAAAGGTACAAAAAATTACAAGTCAAATAAAATAATTTAATTTTTTTTTTACTGGCCCCCTCAGTTATAATGATTAATAAACTGAACACCCTTTTACAGCAGTTCTAGATTTGAAGATGTATTATTAAAAAATATATCTCTTACATAACAATTTTTACAAATTAATTTAATTTTCTAAAGCCCGTTTTTGTTTACTTCCTATGTGTGATTCATCATAAAAAACGTAAATTACCTATTCCAACTTGGTAACATATTAACCAAACAGTCATGATTATTTTGTCAAAATTATTGATCAGTAATGTCCTAAGTGTGTTTGTAAGTAATGTTTATACTTAATGGAAACTAAAATCTAAACGAAATTAGGTTTTTTTGTACAACTAAATGTAGGAACGACAACTTTTAATCTTTCAATCACACAATTTTAATTTCAGACAGAGGAAAAATGCAAAAAAAAAACTCTTTAATTTCAAATTTAATTCATTGGAAATTAAAATAGCTTATCTTTATGCTTGAGCAATAAATTAATAAATTAGCGCTCTATTGAAATTTACAATAGGAAAATATTACGGGCATGCTCATATTTTGGAATAGTTCACTTATATGACAACACAACAACATTATGTAGCCCGCCTAGTCTCAGGTATGACGTAACAATCAGCTGTGACAGTCCGGCCGCAACTGTCCCAGCTGTTTGCTTCGTCAGCTGAGACGAGTGAACGAACAAGAGCACGACAATTTATTCTTTTATAGTAGTACCATATTAATGTTGTGTACATTTAAATTTTCAGAATTTATTGTGGTTCTGAGATCCGTAGCTGCTAACGTATTATGACATTTACAGCATTTGGTTTTAATCAAATATTACGTATATCAAAGTCATTTAAAAATTTTGAAAATTTTTAGCACAAAAATGTGACAGTTTAATTGTCTAATCACATGCACATATCACAAAATAGTATGCAGGTCTGCTGAAAAAGGGTTCCTTGGTTTGTGTCCTGATTATATTTTAAATCGTCTAAGTTTAACAATATCCCTAAATCTATAACTATTAATTGTGATTGGTTTATTACCATCCATTAGCTAAATTTGTTTAAGTCTGTAACGCCAATTATAGGTTATTTTTGGATTAGTGGAATAACAAATTATGGAAATGATACTAACTCTAAGTTCTGACACCTAAAAATAATTAATTTTCACAAATCCTAACTATAGGCCTATTCCTTGCACTGTCGAATTTATACGCTGATCTTCTTCCTCGAAGTTCAACGATGTGAAGGTACAAATCTACAAAGCATGCACACACAAGTCTTACCTTTGGTACGACTGCAACCACAAACCTGCAAACAAAATTTGTTTTTACATTTCATACAGTTTGAAAAGCTATAAAAGCTCTACATTAACAGGTTGTGTTTACATAGAATGTAGACCCTATAGGAGGCATTTCCTCTACAAGTTATTTATTGTATTTTATATAATACTTAAAACTAAAATGATAAAAATTACGAAACAATAATTTTTAAAACATTTTTCAATCAAATATACGTTCACAGCTAGTTATTGCCTGCTCGCAATTTAAGTGTTTTAAGACAACAGTAAAGCACAGATATAAATGTAAATTAGTTAAAAATATTATAATTCAGAAAACCTCAGGTAAATTTATGTTTTCTTAAACATTAGTACTAATATTTTTGTGAACAAAAATATTGAATATAACACACCCAAAAATAGGCGATAAAATATTATTGTAGGCCTACAGAATACCTGATATCCTTCAGCCTATATTATTAAGTGTCTTCATTTGAGTGGCTGAATGTATTTAAGTTAATAAATAAATCCGCAATCTTTATTACGGCCTTAACACAATTTAAATCTGCTTATAAATTTAACTTATAGCATAATAGTATTTATTGATACACAAATTGTTATGCATGTAATTGATTGTACAAATGGCGATTTTGCCGTAAATAAATAAATAAGACTCCCTTTCAAAATTTGGTTTTTACATCATAAATCTTATGGTTTTTGGTTATTAAATTATGAATAAAAACGTCTGAAGATCTACAGCCATAGCTTAGCCAATTATCTAATTTAGGTGTGAAAAATTCAAAGGTTACATCAATTTCAACATTATTTTTGGATTTTTGCGTAATTCCAGTTATTTTTATCCTTTTTATAAGTAGGTTTTAAAAGTAATCTGTGAAAAAATTCATTTTAGCTACCTAAAACGTTTTGAAACAGAATGTTGTTACAAACTGTATTTATTTACTTCCTATAAAAATAAATTAGTCATTGTTGAACAGCTGTTTGATTTGAGAATATTTATCAAGCCATAATAACATACCTAACTCCCTGCTGCAGATTTACTGAAACTGTTTGGCTTTTAATGTTTAACAAAAGGTTAGGGGTTTCGTGCATGAAATATTGTCAATGTTACAGAAGCAGGCAGTTTTTAAAGTTACCTATCTAGGAGTAAATAACAATAACTTAGTGGACAAATCGTTTGTTATAAACTGATAGTTGTGTAAAACAATTTATCTTACAGCTTCTACTATCCAACACTCCTGACCTTGTTCGTCCTTGAACTTCAGTTGAACTAAAACTGCACTTGAGAAGTTAGTTAAACATTTTCACGGTTCAAGAAGTGAAATCTAACAGCTGTACAACAAAGAGCTAAACTGCAACGCAGTTAATAAATTAGGTAAAAACATAAGAAATATTTTTTAAAGAATATGATTGGTAAGTTTCATTATGCCACAATTTTGTTTCCACAAGCCGCCATTTTGTTTCTACAAGTTTTAAGAAGTAGTATTTTCACGAAGTATTTTCGAAACCTACCTTATTAATTGTGTATATTTTCAAAGCTGTCTACATATAAATAATAGTCAGTGATATAAAAAATAATATCAAACCTCTAAATATATTTGTAGGACACTCTGTATAACCTTTAGAACATTGCGTAATTAACTGTTATTTTATTCAGTTTTTCCAAAGATCCGCTTGGTAACTAGGCCTAATAGTAAATTGTAGTTATTGAAAATACTTACCATATCTGAACAAAGATGCTTGTCTTCACAGGAAAATCAGCTGAAATATCACCAGTCACTTGACACTAACACTAAATGTCCACTAATACACACTCACGAACACTACTGACACAAATACACGAACACTTACTACACGAACACACGAACACACGACCACAACTAACCCGTAATAACGTGAAAATACATTGTAACGTTCAGTATACGTACAGGACAAAAATGGACCAATGAGAAGACAGCGCGTTATGCGAGTAGATGACTTGCTGATCAGCTGTTTAGGTTTTTGGTTAGTATACCTGCCAGCATTTGCATACGCTACAATATAATTAATTGTTGTAATTGTATACTATATCAATCAATATATCATGAGTATAGGTAAATGGCTCAATTACTAGTTGGGAAAAGCTGTTTCCGTTATTATGCAATTACATAAATAATCATTAGGTTTAAATAAATAGTACTAATTATTTTACTAATATTTACGATTCAATGCGTTATTTTATACATGGCGAGTTTTATGCATTGTACATATTATTGTACTATTAAACTGTTAGTTACGGTACAACTGTAAATTAACCATAATATAATTATGTACATACGAAATAATATTAAACTTCTTTGTTATTGTAATAGCTTTACCAAAAACACGGGAAGTGAGCTGATCTTATCTTACTTTCTAGTTACCTTTTAATACATTAAATAAATCCTTATGAATACTTAATATTATAAAAATTTGTGAAAGTATGGATGTTTGTGAATTGGTACAATGATTATTCAATTTAAAACTTCTGGACCAATTGAGTAGAAATATTTTAGAAAAAGGATGTATATTATATTTTTATTTTAAAACTACTTACAGGCTTCGCCCCACTGGCTTCTAAACTTTCCGTGTTTTCTTGCAAATACACCACTAATATTCAAATTATGATTTTATTATGAACCAGCAAACTTATAATTTTTTGTTGATGTATTTATATTGAGAAAATCTTTGGGTTATTTAGTAGGAGGGTTATGATTTAACAACGGTGGGAGTTCGTACTGTAGGAGTCACTATGGAAGTAGTAAAGGCGTTTTGTCTGGAGCATGAAATGAATCCAGTACATCATCCTAAGCCATAGTAGGGGGTCTTTTAGGAAAAAGGTGACTTGTAAAGGAACATGGGTCCACGATCAAGGGAGTAACTATGGAAGTAGTAAAAGCATTTTGTCTGGAGCATTAAATGTATCCAGTACATCATCCTAAGCCATAGTAGGGGTCTTTTTTTTAAAGTGACTTCTAAGGTAACATGGGTCCACGATCAAGGGAGTAACTATGGAAGTAGTAAAGGCGTTTTGTCTGGAGCATGAAATGTATTCAGTACATTATCCTAAGCCATAGTAGAGGGTCTTTTTTTAAAAAAGTGACTTCTAAGGTAACATGGGTCCACGATCAAGGGAGTAACTATAGAAGTAGTAGAGACATTGTGTCTGGAGAATCGAATGTATCCAGTACATTATTCTAAGCCATAGTAGGGGGTCTTTTTTTTTTAAAAAAAGTGACTTCTAAGGTAACATGGGTCCACGATCAAGGGAGTCACTATGGAAGTAGTAAAGGCGTTTTGTCTGGAGCATGAAATGTATCCAGTACATTATCCTAAGCCATAGTAGAGGGTCTTTTTGTAAAAAAGTTACTTCTAAGGTAACATGGGTCCACGATCAAGGGAGTCACTATGGAAGTAGTAAAGGCGTTTTGTCTGGAGCATGAAATGTTTCCAGTACATTATCCTAAGCCATAGTAGAGGGTATTTTTTTAAAAAAGTGACTTCTAAGGTAACATGGGTCCACGATCAAGGGAGTAAATATGGAAGTAGTAAAGGCATTTTGTCTGGAGCATGAAATGTATCCAGTACATTATTCTAAGCCATAGTAGGGGGTCTTTTTGTAAAAAAGTGACTTCTAAGGTAACATGGGTCCACGATCAAGGGAGTAACTATGGAAGTAGTAAAGGCGTTTTGTCTGGAGCATGAAATGTATCCAGTACATTATTCTAAGCCATGGTAGGGGGTCTTTTTTTTTTTTAAAAAAAGTGACTTCTAAGGTAACATGGGTCCACGATCAAGGGAGTCACTATGGAAGTAGTAAAGGCGTTTTGTCTGGAGCATGAAATGTATCCAGTACATTATCCTAAGCCATAGTAGAGGGTCTTTTTGTAAAAAAGTTACTTCTAAGGTAACATGGGTCCACGATCAAGGGAGTCACTATGGAAGTAGTAAAGGTGTTTTGTCTGGAGCATGAAATGTATCCAGTACATTATCCTAAGCCATAGTAGAGGGTCTTTTTTTAAAAAAGTGACTTCTAAGGTAACATGGGTCCACGATCAAGGGAGTAACTATAGAAGTATTAGAGACATTGTGTCTGGAGAATCGAATGTATCCAGTACATTATCCAAAGCCATGGTAGGTGATGTTTTTGTAAAATACCAGCAACCCTGCCGACTAAGCGAATTCCATTATTCTGAATTAATTCTCAATTAAATAAAGGGTGTTTTTAAAAGAATGCCGGGATTTTAAACGGTCGTTGCGCGGGGACTATTCAAGATAATTATACGATTTAAACGTCAAATTAAAGGGAAAAGAACAACGTTTTTTTCTCATCCTTTGATACAATTCGGAATGATTTAATAAAATTGAGATTTTCATAAATCTTATTTCAGTGTAAAACTGGCAGAGTATGTACACTTAGGGCGATCGGTGGGTTTATCTGATGTCTTAACTGAATCTTTTTAGGCACAACGACTCTATCTTTTACAGATAACACCATAAAGTGACCAATTTAGGTTTGTTCAACTGAAGACTTCGTCGGGCAATCGATTTTTTCGGGCTTCTGATGCAGAATGGTCGGATTTCTTCGACTACGTCATCGGTTGTTTTTAGCCGGCCAGGTGAATGTCTTTTCAAAACACTACGGTGCCAGGAAACTCATTAAATCAGGTTCAAGTTTCTTTATCATCAAAAAGATTTTAATTTATTTTAATTTAGCAATGGATATTAACTCTGCGAACCACAGATTACGATTTGTGCCTTCTGTTGCACCGTAAACGTCGTATTGGCGACTGGCGTCAAGCGCATGAGTCACAATAAAGGCCTACCACCGCGCACCTGTTTTGCGCATGCCAATGTCAAAAATTCCTCCCTTGCTACACGGGAAACAAAACTTGGTTATTTTAGCTTCAATTTGACGTATAAAACGTTTAGTTACCTTGAATAGTACCCAAGCAATCATTATTTAAAATCCCGGCATTCTTTTAAAAACACCCTGTATATTTTAATAACAATAGGTTTAACGAGTACCTAGGTTTGCTGCTGCAAGAAAACTTATAAAGTGTGTTTTTTAGTAAAATATTGATAGCTTAGTACAAAATAAATAAATTTGCCAAGTTTGATCAAAATATATCCATAAACAAGCAAACTACAACATTTGACAATATTCTCCATAAGAATAACATAGGAATTTTAAATTTACAATTTTTTTTAATTTTCTCCGTTACTAATAACCGAACAAAAATAGGCTACTTTTATATACTAAATTATCTGTTTTTTAAGCTCTTTAAAAAGGTCTAAAGAGAAATTGGGAAATTTTTTCTTTTGAGAGTCAAAAGTGAGAAAAACCAACTTTTACCCCATAAAATCCCCCGTAAAGCCCCGTTTCCATGGTCAAGTTTATCCCGCTTTACACCTTTAAACCAAATTTCATCAAAATCGGACAAAAAATACTCAAGTTATCGCGTTCACGGACGTAGATATATATATATATAAATATATACAAATTTGAACGAATGGTGTTTTTGGCCTCTGAGAACATCAAAATGAAAAAGCAAATCGGTCCCGGTTCTAGGTCTTACCGTGCCACCTACGGTAATAGCTACTTCCCTATAGGGAAATTCGCTAAAAAAAGTCATCGACTCGTGCAAATTTTTACTCCCTAGGTCATAAAAGAGAGTTTTACTCTCCAGGGTGTAAATGAGAGTTTTACTCCCTAGGACGCAAAACAGAGTTTTACTCCCCATGGTATATAGGAGGGCTTTACTCCCTCTGGCGTAAAACAGCGTTTTACTACCTAGGGTGCAAAAGAGCGTTTATCCCCCCAGGGTGTAAAGGAGAGTTTTACTCCCTCAGGCTTAAAAGAGAGTTTTACTCCTCAGGGTGTAAAAGAGATATTTACTCCCTATGGTGTAAAAGATAGTTTTACGCCCTTGAACGCAAAGGAGATTGTCACTCCCTCGGGAGAAAGAGCTACTTCCGCAACGCATGGTTTGAAAACACCTGTTTTTGCTGTAGAATGACGACAACAATTAAACGTTGAAGAAAAAGTACAATGAGTGTATTTAAGTCGTTGTGTTTTATTGCTTCCAATCAGCTGATGAGCTGTAAGACCACCTTGGGTTGAAGTAGGTTAGAAACTCTGAATGATTCATCGACACGCAAAGTCAGCATCTGTCAATAATAAATGTCCGACGAAATGCAAATGCTGATCGATGTGGTTAGTGTCTTAGTGGCGTCTCTGAGTGCGGTTAGTGTTTGTGTGGTGTCAGTGGTAAAATTAATTTCTTAGTAATTTGTTCATTCAAACATTTCGAACGTTATGCAACGGTGAAATATAATGCGTGACTCGTGTTAGCTGTGCGAAGTTGTATCTGAAGCAAGAGTTTAATAAGTAACCTTTAAGGATGGACTCCACGGTGTCTCTGGGTAGGGGCTCCGCCAAGATCCTCCCCCAGGACTTCGCCGAGCCTTCATGTTCATCCCAGAGCACCTCTAGCGCAAACAGCAGGTAAACTAATTCCTGACCGACAAAACAGCTGATCTTAGTCAGCAACGATGTTACAGCTGATCTTATCTAGCAAAATAGCTTACAAAATATCCATTGTACCTCGCCTTGCATTTAGATTCAGCTTAAAATACGCAACTATAAAAGCATGCGTCACAGTATCAAATAATTAATCATTTAAAACATTAGTTAAGTTCTTATAGTGTTGACGACTTTTTTCGCTCAGTACGTAGGTTATCACCTAAGACTGAAACATAGATGTTACCATAACGTAAATTCTAGGAGGCAAATTTACTTTTGTTGATTTAACAATGTTAACGTTTAACTTAAGCAACGTGCAATCTAACCATACAACGGTACCGAGTACACAGGCAAAACCGTACACCACAAGCCTAGATCGGGTAAGCCTATCCAAGGCAAGCAGCAAAGCAAGGACAACTTGAGCGACCTTTCTTCCGCTACACGAGCCTCATTTCGGCTTTTTTTGTAACCAATGAATTATTGTGCCCATGGCAATTTTCGGAAGACAAAATGTCGCACACTATTCGTATAACTATTTCCTACGTGGAATTTTGTTGGAAGTCATGTATTTTCGAACCTAGTTAATACGATAGAGTGATAGATTTAAAATTTATCCTATGAGAAATTTCGTATGAGGTTCAGCACTTCATTGCTCCCAAACCTAGATTTTTACAACGAAGGCTACACTCTTACATACCTGACGCGAAATCAACATCATAAGAAAGGCAATCTTCTCAATTACAATTCGAAACGGCGATAATGCCATGTGTTTATCATGTGTCAGAATACTGATCAGCTGTTTCTGGTTCAAGATCGAATCCATAGAGTAATTATTGCGGCCTTGATGAATTAAAACAGCGACTCGTGGAGTATTGTCTTGAAACAATTTATTGTATAGTATTACCGATTCATCGAAAGTGCATGGTTCTTTTTGTAGACAGGGAAGTGATCGTTAATTGGTCTGGATTTGGTGAAAAGGTGTTTTCCTCGTCCTATTGAAGGTGAATTGCCCAGCTGATTTGCTATCAAAGAGTTGTTCGTTCTCCACACGCAAATAAATTTTTACACTTTTGTATCGACTGGTTGAAAAAAGTAATGAAATTCAAAAATATTTCGAGCTTGGTGAACGAGTTAAGTAGTTATTGTCACTTGACCAACGATAAATATTTTATTTAGGAAAGGAAAAGAAATGTTACACTAAGAGACTTTTATATTTGGTTAAAAAGTGTTGAAGCTGATCAAAAGAACCATAAGTAAAATATTTACAGGACTAACTTGACTATTGTCTTTAGTTCACACTTCAGAATGTTATACCTATAAGATAGTGTATGTTTACATCTGAATTTGGTAGGTTTAATCTATGGCTATCGTAAAAAGTTGACTTCTCAGCCTTTACAATCTGATGCTTGTTTCGACTTGTGTTAATTTTCCAGGTATACTTAACTGCGTCGATATCAATCTACCAAAAGTTTCCCTTTTCTAATGGAAAATTTTACAGTGTGATTTCTACTATTCCTTTGCAGTACAGTACCATATACCCGAGGATAACCAGTGGCCTACAATTACATTAGTTTTGTATCAATATTAAAGATAACCTAAAAACTGGGTAAACGTCAACATTCTAGCTTTACCTTCTACGTAAACGCCGTATAAACGGACGTAAACATTTGATGGGCTGACGATAGAAAACCCAAATTTTTAGGAGTGTGACTAAGTTCTACCATTGACCTTTTGATATTAGAGTGGACATCTATTTTGACCACTGAGCTACAAATACAACAGGAGGTAGCACTGACATGGCAACTCTGCTATAAAATCGAGACGCTGCAATTTTGTTAGAGTGATAACAACTAGGGGAATAAGCTCATTTGCCTAGGGCTTTACGTATGAACAATCCCAACATACCCTAGTTCATTTGTACTTTATCCCCTAGTACAAACGGTGGCCATGGCCAATGTTTTGCTATTCTATCATTCAGTGCTGTGCTAACTCCAGGTGTAGTGATTTTATGAACTTTTATGGCTGAATAGAACAACGTTGAAAAAGTACCATAGTTCAGTGGGGGTTCACCTCTCTGGACTGGAACGCCACGAAGAAGAAGAAGAAGAAGAAGACGAAGATTATGATCAGCTTAAGCCTGTTTCTAATAAAAAAGAACATAGTTAAATTAATACACTCAATGAGAGCATTTAAGTCTTAAATTCTATATCTTTCCTTAGCTTAGATTACAGAGATAGTTGATGTAACAAAAATATGCTACAGCTTACAATATCAGTTAGACTTGGTTGAAAATACGTCGTATTCGATAGAAAAAAGTATTTGCACCAGCACACTCTATCTGTGGATCAATCACGGTGGAATACTACGTTTTATTTTGGTTCAAAAACTGGCAAAAATTGAACGTAAGGATGAAACGTATAGTCCATCCTTAACTATTCTTCCACCTTTGGAAAAATTAGCAAAGGTTTTATTCTGAAGACCATGAAAGTATTGTTTTCCTTAAAACTGTCTTCAGCAGCTGATCTATAGAAAGATCATTCAATTAAAAGAGTATGCTCAATCCGTATTGTAGGTCCAGACAGCCGCCATTGCGCACGTGCCCGTCGCTGGAAGCAAGGGAAGTAATCACGTCCGTTTCAACCTGTTTTTTTGACGGAACCGCGGATCTACCAGGCTGCGTCTCGCTCGGACAACTTCTTCCGTGACGGAGTGTCGAGGGGTTGTCGTGTTGGACGTGATTAGACCGTTGATTATAGAATACAGCCATTGACTATGGATACACAGATATTTCATTTTTTTAATTCGTGCCGATTTCTTGCCAAATATCTTGATGCTATAAGGGTGTTTTCGAAAAGAAGTCTACCATTAAAAATTGCTCTTTGCAAATAAAGATTATTTTAAATGGGGACCGTCAGAAACACACTATGTAATGAACAGAAATGAATCGTTTTCATACATTTCGAAAAAGAACAAACCTAACCTAACTTGTACTCCTTATCATCAATAATAAACAATTAGCAATGGTTGAAATGTCTGGACCTACACCGCACCTTAATCTAACGTGACCTGACCAATCCTAACAGAATATTTTCTAAACTCACTTACATTACCTTCATTTGCATAGTTCAACTTGTAATAGTGGCGACCCGTTGTCGATGGGCGACCCTCTTCTGGAAAAGACCCGAATATGAATTAATGAATGTCCATTCTAATCCTCTCCAACCAAATGATTGGATTTATATTACACACGACAAAAGTCAGCTTATTTTAAGAATACTTATGATACATTGTACTAGATTCGTGTAATTTTAACTATAAATCATTAAAATGAATACGAAATTTAAGCGGCAAGCCATTAAGACTCTTCCTTACTTGACTATACAGAGTAGCTAGATCAGAAAAAAAGTAAACATGCATACTAAAAAGTAACACTGCTCCACTACCACAAGCCTAATCATCATTTCCTTTGAACTCCAATGATTGAACCTACCTCCTTTACTACGGAACAAAATTTTCTTTCTTATATTTTAGGATAAAACTGTCGATTTTACTGTGTTACTTATCTATCGTTTGTTTTACAGGTAAGTGTGCAGCTAAAATGTTTTGGTTCCACAAAATGATTCATAGTCAGCTTGAATAGTAAGTTTGAATTTAATTAGTTATGTATTTTTAAAGATGCTTTGCTTACATTAGTTGTGGGGTTACGGTTATATAAGTGTAAAATTTACAGTGTTTACCTCTTTTACATGACATTTGTTCTAAACTGCACAGTTTTGCCTTAAATTAGTTTCTATTATCGTTTCTTAAGAAAAGATCGTGATCGAACGCCTCTCAAAGAGTTCTCCTGACGATCTACCAACAGCATAACATCAAAACAAAACCTTACTTGAGAGCGATCTTAAAGAGCCATAGCTTTGTACCCTTAACCTACCTTACCTTACCTTTGTACCTTTTTGCCTGCTTTACCCTAAGAGCTATCCTACTGAACTATTTCCTTGTAGCTATGCATTTAGAGGTATGCTACTAAAAATATCATTGTCGATCACCTTAACTTCTCTTCTGGTTTGTCTTCACTTACAATTTACAGTTTACATTAAATCCTTACACTATATATTATTCTATACTGTAACATTATTCTTTTACACAATACTGTTCATACATTATACTTTCCAATCGGGTTTCAAAATGCTAACACATACAAATAAATCCCTACAAGTGCTTTAGCTCCCCTCTTATCATTTTCTTTCGTAACTTTTTTTTATTATTCAATTACCTACTTATGAATATTGATTTATATTGATAGCTACTTCTGGATATTGATTTATATTGATAGATAGTATGTTATCACCTGACAATATCCTTGGATGTTGGCCAAACTGCACTTTTCGTAGCAACTGCCACATCTTCAAGTTTATTCTCTTCCTAATGTGGCAGTAACGAAACATGTAGTTTGACCGAAATCCAAGGAAACTGTAGGATAATTAAATTCTGAACTATCTATTAACTTGTTCGACGTACCGCAGTATTACGTATTCTCACTGTCATGCTTAGTTTATAGATTCTCTTGGTGTATCCATGCATATAAAATTTTTCTGCACTACCCAACTGTCCCTCAAACTAGAGCTGTTACGTCATAGAAGCTCCGACCTGACCTGACAACCGCCTTGGAGGTGTTCAAGTTCAGTCCAAGACCTTGGCACACTTGGGTCTGATTAAACTGCTGGAATCGCACGTATCATCCCATGGCTCGGAGATGGTCTGGTTTTACGGCGGAGCTTCCATCTTGGCCTTGGCGTTTATTTTATTCCTTACAAGAAGAGAGGTGCGGGAGTGATGGAGGAGATTTTGAGAGCCACCAACGTTCATATGTTGGAATACAAAACTTGAAAATGCGTGCACAGATTCGTACTCAGATAGATCGTATACAACAATAATGCCATGTTAAAATATTTCGGGAGGATAATGCAGTTTAACAAAGATAAACAGAAGGATACCCATTTGGATAGAAAAATCATAAGGTTTAGTAGGATAGCCCTTTGGATAGTATAGTATTACAAATCATGGTTCAACAGACTAGATATTGATATGAAACAGTATCACAATGCTATGGCTTAGATTGCAGCATTAGATCAATATTTTAGTGCTAAGATTAGAACTTCAGTAGGATGGCTTTGAAATTACATTTATATAAACAAGTTATGTCGGATTAAGACCTCTCTGAACATAAATGCAAAACTGTACTTCATATGTAGCAGAATCGCTCTTTGATAAAGCAGAATCACAAAACTACTGTGTAACTTAAGCTAATCTCTATTCAGGTCATGTAATATCACGTATTGTTGTAACTGTCTACATAAGATCTTTTATGGAGGAAGATTAGTCACATACGACGATATCGGTAGACTTCTAAGCTATATCTGGGTATTTTTTAGGACTCTTCTAGACTACTAAGCAGTATCTGTTTATATCTGAGTTTTACCTCTAGCTGTATCTGGATATTTCTGAGGATTACCTCCAGACTTCGAAGCTCTATATAAGTATTTATGACTTTTCCCTCCAGAATGCGTCATGATGATCGCTACCAGACGACAATATACGCAGTGAAACAATAAGACTAGTGAACTGTATCTGGGCGTTTCTGAAGATTCCCTCCAGAATTCGTCATGAAGATCGCTCCCAGACGACGATATTGAACTGTATCTGGGTATTTCTGAGGATTACCTCCAGACTTCGAAGCTCTATATAAGTATTTATGAGTTTTCCCTCCAGAATGCGTCATGATGATCGCACCCGGACGACAATATTGAACTGTATCTGGGTATTTCTGAGGATTCCCCCCAGAATGCGTCATGTTGATCGCTCCCGGACGACAATATTGAACTGTATCTGGGTATTTCTGAGGATTCCCCCCAGAATGCGTCATGATGATCGCTCCCAGACGACAATATCCGCAGACTATTGAGCTGTATCTGGGTATTTCTGAAGATTCCCCCCAGAATGCGTCATGATGATCGCCCACAGACGACAATATCCGCAGACTATTGAGCTGTATCTGGGTATTTCTGAAGATTCCCTCCAGAATGCGTCATGATGATCTTTGCCAGACGACAATATCCGCAGACTATTGAGCTGTATCTGGGTATTTCTGAGGATTCCCCCCAGAATGCGTCATGATGATCGCTCCAAAACGACAATATCCGCAGACTATTCAGCTGTATCTGGGTATTTCTGAAGATTCCCCCCAGAGGGAGTTATGAAACTTGTATCCTAATGAGCAGAGTCGGAGTTATGTCCTTCCTGTGACGCAAACAGTGAAAGTGGTTGGGTGGCTTTCTCGCTGTGATCGTTCTGTACTCTGCTGCCGACGCAGATACGGTTTTAAAATACATTTTTCTTTAGGTTTTTGGTGAATAGATTCTATAATTTAAGTTGCGTCCTTTAGGATTAGTTTTTTAAGGTGTTTATTATGTAGTTATTTAAATTTATTAAGGGTTCTTCACTCGATAAAACATCACACTATACAGTAGTAAAAAACAGTTTTCCTGTATGTTAATGTTAAATTTTGAACTACGATATGCAATGAAAGCCCCCCTTTTAGAAGTAAGTTTTTTATTAAGAGGGTTCTACCCAGTCAATTCAAGATGGCGGCTAAACATGCCTCTAACCGTACCGACAAGCTTTCAAAACTCTAAAACTAATTTGTTTCCAATGATTGTGTGCTTTGTGTGCTCCTAACGTATCAGAGTTTGCAATGGATGGGGATAAATTGATGATATACTATTGTTTAGAAGCTAAAATCACTTCTAAAAAAAAATTTACGGATTTTCAAAATGATTTTGTAAATACTTGAAGAAACAGTTACGAAGTTTCAGTTCATCCAATGGTATAATGTAAGGGTGGCAAAGTATGAAATTATGATTGTATAGTGTGGTAAAATGATGGTTGGGTGTATCGTAGCTCGATGATCAGCTGTGCGGTAACATTTACATCACTAGAGTCAGCGCATTCCTCTAACTAGGCCACTGTTACGGACACTAGATCAGTACACACACATCAATAATACAGTAGGACCTCGATAACAAGAATATCATGGGATTATAGACTTGTTATCAAGGTCGACTTCTTATCGAGGTTTACAATTACATGTGATTAGGGGTAAAAAGGGGATTTGTAAATTACACTTGTTATCAAGGGGACTTGTTATCGAGGTTCCACTGCATTTGTGCATCTATTTGGTACACTGAATACGTCCATGGAGAAGGACCTTCAGTCTCTGGGTTAAATTTGACCTGCGATTTGCGTTACTATTTTGCCAAATCTATTGCCCTGTTTCAAAATATACAATTGTTTCTTTATAGACCAGTCTTATTCTCTAACTTCGTACAAATATACAGTTATGATTCTTAAGATGTCAAATTTCTGAATACATCTTTACAGGTTACTAATAACAGGAACCCCACATTTAGTTATTTAGATAATAACAAATGTCCAATAAGCACTTAGGTTTGCTGTTAGAGAAACGTTGTGGTAAACTTATTAACCGAACTTTACTAAGACATGTCCATAGACAAGCAATCTATGGCAGTAAATTTATCCTCATTATAAATTACAATAAATAATTATACTGATAACACGGAAGACAACACTCAGTGTGAGAACTTTGCGTATCGCAGTAACCAACTGACGTAGAATAAAAATATAAAGCGTTCTGTTTGTATCCGAAACTAAGTTCAATAGTAAACTAATATTTTTAAACTACCCAAACGTTTCGGGCATAAACGTCAAAAACAAATTTGGGATATCCGTTAGATTTAGATTCGCGTCAAATAGTTTTCAAACTTATTTGGTTGATCTTGTTTTTATACGTTTAAACAAAATTTCATCGAAATAGAATATTTCTAGAATTCTTGTACCTGCGTACGTATACACAGAGCATTATAACAAAATACATACTATGACTTGTGAACTACTACTTAAATACTTTTATTTGAAATGGCGACCATACGAAACTAGGTATTTAAGCCAGGTACGAATGGAGATGAGTAGGATGAGTGGCGCGATCTTGTAATCTTGTTAGTGACTAAGGCCGACATATTCCTTAGATACAGCTGTTAATTAATAGCCTAGCAATGGCAACTAAGGGACCTATAGTTTATAGAGGAATCAGAACCACATTTTTGCCTTGTAACGAATTGGTCTAATTATCAGGATAGTACTGCGGATAGTCGTATTACTCAGTAGTGTGGACGTTAATCCACACCACGGAGTATCTACAGTGCATGCCTATAAATATCCACATTTCGTGACCTCCCAGTAGCTGGATTACAGGACGATGCCACCGTCCCAGTCTACCATCAAGAATACCACTGTAGTAGCTTATTTTCGAGAGGTGAAATTTTCACAGTAGCAAAGTAACTGATTCGGGAAATTTCCAATCCCACAAAATCTTTCATTGTTTTCACGCATGTTTTAGTTCCGAACGGAATGTTTTGTCCGTGAGTCAAAATTAATCATGTACAAGGGTTTGAAAGATTGCATTCATGTAAACACTTTTAATTGCCTGAAAATATTATTGGAAATTATTATTATGAAATGCATAACTTTAACTGCTAGGTATTTAAACTTAGTTAGTAACCTACACAACTAGTACCTGATTCATTAGAACTGTTAGATTGTAACAAGTTCTAGTAGTATAATTTATGAATATACTTACAAAGCTATCTATATTGCTTGGAACTTAACAATGCCTCTCATAAGGCTACTACATTCTAATTTCAGGGACCAAATTATGGAAACTTTTCACCTTTTCTTACCAAAAACACTAATCTCTAATCTGTCCTAGTAAAATGGATTAGGATATTGGGAACAAGTAAAACCCCATTAGTTAGAAAACTTGTGATCAAGGATTCGGTTTTTACACTAACTCCTTGACCGGCATTCTAACAATCTGATAAATCCATCTAAAGTCAAGACGAACAAGAATATTGCGTTCTATTTTAGATATTCCTGATTTGTGTAACATTTTTGTGTAATCAATGTCTATCCAGTTGTTCTGAGTATTTATCAGGTAACCTTTAAATATATACAGGGAGAATCTCACAAGGTGTCCACCGTTGGTTTCAAACAAACTTTTGGCCATACAATGATGAAATGAAAGATTTTACCACCATACCCCAAGGAGTAACATAAAAATATTTAAAATGTTTTTCTTGAATTCAGGTTGTCCCAAAACCAGAGATTCCCTAGTTCGAATCTCACAATAAATACACAAGAATATTAATATGTACATAATTTTGAAGATTTCAAAAGGGTGGCCCTTTTTATAGAAAATGTTATACTATTATGATTGCCATGCATGTTATAGATTTTTATATTAAAATTTCACATTGATTTCAATTAAGGAAGACAATTTTTAATTTATCTAGACAGCTAAATCATATAGGATTTAACATTTTCATCACTTAATGCAGAAGTTTAATCATTTATATAAACAATAAACATAGTACAGTAGGTCCTAGAACTGGCCCTCGTGGTATGCCTGACTGGACAGATAGATATGAAAAGAAGCATCCATCATAATAAACTAATTGATATCTATCCGTTAAATATGATTGCAAAAAATCCGAAGAAGTTTGATCAAAACCATAATATTCAACCTGTGTACAGGATCTCTCAGCTATTAACTATAAAGTTTCTATTATTAACTATCTGTATCTACCAGTGATTCTCATTACCAATCTAGTGTCTTGTTATTACCTATACAGGCATTCTAAGCATCTTATTATCAGGTAGTATCTATAGAACAGATATTGGACTGATATAATCGAAATTTTCAAGAAACTCTAGATGAAAATATACAAAAATTACCTATCCCCCTAAATTTTATAACTCACAGAAGAAGTTTAACTTAAAAATACACGCCCAGTCTAGCATCTAATATGTCCATGAGGAACTACGCAGCGATTACATTCGTCATCAAAGTGGCTGCACGATTAAATCAAGATGGCGGTGATAATGCGGCGTGATAATGGAGGCTGTGGTTAGCATACACAACATCGACCCCGGGCCTTGTGTCAACACGGTAATGACAGGTGTCGGCCATCATTGGCATAGGCCAAGACTATGACGAGTGAAGACTGTACAGTAGACGGGTCTTGCGAGAGGGTCGCCATTAAAATTGGCCTTATGCAAATGAAAGTTATGTAAACTAACCTAACCTAACCCAAACTAACCTAACTTAACCCAACCTAACTTAATCCCACCTAACCTAAACGTTAGAGGTTAGTAGGGTTGATCTAACCCAACCTAACTTATTATAACCTAATTTACCAGTCCAAAAACGCCAGTCCCTCCCACCCCAAGCCCTCATTAGTGCAGGGACAGACTGTCCATTAACAATAAATATGATATACCGTTTTGGCAACCAAAAAGGTGGTCTTTATAGCCGAACTTCTATTACATTTATTAGACGTTTATTTAAGTTTTGAAGACCGATGCTTATATCATTCAAGGCACAAGTAGCTGCATCGGTATTTCCAATACCATATATTCGTTTTTATATAAGTTTTTGTTTCTTTTTTAATTTATAGTACAGTAGTTGCAGGTAATTGCATCAAACAAATTTTCAATACTTTGTTTCTAGCCTAACAATAATTTACAAGAACTCTTCCCCCGATCACAGTCTATCCTGGGGAATAATTCCATCTAATGTATTGTTCTATTGTACTGTTTAATTTTTGGAATAAAAGTATTTTGATTTTGATTTTATTCAAAACTTACCAACCAATACCGCTATCAGGCGCACTGTAAAAGAGTGTAGCTCTCTTATTGTAACAAGACTACAAGATCGCTGTATGCCGTGTTGCCACGGTGTCGTGCCGGTTTTTCTGTCACGGTACCACACCGGTCCTACACTCCAGTTCACATGTCACAACCCAACACTGCACAAATCACAGGAATCGACGTATATCACAACCAGGCCAACGACTTGGCAAATCAATGTATTTACCAACACTATCTGCAATTTGGGGTCACAATGGAAATTTTCTAAGAAATCATGATGAAATTTTAGCCCAAATATCTGATGAATTTGTAAAACTTGTAAGGAAATCATTTCGTAAACACGTCTTCAACATATATTTTTATATTTAATAGACGCTTCTACATATTGTCTTTTTATTTTGATTGTACACTTTTTGGGAAGCGGAGCGAGTGCCAGCCTATTTTTGGCCGTAGGGGTCATAAACTTCCAAAACCGTCAGGTAGGTGCGAGTGCCATTGACTCCCCAAAGCGTAAACGTGATTCAGCGTAGGGGTTTTAGCGGAAGGGGGTGTTGTGGGCAGGACGTAACGGATACCGGGTACAGTTTCTTAACTGGGCTACCCTTTTTATATCGATCGAAAATATAGATTCGATTAGTAAACCTTCAATCGATTGTTTTCATAATCAGCAAGTTTGGTTAGGTTAAGTTAGGTTATCAAAATTTCATTTTATCCCTCAGACAATGTTTACTCATCCTCCCCCCACCTAGTCAACCTTTCCACCCTATACCTGTCGCACCATGGAACCGGTCACTGATACCCATCGAAGTATATAACATATACTTCGATGCTGATACCTGGCTGGCACTCGCACCGCCAAGCCTCAGGCTGTAAAATGACCCTCGTCAAAGTTTTTAGGCAACTGGCACTCGGCCCTGCACTCGTAGTTTTGGATTCCCATCCTTCCTGTACCCCCCCCCCCATTTTCCCTTGTCTGTTTTTTTACCACCCCTTACTTCAACTTCAAATTCATCAACACAATCATCTCATTGTTTGGACTTTCTTTGTTTCACTGAGACGCCCAGGTAAACGCCATTTCCTAGCAGTTTTGTTTAACAATGTTGAATGATTTGATCGCAAGAACACGACGGAAGGTAAAAAGGTAGGTCTTTCTTATCAATGACCTCCGACAGGCAACAATAAACCTCCTGTTATCACCAGTTGTATTTGTCTTCATCGATTGCATGTGCCATATTAATTACGTGTAGGTTGTTCAGCGACGAAATCAAGTTTTCTAAATTGTTTTTATTTTATAAATCGGAAGCTGTACCATCCTCTACAAGGCCTGTAAAAAGTGCAAATTGTTATGGACGTTTATAGACAGTTTTTACACAGCCTCAAAGTGTACTTCGTTACTTTTTTGTGAAAAAGGATGGCCTTTTCACGACCTCTTGAACAAAATGGGTGTTAGCCCTTGCAAATACTATTCGGGCTCCGTTGTATTAACACGTTTCCATCAAATTAATAAACTGTTTCAATGGAGGTGGGGTACTCACATACATTACCAAATAGTTTAATAAAGTGAAGAACAGCGTTTAATTTGCAATGAATATGTAATAAGACTCAAGGAAAACTCGAGATTTTTTCCATTTGACTTCATGTTATATCATTATGCAAATTATATCTATAAAGCTTTCTCATTTTTATATTTTACAACTAGTAAAACAAAACAGACTGTGAGTTTCTAGAAAATGCACCAGATGTCATCTGACTACTGGTAAAGAGTGTGAATTATAGTATTAATTATCTGGAAATGTTACAAAACTACAATTCAAAAATTGACCTCTCATAGTGTTGAGGGTATACTATATTATAAGAACATTTAATGAACCATTGACTCTGGATAGTGGAAGTAGATTCCTAATCCTATTGCAACCCCTGAAGTTGTTATTGTGGGTTTCATGGAGGCGTGTAGGTCTACTAGTATTGGCATAGTGCGAGATTTTGGTTCCTGAGGTCCCGGGTTCATATCCCGACAAATGAGAAAAGTATTTTTTCTAAGTGATAATGCCGCAAACCATAGGTCTAGATGGAAGTGGGTGTTTAACCTAAGGTTAGAGTGAATCCTGTTTAATGATTAAGAAACGGCAAGATATATTAAAATATAAATTCATCCTAGATATCTGCACATCTTCAGATACTTATATTTTTACCCTTTCAATTGTTGGCTCAAGTAATTTTTTCGTTGTTTATGGGTTTCTTTTGTCAAATCATAACACTGTAATGTGACTATGTTTCTTTATTATCACAATAATATCGTAGTTTGTATATTTTCCTATGTGCAGATTTATTTAAATAAACCTGTCCAAAATAAACTACTAGATGTATAAGTTTCTATTACCCGTTACCTCCCACTATTATTTCGAGGAACAGGTTCCAAACACGTACTAGTTACCCGTAACACGTTACAAGGCGGATGCTGTTCCCAAGTAACTGGTTCGTAGCCTTGGAAACTGTGACGTAAACCCACTAATTGCATAATTTCACGTCTGAACCTCTCAAGCTGTCCAATCATCCAGGCATGTAACGCATGGTTCCGTACATTTTTTTATTTTTAATTTTACAATGAGTCAGCTTCTTCCTACTACTCTATGAAAGAATTCGTCTACGTTTAGTTCCATTTTCTTTAGGATTCTGAAGTAGACCCAAATGAACCAGCTACAGATTTTTTTAAAGATAGTATTCTGGAAAAATCTGTGTC
Organism: Macrosteles quadrilineatus; assembly: GCF_028750875.1. Taxonomy (NCBI): domain Eukaryota; kingdom Metazoa; phylum Arthropoda; class Insecta; order Hemiptera; family Cicadellidae; genus Macrosteles; species Macrosteles quadrilineatus. The sequence continues at coordinate 196,489,753 of NW_026542594.1, forward strand.
TTTGAATGGAGTGACCTCAACGTAAAGTATTTTTACAAATTTTCCAGGTTTGAGCTTCATAGAAAGGCAGAATCATTACGAGAAGTGTGCGTTTTAAGGGAAAATCCATTGTTTCGTTTTAACAATGAACGTTAAGGCAACTTATCCCTTCCTTGCTGTAATGCTATTAAACAACTAATAGACTGTTAATTTTTTTAATACACTAATAAACCAAAAAAAAGATAGCAAAATTACTCAACCACATAACTTACTCAGTAGGCAATTGCTGACAAACGTCAAACAATATTAGGGCGACCAGCTAAGGTCATGCGTAAAATTAATCGCTGCCTTATACTGGGAAAATAATACAGTATAGTATAAACATAAACATAGATAATAAAACATTTGGTTAGTCTTGATAACGCTGCAATTGATCCGGTTACAGAGTAGGAAGATGTTTAACCGATTTAACCAGAGGATACAATGTTGTTAAGCTACAATCAAATGTTGTTTTAATTCATTCTCCCTTAATTTTAAACGGAGTTAAGATCTAACTAAATAAATAACCCTGACAAATACCTTTTCGAAAAAAGACAAACTACAAACAACTGCCCGAAGCTTTGTGTCAAAATAAATGCTGTATTTGCTAACAGAACTAGCTGTGAAATAACTTGCAAAGTCAGAAACATTTTAACGATTTCCTGACGCTCAAGGCTATTTTTTCCTACCCATAAAGACGGAAAGGTGAGCTACTGGCATCAACGGTAGACTTTCCGGCATTGATTATAAACAGTCAATTTTACGCGGCGACGTTATGGGAGTCAAGATACTCCCAAAAGTTCCCAAGAGCTAGTTGTCAACGGTTGACTTCTCAGCATTGATTATAAATATTCAATGCTTCCCGGTGACGTAGTGGGAGTCAAGATACTCTCCAAAGTTCCCAAGATCTAGTTGTCAACGGTAGACTTCCCAGCATTGATTATAAATATTCAATATTTGGTGACGTATTGGGAGTCAAGGTACTCCCCAAAGTTCCCAAGATCTATTCATCAACGGTAGACTTCCCGTCATTGATTATAAATAGTCAATTTTTCCCGGTGACGTTATGGAGTCAAGACACTCCCTAAAGTTCCCAAGATCTATCAACGGTAGACTTCCTAGCATTGATTATAAATAGTAAATGCTTCCAGGTGACGTCATCGTAGTCAAGATGCTCCACAAAGTTCCCAAGACACCCAAGTTCATCAACACAAAGTTCTAATAATACTATTCCGTCCCTACAAATGTTTACGGAAATTCCTCCCGCAAATGATGTTCGCGGTTGCCGGATGAGGAAAGTAGCAAGATGACGAATTAGCGAGATGATGGGGCAACTTATCCGGGTCAGACGGCAACCCATGGGTCTACCTTGACCTGCCTTGAGCTGCCCTGGGCTTTGTATGGAGACAACAGGCCAGAAGACAACGAGACAAGGATACTTGGATTGGGCACCAGTGAAATTGGTCTTATTGTGCTTCTAGTGTTGTTGCCCGTTGTGGATTTAATACTAGACTGAATTGTGTGAGGTTTATTGGCAATAAATTATGTACAGGGTGGGGCAATGGAAGCACCCCAATTTATAAGCTGTACAGACTCAATATTATTCACCCTAAAGATATAAATAGCACATCAAAACACAGCTCATCTTTTGCCATTTTGACAACAAACTTAACTTAACAAAGTCATTTTTCCATTTCTTGAGAACAAACTCCTGCAAGTGACGTCCTTGTCCTTTTTGACATTCCTTTTAAGGCACAACTCCATCAAATACTCTTCCAGCATTTCTTCAGGTTCACTTTAGTTTTTGGACGATTCTTAGCTTCAGTTCAAACAAATCTGTAGGGCGACTTTGAAAAACCTCGAACTTCAAGTAGCTTATTAGAACAACCCCCCCCCCTTCAAAAAAGGAGCCAACGTAAAGCTTTCAACAACAAAAGCTTCCTGGAAAATCCCTTTGGACTTTGAGTTACTGCGACTCGCACTCTTTCAACATTTGCTGGTATACAAAGAGTTTTGCGGCACCCACCGATTAATTTTTAGGTTTATGGATATTATTAATGGATATTATAAGCACAGTTGATCATTCGTTGTTGCAACAATTAACATGTGACATCTAAAACAAATTGTGGCGTTCTCATTGCCTCACCTGTATATAATCGGTGGTGGAAAAGAACTTGTCTTAAATTGTTTTACGGATATTTTTTTGATCGTCGACAATTTTTGGGAGAGGTCGTAGAGATTAATTTGGGAACGTAACATAACCTGAACTAACAAAACCGAGCATATCCTCAAATAACCTAACATCGACAAACGTAACCGATATTGTATGTGATTTATTTGTAAATCTTGCTAGGCATATCTTGCATTATTTATTAACTTTCCTGTTGTAAAATGGTGAAACCATTGATAATGAATAAATAAGCAAATAAATAGCCTCAGCCGTCAACTATAGCATAACCTAAAGTAGCCTCAACTCGGCCTCAACTAACCTAACATTACGTCATGTTACCGGAGAGGAAAACTTTTTTCCCCACCACAAAATAATCTTCTTTCAGTTGCGGGCCTTCGATAATCAAAAGGATTAAAAATAACATTAATTCCTTTACGTTGGAAAAATAAGGGTTGACCAAGACTATCACACTTTGAATTTTTCTTCAACTGATCCAAAGATATTATGTTTTCAAGATAGTATATTATTCAATCTAGGCCCATCTTATATCTAATGATATCTCCAAGATTTTGGTCAGATCTGTAAATTTTGTTTCAGTCCAGAAACCCTCCTTATCTTGATCAATTTCATAGAGAACATTTTCATCAAAATCCTGCTTGTAACATTTCCAGTATGAAATTCTGTCACGATTACCATTCTGATTATAAATCTTGTGATCTTTACGCAAACAAAACCTGTTTGCGTTACGTTAAATTTGTATTATCTTACTAACCTTGAAAAATATCAACCGAGCACATATGAAATAAATCCACGCGGTGAAGATTTCTCTGAAGATTGTGGACCAAACAGGTTGCTAAATATGAAAATCGTCCGCTTGGCAGAGATGTCTTGAGATCTTGGCAATAAAGTGTGACTGTGAAGTTCAAGGAAGTTCATCCTTCGATCCTTAAGGGTAAGGTTACTCGGCGAGTTATACAATGTGACTTATTACTTCAACGCTGTTGCAGGAGGAAATAAAAAGGATGCGAAATTGTGCTATGTTGTACAAACCTTTTTGATCACTGGCTTAAAACTACCATAAATATGCCTATTACAAGATTATTACTACAATAACTGATTTTTGCTGAACGTTCTCCAACATAATGACATTTTCTCTCGCATATCCTTTAATATTTGCTAAATAGTTTAATTTCTAGATTAAGGTTGGTTACTAGCCATCTGGTCACGCATTTTTACATTGAAAAGTAACTAGTGATTGGCGGGTTTTGAACCTGTACCTCTGTGCAAGGGTACCGGTACCAAGTTGTACCCTTGAAACCAGTCGCAACCCAACCATTTTTAGGCTATTTTGCCATACTGCAGTAATTCAACCCCCTAAATCTTCTCCGTCTACTTAAGAAAAATAATTGTAAATATAACATGGTATTTTAATGGACAATTCCGTAGCCCATAGCCTCCGCCGCGCCATTGGTGTGTGGCAACGTCGCACCGGCCTATTGCCATGTTAATAACAAACGTGTAAACCTAAACATTGAGCAGACGCTCCATTATGAATTAGTGCAAAAGCTATTTCAGTAAGCCGGAGCTGCGGCGTTGCCACTTTTCTCTCGCTGCGGCCTTGTATTAGAAGCGGCTATGGTAAATTGCATACCATCATACAGTTTATTATTATTGTGGTTAATGCAACATGTATATCCAACCTAAGGTATTTTATTGTGTGGAGTTAATATTGCACATAAAATCTCACTAGATCCATTAGTGACGACCTTGACTCAGCTGGTTGGTCGCTAATGCATGGTCAAACATTGGTTGTTGAGTTGTGTTGTCATTGGCCATTGGTCATTGGTCAATGAAAAGTGTCTTTAGTCGAGCTGGAATCGTCTACGAACAAAAGCACTCTAACAATTAGGATCTATGCCAGGAAAAGTGCTTAAGACATCGTTTACTGAATATATGGAATGTTTGGATTTCACAGCAATTTAGAATGTAGACAAGGGAAGTTGCAAATCTCACTACACTACCACTTACAACGTAGGTAGTTGATGAATATATTTTACCCTACTAGTACCGAAACAGATAAAGACCAATTTTGCTACTCTATTTTCTAAAATATATAGGCTACGAGAGAACTAGCATTATACAAACGGTGAAGAAAACCGGATTGTGGCAAATGCCTGATTACAGGTGCAATTATAGTCTGTTTGGTGGAACCTGTTACCTGAACTGTCTACGTTTAAGGCCCAGATCAGTCCCAGGTAGAAAGAAGGTCAGGAGACAGGTTCCATCATACAGACTATAGCAAAGTATTCATTCATATCGCCAACTTCCAACCGAGCTGTCCGTCTCCGGAAGGCTGAAGAGGACGTAGTCTTAAAACATCCACTGTAGGTTCTAACTTAAGCTCACTATTGTGATTCACAAATACGTCTATTCCACCAAGTTTTGCCGCAGACAGATTTACTCATCATAAATAAGGTTTTATTTATAAACTAATTAGCAGGGTACCCGTTCTTTGTACGGGTTTGGCATATAAGTATAAAATGCTTATTGCAGTTATACTCGTGCTTTGCGTTTGCAATGGGAGAGGACACGGTTTAAAAAAATTTGATTCTTTTAATTTACGGTATGCTCATAGCACATCTACCATAGCCATAATGTTCTACCACTGCATCTAAACGATAAAAAAGTGAAATTCTCATTTTCAAAACTTTTTGTTGCTAGTTGGCTCAATTTAGATGTTGTCGTAAATGTAAAAAAATGTAGCTGCACCCTTTTGGTATACCTTATAACTTTTTAATGCTATTTAATATCATAGAACCAATTTGTGTAGTTGAAACAGCTGACAAAATTATTTTATTCCTTTTAAATATGAGTACTTATAAGGTTAACATGGGAAACTCCAGAGCCACTGGAGCGGAGCCTGAAAGGTTTTCGATATAAGAATGCGTCTATATGTTAATCGGGAATGTGAGCTCATCACACCAAATTTCAGCCCAGTCCACCTAGTATTTCTCACGTTTACTTGTCACAAACATCTATCCATACTAACTTGTACTACTAGTAAGATTAAAATGTTGTCATTCTCTTTTATGAGTGTCATACATCATTAACTGAGATTTATTTACTATGACAATTACAATTAGTTGTATTATACCACACTACCCCGTGGCCACCTCCTTGACATCAATGTGCGTTGTGACTATGGGGTGCCACTGTCACTGACATTGGCTATCTGGCGGATGAAATGGTAATCAACCGTTTCCGCAGGCTTAATCAATTATTTTCCTACTGTCTTTGAGAAGGTGGAATGTAAACTTTCCATTTCTGTATCCTTGGAATGGGATACGGCTGGTATATTATCAATAATCAATTATCATTGAGATGGGGACGCCACCTAGGTGTGTATTGTAACCAAAGTAAGAGTGAACATGGTGTGAGATGATCGGTGTAGCTTTGTTACTGACTAAGAACAGCTGTTTCATCAGTTAGGATTAAAGACAGACAATGGGACCTATTTAATTTTGGGTCCAGTTTCGAATTGGTTGGGACAGAGGCTTTCGGGCTGAGGTCTGGGTTAAATAATACACTGGGTAGGTTAGTGGTCATCGTATTGGCCAATCAAATCATCTTCATTTATGCAGACAGTAAGTCTTTACAACAGCGGTACAAATATTATTCAAAATTAAACAAAACAAAACTTTACCTACAGTAATAAACTCCGACAGAACAGTCTGTCTCAATTTGCCCTGCAACTTAAATAATCATACATTAGGGAACTTGATCGAATATAGTCTGTATGGAGGAACCTGTCTCCTGACCAGATCTACCTGGGACTGGTCTGGGCCTCCGACGATTGGTCAGACATACAGATCTACAGGCTATAGTAGGAGTTTCACTCATCCCCCAAATCTCTTGGTATTATGCTCCTAGCAAGGAATTCAGGGAGCTGAGCATTGCTGAACCCTATAACCACTGTTATAAAATAGAAGTCCTTTTGTTAGGTAGTTAAATATTGTTTTTATCTGAGAGTATGCTGATCATCTCACACCATTCTAAACTCATCCTTCTAATTTGGGTTAAAATACGCACTTCGATGATGTCTCCATCTCAATTGAAAATTTTCAGAAAGCTACTGACTCCTCAGGATCGAACCGGTGACCTTTAGATTGTAAGGCTAGCGTGACTATTCATCCACACATCTTGTAATAGTGTCTTATAGTGTTCTAATGTCTAATAATGGTTTAGTCTTAGTCTAATGAACACTAATGAATGTATTACCGTCCCTAACTTGATCATAACTAGACATTGTGAGAAGATTCCCAACTCTGTGAAATCATCACGTTATCTTCGTCAGATTCTCGGCTTCCTACAGAGGCGGAACTTGGTCGTGGTTACCTCATGCTGAGGAGAGCGTTTGGAGGTAGGCGAAAGGAATGGTGAAATGAAGAACCAAGACCGAATATCTCAACGAAATTGATTTAATTTTTATTTATTTTAAGTGGGATATTTATATTTGCATAGCATTATACTTGCACCACTTATTTTAATTTGCTCTTCAGTATTTTTCATAGTGTTTTTTGTGATACCTTGACTGCGAAAAATGTACTAGAGTAAAAGTGGATCAGCTGGGATCGAAGCCGTCAGCTGTTATTTTTCTCACATGCAGCCTTATATTATGAACCGAATTATTGAGAGTAGTAATCGATTTCTTTTATCGACTGCAATTTATTGTTGCATTGGTTTCAAAAAGTTTCAATCGTTTATGAACTTTGACCATTAGATACAACTAGCTGTTACCCACGGGCTTCACCCGTTTGACTTCATAAGTATTAATAAAACTATTGATTGGTTAAGTTAAGCTGAAATAAACAAAACAGATTACAGTAATATAAACAAATAATCCACCTGATAAGGTAATAAATTGAAAGAATAACATACAAATAAGTAAAGCTGAGGTATTTCTAACGTTATGTATATTATAGAATAGAATATAGAATATAGAATATATATATGTAGAAAGTTTACTTTAGAAAGGAATTACGACATTAAAGGCCAATTTAAGAAATAATGGATAGCACAAGGTTTCTCGTCATGACGAACATTTTAACTATACGGTATATGGGGGTATGACTTGTAGTTTTCTCAAAAGTTCATGGGTACTTTGGGATTTATATATGGATTTCAGGATACAGCAGTCAATGTTATAAACATGAACGATTTACAGTACACTAACTTCTTAAAGACCTAATAGTTTAATACTATAAAACAGCTGTTGGGTTTTGCTGTGATAGCAAAAAAGTACCTAAGAATTAAGAAACAATTTTCAAATTCAACATATTAAGCTAAATCCCATTATTTTTGCGAAGTAGAGCTTAAGTAAATGTGAATTATTATGAAAAATATTCTTAATATGGGTTACATGTTTGTTAAGTTGGACAATATTTACATCCCTGGTGACTAAACAATGCAACAGCTGATCTAATCAGTAACAAAGCTACACAGATCACCTCGCTTCACTCGTATTTGGGTTGAAATACGCACCTATGTGGCGTCCCCATCTCAATTGATAACTTATAATTGAACATATGGTATCCACAGTACTCTACAGTATTATCCTAGTATTTTACAGTAATTTTCCAACACTATACAATAATTCTACCTCAAAATTATGACATATCATGTGTTACATTCGTAGCACGGTCGTATCCCTCACCTTTCTAACGTTGTGACATATAAAGGAGTTAAGTAACCGATTTCCATTAGGAGATTCGACAAGGTGTTGCCAGCGACCTTCAATATAATCTGACATTACAAGCCATCTCTGGGGACGACGTTTTACTTTTAGGGTTTTACCATAGATTAAACTCCGTGTATTTTTCATCCTTGTGTGTCAGCTGTAGATTTGGGGTTTGTTTATAAACAGGGTTTATGTAAAGTTTTGAGGTTAACTACTTATTTATACGCTAATTATTTCTTGTCCTCTAGCAAAGAGTAATGGACATTCTGTAAAATCTACCTTAAAATAAGACAATAACTTTGATTTCACGACACAGAAACGTATTCGGTTATGAAGCTAACACCAATTCAGGTTTTAAGTTTTATATAGGTTGGAAACTTGTCCGTACAAAATACTTCACTAACATGTTTGTAATGTTTATTAATTTCACGAGATCTTTCGTCAGACATCGTCTGCAACATCGAGAGCGTTTGCCAGCTAAGCTGACGAAAAATCTCATAAAATTAATAAAAATTACAAAAATATCAATGAATAATTTATTTATTGTACTTAAATCAACCTTATTGTATTTATTACCGGTTCCTAATGAAGATTGTTCTTTCAAATTATGGTTTACTATACTTGTACGCATAGAGATGTTGTTTTGATGAGTTATAAATCTTAATAAACTTTGTAGGATCAAACGTGTTATAGTACATTTTGACTATTCTAAAATTCGGAATTCTATTATAAAAAGGTTTTCATAATACACATTTTGTCCCTAAAAACTTTCAAACAACGTACAAAATGGATACGAGGGTTAAAAAGAAAAGTAACAAGGAGTCCCTGACAATATTTCCAAATAGGCCAGTGGAATGAAATATCTTGTTGAATTCATAATTATAATAATTATATTATCCATAAGTATTATACAAGTAACTATACCACAGTCCATAATAAATTATTTATTTCATTTAACCATCCTGTTCTAATGACGAAAACGGGTTACTACGAGAATACTTCCCACTGAAATACAGGACGAGTGCACTGTGTGTGTTATTTTTGAAGTTGATTTTTTCGTCAAGGGGATTTCAGGAGGGTCATTATCTTCCTTTTCCAGTCTCATCAGTGTAGTTTGAGGCGATCATCAGTTGATGAGGGACTGATGAGGGTTTGTTTCCGGTGTCGTAGACACCTCAATGTCAGCTGTTCAACAATACTTGCCACTATCTAGCACTCCTGCGTATGACTAAAAATGTTCTTATGTTATTTAGTTTTTAGGTTGTTTTGGACAAAGCTCATCTTGAACTAAAATATTAAAAAAATATTTATATTATGACCATAGTCATTATAAAATAATCAATTATTTATATAATTAATTATTAAATATTAATTAACATTTAATTAATTATCGAATTATTAATTAATCTTATTATGGTAGTATTACTTTCATTGTCGTGTTTACATTAAATAATTTCTAACTAAGCATATTATGTTTGATTGATTTTTCAGAAAATAAATCATAAATTATTTTAATAACACTTAAAACACTATTTACACTTACACTTATATACTGATTTAACTAATCATAAGTGCGAATATGTTTAAAGTATTATTAGACAATTTTATTCACTCTGAGATTAAGCCATCGCCAGTTTAACAAAATCAATTATTTAAATCCACCCTAAAAACAAAAGTTTTATCCAAAAGTCAACATTGATACTAACAAATTTTAAACAACTCAATTTATAACATTAAATTTTAATTTCTCATTTTTTTCGTTAAATATGTTTTCAAATACAAGTCAATGCTTTTTTAAATCACGCTTGGGTTAAGATTATGTAAATTTATTAATCATTGGATATTGATTGAAAGCAAAAAATATCAGAATTCAGAAAAAACTAACACCAGATATTTGATCCATCACGATATTATCTTGTGTCAAACAAAGTTAGACTTGACTTTGATGTTTTCACGCTTTCACACAACATGGTTTCGAATTTGCCTTTTTAATACTGCCTTCTTGATACGTATGTATAATTTGAAAATTTATATTCCAATACATATTCAGGTTTACGATGAAGCTATGCCTGAATAAAACCAGCACCGACTTTGAATAGTGCAAGTAGACTTTACATCCTGTTGTAAAAAATGTGAAGTTTGTTTCGACATTTAATGAAGTGACATTTTGTGTGAAATAAATGCTTATGGGTTCTCTCTTTATTGTGGGTATATTTTCCATATGTGTCAATTTAACTTTAGTTATTACTAGTAGAGTACCTGTTCTCCGCTCGTGCTTTGCGTTTGCAATGGGAGAGGACACGTTTTAGACAATTCGGTTTACGGTATATTATTTACGGTATACTATAGACAGCACATCTACCATAGTCAAGCTGATTTTTATAATCTGTTGAAATAGTTATTTAGTTATTTCAATGTAAAGAAACAAGTAGTAAACAACAGAAACTCCTCAACATCACTCTTGCAGATCCAACCCTCAACTCTGTTTGCCTCCTGATCAAATTCTGATCAAAATGATAATTAGATCTATATGGGAGTATGTTTAGTCTATGCTTTTAATGTAATAATATTATTCATTTCCATAGTAGTCTAGAGTTTGTATTGCTTATTATTTTTAATTATTTTTCTTGTTTCAGGTAAGGCAGTTCCGTTAAGAATCGATTCGTAAGTAAGTGTTAGAGGTTTTGAAAATAGCCAAGTCTCCTTATTTGAATTAATAATCTACAGGGTAGTCACAGAGCACAGGCCATTTATAAACCGTTTTCCATGTAATTCCTGCGCGTTTGTGGAGTAGTACCTTTTGCATATAATTCTTTAGATAAGTACTTGAGAAGGTATTTACAAACAAATTTATAGAACAACTTTAGTCCAATTTACCTTTCACAGAAAGCCTCCATTGTTGAAATTTAATAATTTATTCAGTGGTGAATATATGAAATTGACAATTAATATTGAGAAACGTCTGATAGAACGTTTGTTTAATAACACAGCATTTATTATTATATTGGAGTGTCTTTTCAGTGGCATTTGCAACACCAATAACATGGATAACAAAACGAAGCGATCGGCGGGACTCGGAACATAAGCCTTAGGACAGAAGTCTTTCATTCGTAACCAATAGAGTCTATATTACGGAACCTGTTTCCTGATCCTCCATCTACCTGGGGACCAACGAATGCTTTAAGATTAAAGCCTGGGAAATGCCCAGGTAGTATGGAGACAGGTTCCATCATACAGACTATATAAATGTCATTCCAACAATTAAAAATATTACTAATTGACCAAGTAAAATTAAAACTCAGACCAAATCCATTCCAAACCCAAAATTAAATCTTATCTGATCCTCCAAGCCTGCGTTTCAGACGAGTTTGACTACTTGCAAAACTAGTTTTGAACCATCGGTTGAGTACTAAACGTTGCAAGTACTCAAGGTGGCTAGATTGCCACTTGCTATAAAACGCTGAAAGCAATTAGAGGTCATTTGGAGGTCAGTGACTTGAACAATCCCCATCTTTGCGACCTTGGTTCCTCCTCGGCACTGCAGGACCTTCCGGTAGAAACATGTCCAACGACCTCCACCTCCCCCCTCCTCTACCCCACCAGTTACCATGGCGACCTCTGGGCACGACCCGGCAACATCTGCATAACTTCTTGACCGTCCATTCATAAGAGGTAGTTTCACTTTTGATGGAATCCTGAGAAATATAAACGGTATCGAAATTCTGACACACCCTGTCTCACATGGACTTGTCAACAATTCTTATAGGAAGCGGTGGGAGTTACTATGATATTTTATGGGTAAAATCACAAAAGTTGCAACAACTTTTGATCCGTATTTTTTACAGCACTTTAGGGGTGCAAAATTTTGTTTAGTGAAAGGACCATAACATACTAAATTTTAATCAAAATAGTTTGTATAGTTTTTTAAAAAATCCGATTTATTCATTATTTTGGGGTTTAGTGGTATATGCGTGATATAACTCTTTTTTTGCGAAAAATGAACGAGAGTCAAAAAGACATCTACTTTTTTGTAGGCCAGAGTGATAATCTACGTTTGTCAATATACATTTACATTCTAGGTAAAAAAAAACTCTATAAACAAAAAGATCGTGGATGTTTAACCTTCAAAAGTGGCAGTTTTGCTATTGAATACGAACTGTAATCAGGTATTTTATAGAATCTTTACACTGTAGCATTACTCTGCTAACACGATCATAAATCATTTTTAATTCTTGAAATATTTTTGAATTTTTACTTGTTTAAATGTCTATAAAGAAGATATATTGTAATGTAGCACGATGATGAATACACAAAAAACCAAAAACACAAAAAATAAATTAATCGTTCAAATAATTCAACGAATAAAATAAAAACAGAAACATATATTATACAGCTTGTGTCCTTGCGCTGATCATTTTCCACTAAGGTAAAAAAAACCTAAGCCGTTTGCAAAAACGCATGTTATGCAAATCCGTTTTCTCTGAAGAGTGGAGAAATCCCTTTTAAGTCATTGATTTCCAAGAAACTTCTTCACTCTAAATTTCTTCAACAACCGAGCCAGTGAAGAAGGTTAAGACCTTGATGCATATTTTCCAGGGCCACTAGTTACAAAATTGTAGAAAGCTGGTGGCGTAACTCAGTGAACTTGAGAAAGTGTCTGCTACCTAGGTGCGGGTTTTGCGACATAGCAGAATGTCTTATTGTGCAGTACGGAGTGCAAAAGATGTGATTCACTATCAGGAGATTGGGTTTCTCTTCTAATTCTAGATCATTTCAAGCTCTCTTTTCATGTTGTGCACATTTCTTTTGGGTAATTTTGGTTGGTCAAATACATTTCCGGTGATGCCCATGAAGATAGGATAGCTTCAAAATGTACCTATTCATGCTAATCTTGATTTTTTAGGTGTAACAAAATGTGTCTTGTATTGTTTTTTCGTGCTATATGTCTTGTACATTATGGTACAGATTTCCACAAAAGGCAAAGTATGTAGTAAGACTCTGTAATCAGGGTTTCATAGCAGGACTTTTAGAACTCATCAAAGGATTTATTACTTTTCACACAAAGTTCTCTTTGTATGCAGACTTACTATTCCATTGTAAAAACTAAAGCTTTTGGTTAGATATTTTTTATCCTTTAATGTTATACTGTTATTATATTGCTTGGTTTTGTATATGTCGTCTTAATCCTTCTTTCCTCTATTGGAATGATTTTTATATTGTATTCTTCACTCTGTGTTCTAAAGGACAAGCAGCACAACAAATAAGTTGATTTATCTTATCTTAATCAAGCATTAACGTGTATTCGATCTTTATAACAACTTATGCATTAGGAATTGTTACACTAAATCATTTCGAAAAAAAACTATTTCCCACCTATTGTCTGTAAAGAACCTCCTATTCATCTTTTGAAATACGTCTAACAAGATGGAAAACAAAGTTTTTAAAGATACGTCAATCAACAACTCCTGTCGAAGTTTACCAGGTTTTACCAACAACAATGTCTCTGTGTTTGTGACGTTGGTACGCCTGGAGCTGGAGGAGTGACGTCATACGCCACGTGACCAAGGACGTTCGATGGTCTGATGTGTGACGTTTCGTCTCCATCTCTCTGTCCAGCCTTCGTCAGGCCAGTCTTGCGTCACTACTGGAGGTTACCGTAGAGATGTTGGTTGCCACTGGCAGAATTCTCACAATCAATTGATGGAGCTATAGTCTGTTTAATGGAACTTGTCTCCTGAATTGTTTGAGGTGTCTATAGTCTGTTTAATGGAACTTGTCTCCTGAATTGTTTGAGGTGTCTATAGTCTGTTTGATGGAACTTGTCTCCTGAATTGATCGAGGTGTCTATAGTCTGTTTAATGGAACTTGTCTCCTGAATTGGTGGAGGTGTCTATAGTCTGTTTGATGGAACTTGTCTCCTGAATTGGTGGAGGTGTCTATAGTCTGTTTAATGGAACTTGTCTCCTGAATTGGTGGAGGTGTCTATAGTCTGTTTGATGGAACTTGTCTCCTGACCTTCCGTCTACCTGGAGCAATGGTTTAAGGCACGTGTCATTGGTGGACGGAACGAGAGACAGGTTCCATTATACAGACTATAGTGAAGTTTTGAAGTGGAAATTTGTATAAGAGGAGTTAAAATCAGATTGTATTGAAGTGAAGGTATTTATTAAAGTAAAACGTTTGGTTATATGTACTCTACAGTGTTATAAGACTTTCCCATTTAAATGTTGAAGACAGTTGTATATGAAATAGGTTATTTATAAATGTTGACACTAACAGAGGGTACTGTTGTTGAATTCCAAATATTTATTCATCAACTTTTCGACCATGCAAAACCGAAAGAACAGCTTTTGGATTTATGCTTGTTAGCACGATAGCTAAAATAAAAATCATTCAAAATTGATTAAATTCTGTGCAAACATGAAAACCAATATATTTGAACGATTTCGCGAACCAGCAAGATTGGACCATAAGAACGGGGTTTTATGGGGTGGAAATTTGGGTTGCTCCATTTTTTCCCCCAAACAACATAAAATGTTCCATTTTTTCACTTTTGAATAATGACTGAGTAATTAACTAACATAATATAATAAAACAAATAATAATAAAATAAAAATATTATAAGGCTTATTATTGTGCATTGTGCCATATTTATTTCCAACAAGTCTTCTAAAGTCATCTCTATATTGTTCTTTCAATATTCTTGTCATTTAATTACGAATGTTGACAGTGTAACAATTTACACAGCTAATTGAATACCACAAAATATTTTTAAACGGTTGGACTAAATAGTTGCTTTTAAAATGCGTTGTTTGCTAAATTTTATTAGTAAAGAGAAACCCACAATATATTACTGTAATTTCTCTTTCCACCATCATCCACGATTTCCCAGTTTTTACATTTCACGCGAACCCTTATCCTTACCCGCATATTACACAATTATTAACCTACTTGATTCACCGATTGATTCGTCAAATTTCTACATTTCTGCAAAACATAACATTGATTTGATAAAAACCTTTAACTATTAACACGCTATGAAGAAGTAAAAATCTCATTTACATGTAATGATTTCACCAATTTTTACTGGAGAAAGGACATAGTTCTGTACTTTTGTAAGCCAGCCACAGATTGCGCTAGTGGCTAAAACTCTATTTTGTACCTTATTTATTGTTAATGGTACCATATATAAATAATGTGACTTAAACAAAGCTACTCACAATATGTCTTATTCATTTTGGCTTGGTTGGAAAGCCCGAATAATTGGTAGACATCAATGAATTACATCAGCGCAATCTGGTGTTGGCTCACTTCAATTAAGTAAATTTTGATTTAAAAACTGGTGACAGCTTTAACATGGAAATCGAATGTCTAGCTCTATCTATAGTCAAAGCTTTAATCTATGACTAAGCCATGTTTAGAAAACAATTTAACGAAGTAAAATTGAGCCTCCGATGAAGCGTGAGGGGAGTCACCAGTTGGTCCATAAAACACTTTGTCGTCACGCCACTTGACCGAATGACGATCATGTGACCTGACGTCAAAGTGATTTTTCGACCAACTGGTAAGCTCCCAGTATAAAGCTATCAGTTACTGATTTCTGTCGTTCACTCAAACGTTTAACCAATGCGAACTTAAAGAGCAGCTATATCTTTTTGTCGCATCAACTCCTACGATACCGAAAATTGAGAGATTGTGGTAAATTATATCAATATCATTATCTGGGACTGCGGGGCTACATTGCAAACATATTTACCAGTAAACCTAGCAGATTCATCATGACGTGGTGACTTGTTATCAACAAGAAACATTTTGGCCAAGGACAGCTTCCTTTCAAATATTTGGAACTGGGAACTAAAGCTTATAATGCTGCATCGACCTGAATACCTAGTTCTCGATCAAAACTAATGTATCAAATTACGCGGCTTTATAATCAGGGTCGCCTTTTAATAGGAGTTAAGTGGATAGTGATTAAATCTGTTACAATATTATTCGCGTTAGTTTTTATTCCCTATCAGTTTAACCAATATGATATGTGTGGCTTACAACATTATACTGTGTAAAACTGTGAAAATAACTCGGAATTCAAATTAATATATTTTTACCAATAAATTTCATTTTATAAACTCTTCTTTTTCCTGTTAATGTTAACTAAAACATCACACAAATAAAAAGTGTATTCTTTGTCGAATATAAAAATATTTAAGCTAGTGGTAATTTATTTACGTATTAACAGACAAAGCTTAAATTCTCTCTACCAAACTAATTTCGTTTAGGATTTAAATAATACATTCTGTAGAATGTGTGAACGAACCAACCTCAATTTATCGGGAGTTCACATACTACTTATGTAACCCATACACATGGTAGAGGTAGGCATCTGTATTGAATAATCATCATTAATGCTACTACCAAAGCTTTTTATACAACCTAGTCTTTGTGTGGCCTATTTTAAATTACATCAAAATTATTAAATGTTGTGCTGCAGAGTTTTATTATTGGAATTTTATTATTTTCCTTAAGTCACTTTTTACCATTCAAACGATATGGTGGTCTAGAACCTTTATAACTTTTTAAGTTTTTATCCATTCAAGTGCGTAAACCGATAAAAAGAAACGTTAAAATATAGTTTAAATGTAATATTTTTAAGTTTAAATAACTTATGCAAATTAATTCGGTTTTGTTTAATACTATAAATATATGAGATTACTACATTGGTATATATTTTTATTGTTTATCATGATATTAATTTTTTTTTACAAACACTCTTTACTTATTAACTAAATCAGTTAAAAACCTCATGTAAAATTCTATTTTAATTGATAGTGTAAAAAATATGAGCTTTATGCACCTAGTGTGAGTTGAACAATGGTAATTGAATCATCAGCTTCGGTAGTGTTAGATACTGATAATTACAACCGATCAAAATTCATGTGAATACATTTTAATGCACAAAATTGTATGACATTATTTTTGAATTGTATTCACATTTTGTACTCTTATATTATAAATATTTCTGAATATTTAAATGCCACGATAATACAATTAAAACCATCCCAAAACCAAATTGCTCCAAATTCAAAGACCAATAAACTTGGTTGTAAAAATGTACCATCATACACTTTATCATGATAAATTTGTGTTCTTGAATTCAAGTATGTTTTAATTCAGGCATGGCCAGATTGACAGTGTAAACATATCAAAATTGGCGTTTGCAGTTTCAATGAATATGTAAATCACCATGTCCAATTAATTCATAATAATATTTAATCAAATACCACATAATCCATTAGTTATCAAACTGCAATATTTCCATCTGAATAAAAATCCGGTGCGAAGGACCAACATTTTTAAAATTTAAAAAATTAAAACACACAAACAATATTAATTTTATACTTAACAGACGCTTGTACACAGGTACAGTGCACGTGTAATATAAATTTATAATTCAATTATAAATAATCTATAAGTTATCGAACTATAATAATTAAACGCTAAAAAATCCGGGACGAAGGACCAAAATTCAAAAATTGTTTACCATCATACACTACAATACAATGTGTTCTTCACTGACACGTGTACCTATGTGCAGCGTACTTGTAATATAACTTTTAATATTCACATATAATCCTTAGCAAACTATAATATTAAGTAAAGACAAAAATCCGGTTCGAAGGACCATAATTCAAAAAATGTTTCAAATTAGATCTACTAAAATAAAATGTATTCATGACTCACACAGAAACATGTACACATGCACGTGTACAAGTACAAGTACAAGTACATGTCGGGGGAGGGGTAGTTCGTCACAGGGGGAAGGGAGGGGGAAGGGAAGTCCGCAACAATGCAGAAGTCAGTCCGCGAGTAGAGTCCGTCGCGGTGTGAGTGTTAGTGTAGCTGTCTTTGGATTACCCATTATTGTCAGTCAAAACAGGTACATAAGTGTGAAATTGTAGATTAAGGTTAGCTTAGAATGGTAAAATAATAAATTGGGTTATAGGTTAGAAAAGAATCATATAGGATTGTAGATTGTCTCCAAGAATGTGCGGTTTACGAATAGAAATTAAGTTGTTGGCTTTAGATGTTTCGTTGTAAGTTAATTGAATAAAACTACCGGCACTTCACAATGATTTAAATGTTTCCCTCTTATCAGGACGTATTTTTGCGTACGGTAATGATTAATCACTACATACACTGTACCGTAGTAAGAACTACATAATCTGGTTGAAGCATATTATTTGTTCAATTAAAATGTAACTATTTTCGTAACATTTCTCAATCTTTATGCCATGTTGAGTATGAATACGTATATGTTGACCGTTTCTGATGTAACAGTAATGTTTCGCTTTTAAAAGTATATCAATTTTGACACAAAAGTGTTTAAAAGTGTTTATTATCGTTATTAACTCGCTGTTAGCACCTTTTGAAACATGAGGTAAACGGTAGTTTTTTCATGCTAACGAGAACAGGACATAAAACTATCGAAATAGTGTAATTTTTTGTAAATTAAAATTAACTACACATGTAAACTAAACGGTGGCGAGAAACCTTAAAATGTGTATGGATACTTCTAATTAATTATTGACAAATTACAAATCCAAAGGTAAATTATATCTGACATTGCTTTTGTTAAATCTTAAAGCAACATTGCCTACAACAAATGTACTGTCGAAGATAGGACCTTGCAGATATTATGTCTAACTATCGTAATACAAAAAGCGCCAAGTATATTGATTGGGGCACAAGGCTTTTGTCTCGAGGACTTGATTCGAATCCTGCCAATCACTAAAGAGTTTTACCTAAATGGTAATATCTGGTATGATAATGATCCAATATTTTGGAGTACCGTTTACGTATTTTGGTAGGCTTATACTAAACAAAAGCATAGGTGTTTTAGACGAGCAGAACTTTTTATGTGCAAATATAAATATGAATGCAAAAAAGTGGTTCAAAATAGGTTAATTATACAAATTGAAGACTATTTTAACTTCTTTAAGTAAAATAACAGCTCCTCGTGGACAATTTTTCAGACATGCAACGTTGTTATAAGTTCTACAAACAAAAACCTCGCACACTAATTAGGAGTTTTCATAAAAAATATGAACACATTGCACCACTATCAGGAAGTACATATATTTTTGATCTGTAAAAAAGTGCTAGGGCTAGAATACTTAAGAAATGTATAATAAATAAAATCACAACGTTTCTGTAGTCACTTTAAATACGCTGGTTGGTTTTATTTAAGTTTTATTTATATTCTATTCTACAGAAGCAAAAGGCTGTATATTTTCCAGTTTAATTTAAATCTCATTTGAAGTCTTACTTAGAAACGCATTAACATTGTTTCATCTCCCAGGGTTTTAAGACAACTTACATACTATAATAAAATATAGTAGACCCAGAGTTGTTAATGCAACGAATTGCTAAATAGCTTCTTCATCAGCATCGTACGTGTTAAATTGCCTAAAAGTACAAAAAAAACGTCAAATAACCCTTGTAATGATATATATACATTTATATTGTGTACTCACAAGACTTTACAATACGTGCAACTACTGTACGTAAGTGTTAAGTGGTGAAAATTTGACGTATCTTTTGTACTTTAAGGTATAAAATCGCCATGCCTTCAAGATCCAAATATTTAAATGATAAAACTTCTTATGTTCACGAATTCATAATTGAAATGTAAATGAAAAATATCGTTAAACATCTAATGACATTATTCAATTCTATTTATTAGACTGAATTAAAACATTCTATCATTACAAGAATACGGTTAATGAAAATAATAAATTTTAATTGTGTTTATACAATAGTGTTTTTTTTTTATACTTATGGCCAGTTAAGGTTAGTAAAATGTGTAATAATCAACTTTATTGTTTTTTTATGTATATTCGAAACGGATAAGGATGGATTTCAAAATTTTACGTTGCGAATTCTTTTCCATCACTCAATCTTTTCTGAAAAGAAGGTTGTGTCTATATTGAAAGGTTTCATGAGTAAACATCATTGGTGAAAATAATTGAACTAAATCATTGTGAATCGTGAATACAGACACTACAAAAGCCAAGTTACACGCACACATCGCCAGTGTTTGTTAACGTTATCAATACGTAATGTTTGCCGACAACCTGCCGTATTTTTGCACAATTCTACCGCTTACTTTACACATAACCATTATTGTTCATAGAGGAATTTATTTTACCATGGAATTTTGCTGCAATAATTGTAAACTAGAGATCGTCCAGTGGTTGAAACTTCAACAAAATAATGGTACAGACTTCTTCATTTTCACCACACGCTGTAAATGAAACCTGTGATGATTGTAGCAGTCCTCCATTGGTTTTGATCTTCTGTATATATTTCTTTGTTATTTCGTCACCAGCATGGTAACCCACAAGACCAGTTAATATTATAGTTTTAAATTCATTTTCTGTGCTTGTTTTTGAGCTTATTTTAATTTATAAGGGAATTCTGCGACAGGCAAATATATTTCTAACAGTATGCGTAGATTTTTCCTGCGATGCACACGAGCTGAGAAAAAAAGAAATGCTTGCCTATAGATATCTAATCCATTGGTGCATATGAGTCAACTTAAGCCGATTGTTCGTTTCATTTGAACATACTTGAGCGAGTGGTTCATATAGGCCTATGTTGCTTCTGTCAAAAATTGGCTATGACTTCTAGCTTTCGATTCTTTCATAATTGATAATATTATATGGTAATTGATTATATGGTCAAGTTTTTCTTTGGTTTTGGCTTGATTGAAGAGTTGGTGTTCTACCTATTATCTAAAATAGTTCTTTTACTTCCTAGGGAATAAAAGTCAGCTGTTGTAAACTTCGATTGTCAGCAATCGCATGTATCGAAAGTATTCATCGTTTGCCTTGATCGGTTGAAGCTTAATGTTGTCAATAGATTTACAAATCAATAGTACACTAACTAATTGTAATAGACGAAATAAAGTAATTAAATCACTTACTGCTACTTGTTCGCATTAGCAAAATATAAGTCACAAGAGGTTGTTTTGTTCATGTTAGCTTTAAATTAAAAGTATTTTTCGTTTGTATCTTTGCTTAAATCACGGTTCAATATGACGAAAATATAGTTCACACCACGGGCAACAAGTGATTTTCACTCTCACTCCCTTTCCTTGAAACTTGAGCTCGGGCCGAAAAGAGTCACTTTAGTGGTGAAATATACTTTTATCATAGATCGAACATACTCCCTTGGATTTCTCATCCTTATGGAACAGCTGAAACCAATGTTATTGTTAGTTCCGGTGCTCTGCAGATCATAAATAATAACTCGTCCCCTATACAACCAAACAGTAAAGCACAAATCATTAAACTAACCATTAAATTAATAACAAAATTTCGTCGACGCTAGCGATCAGTGTCACCGGACATGAACTAAACACGAAAACAAGCTTCCAAATTTACGGATGAGAAGTCTTTGTTAAAGTTTAATGCTATAACTCTACCATTTTACAAGAATGTTACATTTTGTTCTGTTTCCATCGTCCCAACACCTGATCCTGTTGTGTAAATGGAACGCTGGACTAAGGAACTGGTCCGGTCCGTAGTCCGGTGGTCCGGTATTGCCCAACGCACAAGGCCAGCAAGCCAGAATCATTGGAATCCCCCATTTTGACATTCCCAGGCTATACTTATTTAATATTGAAGTGAGCGTGTGTTGGACTTCTATTGTTTTAACCGATTTTGAAAATGTAGTTAGATGTTGGGGGAAGGTGGTTAAGTTTAAGTTTTGAAAATGTTTTAGGGGTACAGAAGCCGCCTTAGATGATTTACATGTCTCCTTTTTTATTTAAATTAGAATTTTTTTGATCGTACAGAAAAAACTAACGGTAAAACATGTTAGAATTCCTAATTGTTTCGAATAATGTTTTTAAATCATGATAAAAACCATTCCCACTGGGAAAGATTTTGCTTACAGTTATAAGATATTTTAAAAATGTTTAAGGATATAGATCTGGATAAAAAGTGGTTTCAGCTGTAGTTTTGTAAAATGTTTGGGAAGCACAGAAGCTACCTTTGAGGTATTAAATGCCTCCATTACTGTACTTACCTGTGTGCTATTACTGTATTTGTAGTTCAGAAAGGATTTTGGTTGGTTTAGTACAACTATTAACAGTAAAACATGGTGACACACAAATAGTTCATTTGTTAACAATTTAAAAAAAGGAATTTTTACATAATTTCTAACAATGAATTTTTTACCCAAATCGGTTTATCAGTTCAATATTAGAGACGCTACCATTGAACATAAATTTCACTAATATACCAAGTTCTTAATAAATATCAAACTCAGTATTGCTTATATCCTATATGCAAAGAAAATATTGTATCTGTTCTACAATTTACCCTATAAATGATTCAAATGATTTATTTGGCCATTCAGTACATACAGACAATAGGCTACGTCAAACAATAACAATAGAGCTGAAATAAACACATGCAGGATCTCATTTAATATAAAACATGCAAAGCAATGCATGCAACTAAAAATGAAAAATAAATAAAAACTACATGCTGCAAGCCATGCAAGGCAGAGAAAAATAAATTTACAATTTCATAATATAAAAACCACCAAAACTTTAAGAGTTCGAAGCCCACCTCGTTTTTACTTCGGGGTTATTGACTGATATTTGTGTTTTCGATTTAAACGATAAATTATATCATAGTCATTTATCTACAAGTGTTAAGAAACATAGTAGTCGGGTTTGTCAACAAATTTAACCAAAACTGACAACAGAGTTTAGCAACCTTGCTAAAACATCGCTTTTCCATCCCGATTACGACATAAAGATGCTTTTTACGAAAGTCTAATCGATGTAACTAAAAGCTATTGTATGTCTACGTCACAGAAGACTTAATTGGTTTGCAATGTTTTTAATGGGAGGGTCAAAATTTGATAAGAAACCATGCTGTGTTAGGTAAGTAATACTATTATACATGTATTTGGGGTTAAATTATTACTGGAATATTACAATAACTGGAAATAACAATTAAACTATTTTGTAAATACAATGTTCATCATAATCGTATAAATTGTGCCAAACATCACCAATTAAATTACAATGTCTATTGATTTAACCCCAATAAACCCCAAATTCCTCATAATATAAATAGTTTCTCTATATTATGTAGTTCAAACAACTAATCTGTTCTGTAATTTATTTTTCCACGTTTAAGATCAATTATGTACTGCTGTGAAATGCCGTTTTCTTTTTGAACGTTGACTTTTAAATAATTTTGTAACCAAGAAAGTGACTATAATCTATATTTTTCGTCAAATAGTTTGAAAATATATTAGATCAAGTAAATTCCTTAAACCTTTTCCTTTATACGATTACAACTATAAGGTTTTCAGGTTGAATTGTTATAAGTATGCAAAATTCCTGATAAGGGCTTAGATTAATTTGGCTTAGGTTAGGTTAGGTTGGCGTTAGGTTAGGTTTGCTTAGGTTTGGTTAAGTTGGCTTAGGTTAGGTTAAGTTGGATTAGGTTGGCTTAGGTTAGGTTATGTTTGTTTAGGTTCAAAGGTTAAATTGGCTTAGGTTAGGTTAAGTTTGGTTAGAACAGAGACATAACCTAAGATAACCTAACCTAACCTAACCAAAAACTCCAAATGTGTCATGTCTCAACAACACAAATTCACCCGTGTAACGGAAAAGGTCCTTACACATTTTTGAGAGCCTCATTAAAATATTTTATTTCCAAACCACTTTCATGACTACTTACAGAGTTAATGGGTCCCCAAATATTTTCCAACGCGAATCGTCACAGCAATTCTAAAACGATTAATCACCCAAACATTGAAACAGTCGACGTCAACGGTTTTCGATAACGTCATCAATTATGACGTAGTATTTAATGGCTTCTGCCGCAGTGACAGACATAAGTTAAAGACCTTGACTTTGCCAAGTTAGTGCTTGACAGCTTGGCGGAAGCAGCCTTGAGTATCGTGTGCTTTGACTACTACTGAACCAACTCGTCCAAGGCTTAGATGTTTGCATACTTAGGGTATCGAGGTTAAACATATAAAACTGTTTTATTCCGTGTTTGTGACAATTTGATCCAGCATTTCCTGGGATTGTAGTTTTACAGTCTGGCATAGTGAAGAGTTTCTTCAATTCTTTGTGTACGTTTGTTTCGGGATAGCAACAATATTCGAAGATGTGTCACTTTTTCTATGATGATTAGATAATTGTATTTACTCTGCCTTCATTTGAATGAAACAAAGAACTTTTTTGAAACAAGTTAATCCAATATAGCTTCAATAGTTAATTAGTTGTTATAAAATGGTGTCAATGATGGGTATTAAAGTGTTTTTTACTGTAAAAGTAGTGTATTACACAGGTACTAAAATGAGAGTACCAAAAATAGGTTCGATTCTTTTACACCCTGTACATCACATTGTACATTTAAACTCGTAATATTTCAATAAATCTAACAGCTAATGCAAGCTTGATATTTTAGTGAAATTTAAATCCACCTTTTCCGCCAGGAACACAATTTACGAAACATTCGTATCGCCAATTCCGGACTAGATCGCCTTCAAGTTGCGAAAACGTAGGTGTAAACTTTTGTAAATATGTCTAAACCTAACCTCCCACCTTTTGTGACCTCAGACAATACATACACCGCCTTCAGCACAAGACCTTCATGAGTGAGTAATGGATTTCACTGATTAACATAAAATGGCCGAGGTTGTGGGAAGGAGTTCCAAAAAATGTAAGAAAAAGTAGTTTACATGCGGAAGCTGAAGAGTTGTTAAGCTACATGACCTTCAGCTTCACCTGCCGTTGTGGGTTTTCTATCTCGAACGTCATTTGGAAACTTTGAAGGATAGATTTCCGATTGAAATTCCATTCGAACATTGCTTAATAGTGGAGTAACAATGAGATCAGTAAAAAACGGGGAATTCCTCTTTTCCCGATAAAAATAACTAATTGGGTTGGATAGTAGAGTTTACCTTCAAATGTGATGGTTTCCAGTTATATTTTATTATAAGAACTACTACTGTAGATTTTGGCATCCATTTGTTTGATTAAAAATAATGACTCCTATCACGAACGAAATTGAGTAACAATGTGCCGTTGCATTTGATGTTTAGAGTTTATAATTTTATTGTACAAATATGTTGATCTTTTAACACTATAAACCACTCAAATATAAGAAATTTATCGTGCAAACGTTGTGCTCATAAATTACACTTATTTTCTGCCTACCCAAAAACAAAATGATGTTGCATCCGTTTCCTATCAAATATTTTACCTTGGATAATAGTTTGATTAGATATCACATTACCTAAAGCCTCATTTTAAAGCTTCTGGACTTCTAAAAAGACATAATTAGCTTCATTACCTCTGTATGTAGTCATAATCTCGATAACAAATTCTGCTCATGAATAAATTAAAATAACGATTTGTCAAATTAGTATAGAATTTCAAATTGACGTTATGACCCAACCGTATGATTCACTTTATCTTAATATTAACTTTACCATATCATCTATAAGGTTTGTATGCATTTAAAAATAAAGTATTAATAAGTCAACTAGTTTTACACCACCTAATTGCTTTATATTTTCTGTAGACTATATCCTTTTTACTCCTTTTTCCTAAGATGATGGTCTTTGTTCACCACAAAATTTTAGAACGGTTTCCTTCCACTTTGTTAAATCGTAAGATTGTAAGAAAATTTTATTACACTCAATTCTTTAACGTGATGAATGGCTGTCACCGCTTCCTGATGGAGACTTGAACGATGGGTCGGACAGGTGGCGTCCTAGACCTCTTGTCCTTGGCTACTATAAGTATTCATTTAATTGATGCTGCTTCTTTACACTGTAGATTTTCGGCTAGGGCCATATCTCAATGCAGCCTGAAGGTCGTTTGGCACAAAGGTTTGAGCTGATGATGTTTTTGGGTTGGAGACGTAAAATTAGATTTTTTATGGTTAAGTGTGAGAATTTTAAGTGTGTTAATATTTTAATTGGATTTTGACGACCTTAAGAATTAAAATATATTGTACAACAGTTAAAATTAACACTTACATATTTACACTCTACAATTTTGACTCGAGTCATATGTCATTGAAACCTTAAGGTCATATAAGAAATAACGTTAGTAATGTTTTTGTTTGGAGGTGCAAATAACTAATCTTGTTAGTTTTGTAAATATATACTGATAGTGTTTAGTTTATTGTCCATGAAAACGCAAACTAAAACCTTCAAATGTAATATTTCACAGGGTTTTCGTCAGCAAAAAGTATCTATATACATTGTAACCTCTTTCAGTTGTACTAAGGTTGGTTCTTTACTCTGTGGATTTTCAATTTGGGGCATGTCTTTGGGAACTGAAAGTTATATGGTAAATATAACAATGAGTACAATGGAGTTGTACAATGAGTACAAAAATGTAGGTGTATTAGGTTTGAGGAGTGTTTTCATCTTGTATGTTTTAAAATCATATATTCGTTGGTGTTTGATTATTCTCGCCTAATTAATATTAGAGGGGTTTGTTTTTTGACTTTGAGTATTCAAATAATAGTTTAACTGATAGTGTACTACAGGATTTTAATACTCTGAGGAATTTTGGTTAAGGTACGATGTAATTGGGAAGTGAAGGTTGAAAATAACAAAAAATAATCACAAGAAGTTATAACAAACAAAAGAAGTTGAGTTGATGTTTTTGGACAGTAGTGTTTGTATCATGTTAGTTTTCAAAACATTTCCTCATTGTTGTTTCGTTTTTCTTGTGGGAACTTTTTTAAATGCACACTTTAATTGACAATGAATTCCGTGTTTGGCTGGACCAATTATCATATTTTAAAAACGATTAAATATTAGTTTTAAGTTTATAAAGTTTGGCGATTACAACTTTTTTCACCCTCAGAGATCAATATTTTCACTCAGTTTTCTCATTGCCAGTAAAAATGTAGTACCTTTTTTGCTTATACTCTTTCAATGTCCATCCATATTTAATCGTGTGGAATGTCTAACAAATCAGAAATTTTTTTATCGCATAAGTCCCTACGCTCTTCAATGATTCAATCACCAAAATCATTTTGAGAAAGTGTTGTTTTGATCAGTTTTTCCACAACTTTGAATGTTACCTTTTCGTTTGCAGCAAATCTAATACAATTTAACCAACAAATCTAAAAGTGTATGCAACTGCTCCATATTTTGATGTCACTAATTAAAAACTGAACCGTATCATTAAATTATGACCTTGACTGCACAGGACTATTACGACGGTAAAAACAGTACCTGATTATTTTAGCCCACCTTACAACCATAAAAATACTACGTACAAAATGGCGATTAAATTTTCACACGGAACGATTTAAGTATGACTGTACATCATTATCTACCCTAATAAAATTTTATCACTTCAAAATTAGCCTATGTATGAAGATTAAGTGTTTCAAAATAATGACTTGATTTGTTCAAATTACATGTTGTTTCTAGTGTTTTTGTTTTAAAAGGAAAACATTGTAAAGAATGGTAACGACGCAATTGATTGAAGTATCGAATGGCCTTGAGGTCTTCAGAAGTACTATTTTCAGGGCGTAATCGCAGCATCAAGACTAATAGTAATTGGTTAAAGCACATCCGTAGATGTCATCTTACGGTGACACGGTTAAGATTTAATACCATAAAATGTTCAAAATTATAATTTTTTTGTATTTAAGAGGTTAAAAATATTATATCAACTATAGTTTGTAGTCAAAATAATTGAATATTTCTATAGTTGAACAA
The DNA here is from genome assembly GCF_028750875.1 of Macrosteles quadrilineatus. Classification (NCBI taxonomy): domain Eukaryota; kingdom Metazoa; phylum Arthropoda; class Insecta; order Hemiptera; family Cicadellidae; genus Macrosteles; species Macrosteles quadrilineatus. Next base: position 196,517,466 of record NW_026542594.1, read on the forward strand.
CATTATTTTTGTTTAATTCAATTGGCTGTAAAGTATAGTAAAAGTGAATACAAGAAATACATACTGAAGACATACTGTTATACGAATACTGCTAAATAGATTGTATGTAACAATACATAAATGAAGTTCTATACAACAACCCAACCTAACCAAACCTTGCCTAATCAAACCTATCCTAACCTAACCTAACCATACCCAAACCAACCTTACCCAACCTAACCATACTCAACCTAACCAAACCTTACCCAACCAAACCATACTCAACCTAACCTAACCTAACCTAACTCTAAACCGAATTTAGAGATAAGACAATATTTCAACTTGAAAAAATACTGGTAACGTTAACAACGAAAAAGGTCCTAATCATCTTAATCAACATCATTAACAACAGTTATTATCGCAATGACAATCAACATGGTCGTTAAATAAAATCAACGCCATCAACAACGCTCCTATACAACGCACCTGTGGACTGCCTGTTGAGTGTTGAGAGAAGATAGTTGACTGTTGACTAATGTCAGCAGAAATACTCGCTGAAGTGTCACAACAGTGAAAGTAGGGTTATGTTTGTCTGCGTCAGCTAACACGTTTTCCACTCTAAACGTTCTGTCTAACGTTTTAACCAAGTAAAACGTGCTGGTTTGTCTCGTTGTTTTACTTAAAAGTAACTTACGAGTGGGTTTTCTGAGTATTTGTATGGTTCAGTCTAGTATTTCTGAAAAGTTGTATTTATTTAACATTTATATCAACTCAGAGCCTTGTGAATTTTTGTATTGGTTAGGTTAGGTTTGGTCAGTGTTGACATAGACTAAGTATAGTTTTATTTTAGCAAAAAACAAGGTTATAAGTATTTAAAAGTCTCAAAGCTTAAAAATTGGTTTAAAAAATCTGCATCTTCTACAAATTAAACCCCAGTTGTAATTTATATACTCTTATCATTCATCACTTTTAATTTGGATCTTGGATTGTTTCATTGCTGAATAAAACTTTTAGACTCCATGGGTAAAATATTGATGAAGGAAATGTAGGTTGAGTATGATTAAACAGTTGTATTATGTAGGAAAAGTTATACTAATGACAAAAATAATGAAGCAAATATTCAAAACTTCATAACATTTTAGTTTTTCATATTACGTTGCATCTAACCTTATTTAATTGTTATAAAAGCCTAAAAAATATGTTAGCTTAATTAATAAAACCTACACACAATTAAATTTTAAAAACGTGACAATTAATTAATTATTAATGAAGCCAATAATATATTCTAACTTTGAAACATGTTTCCCTTTGTTTTAATTGTTTCGACAAACATGATGACTAATTGTTGGGGTTTTTCCAATTATCAACTCAAAACACTTAATTGGGAAATTTTCAATAATAGCCGTCATCCCTCCATGTGAATAAACCCTGAAGATGTAATTAGATTCTAAATTATTGATTACGGTGAGTTAAAAATGTTATTGCCCATCACGTTAGCCAATTAGAAAATGTGTTGTAATTATATAACTGCATTATGAATAGAATATTGTAAAAAACACGTGACCATTCTGTCCTGTTGGATATTGTAAAGTAAACTTACTTATATAATATAATATTATATTATAATATAATATTATATTATAATATAATATTATATAACTTACTTTTATATTGTAAAAGTAAACTCCACTCAAATTACTTTTTGATAAATGCGTTTTTTCATTGAATTTTTTTTACTAAGGTAGCAAATTCTTCACTCAATCAAATTGTAGTTGAATAATCATCTCATAAAACGCAGTTCCTCTTTTTATCTTTTAAATTTTAACTATTGTTATTGATATTATTTTATGGAAAATCAAGTTGGGGACGCGAGTAGACTATTTTAACTCAATATGAGCGAATGACTATTGGAGATTAATGTTACGAAGTCCAACCCTGTATTTAGCCGGGATACTCCATTAAAACCCAAACAATCAGCTTAAAAATAAAAAAAGTTGCTCACAATAAATTGACCTTTTAGCGGTAAGATTCAAAATTTTGTGAAAATAAATATATAAGTTTCACAACCACACTGTTACATTTAGTTAGTGGATTATTTCATTGAATTTTTTAGTTAAAAACTAACAATTAATTTTGTAAGTACTAAATAACCTTTCGTTTGTAGTTGCCTTGAGTTCTTGAAGTGTTAATTTCGCCTCGAGGTGTGGCATCTTCAGAGGTCACTATTTTATAACATCCTACTATATACAAAAGTTCAAGAACTACTATAAACATTTCAAGAATGCAACTATAAGACGAAAGGAAAGGTAACTTAGTTAAACGTTCTTAAAAAGGGGTAACATTATTAATAAATTGTAACATGAAATGGGCAATTTTCAAGGAAGTGTATCTATAGTCAATGAACATTCACATCTTTGATGTCAGTAATCAAACAAGCTGCAGCTAATAACCCGAAGGTCGACTTAACAATTACAATTTAATCGCCAATATGGCTGCTAATTTGAAATCAACGTGTTAATCACCATAGCCTTGGCGAGCGTATATTTTATAGACTGTGAAATTCAATCGCTTTAAATGGCAAATTTGAATTTCAAATGGCGCACTCAAATGACTCAAACACAAAACACAGACGCTATTCATCTTCAAAACAAAGATGTTTCTGTTTGCAAAAGAAAGTGGAGCCTGGAAGTAAGTCGTGTTAGGTTATTGACCTCGTTAGAGATAAATAGAGTCTAATTGAATAAAATGTATTACTTTTAAATATCTTTAATAATAACTGACATACATAAACAAAATTAAAATTATTGTTTTTTATTTTAGAGGGTGAAATATATAAGTTAGAAGTCTTTGTGGCCACATATTCCATGCTCATTTGTTAGGGATTTTGATCACTTGTGCAACTTTAACATGGTATTAAAATGCACACTTCACGGTGCTGTACCGTGAATTTGCCGTGCATTAATTGTGTCAACGAGTTCCTTAGTTGCGCCAAGCAAGCCAGGTAGGGGTGAGTTGCTGGCAGAAGGAATGTCCTTGTTTACGTGTTATCCTAACCTAACTCAACCTAACCTAACCTACTCAATTATACAGTCAAAGAGGGCCGCCACTTGGCGTAGTTAAGGGACGTATTGGGTGGCTCCCTGGTGTAGTTGGCGCAATTCAGGAATACCCGACTACCTGACTAAGGTCAGTTGGCGCAGTTGATGCCCGCCCATCGTACCCATTGTCAAAGCTAAGGGCAAGATTCACAGCCAAAAACTTCATAATGATGACCCAATATTCAAATAACATATTTTAGTTTCAGTTTTTTTTTTCTTTCACATTTCTCAAAAGGTTATAACATCTACTATTCGAAGTGCAACACCGTTTGGCACCAACCTCCTCAACTCCTCAACATGCTTCTCGAGAGGAATAATAAGAATTTAAACACAATTCAGTTCTTGTCCGGAGTTATTTTTTCCAAGAAACGAGTTTCCACAACGTGGTTCACAATTGAATCAAATCGTTGATCGGCGTGGCGTCTCCGTCAGCTGATGAAATGCCGGTGTTCCAGTCCAATCCGCCGACCCAGTTCCACGTTCCTTATGTAACCCACGACCGGTGTTCCCCGTGGTGTTATGGTGTGTGAGTGTACACGTGTGTACAACTGTTACGCGCCATGATACACGTAATGCATCACGGTTCTTTAACGCGTGATTCGGAAAAACCGGACCATGAACGATGCCAGTTGGAACTAGCCAGTTGGAACGATGGAATTGAAGTTTTGACAAATTTGTGTAAAAAGTACAATTTTTATGTTTTAGGATGGGAGGATTCTTTTTTGGATATTTTCGGGGTGCAATAGTTTCATGAGTGTGCAAGGTAGCGCCAGCTTCTCACAGAACCAACCCTTCTTTCATACAAGACTTTTCCCAATCGCTTGCTGACTGTCAAAAGATGAAATCACCGTGATCCTTGGGGTAAACCGTGTATCACATGTGAAAATGGCCTAAACTTTTAGCCTTGTTGCATATAACCATCTTAGGTCAGTAACGAAGACATTCATAAGAAGATTCTACTTATGTGAGATTTGGAAGCTTTTCTTCTAGTGTTAGATGTAACGATTTGAAATCCAAACGGAGACAGATGACCAATCTTGGGAATCTGAAGCAAAACGGTAAACTTTGGACCACATAGTCAATGAGTGTTGTCTTGCTGCTTTTTCCATGAGAATCTGCTGGTATACATAAGGTATGAGAGGGCTTCGATGGACCACCTTGGATTTAGCTCCGTTAACGACAATAGTTTATTTCACTTTTACATTCATTTTGTTTTATTTGTTACGTTTAAAGTTCTGCTTTACTCTGGTGCATTTCCAAAAACTTGAACCTTAGCAGCCATTATTTTAATCACTTTGGCCGGTAGACACGGCCAACAACGTAGTCACCAAAATGGTGTACCGTTGAAGAATACATTTGCCAATTCTTCTGTTTAGATTCAGCCATTCATCAGCAAGTCTAGATGAAGCTATGAAGGTATCATCACGTGAGTAAGAATTCGTTTTGGGTCCTTAACACTGATGATCGGGAGGACTTTTACATCTGCAAGAGCAAAGACGTCCCTCAATCAGTCCAAAGTCAGAAACCCAATGCGTCCAGGGAAGGTTGATCGGATTACTTCAAATACACAAGCTACTATAGTCCTCGCCACCCTGAGGCAGCCAAAGGCCGCACTAGATATACGTCGTGCGGCCTTGGGCTGCCTCAACTTAGGGTGGCGAAGACTATAGTACAAACCATGGCGAATTGCGTGGAAGATTATGACGACAAACGGTTGCGATTACTATAGAGCACTCGGCACTCCTGGTGAAAGCAGCCAAGGACGGCGCTGTGCAATCCGGAAAGTTGGCTATAGAACGTGATTCATACCGACTCCGAGTCCCAACTATCCCCTCCATCACGGCAGCTGTGATCCATCTGGGAATCCATGGTAGATGTCGCGAGGAAGCGTTTAGGAGTTTGGCATTCGGCCAGGAAATGCTGATTTGCAACAAGGACGACAGAGTAGACAACAGAGATTCCTGGACGACGTCGTGTCTGTAGTGGTTAGTCAAACTCCAGTTGTTGGTGAAAACGCTTCATATTTTAAATTGTATTTGTTCTTAAATAAGATTTCGAACCATTTTAAATCGTTTGTGTTTCTAATCCATTCAGTTTAGGATTTCAAAATTGATAAAATGGAGAAAAACAACAAAACTTTGATAACAACTCAAACTTGAATAGTTGAGAACATCATAAATTATATTCAGCTCATACAACTGTCCTTCTTTGGCCTTTTCTTTGCAATATTCTGATTTGGTATGTTTATAGCTATATACATGAACATCCCAGAAACAAAACAACCCTGGGCCATTACGCGCTGCGCAGGTTTGAAGGGTACGCCACACCCAAGATGTATCAAGTAAAATGCTTTTACTCGATACATCTTGCGCCACACCCACCGGTGCGAACCGCGTGATCTTTTCGTTTCTGCGCAGGTCGTTTTGTCCTTGGGATGCCTATAGTTTATACAGTCTTCTAACTGGATTGTGATTGAAAAGTAAAAGAAATTAATAAAATGGTGGTTTGGCACGTCGTATTCAAAAAAGGTTCTTGGTTGAACGAATGTACATTTTTTTCTTGTGAAAACACACTAAACCACCTTGTGTTACTACCGGAGTCATTTAAACCCATAATGTATTTCCAAAGTGAGATTTAAGTGATCGGAAACCAAGGAGCAATCCCAACTAAACCTAGGATCGGGCTATGTGTGGAACTCATGCCAGAGCCAGAGTTGGGTAATGATAACATAATGGTGAGCGGTTAACATCCAATGATGTAAGAAACACTGCTCGACGGTGCGTCGCAACTAGCACTGCGGGGCTGCCACGCGCTAACCACTGCCTGCCTCTCACGGCGCACAGTTTCCTGGTGAAAAAATTGCAAACAACAGATTGTACTGCGTAGTTTACTCGTTTACTCCCTAACCTTTCACTTTCAATACTCTGCTGATGATGAAGTAAAATAATGTTTCTGGTTCCTATACTAAATGGATATTCTATAAATGAGACTACCCGTGCCATACGGCTACTTAACTAGTCGCCAAAAAGATTGCACTGTTTTCCCTTTTTTGCTGAGATTCGTATCGAAACTATGCATGCACTGCACTTTCTATAACCCTATGCATGTGCTGACCTTCCTTTTCATTGACACTTTCGTTCTAGAATCTAGACTGAATTTTAAAAATTTTGACCTGCAGTTACACTTTGTGATCCTTTGGTCATGCCATTGCCATTGGTCATTTCTAAATCTCAGTAGTGTTCTAATGTGCAAAGCGATTCGGAAAATAAAATACAACGATTAACGAACGTAAATCACACCATTATGAACAACTTGATCTTAAACGTCATAAATTATTGCTGGAAACCCCTTCTTCTGCTTTTGGTAGTCATTCCAGGGTCGAAACAGCTTTCTGATTCCAGATCCGTTTTCCAGGTGGAATGAACCTTCAAATAAATAATCTATGCCTCTTGGAAGTTAAGAGTACTGACATAGAAACATGTAACTATAGGAAATTGAGATGGGGAATGACAGAAGATCCGTTAAGTAGCCTTGGTACGGAGTTTCAGACAGTGAATCATATAATCAATGGTCACTATGTGATGACTCCCTGGATAACCCATTCTTCGAAGTATTAGCGACGCTGAACTTTAATACCTTGGCGCATTAAATCCAACTTTGCGAAAGGAATATTCTTCAAGATTTGGACTTTTGTTTGAATATTTTCACAACTTTATTGTAACGAAGAGGTTTTTACAGCGTTTGTTATTTCCGGCAGTTAACAATTCGCCTAAAAATCGTGAAAACTACTCAGGTGTTCGGTATCAGTTAGCAATCGGATTCTGATTGACTTCCCAATATCTAACAAAATATACATCATTGACTGGTCCCTCATCGTTGATAAATGATATGACATTTCCTAAGAGTATAAATACGTATGCATAGTGATTGAATTATTGTTTGAAACCACGTTGGAAGTTTCATATGTAGCTATGATACATGCATGCGAGTTCGTCCTTGTTACGATCTGATAACAGAATGATGGAACTATCTGTCTCTATAATTCAAAACCACTCCACATAATTAACAATATAAATAACGGCGTTTATGTATTTCAACATTCAGTTGACAACGCAAAAAGCACCAGGTTTTACAGTAATATGGAGATATTTTTTCTAATGTTTTTGATAACACAAAACTTTAGTTCGCTCGTCCGCCCATAGAGTATCTAAAAAACTGAGAGGAAACACACCATCGATTAAGCATACTTAATTATACTATTCCTATGTATATCATCATCGTGCATTATCTAAATACGGTTTAAAGGCTAGACATGGTTTACATGAAGGAATTTTTGTTGTTAACCATTTGTTTCTCGTTCCTTTATACCAACTTTAAAACTGTTTTAAGGGGATATAACAATTTATTTGCGATATTTTACTGGTCCTCTGAAATTGTAACGAAAGAGTAAAGCAGAACCATTAAAATCGACCTAATGAAACATTAAATCAACATATACACAAACGCGACCAACACACATCTGACCAAGGTGTATATTTTACAATGATGAGAAGTCTACGGTGTAGATGGCGAGAATGCAGAAAATGAAAACAGCTGTTTTTGTTACCTAACAATCAAAGTACTGAATACTACTCACAGAAGACATGTAATGAGTTTAAACACAACAAATTATAACAAAAGTAAACTTTGGCCCAGTGTAGACACCACTGAACAGAGATGTGATTCATATACCTGTGTTACTTCATAACCACTAACTGGTTGCTTCATCAGACTTCTTCTCTGACTCGGCACATTTTTCTACATGATCTGTTTGGCAATTCCATTGTGATGCACCTTGATCTTGACTAAACGCTGCGCCGTGGATAAAAATGTTCTCGAATTTTTTAGTTTTGCTTTTTTTACTTCTTGCTATCTTAGGTCGTCTAGTTTTGAAAAATTGTAAGGGTGAAATGAATTAATAGATGTAAATCGTTTTGAGACCAGATCGAGTTCGTTTTGTCTATATTAATCAGGGTTGATTTGAAGAGTATGAGATACAGTAAAAATCTTGACATTTGCATAATGTCAACTTAAATCTTCAGGGCTATAAGTGGAAATATTTTTAAGGAAGAAGTGGTACTGAGCTACGTGTTCTTTAGTGTTCTTACGTGTCTTCTTCTGTTTAATGACATTCTACCGACTACTTGACTTGGTAGTACCAACTACCAAAGATAAAACATACTCATTGTGATGATAAGTCTATTCAAATACTTTCTATACAGTCAACTGGAACTGACATTTGAAATTTGGGTACTGAATAAAAACTACTGACTTGTATCTAGCATATTGTCCATTGACAACTGATGTTTGTCTTTTAGTTCCCACCAGAAAGTACTTTATTATGACTACTGAATGCTGCGAATTTACTACTGTCTAAATAATACTGCCTTTTAAAATACGTCACTGACCTGTCCATTCAATTCTGACTACTAAGTTTTTACCTAGCACAACCTACCGATTACAATTCTGACCAGTAGCTACTTTATTGTGTGTACTGAATACTGTACATTGGATTGGCCACTGACTACACCAAACTACAGATGGCTGACTAGTCCAAATCCACGAACTACTGACTTTTGTCCTAACTTAACTGACTGCAGCCTTCTGACTCTGTTCTGACTTAAAACTTCTTTGTTGCGTCTGCTAAGTTCATTGACTACTGTCTTCATAATACTCTCTACAGATTACTAGTAGCAAACTATTGACTTTTACTTCTCCTGACTACTGACTATAGACAGCTGACTACTAGCGGAGTGTGGTGTTCTACCAGTTAGCCCCGAGAGTAACTTCCTTACCGCAAGGTTGCCCCAAGGTGTGCAGCTTCACCCGTTTTCCTTTTATTACATTGATTGACCAATTAAGCGTTATTTGAGTCTCAAATTCGTTGTTTGGGTATTGGATGCGTCAGGGCAATATAAAACGACAAAGCTGTATGTTTATACCAGTTAGGAAATACTCATGAATTTATCTGTTTTATCCACTAAGAGAAAGATACCACTGTTGGTAGCACTGAATGAGAGAATTGCGAGACGTTGGCCACCATTTGTACTTGGGTATGAAGTACTTTGTACTTAGGGCATTAAAACTATTGAATTTTGGGATTGTGCATACAATGCCATTAGGCAGTGACATGATTCCCCTAGCTGGTACCAACCTAACAAAATTACAGTGTCTCGATTTTCTAGCAGAGTTGCAACGTCAGTACTTCTCCAGGTCTATTTCCACCTAAGTGTTTTTATCAAGTACCCAGCTGTTTTTATGTTTCGACTTTTAATAAATTATCCTGTCTAAAACCATTATGATCTTAGTCAGTAGCAATCGAACATCCCACTTTGCATACTCATCTTCACTGATATTGGTATTAAAATACGCACCCTAGGGTTTCGAGGTTGTAAAAGTTCAATTTCGTTTTTGTCTATAATATTTGTATGCCAAAAATACTATTTTGATACCAAACGAAACAATACAACCGAGTTAGGAAAGTGACTGTAACGGAACTCAGTTGTCATGGAAATTTTTCCCAACAGTTTATTGTTATGGCGTTGACTTTGGATACTGCAAGAAGACTTTCATTTTTTGTAAAATCTGAAGCTTTCTTATTTATATCTGTTTAATTCACGATTAGGGGTTTTTTGGATAAACCTTCCAGTATGTGATTAAATCTTATTTGTCGGTCCAGGTGAGAATTTTTCTAAATTTATCGTTTTATTTAACTGATGAAAGAGGGGGAGTTAAAAAAAGAGGGCAATTACTAACATTGTCCTTACGCAAGATGAATATGGTATATGCTATATAACCATATCATACCTAACCTAACCTAACTCACATAGGGGGAACTTTAATCATGGGGTTAAAAGAAAGACCCAAATAGTTTTAACGTCGGTGTATTATCATGACTCAATATAATGAAGGATTTAATTTAATGCAGTCAGAATGTATATTGAATTTTGTAGTATTTTACCAACCAACCCACGATTAATATTAGCATAGCTAAGTGCATTGTCAACAAGGTGTGGTTTCAACGGAACTAATATGTTTAGTTCATCATTGCATAACTCGCTAGAACAATCGCGATTTTGTTGTGCTAAAATGGTTATCAGGGAATGAGACTAATATAAAACTGTTTGTAAATAAATGCATACCCAATATTATCTAAATATTTACTATATTATGCAGATTTGTATATCCGTTTGTTTGCTTTGAAGTTTCTCCTACACTAACTGGTTTGAGATTTTAGACTAAAGTAGATCATAATAAATTAAATACTTATGCCATGAAATCTAATGTATTAAAAAACTTTTGCAACATTTATGACAGCTAGCCTGACCATAATATTGGATCGAATTGCACGCAGTTTGTACCAAAAGAAAGTTTATCGGTCCTATATGTGCAGGTTTTATTTGTATTTTGAAAATATTTATGTTAATTGGACCAAAAATGGAAATTCAATTTTTTTATGAAGATTTAACTTGGGCCAATTCTAAAGACAAGCATTTTATTGAAAACCTTTTTTTTCTCAGCTCGTGTGCATCGCAGGAAAATCTACGCATATGTTAGAAAGATACGACCTCTAGTTCTCTTAAATGTCCTACAAGCTGAAATATATTTTTTTGAAGTTGAGCTGTACCATAAAACCACACATACTACTTGGTTGACTTAAGTTGTTAGCTCTAATTTTACTTTAGCTGACTCGGCAAACTTCATGATAACAATGACTATGGCTGACTAGGCTGCAATTTCAGGAACTTGTACGAATCTGCAAGTGTCGTCAACTTGGATAATATACCACACACATCCATATACTAATTTATTTATGTGCCGTTCTACAAATATTTAGTCGTAAAACTACGTAATTTATAGTTATGTGTTATACATTGTTTTATTTAGTTTAGATATTTTAAAGCTTTGTTGATAAGCATATTAGAATAATGAATTTGTACTAACTTTCAACTCAAAGTTGCTTAAATCATTAATCGTTTCTCTTTTTATTTCAAGGTTAGTTTTGCAAGTCCCGTTTTGATAATAATTATAAACACAAGAATAAATTACAAACTTGACTTTTGACCGAACTCGTATGAACACATACTGCACAAATACACATTAACAAAATAAGTACACAAAATTGTTGTTTTATTTCTATTTCACCATCATTGTTATTACCTATTATAAACTAAACCTACAGTTGAACATAACCAACCCGCCACATTGAGCTTTAAAAGAGTGGAGACTCTAATTCCACCTAAGATTAATTTCAAGGGGTAGGGGAAACATTCGTACTATAGAGGTATTTTTAATTGATAGGTTCGTTTTATCGAGGTTTAATACTGCCATTATTTGTCTTATAGAGGTTTTTCCTCCCTCTGAGACAATGACTGGGGAAGGAAGAGGGATGGGTGGAGGTTTCAAGTTGAAACAAGCTTATTTTTTTGAAAACTACGTAGGATCATGAGAAATTCGTCTTATGTAGGTCGCATTCGTCTTTTAGAGGTTTTGTGCTAAGAATATTCGTTGTATAGAGGATCAGTCCTAGCCCATGTCACAAACAAATTCGTCTTATGGAGGTTTCAACTCTAATTACTACGTTGTACCATGGACAAAAAGAATTAAATATAGACTGTCAGTCGTACTGCGGTTACCATGGCTACCATAGGTTCTGGCGCACACCGCTGGGAGTGCCGTGTAGTTACGTAGCGCGTAGGCCGCTCCCAGCGGTGTGCGCCAGAACCTGTGGTAACTGATGCACAGCTGACGGTCTACAGTATATTTAATTCTTTTTGTGTATGGTTGTACAGAGGGGTTTTTGCATTGACCTTTATGAAAATTTCAATGGGATTTTAAAAAATCGTCTTATCGAGGAATTTGTTTTACCGAGGTTCGTACTAAGGTACCACTATTGAAAAGACCCAAAAGAAGAGAAAAATAGTCTATTTGCCTCTGTATTGTAAATGTTTCTCCACACAGTTCAGTTCCACTGTTCCCCTCTCTACATTGTTTACCAAGTTCTGCACGTGTATCGAATGTCAGTGTTTCTGTGAGTTGACACCTCGACATGGGATGCTGATACTCGCTGACGTTGCCTCATAATTACTCGTCTGTTCTGAGGCAACTCGCCTTGACTGTCACCTTGGACTACTTATCTCTCCACAAAAACTTATATCACAAACACTGGTAGGTGTTTCCGCGTCTGGGCTCTCAAAGTCGATCTTTCATGCTTCTGATTTCTTAAGTCTAACTTGGTTAATTTTGTTAGTAACCTTATTTAGACTTGGAACTTATTTATCTTATATGTTTACGTATACACACGCACACATTTATATTTAGAAACGTTCAATCTAATTTGGATGTATACACCTAGAACTTGTCAATCCCAATCATAAATTTCTTTTAACAATAAAATTCAACACTCCTCAAATGCATTGTTAAAAAATAGTTAAAGTACCCAAGACAACTCTAAAATCATATATAGACCTTTACCTAGAAAGTCTTTCATTATGATACCTCCAAAGCAAAGCTTCAAACTGAAATTAAGGTCAGGTCTTTTAAAGCAGTCTTTTATCATTTTTCCCATTTCAAAAATACATAATTTGTAAGACAAATATTTGTATTATAAGCCATTTTTAAATATTACTTTGTAGGATTGCAATCCATAGCTCTTTTTCTTTTCTTAACATTTTAAGTATAATCTGTATAATCTATGCCATTATACTGCAGTAATTTTTCTTTCATAGGGATCAGTATAATCTATGCTTTTATGCAGTGATATCTCTGCCATTTCGATCATTGTAATCTATGCCATTTTGTGCAGTGATATCTCTTTCATATGGATCAGTATAATCTATGCTTTTATGCAGTGATATCTCCGCCATTTGGATCATTGTAATCTATGCCATTTTGTGCAGTGATATCTCTTTCATATGGATCAGTATAATCTATGCTTTTATGCAGTGATATCTCCGCCATTTGGACCATTATAATCTATGCCATTTTGTGCAGTGATATCTCTTTCATATGGATCAGTATTATCTATGCTTTTATATGCAGTGATATTTCTGCCATTTAGATCGTTGTAATCGATGCTATTATACTGCAGTGATATCTCTTTCATAGGGATCAGTATAATCTATGCTTTTATATACAGTGATATATCTTTCACTAGGATCTATCAATGCTAATTTGTAAAATTGTATCATTCAGGAGTATCGATAATCTGTATTTTCTCCCTGTCTTAGCAGAGTTTAAATCGTCCCTGTATTTTCTACAGTATCACTTTCGGGATCACTATAATCTATGCCATTTCGGTGACAGAAAACAAGAAGCATAACAGATTTAGCCACAGATGCTGATGAGGTTAGGTGACTGGCAAGATGTGATGATGTGATATCGAGGGCCAGGGGGTGCGGGGGATGGGGGGGGGGGGTGTTTGTCAAACCGGACATCAGACAAACCCCGCGGCAGAGGAACTTACCTTGGTAAACAAAGTTCTGCAACGACGACGAAATGTGAAAACGATCGCGCAACTTGTTTGGCGACGCCTTGAGCTAAGATTGCTTCATTGTCACTGCGGTGCGAATTTCCAGGTTTACTAGGGTTTCCTTTGTATATTGAATGAACCAGTGTTTAATATTATTTCTTAAAGAATATTCCAATGTATTCGTCATTTATGAATGACCAACTGGTGACGCCTCTTCGTCATTAATCACTGCAGTCATTCTATATTCAGGTTATATGGATAACCTGCATATATAATTAAAACCTTAGCATCAAACTAATTTCCCAAGCATATGCTACCTTCAGGAATAGCTCTTGGACTAAACAAAATCCAACGTTCTCCCAAGGATAAACCATCCAATTACGTAGTATTCCGACTAATTATCAGGTTGTGGTTATTAAATTTTATGGTTTCAACAATTTTACTGGGATCCCGGATCTTTTGCTGAGTGAGGTTTTATAAATCAGAGTTTTCACTTCACTATTTTGCAGTTAATTTACTATCTCGATTTAGTTAATTATTTACAATTAATAGAATTGGAGTAGGTTGCATTGAATTGTCTATACTGGATGTGCCAGATGAGATTAGCTGTATTCTATTTTATTAAACAAGAACGTCATTGAATGAGCCACTCATAAAAACTGTGAGTGCTGTCACAGCTCTATTTGTTTTTGTGATAATTTAGCGTATTTTACAGAAATCGGCAATTAAAAAAAAAATTTCATCTGTGCACTTTGGTGCACTTTGGGTGGCTTAATTTAACTACTGTATGTCCATTTTGATCGTAAAGCTGACAACAACTTTAACATCGGGTTAGAATAACTACAACTAGTTCCAACAATAGGTTATCGGAGGGTAAAACAATGGTTCATAAAAGGTAGATTCTCATTTCCCCTTCATTTACAGCTATTAATGTCAACAATGGAAAGATTATAATTTTTTTTTGATTTGGTTATGGTCTTCGCCACTGAGCTAGGGGTCTGGAGGCAGCACTGAATCAGATGATTGCCAGACGTTGGCCGCCATTTTTCCTAAGGGATAAAGTATATTGTACTTAGAACATTTGAACTAGTATTAGGAGACTGTGGGATTGTACATACACAAAGCCATGCACTGATTCCTCTAGTTTGTACCAAAATAATTTAATTTACAGCGTCTGCACTTTCTAGCAGAGTTGCAGTGCCAGTGCTACATCCAGTTGTTATTCTAGCTCAGTGGTCTTCTTGGTCAATTTTGACAGACTTGGAGACTTGATATTTAAATGGCTACCACACTGCAAGAAAATGCGTTTTTGTGTCGGAGATAGCTCGAACTGAAGCAGTTGCGACTGTTTAACATTTAACTTGACTTCCCCACCTGACGAAAACGGTTATGAAAGGAGTATCTTTATGATCTTTTCGGAAGTTTCGAAGTTTCGCCACCACTGCCAATAACACTATTAGTTTGGAGACTACCGGCAGCACCGTGTCCTTGGTGTACACTGTACAGGTCCACACCGCCTCCATTGTCAGTCTAGAAACGTGAGTCACGACCTATCGTTATGCAACAATTACGTATCAATACAAACTACAGAACATCGCTTAAGCCAATAATAACAGCTTTAAGGAAGGATAAGAGAAAAAGTACAGGTTGGGGACTCTGTATTTAGGAATTAAAAGAGTAAACAAACGGAGATAAGTGACAAGGAAATTCGCTATCGAAGTACAATTGACTCTCATCAATCCGACACCTTGGATTACCGGATTGGAATTATATCCTATAAACTCGGGAAATTCACTTTAAGATGTTCACTCTATTTCTATGCCTAAGTTCTTTGAACATTGGGGGTTTGAAGGACCATTTTTGGAATCGTTTTACAAAAGCGTTGTTTTATTATTCACTAGCTGGTCCGACAGACGTCGTCCTGTCCTGATGTGGTTTTATGTCAAATGCTCGTTCCATTTAAATATGAGTTCTCATAAGGTTAACATGGGAAACTCCAGAGCCACTGGGGCGGAGCCCTTTTGACGAATCTGCACCAAACTTCACACAAACCATCCTTGAATAATGCTTAATAATGCCTGAAAGTTTCATTACGATCTGTCGAGCGGTTTCAGAGTCCATAAAGGACAAGCAAACAACCAAACATACATTGGATTCTATATTAAAACAGCTACCTGCATATTATGCGTATTTTTTAACTGTTCATCTGAATATGAAAGCAAGGTGGTTGTCGAATAAATTATATCTGCTGTAACTTTATTCGTAATTATTAATTAAAACCAAATTATCACGTTTCGAACAACCAAAAAGCGATTGACTCTTCTCAGGATCAAACCGATGACCTTCTCACTACTAAGTAAGAACAATGACCTCTCAGTTACCCAGCTAAATCAATGAATAGTTGAGTACCTGGAATATAGGTGCTCGCTTAGGTAGCTTACGGTCAAGAGGTTGCTGTTTTGATCATCAGAAAAGTCTAAATTATCAGCTGTCCTTGATCAATGGGATTTTTAATTACCACAGCTGAAGAAACAGCTGATCTTTGTCAGTTACAAACTGTCGTCTCATTAATTCAACTTCATTGTTAACTCATCTTCGCTTTAAAATACGCGGGTATTTCGGCTTCGTAAAAATATTTCAACACAAATCAAAATCTAGAACTGGAAATTTATCTAACTAAGACTCATTTACACATGGAATTCCCGAATGTGTTAGACTGTCACGTACTATCAAGATTTAATTTACTTCAGAATTAACTAGGATGAAATAATTTTACTAACCTAAAAACACATGTTTCTTCTTTAGCCTATTTGTTTAAAAACCTCGTTACTCATAATTACACTTCAATCTTGTGAAAGACTATTTACTTTTTTGTAAAGAAAACCACTAGTAATTTCCTTGCATGCGCAAGTTTTGCAATTTCTGCTCCACACTACTCATCATGTTCTTAGTAGCGAACATTCATTGCTTTAGTGTCCATAGATGTATGAATCAACGTTCTGCTTACTGATTAAAGACAAATGACGAATGACTTTTTAGAGTGTTACAACGTGATCTTGTTTAGAATGGAGAGCCTTCTAATGCTTCTCCAGAACATATGCCTTGTTGTAAGCGGAGCTTCGCCAAGTGCTTAAAGTATTATGAAGCAGAACATGTGAATTACGAATTAGCAAACAGGTTTAACACTGGGTCATTACTGTACTCCGTATTTGACTAATTGACTCATGTAGAATGTTCATGGCAAAACAAAATTCGAATTAATTGCATTAAATATAGAAAATTCTATTCACCAGAGGAATTATCTTTTTCGTTTCTGATGGGTGAACCTATAGGTTATTACCTTGAGGTGGGCTCGGTATGATCAAATCAATGACTAATTGCAAAAACAGTTCGTGATTGACGGGGATTGAACCCTGTTCTCCAGGATCGAGGGCCCGCGCCCTAACCACTAAATCAGCTGTGCAATTATAATGTTTCACTGATTGCAGGAAAACGTTTTAGGTTTTCAGCAGTTTTTCCTCAAACAACTCACGTTGCAATTTGTTCGAGAATCATGCTTACTGTTGATTATCTTGGTAAAGATAATTGACTTACGTAATTCGTTGAGAAAGACAAAGAAAAAATGCAAAAAATACTGTGAGTGTTGTTGTTGAATTTTTGTTTGACAGTTTTCTCTTTAATTTTGATAGCTTCCATCGCTTTGAAATTACGTTCCCATCGAATGTAAACCATTAGGTAAAAAAACACTTCATTTTTCTTTTTACCATTCTAGGAAAATGTTTTAATGACAAGAACGCATAAAAAACAAATGAAATGTTGATATTACTTTACTGCCTTATGTTATGTCTCTGCTGATATTACTGAATTGCATTGCTGCACTGGTCTTATATCTTCTTGCAACTATAAATGGTTCTGATGGTACTGCAGCAGGGTAGTAATATTTCTACATCTGTAGTTAGTATTATATTGCTGAAAATTGGTCAAAAGAGGAGGTAGATTGTGCTTAATTGTGCAACATATTTATACAGAATAGCTGCATTGTGCTCATTTTATTTCGGAATAGCAGAAATTCTCTGAAATTGCTACAGAGCTATCTTGTGGTTATTGTGTCCAAAGATCTGTAGAATAGCTGCTGCATTGTGCCCAAATTGCTGCAGAGTATAGGCATATTCTGTGTTGTGAGAATATCTCTGCAGAGAATCTGGATTGTGCTCAATTGCTGCAGTGTGACTGCAGACTGCAGCAAGAGCAGTTCAGTGACCAGCCAACCACTTTGTCTTGGCCGCCATTCGACTTTCTCACGGCTCTCGCTAGCGTCCTTTGTTGTTTACACTTGCACTTTCAATGTTGATATCGCCTCTGTTACATTTAGTAGCCTATATTATAAAATCTATTAAAAATATGTATATGAAATACGCGTAGATATATTCTTATCTTCTAGGATAAGTGGTTTAAATGTAACCTTGGCTATCTTTACGGTAATTCTGAATTAGTCATCACCCAAAGTAGTGAATTTTAAAATATCAATTTCTCAAATTCAAACGTTTTGGTTTGAAACATAGTTTATAAACTCTCTTAATAATGACCTGCTTACCAACGCAATTATTTTGTTTATTTGCTATATTTATTGAGATTAGTCTGGTAAATGATTCCCATTATATAGAACAATCGGGTAATTTATTACTAAACAAAACTGCTGGGTCAGCAGGCATTTAAAATACAAGTATTTCAAAAACGTGCATTTTCCACAGAAACCAGTTTCAAACATCTGTTTAAGAGTTATATAATCTCGTATTTGAATCGTAATCCCGAAAATGTTAAGGTCCGAAATAGCCCTTGGTGTCTAGAGTTGTTTCCTTATTCGCAGTAAACACAGCTGGTACAATTCCGCGTTCCTACAGCTGATGTGGGAAAGTTCCGCAGTTAAAAATCTCTCAAAAAGCGGCAATTAGGCGGGATGCGCTGAGCCGCTCAAGGTGAACTGGCGGGAGAAGGCTGCTACAGCACTGCCTGTTGTATCTCATGTTGTGTCCTTGTAATCGTCAGCTGTAGGAGAATACTATATAAAATACAAGCAATTGATAATGATTATGTAAACAGTTAAAGCTGATTTAACGGGTTTTAGTGGAGTGAGATCTTCGATCCAGACAATCCATGATGATTTTTTGCTCTTGACGTTCAAAGAGTGGAACCAAGCTGTCTGCTTCGGTTAAAGGGTTCAAATTCTTCATTTACAATCATACAACACAAAATTTCGGATACAAAGAGACAATAATATATAACACTAATATATTTTAGAACCATCAACAGGTAATTGAACAGAGTATTCAGTTATAGACAAAAATTAAAAAATTAAGCAGCAACTAACAGGTCATTAATATAAGAGTATAGAACGATAAGTTGGCAGGTTTCTTATTGAAAGAGGAGTTAGGCTAGCGAAATAGTTGCGCCCCTTCCTTTTTCCATGCAAAAATGTTTATCTTCCGCGCGCCCCCAAAAACCTAAAGCCCATTCGCAAAAGAAGCCCAGAGAGGAGGAAGTTAAAGTGCTTCAGACATTGATTTCTATATTCTGTTCCTTGTGAAACTAATCTTACATGTATTAGTATAGGTGGTTGGAAACCTAACCTCATATTTTAAAGAACATATCTGCCTACAATCTATCCTCCACCTTTCCTCCAAATCTCTATCACCTCACAGCTTGTGGAAGTTATCCACTCATTTTTTTCTAAGTCTGCCTTTTGGTTCAAGCAGATTCACCAAATGCCTTGATCATTCACCCCTCCATCACTTCTTCCTTTTGCAAATTGAACAAAAAAATAACGTGGTTCGTCTTTGTTACAGGGAAGGAAACAACACGATGGACTCTCCGGACTTGGTGGTCGGAGGTGCGGTGACGGTGGACCAACGTAATGGCAAGACACACCCGCCTTTGCAGACCCAGCAGAGCACTGTGTGGACCCGACGACAGAACGCTGTCAGCGTGAGACATGCGTTCAAACACTACGGACCCAGCCACCACCCCAACCATGTGTTGAGCAACCTCAACATGACCGTGGCCAAGGGGACCATGTGAGTACAGTAGAATCTAGGTCTAGAATAAATACTTGATCTGTCACAGGCCCGCAGTTGGCATGTGACGCGCTAAGGGGACGAGAGATATTTGCGCTTCTCTCCACCCCTTCCATTCAGGGGATTTTTTCTCTCTTGCGCCCCCAATCCAAAAACCTCTTGCGTCACTTGATCCCAATGGGTTTATTTATCAAGACACGGATCTGTCAAGTGAACTGTTTGTAGCAGATGTAAACCTCTATTAACCATCATCTGTGGGATCAGGACTATAGTTAACTGAATAAACTGATAGCAAACATTCCACTATAAATTACTACAGCTTGAAAAATTTGGGCTGAAGAGACCTAGAATTTCCCCAACAGCATTGCTGACTGCAACATTATGATCATGATTCATGATCCTGTCTTCCTCCAGCGTGAGCGTTACATGGTACATGATAGTGAGAGGGAAAGGAGTGCAAGGGAGAAGCTACTAGTGCTAGACACCAGTTACTAGTCGTAGACACTAGTCGCTAGTGCTAAGTGTACAATTGAATGCTTCCTTCGTCCCTTACTTATCTGTTGATCACTTAACAGATTAGGTAATCCAAACCATTTTCAAATAGTCCAGTGATGAAAGGCTTAATCATGAAATTTGAGGCTAACACCCTTTTGTCCTGTTGATCTTTTGTCCTGGATAAAACTGTCCTTTTACAAGTTTTCATTGCATACGATAAATTTTGCATACCGTAATAGTTCAAATATTGCAATTACATTCTTAAACGTTAGAAAAACTTTAAATTCAAAACTGCACCTAGCTGCCCTTGACCTGGGTTTAATGAGCGTGAGTAATGAATCACACCCAGTAAAGAAAGCTTTCATCTCATTCATTCTCTATTGTACACAAGGCACAATAGATTTGTTTAAGTACTTGCCTTGTAGTCTGCAGATTGCCATTTGATTCTTAAACGTTTGTAACGCCATTCAAGGCTGAAAACTGGACCTAGCTGTCCTTGACCATTAGTTTAATGATCATGAAGAATCTGCTTCTCAGCTAGTAACATAGTTAACATCTTATTCATTTACCACTTCACTTATTTATCTCCACTATTTACACCCCTGGCCTGGATTGTCAACATTGTAGTTACAACCAGGAGTCAACCGTGATACACCTGAATGGTACCCTGGATTTTTGTTACTGCAATACAGCTTTTACGCCCCCCTCAAATTTATTAAATTATTTGAAAACGGGTTAAATGCTGTTTGAAGATTAAAATGCTGCTTGAAATTTTTGTGTTTTCATATATTTCTAGGAAGTCAAACTAATCAAAACAATAAGGTAAAAAAGAACTTTTTGGGAAGTTCTGGGAAAAATTTGACACTGTGTTATAGTGCAGTCAGTCCATATAGGAAGTGGTACCTGACCACGTGTGTCTGCAATGTGACGCCAATGACAAGTGACTTTGCCAAGGTCAAGGTGTCAATATTTACCCAGAATCCTCCAATCATCCCGCAGGTGTTAGTTTATGATGATTTGCACAGAGGTCAGGGCTGCGTCACAAAGAGTGCTTGACAACGTTTTTGCAGTCTCATCAAGTACTGTTGATTTTTTAGCGGAGTTAAATCTTGATCATCAAAATGACGTTTTGATGTATACTTGATTCCTAGCAGGTTAAGGGGCTTCTAAGCACTACTGTATGATACTATAGATGTACCTATTTCAACCAAAATATGAGTGATGTGAGTGGTTCTTTAGCCATGATGCTTTATTGAAAAATCCCAATGATCAAGAACAGATGGGTCAAGTACCATCAAACTGACTTACTCACTACAATACTATTGACTTAATACTGACTTTTCTCAGAACAAAAATGGCAACCTTCTCTTGGGAAAGCACCAGAATATTTATGGCTCTACTCATCCATCCAACTTAATGGTTGAATGTTTGTTTTTTAGGAGAGAAACAGTGTCTTGAATTCTGTGCCTCTGATATTCCTAGATCACTCATCCCATCTTGCGCTAGTAGAATAGATAATATTCTATCTTCAGCTATACATTATCCACAAAACTATAATGCAGTTTAGGATGTGGAAGTTGCCCTCACCTTACTTTCATATTCAGCTTGAAATACACACCCAAGTTTGTGTTGCTGCCTCAAAGGATTGATAACAAGAAGTATGCCTAATCACAAAGAAGTAAAGTACAGAGGAAACCTTCAATGGCAAGTTATGTCTAGCACTAGTCGCATATAGTGCCTATAGGGCAAATTCCTTCTCCGTCCCCTTACCCTCATGTACTACAACGCTCACGGTGAAGGAAGACCTGAGTCTTCTGCGATAGGAATTTCCTGACAATGCTCACCGCTGGGCTCCTCTTTGCTTGTCTCAAGTATATTTCCAGCACAACATACTACGGCTGAAAGCACACGATCATCCCATAAGCGAGTTGCCTCTGTACTTACTTCTCTGTTCCTAATACTTTACTTCTCATCTTTCTCCCAATATTCTTCTAACTCATGTAATGTTTCAGCTATGGACTGTTGGGAGCCAGTGGTTGTGGTAAGACAACACTACTCAGCTGCATTGTTGGCCGACGACGACTCGACACCGGTGAAATCTGGGTGTTGGGCGGCAAACCCGGCACCAAGGGCTCTGGCGTGCCGGGCAGAAGAGTAGGCTACATGCCACAGGTGAGTCAAACATTAGTGTTACCTTTGACTATTAATAGAAGTATAGGCATCCCATATCCATGTTAAATATGATGTAGCCAATTTCAAAAAGAAACTGGATGTATAGTAGTTGAATTGAGTTACCAACAGTGTCCCCTGTGTCCTGATGATTTCTATTCAACAGACCAACTTTTGAACTAAGCTAAACCCAAAAGTCAACTTAATGTCCACTATTGCATATCATTTGCGTTAGACGCCTGAGGACTCCTGCAGGGCTGTTGTAATAAATTGACCTGATGGGCCTAGGCTCAGGGGCACAAGAGGTTTTAGGTTCGTTGGGTGCGCAAGGAAGAGAAAAATTCTTTCACCCTTGGTGGGCAGGGGCGCAATTATCTTTTGGGCCCACTCATTATCTGCGGGCCTGCGCTCCTGGCCCCTGCTCCAACTCCTGGGCCCCTGAATCCAACAACAGTCTTCTCAGGAGTCAGGAATAAACTTGTTTTTATGAATGCGGTAAATAGAATGTATAGTTGATTATCAATATTCATCTAGGTTTTTGGTTCCAGGAAATCGCCCTGTACGGAGAGTTCTCAATAAAAGAAACCATGATGTACTTCGGCTGGATCTTTGGCATGGAGACACCTGAGATCAATGACAGACTACAGTTTCTGCTCAACTTCCTCGATCTGCCTAGTCAAAACAGGCTCGTCAAAAACCTCAGGTCAGATTAAGATTGCATAGTATGTTTGATTAATTGAGGCATCTGATCAGTATGTCTTAAAAATATAAATAAACTTGTCCACACACACACACACACACACACACACACACACACACACACAATTTTAAATAAACAATTTAAGATTTAAAACCTCTTCTAAGATTAACCAACAAGTTTGCGCTTACATTATTACAAATGTACCAATAATATTATGGTAAATTTCACTAATATTCCCAAAATTTACCTGTTTTGGGACAACATGATGTGTAATGCGAGGCAACTTTATGTAAATAGTATATTCCAGCACTAGAGGCTAAGGTGACTCATTTTCAAGTCTAGTTTAATGACCGAAGCGAAGCTAAATTGAGCGAGGGTTGAAAAGAAATTTTAGCCCGTGTGATGAACTAATTTTTGTCAAATAGTATCATTCTTTAAGGTTACCAAAACCAATTCACAAGACGTAAATTTTGTACATTTACCAATATAATATTTTGTCCATATGTCTATTGTCAACAAAAGCCCAGTTCAGCAGCGTGGTTCGCAAATGTCTGCTCTCGAGGCGGTGCTCCTAATCACACTGTGCAGTTGGTCGCACACTGCGTCACTAGGAAAACAGTCTCATTGGTTTCAAAGATATCGGTGGCTCCGGCAAACATGGAGCATGAAGCATGCTGCTTAATCATGTCACTAGGAATAACCGATTTAGCCAAGATCTAGCCGTTGTGGCATTATTTTCCTATTTCTTCACATATATTTTGTTGCAGTGGAGGCCAACAGCGTAGAGTGTCATTTGCTGTTGCTCTCATGCATGACCCAGAGCTGCTCATCCTGGACGAACCCACAGTCGGAGTAGACCCACTGCTGAGACAAAGGTAACAAGATCCGTCCACAACCTCTTCTCGGTCCTGAAAAATTCAAAATTATATTGGTTTGAAGGCCAAGATGTTCTTAATCATTGGGCTAATAAATGATCCTGGTAAAAGAACCAGCCGAACTCAGATAGTAACAGAACTATTATTTCATTTAACACGCATTGCTTAATCAATATTTGCTTAAAATACACTTCCTGTCATTTACTGAATGGTCTCACCACAGACAATGGAATAAACCTTAAACATTGTAATAAACATTAGAGTATTATATTGTCTGTGGTCTCACCCTTGATTTTACACGCTTTATCATTGTACATTTATTGGTACCATAAGTTTTAAACTACTACTTCTATTTGATTTCAACAAATGAAACAAAACTTGTATTTTTTTAGTATATGGAATCATCTGGTGCAAATAACCAAAGACGGAAACAAGACTGTCATCATCACAACACATTACATTGAGGAGGCGAGGCAAGCTCACACAGTAAGTATTTTGACAATCAGCTGATTAGTAACAATATCTATATAAGGATAATCCGTCATCTACAAGACCAGGACCTTGGCTGGAACAGTAAAAAAGAAGGATTATCCAAGTATCAGTATGTTCAGGATCAATTTATGCTGTTTCCGTCATTCCAGGAGATATTGAGGAGTTTGCTGCGATCACAGATAATGACTATAAAGTTTCTGTGAACATGAGAGACAATTATTATGCCCCCGCCTGTTCGGGAGGTGTACAATATTTTGCCACAATAACTGTACACAATTATAATGTATCCTTTACTGCAGGAGATGTCCTAGATTTGGCCGCAATCGCAAAGAGTTGTAGGGTGACGACGGTAACGTTTTCACGGATGACACTGATATGTTTCTGTTACTGCTAATCATATTCAGGGTTTGCCGCAATTGCGGAAAACGATGATAATGTTTCTGTGTTCTTGCGGTAGATAAACAAGATTTTTGCCACAATTGCAGAAGACGATAAACGTTTGAAACTAGAATTGATTGTTTGTTTTTCTCCAGATTGGTCTGATGCGAAGCGGTCGTCTTCTGGCTGAAGAGTCTCCACAAGTCCTGCTGTCCATGTACGGCTGCCAGAGTTTAGAAGAAGTATTCCTCAAACTGAGTCGTAAACAAGGAAATGAAGCAGCTCAGGACGTCAACCTGACCAACAACATTTCTCTTGTGAGTAAATACAATCTTAGAGTACAGTTGAACCTCGTTAGTAAGAACCTCGATAAAACGAATTCCTCGATAAGACGAATTTTTTTTAATCCCCTTGACACTTTCATATAGGTCAATGCTAAAAACACCTCTATACAACGTAGTAATTAAGTTAAAAACCTCCATAAGACGAATTTGTTTGTGACATGGGCTAGGACTGATTTACCTCTATACAACGAATATTCTTAGCACAAAACCTCTACAAGACGAACGTGACCTCTATAAGACGAATTTATCATAATCTAAACCTCCATAGTACGAAGTTTTCAAAACAAACAGAAGCTTGTCTCAACATGAAACCCCCACCCATCCGTCCTCCTTCCTCAGTCATTGTTTGGAGAAACCTTGGAGCGAGGAGAAACCTCTATAAGAAGAATAACTGCAGCATTAAACCTCGATAAAACGACCCTCTTTATTAAGAATACCTCTATAGTACGGATTTTTCCCGTACCCCTTGAAATTCGTCTTATAGAGGTTCAACTGTAATCTGAAATTCTACTATTAACATCAAAGTATTATTAAATAACATTGACATTTCCTATCTATAATTCCTACTTATTATTTGAAGGAGGTGGACAGTATTTTGATGAATTTTTTTCCAACTTGGTTTCTCGAATTTACCATATACATTGTATTTATTACTCATGAACTTCAAGTTAAAACTTAATTTTTCAATTTTGGGTATACGGGAGTTATTACATCAATAGCTCTTTCAGTTGTTCGATGTAGATAGAATATTAATTTCAGCGTTATATTTCCTTGGCATAAGCTTTTCTATCTCGCCACTCATTCTACACTCATCTCCATTCATACTTGGCTTAAAATACCTACCGTTGTACGGTTTCCATTTCAGATCAAAGTATAAGTAAGTGAGTACCTTTATAGCCTCTGTACCCACAAATCCCTCGGTAAACGTATCCCTCCAATAAAACATTAAGCCCCCTTACCCACAATCATAGTATGTTTTCAATCCAAGAACTCTATGATACATTTTCTCAATCGTTACAACTTGTAGTGCAATTAGTGATAGTTCAGATTTTTACATAGGAAAAAAACGAAAAGCCTCCGAAACCCAAAGATGAAAATTTAGATACAGTAAAAACGGAGAAGATGAACGAAAAGCAGAAAGAGGCAGAGGGTTTGAGTGATATAGCTACTGCGTTGCAGAAAGCTGTGCCCAATATAGATCAGGAGGTTAGTTGGCCTGGAGTGGGTCTGAAGCGTGAAAAGCTTTTTTCCGTTTTTCTTTTTCGCAAAAGTTTCGGGTGTACATATGTTTGTTGCCTTTATGTTTTAGCTTAGTGGTGTCTGTTTTTCAGCTTGAGTTTGCAGTGGTAAAACTTTACTTGTGGACAAAATTTTGACAAAATATATTTGGATTTTTTACATTTTGTGCCAAATGATTATTGTTTAATAAAAACGATTTTGAAACTCACTGTAGTAAAATTAAAAAGCCATTTCTGAAGAAGCTTTTGTGATGCCTCTAGCAAAACAATATATATCGTTTTTCCTACCAAAGAACTTTTGGATTGCTTTTGTTTGTTGGAATTTAGGAAAATAGCAAATTGTCTTGAAATTACTACAAAGAATTTTACCAAAGGTATACAGTACTAATTTTCTATGCAGAACATAACCAACTGTGAAGTAAAGAAACAAAAGGAGTTTACGTTCATCTTTTGTAAGTGGTAAGGTAAAAATCATGAATCTGAAGGTAATTTCATAGTGTTTTCAGGTTCTATTCTGGTTTCTTCCATACAATTCATTATTTGTGTGGGTTTTTTGTGTGTGAAGCTTGCGTTATTAGGATTCAATTTGTTTTTGTGTTTCCTTACTTGTTTTTCCAAACGTAATCGAGTCTCATTAGTGATTTTCCATTTAACAATGTTTTTCCTAAAATTCCAGGCAACTCTTCAGTGGAGTAAAAAAGACGAACCAGTTTATGTGACGGAGGAGAGTGGAGGAGTTATAGGACTCAACTTTAGCCAATCCAAGGAGGTTCTGATCACCGACAACGCCAATGGACAATATGATGTGAGTCGGAGAAAATATATGTACATTACTTACTCCTAGAGAAAATTAGGCTTCACCTCATGTCTTTATATCGTGTAAGAACTACTGACCAAACTATGTTAAACTAGTTTTTTGAGTAATTCATAAAGCAATCACAAAACTACATAGAAAATATCTTCTCTCATAGTGCTCTAGATATTTAAATTATTACAGTGTCTTTGGTATTTGAATAAATATTTTGGTATGGTAGATAACTCTTAAGGTGAGCTTATCCAAGATGACCTTAATCTCCAAAGACTCTCAATTACCTAGGAATGTGTGATCATTTGTATTTTCATTTGTTGACTTTAGGGCTTTGCCGAAGCATTCAAAGATAAAAGTGAGCTTTGGGAGATGAACATTGATTGGTCGTCACAGACACAATTAGAAAACCCACAATATTTCTATTTCAATCCCATTGCAAAGCATATGTAAAGCAACTAGTTAATAAATCATTTTGCCAACTTCTATTTATAAAATTATCTTTTCAGCTCGGCCAAGGCAGTAGTGAGGCTTTGCAATGTGAGGACTGCTCCGACTTTTGCTGCAACCTCACGACCAAAGGAAAGACCAAGGCGCTACTGCAGAAGAACTTCTTGAGAATGTGGAGAAATGTTGGGTACGTAGAGATAAAATGTTGAGAATAGTTTGCTACTTTACTGGATGAGGAATAAGTTGGTTTTGCCATTGGCTTTTGGTTAGTAGGCTAGGTACTGAAGTAGACATCCCATCTATATAAACCAGCTGTCACCATAAAAGATGCAATAGCTTGCAGTAAGTTGTCCATCAGTTTGGCTTTGTTAAAAGTCTGAATATTCAACAAAAATCTGTAACTTACATCAGCGGAATCTGTTGACAATCATTAGAACTCAAAATGAGAAAGAGAATATAACATCTCATGTATCATTTGAGTTCAGTAAGATGAAACATTGTTTTAAGTGTATACCTGTCTGCTTTTATCACTTGCCTTTCTTATTTTTGTGGGTTTCTACAACCTCCACCCCTAGTTTCCTTACATTTCTAGCTCACTCCCCAACTTAAAGTTGGAAGTGGTACACATTCCCGTGGTCTTCCCTATCTCTGAATGTTCATTTTATCTTGGAAGAGGCTTTTTACTTAACATGTTGTAATTTAATTGAGAAACATATTCTGTTCCTAGAGTGATGTTGTTCATCTTCGCACTACCTGTTATGCAAGTAATTCTCTTCTGCCTCGCTATTGGTCGAGACCCAACGGGACTGCACATCGCCATCGTCAACCACGAGATGGATTGGGAGACTAAAGACTGTCCAATCCTACCGGGCTGCAACCTAACCTACTTGAGCTGTCGATACGTCAAACACTTACGGAACGATACTATGATAAAGGTAACTTCCGGCTAAAAAAGATTCTTTTCTCTAGTTGTACTCGAATAGATGAGAAGATTTTGTAATTTTTTACAGTAAACTATTCTGTTTACAGCAAATTTAGTTACAGAAAATACCTGATGGTTGTCCGAAATTGATTGAAAACATTGATGTAAAAAAACATAAGTCACCTTCACTAAAGTAAATTATCAGTGAAGTTCCATATCAATATTCAATGTAGAAAATATATTGATGGAAATACCTCGGTGTTTAAAAACCATTGTCATTTTTGATGTTAGCCTCCGGATTACGTTGAATATATAAATTGATTTAAATATCTGCTTCTAGTAATCCAAAA
The DNA here is from genome assembly GCF_028750875.1 of Macrosteles quadrilineatus. Classification (NCBI taxonomy): domain Eukaryota; kingdom Metazoa; phylum Arthropoda; class Insecta; order Hemiptera; family Cicadellidae; genus Macrosteles; species Macrosteles quadrilineatus. The sequence goes on from NW_026542594.1 coordinate 196,546,342, forward strand.
GTCGCAATTTCTGTCACGCAACTAGTTTCGACTTCATACAGAAGTCATCCTCAGGCGTCCAGTGGGTGTCAAAATAATCACTTCATCAGAAGGTCGTCGATTCGCATGGTACATTCACACACAAACACGCACACGAACACGAACATAGTCACATAAAAAAGGTACATTTACAAGGATAATAATACTAATTAATGGTAACTTGAAGATGATGCGTCACGACCGGGTGAAAGTAGCATCTAGACTCCACATTCAAGTCTAGATATAAATATAGATTATAAGGGGGGGTAACCAAAATATTAGCTAAGAAAAGCTTCAATCGAGCTATAGACAACTGATATCCTGCCTCCAGGATTACTATTTCACGCCGGACTTAGCTGTTGAAGCGGTAGAAGTCGGAGATGCTTGGGGAGCCATATACTTCACGGAGAACTTCACTGACGCCCTCGTCGCCAGGATGGCTCTTGGCAAAGAGGCTGACAACGAAACGCTGGACCAGAGTGAATTGAGAGTTTGGCTAGATATGTCAAGTAAGTTTGCTGCTTAGTTATTTTTCTACCTTAACCTTATTGTTGATGAGCCAATTGTAATTAGAGTGGTCATGGTGTTCATGGATGAAACAATTTTATCATTTTATGTTATCCAACCATGTTGATACATTAGCTGTATCGTTACAATATTTATCGATTGAACTTAACACGTTCGCGGCGGGACGTCAAATGGCGGGCGTATCCCCAGTGCGGCGCAGCCCTCAGTGTCGAACAAACCTGATTGCCGCGTTTCCAATTTCGGTCTGACGAATAGCAAATAACGTGCTAGGATGTCCTGCTTTACAACGAGAGTCGACGTAGTTTGCTTAACACCCACAGATAGTAGCACTGCTTGGAACGTAGCCGGTCCCATTAGAATTGTATTGCCAAATGGAGGGAAAAAGACGGGACAAAAAGTAGATTTTTGAGATTGCCAGACGGGGATTTTACGGGGAAATTTACTACCAACCTACACCACAACAAAATACAGTATACTATTGAGCAGTGCTGTGCGAGTTTTCAAGTTTCTAGCTCTAATCCTGGCTTAAAAATAAATCATTTCGTACTGCATTGCAGCTTGGGAGCGATCGCACCCACCAGGATGGCATTAGGGTTCCGTATCGCTCCCATGCCGCCGCGAACATGTTAAAAAATTTTTTTTTCAATTAAACACATACTGGTAATACAGGCTGGCCTTTAGATTTATCAGGGCTGCTTTTGCAAATGCAGAGGTTACTTTTAACCTCTGTTTGTTGGGGGCACAAGCAAGAGAGAAAAATTCCTCCTTAATGGAGAAAGGAGGGGACGCAATTATATCTCTGGCCCAGAGCACATTACTGTATTTGCAAACCGCCGGCCTGGGATTTACTTAATATTATTCAGGTCTACAAAAGCTTCAGATAATCATCAAGCTAAATTAAAAAGTTTTTGGTACTCAATAAACATTGATTTTTGTTAAAATAACAAAAATCAACTGGTTAAATTAACTTAACTGGTTAAATTAATGTGAAAGATCCAACAATCGAGGAATAGGGTTCATAAGTTGACTGGCATGATTACGGGTTGAATCTAATATTATTTTCAGTGATCTGACATTTTTGGTGATCCAACAGCCAATTATTCCAACGGAATCAGCATTGACTGGATACTGAAATTGTATCAATAGTCAAAGCTATTAGTCTCAAATTATGTTTATAGTTGGATTACAGTATTATTAAAATGAACTGTATATATTTGTAAATATACTTGTCTAGTTTAGATTTCAGCTGTGACCATTGTGACATTTTTATTTCTCAACACTTATTATGGGTTTCAGATCAACAGATTGGCTTGATGTTGAGTAGAGATCTACAAGTAGCCTACCGAGACTTTGCGCAAGAGTTACTTTCTGACTGCGGCAACAATCCCAAACTGGCTGACATTCCGATACAGGTGTGGTAAAAACATTGTTAACAACGGTATCAGCAATCTGACACATACTTTCTCCCATTAGCTTGTCAACAAAAACAACCGTTATCATGGGTGAACGGTGGGAGTAACTATGATATTTTTGCAAAACGATTTAAAATCACAAAAAGTTGCAATAACTTTGGAACTGCAATTTTTACAGCAATGAGGGTTGTACCATTTAATTAAACATACTAGATTTATAATTTACAAAAATATAACGTTTGTTATTTCAAGTTTTCTAGCTGAATAGTGTTACGGTACGCTAACTAGTTTCATCTAACAATTAATTCAATTTTAAGGTAATATATTTTTAGAGTACTGTATTTGTTGAATGAAATATAAATTAAAACTATCATTTCAGTTCAGAGAACCAATTTACGGCAGCAATGATCCAAGCTTCACAGATTTCGTCGCACCAGGAGTTATTTTAACGTAAGTTTAATTGATTAGATACATTTTAAAAATGGAATGTGTACTACCTAGGTATTATCAATACTGTGTGAATATAAGTTTTAATTTTAGTTTCCTTTTGGTCTCTCTTTTTAGGTACATACAATTTTGGATTTATTGCTGTGAAAAAAATAGTTATAAAAACCTAGTGACATATGTAACTTCCTTTTTTGTTATTTTTCCGGAGCTGTCATTTACCAATTTGTTAACAATAATTTGAATTTTTTTAAATGCCATTGCCTTAGAGCAAACTGCCTTTAATAGAAATAGCATCAGCGGGTTTGGCAAAAGTATGAAACCTCTCTTAACTTTGATGGGTTACACCAGGAAAACTTAACTCTGCATACCCAAGATTTATCCTAAGATAAGATAATTTAGCCAACGTTTAAGAAGAGTTACGGGAATTAATCACAAATCAAAACAAGCTTTCCACTTTACAATAGGATGACAAATCTACTTGCATCTAATTTAGTTTTCAATGTGAATATACATAAATAGCTCCTCTTTTGAATGAATCTGATGTGTTTCAGAATTGTTTTCTTCTTAGCTGTTGCTTTGACGTCGTCAGCTCTGATCATTGAAAGGATGGAAGGTCTACTGGACAGAAGTTGGGTTGCAGGTAATTTTGTTACACATACTTCCTTAAAACCTTTGATCCCTTTTAAAATAGAGATTGTAATGTGATTAGCTCCTCGGGAGTTAGCTAACGTAGATTTCTTCATAAGACTTAGATCCCAGACCACTGTACTCTTTTGTTTTATGGTCCCCAGAAGCCGAAACAATTGGTCGAAATTGTTATTAATATATGGCTGATTTAATTAAACTTGTTTCAAATTTGGTAAAAACCAGCCCTAGACGCAGTCATTGTAAGAGGGGTTATTTAGGGGCATAAAATAAGTAGAAGTAGAGCTCCATTACGTTGCTTTTCAAAAGATTATTTTGATTTTCAACTTTTTTAGTTCATTGGTTCATTACATTTTTTTCCACAGGTGTGACTCCGGTTGAGATTCTGTTTTCCCACGTCATCACTCAGTTCGTTGTCATGTGTGGACAGACGGCTTTGGTCCTGATCTTCATGATAGTAGTGTTTGAAGTCGAGTGCAAAGGAGATATTTTCTTGGTCATCATTCTCACCATTCTTCAAGGACTCTGCGGAATGTGCTTTGGTAAGCTCTTCACTTAATAATGAGATTTTAACACGTTCGCTACCGAGCGACGCACATTTGCGTCGGTCCGGTCACTCCTACAGACCAAAAGGAATGATCATGACGTTGCTTACAGACCAAGTGATATTGGAATAAATAACATTGCCGACAGACCAAGAGAGAAATATCGTTTAAATGGATTAATTGACTTCATATTAACTTAAGTGAATTAGTAAGCAATAAATATTGTTTTATTTATCGTTTTGAGCAAATTTTAAAACGCCGCATATATGTGTCGTTCAGTCTATTTAATGAAATCCGGTTAAAAAGATGGGTTTTCAGGCCTAGTAGACCTATTGCGTTTCATGATCAAGCTTTTACACAAACAAATAAAGAAACTCCACTAAACACTTACTAGCCAAAACTCCAAAGGCTAGAGCGTTTACATCTGTTCTGTGATGTCGCGGAATACACAATGTAAACAAAAATGTTGCCAACTGTTGTGTGACGTCATATCCACAGACCAAGCGACGCACATTTGCAGCAGATATCCCTCTAGACCGATACGATAAAATCAGGGCTTTAAAATAGACCGTTGCTAAGAAATATGCTGCTTAGTAACATTAGAACACCGACGCAAATGTGCGTCGTTAGTCTATTTCAATGTGACCAGCTGACGCAAATATGCGTCGGTGGTCTATTGTGAGAAACGAGTCGACGCACAATTGCGTCGCTGGTCTATGCGAACGTTAAATTCCATATAATTGTGGTAGCGAACGTGTTAATCTGCAACTTTTGTGTAGTCTTCAAAGGTAAAAGACTTGAGGAACAATCAATTTACACATCACTTTAAGTTAAAATCAATCTTAATGAAGTATAAACTTCAGTGACAAGACCTTCAAAAGCAAGTCACCCTAAACAGCTTTTTGTGATTGAGGTTGTTGCAAATCTCAATGAAGTATATCTTAATAAAGAGTCTTGATAAACCATTTGCGGTTTTTTTAGAGGCACATTCTAATGTTATGTGATTTTCAGGTTTTGTGATCTCCGCAATTTGTGAGCTGGAGAGGAACGCTATCCAGCTAGCCCTCGGCAGCTTCTACCCCACTCTGCTTCTCAGCGGTGAGTTGAAACTCATTTGTACGAGTTTTTATTTATTCGAAACTCAAAATTCGACCGAGATGTAATGAAGGTTCTTCCCAGTAGTAAAGACAATCTCCAACTACACCTCTTCTTACTAGACAAATCAATTGATTTCAAAGACAAGATGTTTAGGTTGCTGTGCCTTCGACAATGTCTAAACACCTTTCAGAAAAAAAAACTTAAAAAACAGTTAAATACAGTAGTTTTATTTTTTTGCCTTGAAAACTGCTTTGTCAAAACATGCCTAAACGCAAGCCTAGGCCTAGAGTGTCTTTATAAAAAACCTGACATGAAATACCGTACTGAAACCTGAGATATTTTTCCTATGTGTACTGAGTGCAAACCTCAAGATATTTTCTCTACATCTTGTGAGGGAGAAATGTAATTACCATTATTTATTTTCTTGATCACCATGAAAAGCCAACCAGTTTCTATAATCTAGATTTTTATTCCTTTAGATGGCTGAGATAGCTTTCTGTTAAATTTACTCTCTGTTACAGTCTTCCTTCCTCCAAGTATCCTTGCAACTTTTCCGACATCCTAACTTGCAAAATAAACTTGACAAATGCCGTTTCTGTGTTGTCTTAGAATTGTCGTAATGTCTTGAACTCATGTCTCCAGGTGTGATCTGGCCAGTGGAGGGTATGCCGCTGGTACTCCAGTACATCTCTGCGTGTCTGCCGTTGACTCTCGCCACCACCTCGCTGCGGTCCATTCTCACCCGAGGATGGTACATCACCGAACCTGACGTTTGGCTCGGCTTCGTCTCCACCATCACTTGGATAGTCTTGTTCCTATCCATTTCTCTGATCGTCCTCAAGATGAAACGAGGTTAAGTGACAAACGCGACAACAACGGTGCCAAAAACGTGTTCTCGGACCGTGCTAAGCACAGCGTCCGTCAACGGTCGGTCGTTCCGCGACGTGATGGATTTTTGTTATTGAAGTGTTGTTTTTAATCTTTCATCTTATTTACCACTTAATTAAGGCATATTTTTTATTCATCATGGATATGCAATTCGTCTGGAAATCAACTTGGAAAGATCTGAAATAATGTGGTAATTTTTAAATTATTATTGTTTACTGTTGATAACTTTTTATTCTGTGAAAGTCGAAGTAAAAAATTATTATTTTTTTGCTACAGATGAATTAAGTGGCAAACTTTAAGGCTCTTACTTAGATAAATGCAAGTGAATAACTAAGTTTGGCTTGTGTTCAGTAAAACACTGGTCCCGATTTCTAAAATCCTTAAATAGTTACGAATTTATTAGTTTTTAAAGTTTCCATTAAATGGAATTCCTTAGGTTTCATTAAAATACAATTTGGCAAATTTAGCGTTGTATAATTAATATTTGTAGTATTTCCTTTAAATGATTGTTTATTTCATAAATAAATATCAACATTCTATCATTACTTGCACAATTAGCGATGTTTACTCTAAGTCGGAACAAAGATACCTCTATTTTCTTACCAGATCTGTAAATAAATAGTTTGATCGCATCGCCTTGCACTTGCAACACTTATTTCCACGTATCTTATATTTGAACTAAAAGTGTATTTAAGTGATAAAGTGCCTTTAAACACTGTACAAAACAAATTTATCTATATATTGTACGGTACATGTAAAGTTAATTATAGCTATATAGTTAGTAATAGTCATTAGTGTTAACTGCAATTTGCTCATAAAGTTATTTAATCAAAATTTGTCAGCGTTTATACACCCGAGAGTAAATTATTGTCATATTTTGTAAGATAGGCTGGGCAGTGGCAACTTAATGTAAACTTAGTGTGATTCGCTTTACTTCTTCAGTTTGTATTAGACTACAGCTTATGAAAGGTAACATATGCCTTGTCAGCAGATATGCTTTTGGTGATGTGTTTATTTACTTTTTCCAAGTGTTGAAACTATTAAATTACTCGATGGTCGGATTAAGTTAAAAACAAGATGTATTGGATTTTAAAGGTGTTTTAAGGAATAAAGTGTGCACGTTCACAAAATATTAAGTCAATGATCCGGTTGGTCACAAATTAATCATACTTTACTAATGCATTGCGATTGCCTACTGGTACGGTTAATGCTAACTTCCCAAAATTAGGTGCTTAATTGTTGTGTCTTAGATCGCCCAATAAAATTACTGAGGTCACCTCTGTTATCTATTTGACTAGTATCGAGACAGTATTTCTTTAACTTTAGAAAACCGTACAGATCTTTAGGGACAGGCAGTAGAGGTTTTTAATTTAAAACTTTCTATTTCTTTGTTTACGTGACACATATAAATTAGGCCTATTTAACAAATAATTTATTTTTGTAGACAAAAAACTTTCTAACAAAAGTAGAGAAGGAATACATGTTCAACGTAAAACACTAGCATGTTCTGTAAGTCTTAGAATTGCAAGATGAGTTACTGTACATATTTTGTTGATTTTTACTTCCGCCTCCGCTTTTACTTGTCATACAAAGCTGTTTTGAGATTTCACTAGATTCTAAGTACGAATGTAACAAAAACAAACCTAAAATATAGTTCATACGGTTAAATCTTTGTGGTTTAAAAACTCCGGAAGTCAGTTACAACTTTTTTTGTCTCTGACCACTTCTAAATCAGCTGATATCGGAGCTGTGATATCGGAGGTTGCTGGTCTTGCCTGGACGCTGCATATCTGCTGATGAAGCGTATGTTTAAGTTAAAGTCTGACGAGTGAATGTTCCTCACTATCTGTTTTTATGTTCTTATCATTGTATATGTTATATAACACCAATAAATTGTAATTTACAACCGTTTGTGTATTTTGTAGCCTGTTGTATTTTGTATGATAAGGTTTGCTAGTTTGTGTTCTTGTGCATCAAAAAATTATCTTTCATCATTAGGGCCTGAAGCAACTCTTTTCAACAAGAACTCAAGTTTGAAAAATTGTTAACACTTTTTGTTTGTTTGATGCTTGTGCCATTTTCATTGGAGATGTGAAAATAATAGTTTGAGCTAATGCTACTAATATTTGTTCCAAGTTTCAACTTATATTGCGTCACTACATTTGCGCACCCGTTGGAATTACGTGGGTCCATGTAAACATTACACGTTGAAGTGTCCGAAGGAACTTTAGTATAAGAATCAAACGTTGACTTTCTAGGCTTTAAGCACAATATTTCAATTAAATCCATCAATATAACTCCTAATCCATTACAGAAACACCTATCGTTACATATTTACGGTATACGAGAGTTTTGTTACATAATCATCAGGCAGAAAAACACCTGATAACAACTCAACTGACGTCCCTACAGTAGTAAGCTAGGTTTTTAATCTAATGCAAAATCCAAATTGGCAAGACACTACCAACTTGCGTGGTACTTCGCCCCGTCTACATGCTAATGTAAAACCAGCTTTAGTTTACAATTGACAACGATAAACAGTTTTTATCCTCAGCTAAAATCAATGATATAACTGTACCTTGAAACTTTACGTGGAAATTGAGACATCAGGACCATTAAAATGATAATTCAAACAAACATAAAAATCAAAATAAGCATGAAAATCAAACATAACATTATCTTGCTAATGGATACAAGAATTATATTAATATATTACATAAAGATAGAACCTGCATGGATTTGTAAGATCTGTAAATTTGCTAGTTCTATTTAATGCACAAAACATAAGGTTAACAATAAAAAAAATTTGGATATTAAAAGTGTAAAACAAATGATTTTGTTAAGATATAAACTCCGTTTAATAACAACAACAACAATACATAGGTAAAAATATAAAATTTGGTAGCCTATGTACAAATATAATACAGTTAAACTGTGGAATGTTTTTTTTTAATTAAGTAAATCTTTATCAAAAGGAAGGAATCCACGACATTTTGCCGTTCCGCACAAACAGCTGGTTTTACCAATACCACTCCCACCACTTGCGTAATCGTAAGTAATTTCTTCGCCCGCTTGAATATCTCTAACAGAAAACACTGCCAATCTTGAAATCGGAGAATCGATTCTCACAGGGACAATAGCAGCGTTAGGTTGGCAAGAATGTTTGATATATCGACCGATATTACCAACGCATGTAGGATCAACAATGGTTTCGGTTGTAGAATTAACGTAATGTTCTTTTTCACCACACTATGTTTTTGGCTGTATTACATACGTTAATTGGTGGCTGAAAGTTACGTTTTGCTGGCCAGCTGTCATCAAAATTTGGGGACCGAGCAGGTTTTTACAGGCCGGGGCCGCAAAATCAGCTGTCCGCTTACTTACTTAAAACATGAATGCATTTTAAATACACAATCAAAATCCATAGCATTGCAATCGAATTGTGTTATTGTCGCCGTTGCCTAACAACTATTTATTTTTATTTTTGCCGATTCCTCAAATTATTTCTTTACATAACCTTAAAGTTGTAGTTGTGTTGACTATCAGTGTGCATTATTCTAGTGGTGAATAGTGGTAATAAGGTAGTGGTAATAGTGTGGTGAAAAATAGAGTTCTTACCACGGGCCGAAAATGAGGTTTTGCCGGCTCAAGATAGTTTTTAAGTTCGAGACAAAGTCGAGAACTTAAATCGATCGAGATATACTACTAGGTACGAAATATACTATTAAAACAAATATATAGTTAATACTATCATTTCGAGACCGTCTTTTAGCCTCTTCCCTGCTGATCAATTCACCGGCGTACTCACAAACAAAACTACCGCAATCAACAAACACATCCGTTTTCAATCCAAAACCTTTCACATCTGTTTCAAACACTAACAAGTGGCGTCTAGGGCCGAATTGTACCAATCGATTGCCACAGTCCATAGGGCACTTGCAAAACTCATTGCACTCGAGAATAAATGAATTGGAAGATAATTTGTCGTTGTTGAGACGATTGTTTACATAGTTTACGGATCGACCAGAAGTTTACACACAAGGACAGTTTGCGGAACACTTGTCTACGCAGGAACACTTTTTACAAAAATACTCCTCCAATAGCTTTCCAATCGTACCTGGGCCCGGAACGTTTTTGTCTGCGTAGAAAGGTTTATGACACAGTTTATTACAGTTCTGATTCTGAAACATTACGAGTTAGAATTACATACATTAAATGGTGGAACATAAACTTGCGTGTGAAAAAGTAGTCCCAGCAACACAATAAAGTAAAATTCAAAATGTTTTATGGTGTCCAAATTTGAAAGATTTGACTGTTTTATATCGTCTTGAGTACCAAAGTACCCATAAGTTCTTAAATAGTAAAAAACCAAACCTTCCTGTTTTCTCTGGACATTATGAAACTTTGACATTTTGAATTAAACAAGTTAATATTTTCAAAATACTTGGTGTCACAAGATCATCAAGTTTGCACCAAATGTTGGATGATGATATAACATCATCTAATACCAGTCCACAGCAAAAAATGTGGCAATGTCATACTCGCCAGCCTCTTGCCATAGTACAAATAGTAAAAACAGTAATAACAAAAGTGTAAACTTGCATTGCATAGACATATGAGATAGGACCAAAGCTGTTTCAGTAGGCTGGGACTGAGGCGTTGCCACTTTTGACTCGATGCAGCCTTGTATAAGAGGCTATATTGAGTTGCAGGCCAGAGTGAGGCAGAACCAGGGGTGAACCAGTCAACCGCACTTAGTCTTATCCCTTGAGTCTATTGTGCATTCTTGGAGCAGCTCGGGCCGCCGGTGACCTGGCCAGTGAGTCATACTTCTAGCTCCACTATCTCTGAGCAATATCTCTTAATTGAGGAAAATATACAAATGATGGTATTCAAAGATGTAATTTAATCTACTGATCATTTTGATACCAAATTTGATGTGAATATTTGATTTTTTATGACCTTATAAAAAAATGCACGATATTAGATAACAACAAAAAATAACTTTAAATTTGGTATCAAACTGATCAATAGATTAAAATACATCCATTCGTACCGTCAGATTTGTATATTTTCTTCAATTCAGAAATATTGCTCAGAGATAGTGGAGCTAGAAGTATGACTCACTGGCTGCCAGAGCAGCTCTAAGAACTCACAATAGACTCAAGAGATAAGACTATTAGTGTGGTTGACTGGTTCACCCCTGGTTCTGCCTCACTCTGGCCTGCAACTCAGTGTAGGACCAATACATAGCAGTTGAAAATAAAAATTAAACTTGTGGGTATAATACGGAGGGAGGTATCTATCTATATATTTAATACGCGACATGAAACTTTGTGAACAATAAGGCTTTTTTGTTTTAAGATTTAACCCCACATATTATATACCAAAATGTTCGTTTAGGTGTGTAGATGTGCAAACTGGCTTTAGATTTTCAAAATATTTCTTTTTAAGGGCGTGGGCTGCCCTCAAAGTTCTTTCCATAAGGATAACATTGTGTTTGATTTGAATGTTATTACATTCTGAAATAGATGTAAATACATTTGTTTTCTATAAAAAATAAATCCCAGCTGTTGTGTTTGGTTTTAAAATGTAAACAGTTTGCATGTTTTTAAAAATAATTAGAAACCCGGCAAAGAAATTTAACCTATAGGACACGACGGGCGAAAAGTTTTATATTTTATTTTTTTTTAAATATCCCAAGGACTCGGCGACAAAGAAATATTGCCGGTCGGACACGGCGAGTCAATATACGGCAAGCAATGCAAAACGAAAGGAGCCCAGACGAGGAGCTGGAACAGTTAGTGTGGCACCATAGACAAATAGAATAAATATTGTATTTGTCTATGGTGGCACTGAAAAATACAATAATTCAGCAGCATTCACTTGGCGATGGCATTAAATGTCAGAAATGTGGTGCGCTACATCACAGAAAACATACTAATATACATTTTAAAGAATAACAAAGAGGACGAGGCGAAGGATTTTCATCCTGCTGCCAGAAAGGAAAAGTGAATCTACCGCCATACCGAGAAAGATATTATATCCAGAGCCTACTTAATGAAGCAAATCATTTGAGCAGAAACTACAAAAAGAACATGAGATCGTACAACTATACGCTCGCAATGGTCAGCACTCGAGCTAAAATTGAAGAACACAACGGCAGAGGGCCTTTCATGTATAAGGTGCACGACACAATTAATTTATCACTCAATTGGCACCTTACAATCATCAGAAGGGGAGTACCCCACATATGCCCAAATTTATATCTACGACGTCGAAACCGCTGTTCAAGAAAGAATGCTAAACAAAGTTAATGGCTCTTGCAGCACTGAACTATCTTATGTTATGTTGTTCATTATCTTATGTTAGATGAATTAGCGTAAGCCTTAAAAGTAATTGTGGATTTCGACGGTGTTTACCTAGTATTATATAGAATACACCCAAAACAACACCCAAATCCTCAACCGAAATCCAGCCCAGTTAATCCAAACCAACTTAATGTCAATTATCAATTAATAAGCAAAAAATCAAACTTAACATTATACTGCTAATGGATACAAGAATAATATTTATATTTTACATAAAGATAGAACCTGCATGGATTTGTAAGATCTGTAAATTTGCTAGTTCTATCTAATGCACAAAACATAAGGTTAACAATCAAAAATAATTGTGGATATTAAGTGTAAAACAAATAAGTGATTTCGTTAAGATATAAACTCTGTTTAATAACAACAACAACAATACATAGGTAAAAATATAAAATTTGGTATCCTATGTACAAATATAATACAGTTAAACTGTGGAATGTTTTTTTAATTAAGTAAATCTTTATCAAAAGGAAGGAATCCGCGACATTTTGCCGTTCCGCAAAAACAGCTGGTTTTACCAATACCACTCCCACCACTTGCGTAATCGTAAGTAATTTCTTCGCCCGCTTGAATACCTCTAACAGAAAACACTGCCAATCTTGGAATCGGAGAATCGATTCTCACAGGGACAATAGCAGCGTTAGGTTGGCAAGAATGATTGATATATCGACCGATATTACCAACGCATGTAGGATCAACAATGGTTTCGGTTGTAGAATTAGCGTAATGTTCCTTTAAAACAAATATATAGTTAATACTATCATTTCGAGACCGTCTTTTAGCCTCTTCCCTGCTGATCAATTCACCGGCGTACTCACAAACAAAACTACCACAATCAACAAACACATCCGTTTTCAATCCAAAACCTTTCACACCGGTTTTAAAAACTAACAAGTGGCGTCTAGGGCCGAATTGTACCAATCGATTGCCACAGTCCATAGGGCACTTGCAAAACTCATTGCACTCGAGAATAAATGAATTGGAAGATAGTTTTTCGTTGTTGAGACGATTGTTTACATAGTTTACGGATCGACCAGAAGTTTGCACACAAGGACAGTTTGCGGAACACTTGTCTACACAGGAACACTTTACACACAACGACTCCTCCAATAGTTCTGGATCCACACCTGGACCCGGAACATTTGTGTCTGCGTAGAAAACTGTGTTGTCCTCGTGGCTGTAGTCGTCCGTAAAAAGTGTTTCTTCGGTTTTATCCAATGATGACATGTCTTTTGACACAGTTTATTACAGTTCTGAAACATTACGAGTTAGAATTACATACATTAAATGGTGGAACATAAACTTACATGTGAAAAAGTAGTCCCAGCAACACAATGTACAAAGTAAAATTCAAAATGGTTTCCCAGTGTCTAAATTTAAAAGATTTGAGGCACCAGAGTATCCATAACTACTCAAATAGTAAAATATAGCTAAACCTTTCTGTTTTCTCTGGGCATTATAAAACTTTGACATTTTGAAGTGGTTTATATTTTCAAAATACTTAATGTCACAAGATCATTAACTGTACACCAACTGTTGTATGATAAATGATGATATAACCTCATTTACTACCAGTCCGCAGCAAAAAATGTGGCAAAGTCACACTCGCCAGCCTATTTCCATAGTAAAAACAGTAATAACAAAAGTGTAAACTTGCATTGCACAAACATATGAGATAGGACTACAGCTGTTTCGGTAGGCTGGGACTGAGGCGTTGCCACTTTTGACTCGATGCGGCCTTCTTGTATTAGAGGGGCTAGGACCAATACATAGCTGTTGAAAATAAAAATAAACTTGTGTGTATGATACGGAGGGAGGTATATTATATAGAATAAACCCAAAACAACACCCAAATACTCAACCCAAATCCAGCCCAGTTAATCCAAATCAACTTAATGTCCCTCTAACGACTAACAAGACATTATTGCTAAAAACCTTAACAACTTTTTTTGTTACATTGTGAAATAGAAGAGCCAATGGATCTGGTGTTTCAGGACTATGTGGAAAAGAAGGCAGATTGTTTTTCTTCCTTCATGAAAACTCTGGATTATTGTTAAAAAAACATTTCACCTACCTTTAATGGCTGATAAGTCTTATCACAAGAATTAAAACAAAAAAGCTATTTCAGTCTACCTGAGAAACAAAGCTTGGAAAACATCTGATTGAAACTTTTTTTTCATTTCTTGTCTAAAACATTCAACTTCCTTGTGTTTTGATTATTGTAGTGGCCTTCATTAGTGACATCGACATCATAGTTGTCTGCTGCTGTTGATTTTCTTTTAAACCATGATAGGTGTAATACTTATTGGTTTATACATATTATGTTGTAAATTACAGAGGTAAGTTTAAAATGTACATATGATAAAAATTAAAATAAATGACTTATATGAGGTTCAACCTGATTTTCAAGTCATATAAATTCCAACTAGTTTGAACAAGTTTCACAGGAGCAAAAGAGTAGGTCATTAGTATTAATTCGCTTTAATGAATAAACCATTATAAGTAAATTTCTGTTAACGCACTTAAAATAGAAGTTGTACCAAAACATGAGACATATGTTCAAATAGTTCCTAAACATTATAAAATGAATTGGGAGTTTCTCTAAACAACAATTTCCAACCAAACCATAAAAATAGTGTGCAATTATATACAGGAGTTGTTTATATACAGGAGAAAACACAAGTGTTAGTAACAAAACTAATAAAACCATACATTTTTCCTAGAACATAAAATATATTTTAAGATTAGTAACATCTACAGTAAGAAAAACTAGCTAACCTCACGGTTGTGTAGAAAATTTAAATTTATAATGAACAATTCACACCAACATTAAAGACAATCTTTTACAGGGAAAGCAATAAAAATCATTATATTTTTGGGTATGATATTAAATCAACTATAAATTTTTAGGGGGTGGGATTTTAGTGACCGCAACTGATTATACCGTATAACACGTTTTAATGTAAAAATATATATGGAATAGTTCCTAGAAAAATTTAAGAAAGTAGGACGTAGCTTATCTGTTAATTTTTTTTACAGTTAAAAATATGAAATATCATGTTCAGCTTTAATGTCATGGGTCTACTTCAAACTGTTTCAAACACCAATTTATAGAATACTGTAATACCCGAAACTAAAATTTTATTTAAGTGGAACAATGTCCAAGACTAAAATCGGGAATCTAAGAGAAGCCAACAGGGAAAACTTAAATATTGTATAAGCATGTGCCAAGTAGTTGATTCAATGTTCATAATTAAAATTCTAAAAAATGATAACAAAATCCAAAAATATAGGCGTGATACGTCATAAACCCATGAGTGTAATTCTATTTGGGGACGCTCTGACCGTCTTCGCACAATAATTTTACAATCGACCCTTGAGTGGATTATTTAGGGACCCTCTGACTGTCTTCGCACGATTATTTTACAATTGATCCTTGAGTGGATTATTTAGGGACCCTCTGACTGTCTTCGCACAATTATTTTACAATCGATCCTTGAGAGGATTATTTAGGGACCCTCTGACTGTCTTCGCACAATTATTTTACAATCGATCCTTGAGGGAATTATTTGGGGACCCTCTGACCGTCTTCGCACAGTTATTTTTCTTGTGTGGATTATTCAGGGAACCTCTGACTATCTTTGCAGAATTATTTTAAGATCGATCCTTTCGTGGATAAAAATCAATGTGTGGATATGTCTAAAGAAAAGCGTTGGCTATCGCAAATAAACCCCAGATCTAACGTCTATTAAGAAAAAATACTTAGATAAAGAATGATCTACCCTTAGAGCCTTAGAGGTATATTAGAGGTGAATGAAATGAAATGGATGAATGAGGAGTCATGAATGATTATTAGAGGGGTCATGATTTTATTTTGGGCATTATTCCACACTTAAATACTGTTTGGCTCCATCACAACATTCAAAAATTTCAACATTAACCCACAACACAGTATTACTACTGATAATTATTTGGTTCATTTTTTTCTTACAGACTGTTTTTTGCCTTAATATTATTTGTATATTAGGCATACTTATTAGACTCCTAAATTTTGTTGGGACATTCCACATTTTTTTAATTCCGTTGGTTGTGGTTCTTGGACATTATTACATTAGAGATTACTGGTGAATCAAAATAAGAAGCATAAAATAAAACTGTAAAGCACCACTAATAACACATGCAGATAGGTAAAACACAATACACAACTTATACCACTAACAATGTTCTAAAGACCCATTTTGCACAAACCCATCTAAAAACACCCACCTTCAGAAGAGAATTCGCTGCTATAAAACATTGCAAAATATAATAGTTTTATTTTCATGCACATAAACTATTGTTAATAAAAGTGGGATAGCAACAAAGTAAGATACAGTAGAACCCCATTTAACCGTGTCGAGCTTCACCAGACACCTGAATTTCTTGATTGTATTATAGTCCGCGGATTAAGGATTGATATTGAAAATGATTGTATAAAATAATGCTTATGTTAATCCAAAGACTGGTGCATTTCTCAGGCTATAATTGAACATTTGTTTCCATTTATTTTCCTAAGGTGAAGATAACAATATGTTTTAACACTCAAAAAGTAAATTAATGTGCAAAAAGAAAAAAACATACAGTACACAGTAATAAATAAGTTTATATATATTACATCGTCGATCTTAATATAGTCTCGGGCGACTAGCTTCAAAACGTTATTATATCATTTAATTATCTTTTAAGGAAAAGAGGCTTGAAAATAAAACTGTAACATTTTTAAACTAGTCGCCTGAGACTAAGTTCACGATGTAATTAAAAATGTAAATTTATGTAAGTAAACTTATTTATTATTTTCATAAATCAATCCTAGAGTCAATTATGAATAGACATAGCACACTTAAACAAAATAATCAGCTGATTTTATAAGGTAAATCCGACAGCTGTTGAGGCTACACAAAGTAATATTCCCCCCAAAATATAACCTCAAAATATAAAACATTGAATTTGAAACTCGGTCATTATTCCCTTACTATTCCAGTTAACTGGGGCTTGGCTGAAAGTCACTAAATAGACACTGACATAGCATCAAGCAATATACATAGTTTTTATTTGCACTTTCAAATATGAATAAGCTAAACAAGTTAACTGTATTCAAAACTACATAAACATATGACATGTAAACTTGAACCGGAAGAATGTATCTTGGGAAGGGTAGAAAATGAATCCTAACGATGTATTAGAGATGCTTCGTAGACTTCTACTTGATTCAAAAGTGAATTAACTTGTTTCATTATAGATCTGGCTTTCCTAAAAAGAAAATTGTTTCTGAGAAGGTGCAAAACAAAAAAGTGACAGGTGATATTCAAACAATACACATTTAACGATTTTAGAACAATAGTGATAATGTTGTTCAGTAAACACTCGTTAATTTAATTGGTGTGACTCAATTTGTTAAGTTTTACTCAAATGTAATGGTGGTGATTCTAAATGAAATTTAGCTGACAGAAGTAAAAAGATTCAGAGTTAACCTTAAAGATTATTTTAGTTTATTCCATACACCTAAAAAAGATTGTTTTCACTAATTCAAGTAAAGAAAGACGTGACAGTATACTTTAAGAGCGGACAGACACGTTGCAACTTGTACGTAAAGATTTTGTACTTTCTTGGGGTCTGTTGAGAAAACGTTGAAGATGTAGAGGTAAATTTAAACTTGGGGAAATAAAGTGAAAATTAAATTTGTTCTTATCCACTGCACTTGAAGTTAGAGAGGTATAAAACAATTATCAAATTATTGTAATTTATGTATGATTATTGTCCCAATTTATCAACGATTTAAAGATTATGTGTAAGCAACGATCGTCTCTTATGAATCTCATACAGAACAAATTGTAACCAAATTGTATTGTCTGTAATTGTAAACAAATTGTCTTAAATTGTTCTACAAAAAAATATTGTTCAGATGAAAACGTGGTAGATTTTACTTCACCAATTGAACTGGAAACTTTGAAGAGTGTTATTAAATTAAGTCAAAAAATATAGAAACCATTACATGGGGGTAAAAAATTTAACCATAGTTGAGGTATTTATATTACCAAATTTAATTTAAAATTAACACAACTCCACCACCACATTGTAGCCTTGTTCACCATCCATGCAATTCAACCATGCATGAAAATTACCGCCGTGCAAATTCGTGCAACCATGCTTTCCTTACAATGATCGTATATTTACCTAGGCACTTGATTGACAGCGTCCGACAGCGCTCTCGGTGCCAACAGTTTGTACGCTCCCCACACAAACAAGCTGACCGCACACACTTTCAATGTGTACTTGACCACTTTTCCTGTCCGGGAGGGAGGTGGAATCCTAGAAGTAAATAGTCACATTAGTGAGCCGCCGAGTCACTCGGAATGGGATTACGACATGATTTTCATCAATTCTTCAACTTTATCTACTATTTTGTGTTTTTGAATGTTTCTACGCAAACATAGTTTTTTATTATGTTTTTTTTTTTAAGAGAACGGTTGTTGACATTCGTTATTGATAGTCCTAGACAAATGGAAAATCTGGCTTCAGAGTAGTGCCCACATGGGATCAAACCCACGACCTTAACCCTGCTTCAGATACATTGGGTGGCCTTGACCATACTAACGTCATGATAGGCGGTATGTCTGCGTCCTTGATAGTACCCCACAGTTTGGTGATGCCGGGCATGTGTCCGATACCCACAATTCCCACCACTCTGGTCTGCTCCACAGCTGTAACACCATATAAACTTATATTATGTTTAAATTATTATGTTGGACAAACACAAATTCATACTATAAATATAAAAGAATGTGAAGTTGAAATTACACAACAGGATACAGAACACCTATTTTGATACAATATATCGGTAAAATAAATAAGTCTCAATTACCCGATCTTCAGATATCTGATGTTTTTATTTAAGAGGAGAAGTTAGGACTTGCAAGTTCTCCCTAACCACAATATCTAAAACATAAATAAAACTATCCACTTATAAATAAAATAAAATAAGCTAAGTACCATATTTCACTTTATTTTTGATTTATTTTTACAAACGGCAATACACCAATACAAAAAACTTAACAAAAATTGACGGCAGCAGAAAACATTATACAACTACACAAAAATCTATTATAGGTGTATTAGAATTGTTGTCGTCCACTCTTCTATGTCAATGATCAAGTCCTATATCCACGTCAGCATTAAAAGCCGCTGTTTTGAGCATGAAGAGAACATTTTAATTTTTAAATTTCAAATCAACTTTGAGGCTATTTTATCCAACTAAACCAATAAATTTACAAACTAATATTTCTGGAATTATATCGAAAGCGTGCATGGTAAAACTTATCCTAAAAACACAGAAAAACATCTACGTTTAACACTCAAACACAACATGATCTAGATTTACGGATGACAACTGTACCTGTAGGAGTCAGTCTGCGAGGCTGATGGCGAGTGGCCAGTTGCAGCGAGTACGTCAAGTACATGTCTCTTTCCTCTACAAACACTCGCCCCAGTTCCGGGAACTCTCCGGACATCTCCTTCAACATCTGGTCTAGCAGGTCCTTCTGCTTACACTTCTCCACTTCTTCCTTGCTGCAAAACACGTTTAAAAAATAATAATTCAATACTTTTCAATGAAATGGCGACCACGCAAAGTAGGTAGGATTTTTAGTGAGGATAGCTGGCTTACCTGAATGGGAAAGAGTCCAAACTGGTACAAGATACACAAAACTTTACACTATACACAACATTAGAATATTTTACTGTCGCTGACTGCATTTTTAACTAATGAAGAGAGACTTTTCTTTAGGTCCAATATGGTGACCAAGTCGGCTAGTGAGTGGTTGGGACAGTGCTACCAATAGTTAAAATAAAAACACAGTTTCAGTTGATCTTATAATAAATATATAAGATCAATATAGAATATAGTCGAGTTTGTGAAATAAAAAAATTCATTTCAGAGTGCTGAGTTGGTACGTTTATTTTAATATAGATAGGCAACACAGCACCAACAACTCACTAGCCGACTGGCCAGCATATTGGATCTAAAGAAAACTCTCTCTTCCTTAGTTGAAAATGCTGTCAGTGACAGTGAAATATTCTAATGTTGTGTGTAGGCCTACACAGTGTAAAGTTTTGTGTATCCTGTACCAGTTTGGACTCTTTCCCATCCAGGTAAGCCTGTTGTCCTTAGAAAAAAATCCTTAAAACCTAGGCCTCTATGTTACACCTTTAAATATTAATAGGATGGATGTGCCCCAAAATTTATGGACATTTCTGATTATTATATATTTTTGATATTTGGGCAGGATTAAATTTAAATGTTCTCAAATGTCCATATTCTTGTCACTATTACGAGAGAAAATAATGTAGTAATGTTGTCTCCCTGATCGCAGAAGATAATCACGATTTTTCTTTATTGTGGCCAACAATTATAATTAATGTCTCTTTTGATAGCAGATCTTCACAATTTTTCCACTATTGCAGGAACCAATGATGATGTCTCTGCCATTGTTAGAGGCAAAAGTTAGTGTACTTGATTAAAATCAGTAATTCACATCAACCCAAACAGATTTACGTTTGTCGTTTGATCAACTCAACTATCTAAAACTGGCTACCAGTACATCTTTTTCATGGGAAAGAAATGCTTAGTTATATCCATAGTCTAAGATACTACTTGAGCTTCGGACTGGTTAAAATAAATGGATTTTAAATTGGAAACCGTCCTATAGCTTTTAGTAGAGGTAAAACAAATCTCTTGAGTTAACCATTATCTATCAACAGCTCTACTAAACTCTCCTCCTGGTGCCAGCTCCGTGGCCAGCTGGGCAGACAGAAGGTATACACAATGGAACACCCAGTTTTCTTTTACTCTTGCCAGTTATCTTTTCTGCGGCAAGTACTTACGTGGTGGGATTCTTGGAGAAGGCGAGGTGCCACACTAGACGAATACTCTGCCACCAACTCAGAAATGACAGAGCCCGTTTTAAGGTCACTTGAATCGGCCGGTCTCCAAAATGAATCACACAGTTCGGCAACATTCTCACCTGAAATATCATTGGAAACTACTTAACCACAACAATTCACACAACGAAACCAAAACACAAAAGTAATTAGATTGGGTTTTATTTATTTATTCAACATCATCAGATTACATCAATTCTCTTGACAGGTGATTTGTCACAAAGTCTAATACAACAACATTAGTAACAAAATGTACTTATATGAAAAACGTTCAAAGTGTTCGATATTTGTGTGCAAGAATAGCTTGAATTGAAACAACAGATTAATGACACTTTCCCAACAAAAAAAAAAACAGTTTCTTAAAAAATATATAAAATTAGCAAAATTTGTCATATTAAACTCTATGTAAAATCAACGATTTTTCAATCGGTTAAAACTGCAACATAACCATACTATGCATTACCAGGATTAGGTCACCATATATCTGGGTTTCAGTCGAACAGTCCAACAGGTTTAACATTTGTCCTCCCGATGTGACAATTGAAAACAGAAAAAGTGGCAAAATCTGTATATTTTACCCTTAGGTTTGTCACACTTTTGTAAATTATATCAATTTCATACCATAACCAATAATAACTATTACAGGCCTAACGAAAGTGTTACTTATTCACAATAATACTTACTTTAACTGAAAAGCTTGTAAAACAAGCTTATGTTTATTAAATTGCTTAATGTGATTTAGCTTAAAAACTTTGATTTCACTGCCTGATTTTTATACCCCTTTCTCTATTTGGAACCCCGGTTCGGCCTCTAGGGTCTCTACCAAATATGGTAACCCTATGCATTACAATACCGAAAATTGTAGGATTTATATTAATATTTGAAACAACACTGAAACTGTAAACCTATGACTAGTTACCTCTGCAAGAGCTCTCCGGAACTCTCCCCCCGGAGCCATCCCCAGCTCCTTGGTCAGCTGGGCCGACAGGTTGAGAAACAACGTATACATGAGACCATGGAACACTCCGTTTTCTTTCACTGTTGCCATTATCTTTTCTGCGGAAGGAAAACAAATTTCAATATGAGTTGCATAATGAACTGCGTGCAAGAAATGCAAACAACCAGTTTGTCCCCTGTATAAAAAAACCAGCAGACTAAGCAAATGTAAAGCTTTTTATTTAGTCTAATTCAAATCGGTGTTATATTGCTTTAAAAGGTTAGTTTTTAGAGAAAAAAAAAGCACTCAGCTTTTATCAAAAAGTCGCCAGTTCGGTCCTACAAAAAGTCAGTAGCTTTTTGATGGTTCAAAACTGGACCCAGCTGTCCCTGATTATTAGCTTTAAGTAAAATGATAATGACTGATGAAACAGCTGATTTTAGTCAACAACAAAGCTACACAGATCATCTCAAAACATTCTACACTCATCCTTCACTTGTATTTGGGTTTACGTACCTAGGTGGCATCCCAATCTCATAATGATATATTACAATGTATTGCTATAAAAGTGATTGAATCAACTGTATACTAACTACATAAACAGTAAATGTCACTACTCAACCTTATAAGATTTTCATTTGACAGAGGGCTATCAAGTAACCTAGACTTTCCAATCGTCAATGAGGCTGAGACATATAAAAGTCTAAATATAAAATCGTCATACCAAATGTTATGTTTTTTGCTTCTCTCTCAATAGTCTCCTCGTCCATCTGCAGAATACTGGCACGACTCCGACACAACTCCACCATAACAATGTGGGGGCGAACATTACGTATTACCTGAAACCCAACATGAAAATGTACACAGCATGCCTGGTTTATTAGTGTCAAATAATGTTTGTTGGTCTAAATATTTGTGGTAGGCCTATTGACTGATATTTTCTCTTAGTGTACGACTTTCTTTATAGTAGATTAGATTTACAGAGTTAATAATTTATAAAAAAAACTTTTTAAAAATACCACATTTTAAAGGCACTGAAAAGTAGAAAATAATCTATAAATATGTGAAGAAAATAAATACTTGTAAGTAAAACGAAAAACGTGGGGTGCATGCAATAGATGAGTTCAATAGGTGAAGATAATTGTGAATAAGCTATTTTTAAAAAGTATTTTATTTACAAATTATTTTCTACTTTTCAGTCTTTAATGTGTAAATAATAAATATGTTAAATCCATTGTATATGGCCTGTTAAAACATTACCAAAACCTTATTATATGTAATCTGATTTGTTATCTTTACTTTGAAATGTTTGTTTTATTAGAATCTCTTGGGAGCAGAACCTTTACTTCTTAAACTCAAACTGTCAAATTTAAGTATTTACAGCTGACTTCAATAAAGAGATAATTTGACTATTTGCATTATTCCAAAATGTAAACATTGAATTTTGTAAGCCCATGGGCCACATCCCAAAGGAAATATAAAAATAAAATGATTTAATATTGTATTGTCATCCATTTGTGGGTTATGTTTCAAGTTTCAAGTCTCTAGCTCATCGGGAAGTTAGTGTAAAATCAATTGCAAAATTTGTACCGGACAAGAAAGCGAGCTAATAAAAACGAGTCCCATGGGGCGTATCCAAAAGTAAATATAAAATAAAATGATTTAATATTGTATTGTCATCCATTTGTGGGCTATGTTTCAAGTTTCAAGTCTCTAGCTCATCGGGAAGTTAGTGTAAAATCAATTGCAAAATTTGTACCGGACAAGAAAGCGAGCTAATAAAAACGAGCCCATGGGGCGTATCCCAAAGGAAATATAAAATAAAATGATTTAATGACAAGAAAGGGAGCTAATAAAAACATTTTAAAATGGAAACTACTCTCTGTAGAAATCTTACAATAAAAAACAATACAGCTACCACTGATGTCTTAATATGCCACTGTTCCTGTCCAGTTATTTTCAGACATGAGAGGGTTACAAAATCTCGTAAATTTACTGTAGCCAACTTTTTATATTTGCATTTTTTATATTTTCACTAATTAACCTTAACTAATATAGGTTCCAAATCCTTTGGATTGATGAGAGCCCTTCAATCTAAATCGGTAGTTTTAATATGAATATTCCAGGACTGTGATGACTGAAAGTGGCAATTTCTTTTCACCCCATGACAAAAGTATTTTTTCACCCTGGATCGGAAAGTTTTAATTAAAAACTGGTCAACAAAATTTTGCTCTCATCCATCAAAGTCAATTCTTAAAGTGATAAAAGAAAGTTTAAAATAGTTTTGGATCATTGTTGTGTTAAGCATCTTTCAAATCAGTTAATTTGATTTGTACTTACTTTAGAAACATCATCTTGACTCTCGATACTGAAGTGTGCCGTTCCGACCAAGTACACCTTCACCCCATCCGGAGTGGTCAGTAGAGACACCGTAGACGGTAGGTTCTCATCAAAGTTTTCTTCAATTAGAGGATCTAAACATTTGGAAAAAATACAGCCTATGGATTTAAGGTGGGTATACAAAATTAGTCAAATAAAAGCTCCAATATCCAAGGCAACATATTAATAGGAGGCCTACAAGAATTCGGAGTAGGCCCTAAGTAAGGAGTATGATTTGTAAATTTGTTAGGCCGTTGAAAAACGGGAAGACTGTTTTTCAACTGAAATCGGCAACTAGTAGGACAAACTAGTCGCCTGCGTCCCCACCAATGTAGTTAGGTGGGACAGTGCACACAGTGTGACTGCAATGCGACCAGTTGAGGACCAGTCGGCAATCAGTCGTTAAGCAACCGGACCTGCCGGTTGGAAGGTGATTTCAGTCGCCTGGTTTGCATATTTGTATTGCGCTTAAAGGATCAGGCATACCAACTGTAATAACTCTTCGTAAGTACTTTTTGACATTCTGTACATAGACTAAAATTTGGCATCTATTTCTTGTAATGCAGCAGCAGCTACAAAGAGCTTACATTGAATATTTGTTCAACATAAAGATGTCCCCAATACATTCTACGTCCTCTACGCTTTCTTGATTGTCTATAAAACACCAGGGCTTCTTCAGCACTAATACTCATTTCAAACACCATACACAGTACACAGTATCGTTATAACAAAATTAGAACACATTCACTACCGTCGCTACCGTCCGAGCTACCGTGTTCAGTATCAAGACTATGGTATTGTAGGACCATTGCCTTTCAAATACCAACCAGGCGTTGCCATAGACAAAATTAAATAGACTAATGGACATTTTACAAAACGCCTACAGCTTTATCCACATTGAAATTTGTAATTTCGAGCTTGAAATAAAGACTAACTTAGTCTAGCATTTAGTATTGAATATCTACCTGGTGCCTGATTTATAGGTTGTTTTGGAGTGATTTCAATTGAATCATCACTTTCATATTCTTCACTATCAGACCTTACGTGGCTGTTATCAAGACTAGATGCATCCATGGTGCTTGTCGGAGAAGTGGTTTTCACGGGTGAACTCATAGCCAAAACAGGGACAGTGCCTTCATCCTCTGTGCCAGTGCCCTAAAACAAAGGAAAAAATTAATTTCATACCCCGCTGCAGCAAACCTGCAGACTAAGCGATTTCCATTTGCCTGATTGGATTTTCAATAAAATGTCTCCTTAAAAATATCACATTTATTCCCTAGCTATATAAATAGCATTAGTTTAACGAGTACACAGGTTTGCTGCAACAGGAAGGTAATGAAGTGTTTTTATTGTGAAATGGTAATAGCTTAGTATAAAATAAATGCATTTTCAAAATTTGATCAAAATATGATCATAAACTGACAAACTAGGGCCTACAACAGTTTATTAATTCTCCATAAGAATACCCATGGGAATTTTAAAATTGCAATACTTAGTACCCTAATATTTTTTTTCTGGGTAACCATTTGGTACATGATAACACTTCAACATACTATATTATTTTTTTTTTTAGCTCTACAAAATTGTTTTAAAAGAAATTGCAAAAGTTTATGTTTATGAGGTCAAAAATGGGAAAATCCCATTTTCACCCCATGAAACCCCCCGTTCCCATAGTCTGATCATGCAGGTTCACAAACTCGTTCAAATAAATGTACACGTTTACATATACCAAATTTCATCAAAATCATTTTAGCTTGAATTATCAAGCTAACGAACACACATATATAGGTAAATATATATGAATTTTAATGGATGGTGTTTTTGGCCTCTAGGGACCTCAAAACAAAAAAGTAAATCGGTTCCGAGTTCAGGTCTTACCATGAGTACTACGGTAATAGCTTATTCCCTATAGGGCCTATGGAAAATTCACTAAAAGCAAACAATAGTAAAGGATAAAAATAAAAATAGCCTACCCTTGGATTTCTAAAACAGCAAGGATAAAAATAAAATATCCTACAGGAACTAAGTCTTCATGGACAGTAAAAAATCTGGATAGGTCTGTAACAACACTTAAGTTTTGTTTATGTAGCACAAATTTAAGTCTCATTTAGTCATTCATCTTTTAACTAGGCACCATATAATCTTTGAGTAAATAGCATGAACCTTAAAACGTACCAGTTCTAGACAAACAACCTGATATTTGTTCTTTTAAATGCTGAAGACAAAACAGTAGGCCCTAACTTAAATGCAAGTAAGTAAGTAATTCGCAGCGAGTCATTTTAACTACGGTAGGGTAGCCTATTTAAAGTCCGGACCAAAATAAATCCAAAGAAGAACAAGGCTCTAGTAGGCCTACCCATAGACAAATAGAATAAATATAGACAGTCAGCTGTGCTGCGGTTATCGTGCCAACGGACACATATATATAAATATATATATGAATTGGTCAGGCGTCCACCATCTGCAGCGGTGTGCGCCGTAACTACAGGGCACTCCTAGCGGAACCTTCCTTTGACAGACTATATTTATTCAATTTGTCTATGGCCTAACTTAACTATAAAGTATCTCAGGCTGAACCAATAATTTAAATTTTGTTTATAAATTGTTGACTGTGCTGTAACGAGCCACAATAGGCCTTAACGTTTTATAAACTTATAAAAAACACAGGAAACAAGGGAAATCGTTATATGTAGGCTTGCAGTGTGTAACTAAGGTAGGTGCCTACAGTTTTTTTCATGAGTGAATAACCAAAAGTATGTTTACAAACATTGAGTCACCAGGCCGGTGAGCTTTTGCTTTTGCCGTGCCGCAAATATAAATATCGTTTCGACATAGCTTGTGATTGTATCAACCACTCGATTGTTTGTTGAACAGCTGACACCAGTAAGAAAGAAATGAAAAAATCATCAAAACTATTAAGTCCATTCAAAAAGACGGCTGCACTTTAATTTACGTCCTACACTCGTTCGAATGAATATATCTATCGATATAATGTATCGATTATTTAGTTCGATATATGAAGTTTGGTTAGTTAGGTTAACCCAACCTAACTAACCGAATGATAATTGATAGGCCTATATCGATATTTTTCATTCGAATGAGTGTAGGACGTAAACTAAAGTGCAGCCAAAAAGACAGTAAAGCAAATAAAAGACTTGTGTTATTCTTCCAGATACCAAGAGTGTTCAAATTCAAATTGAGCCTGCCAGCTGTTCTGCTGTCTGCCCGCAAATGCGCACCAGCATCTTTTTGTTTGGTTTTTCACTCGCAAAACGAACTGTAGGCCTGCTTAATAAGAACAGAGCCAGTAACTTAACATCTTAACAGAAATATTGATGACCATATGGACTGACCACAAGTCTGATAAACATTTAGGCTAACTTAGTAAATGACTATGTTAGGCCTAGTCTTACTATTGTTATCATGAACATAAGTTGTTTTACTTATGAGTAGGCTAGTTATTATATGTAAAGAATTTGAACCAAAACTTGATCATCCCAATAGACAGATTTTAACACAACCTATTTAACACCCAATAGGCCTAAATCCAGTTGAGAGTTGAGACTACTCTGTTTTCAAGACATCCTACAGTAAGCCTAAGTCAAAACTAATGTGAAATTGAAAGGAAAATATCGTTATTTAATTATTCTACAAACCATCAAGTTGCCTTTTCTGATTTGAACGTTTAAAACTTTCTACAAAAACCTTTTGCAAGAACAAGTTAAAAACTATACGTTGACAATTTAAGCTAGTTTTCCATCAACATTGCCACTACAACACTTCAAAAGAAACTTTTGACACGAGGATAAAATTCTGGAAAACAAAATTAAAATCAAAATCGTTTTTGTCATGCACGCACAGATTATATAGAATATTTATCAAGTTAACGAAACGACTAATATCACGTTGACGTCGTCATTGTGAAGAAGACAAGTCAACAACTCAACCAACGAACCAACCAACAAGCCAACCACAAAAAAAAAGAAAGAATAATAAGCCACAAGTCAGAAGCAGAAGTCATATGTTTTGAAGAAGAACAACAAAAAATGACGACCAGGGGCCCATTTCATAATAAAGTACAAACTAATATTATTAGTAAATCAGCTGATCGCCCAATGCAAATCTAATGGAAATTACAAGTTACAAGTTGTAACTTGTAGCTTGTAGTTTATTATGAAATGGGCCCCAGTTGGTTTCATTGCTGCCAACCAACGTGCTTCTTTCATAGCTTTAGTAATATTATTAGATCTATCATAACATAAATTAACGTAATGTTTTAATGTGTATTGTTTAACCATACCTAAAGAGTAATAAATTGTGAAATTATGTGTAACAAAACCATATGTAAATATTTAATTTTGTTGTCATTGTGACAATCAGTATTTACTTCTCAAGGCCCACCCGAAATTTTGAAGGCCTAAAACAACCCTCATTATAGTAATCATATTTTGTGAGAACATTCCACTATCTTTACAGTATTGAGCTTTACAAAAATCAACATCAATTTTACTATCAAGTGTCATCTCATCAAATGACAAGCAAACAATATTTTCTTTGGCTGATTGATGAGAAGGATTTAGTTGCTGATTTCATAATCGCAAACACCATCCAAAAATCCCTTAAGGCTGTGGTTTCCTAGACGCGTAATAGATGCGCTGCGTGTGCGCATCTAAGACGCAGCACACTTGTCTTATGGAGTTTCGTGTAAGCGGTTTCCAAGGCTGCGTATCTAATGCGCGCGCATCTAATACGCGCGCACCAATAGCTGCGTTTTTGACCGACTGCTTTCAGAGCAGTCGAATCTGAGTTACGCTGCGTTTTAGACATGTCTTGTGCAATGGATTCGGAAGTAAATGTTGTCCAGAAGGCAAAATTCACTAACAACAACGAAGAATTGATTGAATTTGTCTCTTGTAATGACATATTATGGAAGTCCGTTGTTTATACAATTAAAATCTTTATAGAAGGCCCTATTGCATTCCATATCATTCAATATGTAGTGTTAATTTCCTCATAATGTGTAATTGTAATATTTAATTCCCTTATTAAATGTTCCCAACATTTAATTTGTCCTCACATATTTTCTTATTGTAATTTGTAAACAAACTTAATGTTTACAAATTTTCTTTTCAAGTCAGCAGAACACTAACTTCCAAATATAACAGCTCCCATAATTATTTCTAGAACCCCTGAATATCTTAGTAATAAGCCTATATTAATTAATACTAGCAGAGTGCCCGT
This sequence comes from Macrosteles quadrilineatus, assembly GCF_028750875.1. NCBI lineage: Eukaryota > Metazoa > Arthropoda > Insecta > Hemiptera > Cicadellidae > Macrosteles > Macrosteles quadrilineatus. The sequence goes on from NW_026542594.1 coordinate 196,575,830, forward strand.
CCTTCTTACGGGGTTGGCGTATAAGTATTAAATGCTTATTGCAGTTATACTCGTAAAATATATTTTCGTCTATTCAGTAAATCCCGAATAGGTAAATATAATAACAGTAAAAGCAAAGTTGGAGAGGGTAAATTAACATTTATTGCTTGGATTTTAAAAGGCATGTTTGCTTTAATACTACGGTTAAAACATCCGTGAGGGCCTCATACAGTTCCTATTCATGTACTTTCACTGCTTACGCTTCTTCGAAGCTTATAATACCAAAGTATCCATTTCATTATCTAAATCATCGTATAACATCGTAGTAGCCACTAGTAATCTCTCCCGTGAACTTATGTTACGCACCAACCATGTGTATTGTACGCAGTCTAGGAAACCACTCACGGCAGCTGCGTTTTGGGACCTGGATAAAAGCCGCAGCGCATCTAAACCGCTGCGCATCTATTACGCGTCTAGGAAACCACAGCCTTAATATTCAATGATAGAGCCCGGCGTCTCAGTGTTGACAAGTCCGGTAGAGGATAGTTAAGTTTGTTTTGTAAGTGGACAAACAAAAAGTACTGTATTTGTATTTATTAAACAAAACAAACAAAAGGCATGTTTATTTATTAGTAGACCTATTGGTGGGGTTAATGTTAGACTTGTTGGGCATTTGGTGAATCATTATTTTAAGGGAGAGGAAGGAAAATGCTTTTACGCACACACCTAGCCAGCCTATAGTGTGAGACTCCTGAATCTATCACAGACTACTCACTAAAAAAACCCCTACTCTGTTGGACACAGACCTGGAATTGTTTGTCACATTACTTCAAGTCAGGCCAACATGTAACCTAAGCCCTCAGGGCTCTTTGGCATTTATATCCTTTATGACCTACACGCATCCAAGGTCGAGCTTCTTGGCGCGGAGAATACCCTGGATGTAATGTGACACAAAGGCCCAATTGTCCTCACCCTCCATCATCATATGACCACCCTCCCTGTTGCAGCAAACCTATTTTAGGAGACATTTTAGTGTAAATCCAATCAGGAAAATGGAAATTTGCTTAGTCTGCAGGTTTGCTGAGGCGGGGGTATTTATTTTTCAGATTTTGTGAATCTGTATTTTATAAATTTTTGTCACAAAAGGATCACTGTAAATGGATACGTTGTACAAATTTGGTTTATTTAAACATTACATTTTGATTGTTGTTAAATTTTTGTTAATGTTTCAATAATATAGAATTTGGCTCTTAACTATCACAAAAATCTTGCCACAGGATCCACAAAACGTATTGTCCCAAGTTTAAAGCATTCTTAAGATGACCTCCAACCTCTAGAGACTTGGCTGTTATGCTTTATTTTTTAACTAGCCGTACCCACGGGCCGTTTAACTTCATAAGTATTCACATGGCTCAATCACGTCCCGGTTGAAGTTCGTTCGCAAAAGGCAATTCAATAAAAGTAGTAAATTTTATACTGAATGATCACAGAAAAAGTTTAATAACACAATTATTTAACTACAATGGATACAAACTTTTGTTTACAATACATATGGGAATTCTTTTTAGGACATCTTATGATGATTTGTACCCTTTCAACTAAAGGTCACACACAGTAAAAATAAAACAGAGGGAAATAATAATACACAGAACTAAAAATAAAAACGTAAATCTTAACTCTATAACTATACACTTGTGATAATAAGTTTCTATTGCATGAACTTGTCTTTATTCTGAGTTAATATTCTGGCTGAAGACTTGGCGTCAAGGAACAGTTCCGCAGATTCCTGGATATCTTCCTTGGAGATGGATGAGCGTCCGTTTACTTTAGCCGTCAGGTATGCAGGTGTGAGCAGTTGAACAGCATACCTGGAATCAATTATTCATGAACCATATTTTAAAGGCATTACTCGCTAACATTAGGTGCCTTTATCGAGACAAAGAACAAAGATCAGTTGTTAACACAAAATTAGTTACACAGGTATTTAGTTTTTAAAGAAATAATTCAGTGCTGAATTGGATTCTGTTTTTCGTGCTTGTACTAAAGTTTTGACTTTGATTCTCAACTGCAAGTGTGATTAAAATATTACACAGAACAATATTAAATAGTTAAATAAATGTGTGATTTTTTCATAAATAATAGGCACACTAATAGTAATAATCTCATCAAGTGTTATCTTAATATTCCTAAAAGTATAAGTCGGTTAGTCAAGATTAAGTCAGGTCAAGAACAGGAAAATTGTATTCCCATGGTTCTTGCAATATTTAATTTCAATAATTTTCTATTTTATTTTAAATTTGGAGTTATGTGATATTATTATGACTATGGGAAACGTCTGCAATGTTTTTTTCAATGTCAATTTTCTTAATGTCGCTAAAAATCGCAATCACTGGAGATGATCACTTTGCCGCAATCGCTTGATATTCTGGAAGTAACATTAAATTAAGTTACAAATTATGAGAAATTGACGATTCTTCAACACTAGTGGTACAGAAAATGTTGAGGAATTTAGAACTAGATCTGACTGTTTCCTACTCATTACACATAACAAAGCTGCATGGAAACTCAACGTTCCATGCGATTCTTACCTCAGTGTAGTTCTGGATCCAATTTCGCTCAGCCCTTGCAGCGCGTCAGTGTCAATGTTGATACCCTCCGTCTGCGCTCGTATCTTCAGTATCTGCTCAATCTCCGGCCGAGAGTAAGGCAGTGTGCGGATGATCAACAGTCTATCTAGCAGATCTAGTGGAACACCGTGCGGCGACACTATGTCTTCTGTACCTCTAAACATTGTACAATTTACATTAATTATTGTTTCGTTGAAAAATCTTGAAAAGAAATATTTATGTAGCTAAACTTGAGAACTAAGTAATTAACGGAAAAGCTTACAACTACTTTACTAAAAAAAAAACATGTTCTACGTGTCGTCCTTCGTTAATAACAACAACAACATATTCCATTCGGTCCATGATCTTACTGGCCATCTCAGAGCACTGCAGTGAGTGGTACAATTTAGTTAAGTAATTCTAAGCTTTGTTTTAGTAAACTTCCTTTTTTTTGCACCACCCCGTTCAACAATGCCATTGCTATAACTGTTACTCACCTGACGACACATCGGCCTCTGTTGGTCGCAAATATGACGATGGGAGCGATGGCACTCTCCAGGGCTCGGTGGAGGTAAGTGAACGTCTCAATGTCCAACATGTGAACCTCGTCTATAAACAACACTCCGGGCACCAACTCTGCGATGCCTTGGTCGATGTATTTGTTCACTACCTTATTGATCTCCTTCCGCAACTTATCTAGAAACGTTATAGACATTAGTCACTCTTGTGAAATTCATGAGTAATTCAGCAGTCCTACGAGTTTCCGGCAGCCCCGATTTCTCAATGTATCGATGAAGAATTTTGAAGCTTCAGTGTTAATATTAACAATATTATGTGACCTACCCTGGTGGGGTACTACAGAACTTGTCTTCTTTAATAAATACACAGCCCCACAACCTTTGCCATTTGGAGCTAGCTCCACTTTCAGTCATTGAGGTAAAGACAGGGGAAAATGTAAGACACATACGCCATACCTGATCCTAATTTTTCCTCCTTTCCCTAATAACCTGGTATTTGTTATAGAAAACACAGAAGAATATTTGCAAAACGATCAAACGTTACAAAACCAGACAGGCCTGTTGCACACGTGGTACCAGTTAACATTTCTGCAATCTGAGCAAGATTGCCAACTAGAGGAATCGTGCATTATTCATGGTGTCATCAACTGAACTTTGTACTCCTCATTTCAAAGCTGGGTTTCTAAACGCAGGAATAACCTCTAGTCAGCATCTGGTTCAGATTGCAGGAATGCCAACCGGTGCCGTATGTGCAACAGTCCTGTATGTTTTTGTATGTTAAATTGTTTTGCAAATCGTCAAACGAGTTAGTCAGCCAAGAGCTTAGTGTCTGTTGATCGGATTGTAATGCCATAACGACTGTAACAACAGTTTAAACTTTTTATTTGTTGGCTTTATCGATTAGGGTAAAACCTATTTCTTAGTTAAATTACAGCTTAAGGGCAAAAAACGTTATTAGAAAAATGCTGAACCTGTAATTTCAGTCTTCTTGGACTTCATGAGTTGCCCCATCATGCTGAGAATGTCTTGTCCGCCCTGGGGTCGAGCGTTGGCAACGTCAAGGTCGTGGAGGGTGACGTCTTGAATCACCTCCTTCTTCTTGTGAACATCACCCTTGGGCAAGGGGACATACTCTTCTGCCTGTTGAAAACATTAAATGCTCACTCTACAAATTTGTTTAGATGTTAATATTAGCTATTGTATTGATTTTTTTACTAATACATTTTTTATAGAAAAGAGTACCTGAATGGGAGAGAGTACACTACCACTATTGTAATTGACAAAATTATTGAATACCTTACTACACTAACAAAGATGCTTGTTTACAATGGCAGAATTGAAAACGAGATGAAAGTCATTTTAGGAGTTCACCACAAGGGCTAAAGTGTCTTCTAAACGTTTGCTCATTTTCCTACCTCGGCTTTGTTAAACTGGAGCTCATATAAAAAGAATCACATTACGCCCTTGTGATGCAATTTACTATTACATTGTGATTGTACACAAAGATAAGAATATTTTTCCTGACAGCATTTTTAGCAAAGGAAGGTTTGAAGGAAAGCTATTCAAACAGAAATACAGTAGATTCTCGCTCATCCGGACTAATGTGGCGGACATCCGGTCCGAATTACGAAAAATCTGGACTATCGAGAGTCGAGCAAATACAGTACTGTATAGCCGTTTTTTTTCAATTTTTTCCCAGGTCCACAGTATTGATAGACGGGCTAACACAGTTCCACCGGTAGTAATTTTTACTGCCGTGTTATCCGAGTTTTTGATTATACGAGGTAGTCTCGGACCCATTTAGCTCGGATAATCGGACTTCTACTGAACTGTGCCACTAAAATAATCACGATTGCCGATCCGGACTAGCGGGAGTCCGGAAAATGCCGATCCGGATGAGCGATAGTGTACTGTACTAATACCTGCTTAATAGCTAGGCCCTTTTAATTTAAGTTACATTCTTAATTTAAATAGCTATAGATCTTACCTCCAAATCGAACTCGGTAGCGAAGGTGTCGCTGCGGCCTTGTCTTTTCACTGCTCCACTGTTAGCCTCAATATAAATCACATCGCCGGGCTCCACCTTCTCTTTCTGAAGCGATTCATAAATACTCGGGTCTAGCTTCAGCTGTTTTGTGCCTTTGGCCGTTTTCAATCCAATTATCACATGAGAAACAGTCTTGCCATAACCTGTTTGAATAAGCATGGTTTATAAATGGTTAAACACGTGGTTAAAAAAAAAGGAAACGGGATACTCAGTCAAGCAGTAATTCTTGAATAGGCCTAAACAGGTAATCTTTAATAGATTTATTTATTAGACGGTACCGTAACCTATCTTAAGTTGAATACCTTGAGGAATGAATTAAGATTATGGCAGAAGGATGAAAAACGATCCCAACAAAGGCCTCAGTGAGAGAGAGTGAGAAGTGTTGGTAGTGTAGCGGATGATCTCTAGAAATTAAGGTGATCCTTTATATTATAAACGTATTTAGATCGAGTATGTAGGCCTACCATTAGATGGAGACTGGGCGTAACTGGGTTAGACTTTGAATTTATTACTAAGACCAGCTGTTTTTAAGCCAGGACCATTTATTAAAAGTGTGTTTACCGACTCACCAATAGGCAGACACTATAACCACTCAGCTAACTTAGTTAGAATAGTTACTATAGCTTTTTTGTACTCACAGAATAGACCTAGCTCAGTGCAAAATCGTCAAGCTACTCCATTTAAGTTAATTAGGTTTTGTTGCACAAACCATTTGGGTAACGCTCTGCAGAGAACCTACCATGTATATTATCGGATTGAATATTAGTTCAATATAAATATTGATTAAAGTTAAAAATAAGTTATTTCATTTTATATTAATATGGATTTAAAAAATTTTTCTCTATAGCAAGAATTTTTTAAGAGAATATATTTGCCTACCACTCCTTTTATTGTGAACTGCAGCGTTTATGTTACATTAGTTTTGTTTGGTTCAGTTTGTGGTAACAACAAAAAAAAGGCTACCATTTACAAAATTAACCTTTTAGGTTCTCTGTGGAACTGTACCCCAAAATACGCAGCAGACATGTTACTTACCTCCCATGGGGTTTTCAGTCTCAACCGGGGTCAGCTCTGTAACTTCTCCTTCGTAAACTTCTTTAGTTTCTTTGATCCTCAGTCCGATAGCTCGCCTAAAGTTTTCCATGAGCACTTCTGTTTTTTTAATCTCTGAGCTGTACACTTCCGATCCAACCATAAGACAAAAAGGCACCTGAAATTTGATTCGTGAAATTAGATGTAGGCCTAAACTTAGGCTCGATGTACAGTAGAGCCTCGGTCCCAACCTAAACTAACCACGGCTGTCAGAGAAAGGAAAAGGTTAGAACACTTCTAGACAAATTTTACCAATCAAAAATACTTATAATAGCCAACTTATATGTATATTTTAAATTAATAATTTGTTACTGACTAAAGTCTCTTTGTTGTTGAAGCTATTCAAAACTAAAAGCTCATTTTCTATTGATTCCACTCACTTTTTTCATTTTGTAATCATCAACATCACAATTAACGGAGAAAGAAAAGTACCGGCAAAGTAAAATCATCAATACACCCAAACTGTAAATATAAATCATCAACATCACAATTAACGGAGAAAGAAAAGTACCGGCAAAGTAAAATCATCAATACACCCAAACTGTAAATATAAATCATCAACATCACAGTTAACGGAGAAAGAAAAGTACCGGCAAAGTAAAATCATCAATACACCCAAACTGTAAATATAAAAAAGTGATAGGTACTCTTTCCACTCGGATTGTACAACAAATCCAGTTTATGTAAACAATACCCGCGCCGCAGCAAACCTGCAGACTAAGCGAATTTCCATATGTCTGATTGGATTTACACTAAAATGTCTACTTAAAAATTTAACATTTATTTCCTATTTAAATAGAATTATTTTAACAGGTACTTAGGTTTGCTGCATCAGGGAGGGTAAAACTTTTTTTTGTAAAATGTTAATAGTTAGTAAGAAATAAAAACATTTTCCAAATTAGATCAAAATATGTTCATAAACAAGCAAACTACAACAGTTTACTTATTCTCCATAAGAATAACATGGGAATTTAAAATTTACATTTTTTTGGAATTTTCTCCGTAACCATTAGGCGCATAGTAACACTTCAATATACTAAATTATTTGTTTTTTAAGCTCTACCAAATGGTTTGAAAAGATTTTGCAAAATTTTATTTTTTTTGGGTCAAAAATGGGAAAAACCTATTTTTACCCCATAAAACCCCCCGTAAACCCCCGTTCCCATAGTCCGATCATGCTGGTTCGCGAACTCGTTCGAGTTTATCCCGCCTTACACCTTCAAACCAAATTTTATCAAAATCGGACAAAAATTACTCAAGTTATCGTGCGGATGGACACATATCTATCTATATCTATATCTATACTATTATATAAAAATCTAATGGTGTCTGTATGTGTATTACTAATAGGTGCAAAAACTACTGAACCAACTGGGCTTAAATTTTACAAAAATATAGCTATCATACCAAGAACCATTATAGGACTATTCACATTTCGATACTGACCGTAGGCTTTGCCCCTTTGGCTTTAAAAGTTCTGAGGTGAACATTTTAAAAGTAAATATTGATTGGTCTCCATGGCTGCGATGATAACTCTAACAATGTTTGTTTACATTTGCTTTGACATTTAAATGTAAACAAAAAGAACTGCTAAACTGCATATTTCACAATTTCAGACAGCTGATTCAAAGAAATTAAATATAATATTTTCCATAACTAATGAGGTAGGCTTATTTTAATCTAACCTTTTATCATGGATTATTTATTCTAAAACAATGTCAATCATTATAGAAAAAAAATATTCTATAACCGTTGCTGTATCAACTCTGGCTCTGCTTTGGATTTTTCAAAGCGTCTAAGTTATGAAAATAATGTTATTGATATGTGTTTATGGAAACAGTATGGAAATTACCATGTATAGATGTTTTGTGTGAATTTGGAGGCTACTTTAAACAAATTCTAACTGCTTAACATGTGTTTGATTAACTTAACATAACTTGCACATCACATTGTTTTTTATATGTATATTTAGGTACATTAAGTTATTGTGTTTTGCTAAGCCCATGCTTAAATTAAACTAAAGAATATCATCAATAACTAAATTGTACGTTGATTTTTGTTTTCTAAAATATGTTGTATATGTGTAACTATATTTAATTATCAAATGGTAGTACAAAATACTCTTATTTTATCTTAACATAGCTTTCAGTTAACATTTACTTTATTTGATACATATATTATTTGTGTTTTGCCACACCACTGATTAAATTAAACCAAGGAAAATATGATAAAACTAAGCAGTACCATTGACTATTGGATACATAAGTTGATACAGTTGTTGTATTAATAGTCAAAGGCAGTTACACAGTGTTCTTTTGTTTCTAAAATCAATGAAATATCTGTTAGTATGTTTACTTAATGGTAAGTGTGAAAATGTAAATGCAATGGTCTATGGAAGAAGGTCTTAAAAGAACTGTTTTGTATATTAAGTTGTTTGTTGATATTTTTGTATAGTAGAATCAGAGATGCAATGCAACATATACTGTATTTGCTATTACATTTTTTAGTTCTTGATACTTTGATAACCATATTAGATTTGTCTCCTGTCTTTAATGCTAAATAATTTTGTTTACAATTTTTTATAGTAGGTACCTATAGATATCGTTTCTTTAATATTTCAAAAGACTGTATTGATAAGGAACAGCAATATTTCTAAGGTTTATAACAGCTGACTTAGTTTTGCTAATGATTTATCGTGAGTGAAGAAACTGAAGATGGAAGGATTTGTGATTTAATATAAAGAAGAGTGAAATTAAAAAATAATTTCATTTAAATTTAATAATTAGTGTTTTTGCAACTTCAAAATTGAAATTTAAAATGTCAATAATAAATTAAAAGATATGTAATTAAGGGAGATGAAGGTAAATCATGTATGTAAAAGTTGTATTTGAAGATTTGGTCAGTTTTTTCTCACATCAGCCTAGACAATATTTAAAATTAATCAAAACCAAAATGGTGGTATCCACTACTTACCAGATTTAAAAGTCATAACTTAAACGTTTCTATTAAGGCTATAAAAGTTGAATTTTGTTTCTAAAAGGGTTGGCAGATGTGTAACTATTATATGCAACAGATATAAAGATTAAAATGTTTCTATTTTGTGTCCTCTTCCCGTTGCAAAGCACGGGTACAACAGCTAGTATATATATATATATATATATATATATACATATCTATATATAGATATATAAAAATTTGAACGAATGGTGTTTTTGGCCTCTGGGGACATCAAAATGAAAAAGTAAATCGGTCCCGGGCCTAGGTCTTACCATGAGACCTACGGTAATAGCTACTTCCCTATAGGGAAATTCGCTAAAACGACAAAGAATTTATATTTTCAAAAATCAAATGTTTAAACTAAATGTAGTATAAATAAACAGATTGTCATTACTGTTAGGCTAATTAGTGTAGGTGTGTAAAAACACGATCATTCTGTACTTAGGTATGCTTATCTTTTAAATTAATTGATTTTAATATACCGTACTTTATAAGAAAACATTGCAAAATGCAGCATTAGGCTGAGGCCTACTAAGCTAAGATTTTTATATATCCCTAACTTTATTCCTACCAAGTAGGCCTAGGGCCTATATTTTTCATGTTTGGATAGTTGCCAGTTTTAACCAACCTGTTAAATTACACCATCCAACAAAACCCCCAAACTTAGGACGGTTGGTTAGGAGAGTGTACAGTGTCAAAAAGTGTTAAATAAAATGGAAAGTTGTCAAATTGGCCAATCTGTTATAACTTACCTTACCCTACCTACCATACCAAGTCAATCCCACTGTAGACCTATGTAGACCACTGTAGACCTATCTTCAAAGACCTAAAGGTTCTGACCATCTATAGCCAGTACGTATTAAATAGCATGGTGCTACTTAAAGAAAATTTGACAAAACTTGCTCGACGTGAGGACCAGCATTCCTATCAAACACGACATGGCCATCTCCTTGACCTACCTAGATGCCGACTAGCCTGGACTCAAAAGGGCTACCCCTACTACACAAGTAAGCTCTATAACACGCTTCCAATTGAAGTGCGCGAGTTGGACATTAGGGCCTTCAAGGACACCCTGAGAGACTATTTGGTGGGCAGACCTCTATACTCACTAAGTGAGCTGGACGAAGCACCACTTTTTGGCAACCCACCGCCATCTTAGTTAGTTTTTATGTAAATAGTAGTGTTTATTATATGTGACGCAATCTATTCCGACTTTGTCGGTCAACGATGCAGAATTCAAGTATTCAAGTAAGTAAGTAAGTATTCAATTAGCCTAGTCCAAGTCAGATTTAGTCAGAATTAGTTGGTCAGATCCAAGTCGATTAGTAAGTTTGTGTGATCAGTAGGCCTAAAGTTAGGTCAGTTTGAGTAAAATTGGGTTTAAAATCAAGGTGAGATCGGTATAGTAGGCTAACAGAAAAGTGCAAGAACTGCATAAACATAATAGTAAAAGTAGGCTAAATTAAAAAGCATAAAAATAACAGTAATTTACCTTACTACCAAGTTCTTGTGCGATCGCCAAAGCAATTGCCGTTTTCCCTGTGCCAGGGGGCCCTCCCATAAGGATAGCTCTTCCAGCCATTTTCTTTGACTTAATCATATCCACCACAATTCCAGCAGCCTAAAAATAACTTATTTTTGAACAAAGCATTTTAAAAATCCTTTCTAAGAAACTGGTTCAAACATGGTCAAAAGCACAGAGAAGTAATATAACTTAGAGGTAACAAGCTTTACCTTTTATCTTGGTCCTCTTCACCGTAGTCGTAGAGACTATACTAGTACCGAACAAGAAAGAGCCTGAACGGCTATTGCTTACAATAGCGGTTGTAGCACACAGACTATTCATACAACATGAGCGCTGTAGTACGTGATGTTGAAGGGGAAGAGGAGGACAGAAAAGGACAACCAATGGAATTTGCACTAGACAAGCAACTGGTGCAAGACATAACTTAAGTGTACCATTGAATGTTTCCTAACTTACTGTATCTTACTTCTCTGTGTCAAAAGTAACCTTAAACTAAGGCATTTGAAGTGAATAATTTAATTACAACAAACCAACGTATATTAAGCTAGAAGATGGAATACATTGATTGTTTTTAAGCCCGTTAAAACTAAAACAAGGCCTAGTAAGATCATTTGAGGGGTACACTTCCGTAGGCCTATCTGTTGTCAAAAATAACAAAATGAAAAATTATTCCATATATCAATTATTTCATTCGATATATCGATTGATATTTTCATTTGGTTGTTTTTGACAATAGATAACTTACGGAAGTCTACATATCCCATTTGAGTATAAGTTATACTTAGTTACCATATCAGTGTTAAGATTGTTATAACTTATAACTTAACCTATTCAGCGGTAGCTACAGTAACCTGGAAGTCCAATTTTTTTAGAGAAAGCCAAAACTGTGATTCCAATGCTCACAATGTCCAACCAACGCCAACGCCTTATCTTAATCCAAACCAGCAAATTAAGTTTAAGTTAACTTAATTGCATAGGCCTAGGCATTTTAAGACAGGTAGGCCTAGTTAAGTTAAGGAGTTAGTTAGGATCAAAATTCTTTTGAGGTTTGTGGGTGAGGCAAATCTTATTTGCCTAGGCCTACGCCTAGTAAAGACTAGATTTAACCAAAGATCCATAGGCTGGCCTCTAAAAAACAAGTCATAAACCCCGATTTTAAAGGAACATTTTTCGATCGGGCTAACTAGTTTATTGCTTCAGATGATAAACATAGTAAAACAAACTCAAATATAATAGAATACCGGTAGGTTAGGCATACCTCTCTGGCACTTTCTTGGCCGACCAATCCAGAAGCCATTTGAATTGCAATTCCATTTTCATCGAGACCTAGACCTTTAATATGGCTGTGAGATGATATACGCTGAGTTTTGACCGTGCTTTTAACCTCTTCTATCTTCATCTTTTATTTTTTAATATCCTGAGAGATTAATTAAAGACAATAACACAAACGTAAAGACCGCGGTAACAAACTAACCTCAATACAAAAACAAACGTGTTAAAGTAACTATGGTTACAATATCAATGTTGCCAACCAAAGTACAGTCAGAACAAGTCAAACACATTTTTAACATACTTGTGTAGCATGTATTTTCACAATTCCGCATTTTTGTAGGAATGGCTTTGAGGAGGTCGTCAATAATAGTTTAAATGTATCTTCCGTCGAAAGTGTTCTACAATGAAGTAAGGACATCGTTATCAACACTTAAATGCAACAAGACTTTTCATCGTATTGTATAATTTGAAGCATTAATTATATAATGCGCGTGTGGTTGGTGTTGGTCCGTGCCGTGGTCACGTTGATGGCGTTTTTTATCTATATATATAAAAGGCAAAGCCCTCACTGACTCACTCACTCACTCACTCATCACTAATTCTCCCACTTCCCATTTACCTAGGAGGCTGAAATTTGGTACACTGATTCTTTAGGCATTAAATAGGAAAACTAAGTGGTTTTTATTCTGATCGGGCTCTCGGGCCCCGCCCCAGTGGCTCTGGAGTTTCCTTATGTTCCTCATGTTAACCTTATGAGTACTCATATTTAAATGGAATTAATGTATCTTAACAGCTGTTTCAATTAAACAAGTTGGTTCTGTTCTATGATGTGCAATAGCATTAAAGTTACAAGGATTACCAACAGGGTTCAGCACTATTATTATTTTTTAAATTTATGACAACAGCTAATTTGCAACCAAAAGGTGAGTGAGCGTAGCGAACGAACTTCAACCCGGAGGCGAGTTAGCGTAGCGAACGAGCTAACCTGAAGGCAAGTGAGCGCAGCGAACGAGCTCCAACCTAAAGGTGAGTGAGCGTAGCGAACAAACTTCAACCAGGACGTGATTGAGCCATGCGAACGAGCTCACTTATGAAGTAAAACGGGGCAAAGCCCGCGGGTACAGCTAGTAAAAGTATAAATGCATGACTAATATGATATTTCCATCTCTAGGATAACATACTACGAAGCCATGGTGGTTATGTGGGTTTGCAGTTTGCACATCGTTTTCGTCAACATTTTTACTTTCTCCCCTATACCGTATGGAGAAAGTATTGTTTTTGTCAAAAGTTTTAAGTTTGAGTTTTGTGTGGATACCTCCCTGGACTCAAAAAAGCTGTTTTTGAAGTGATGTCTCACTCTGTGTGTTTATATACAGGGTGTTTTTTTTAAAAACTTGCATCTTTATTTATGTAAAAACCGCAATAGATAGAAATATGCAGTTTGCGGGAATCATCTATTGACGTAGGGGGCCCAATTGTTTTGAATTCAACGTTACATTCACATTCCCCCCCTGCCCTCAACTTATTTTTTTTAAATAGCAAGGTACCCCTTGTGACATATCAAATGAAAGAGCATGAAAAAAGAAAATTTTTGGTGAAAAAAAATTAAAAATCGGTTCATAAATTTGCGAGATATTTCCCCCCCCTTCCCCGGAACTTGATTTTTTTTAAATAGCAAAGTGCCCCTAGTTACACATCAAATGAAAGAGCATGAAAAAATAAAATTTTTGGTGAAATTTATTTTTCATTTGATATGTCACAAGGGCGGGTACCTTGCTATTAAAAAACAAGTTATGGGTAGGGGGAAAAGGGGGGGATTATCTCACAAATTCATGAGCCAATTTCAAATTTTTTTCACCAAAAATGTTCTTTTTTCATGCTCTTTCATTTGATATGTCACAAGGGGTACCTTGCTTTAAAAAAAAATTAAGTTCCGGGGGGGGAGGGGGGGGAATATGTCACAAATTTATGAACCGATTTTCAATTTTTTTTCATCAAACGTTTTCTTTTTTCATGCTCTTTTATTTGATATGTCACAAGGGGTACCTTGCTATTTAAAAAAATTAAGTTGTGGGCAGGGGGGGAAAGTAAATGTAACGTTGAATTTAAAAAAAAACTGTGCCCCCTACGTCAATAGATGATTCCCGCCAACTGCATATTTCTATCTATTGCGGTTTTTACATAAATAAAGATGCAAGTTTAAAAAAACACCCTGTATATGTGTGGATGTTTACTGAGCTACAGACTATATGGTCCGATTTTGATCAAATTTGAAATTTGGCATCCTTGATGTATAGGTACTAATTCCATATCCAGGTGTGATTTTCATTTTTTTAAATGTGATTTTCCCACAAAATAACGGGAAAATGGGATTTTCTCGACAATGGCCCGAATGATTTTGATACAAATTTAGTATGCTGTAGCCCTCTAAATTCTGAACAAAATTATATTACTCCCATTTGTGTAAAAATTACGGTTCAAAAGGTATTGTAAACCATGTTATTTTCCCATGAAAAAATAACATAAAATAAGAGAAAACTTAAAAAACCCCGGTTTTGATTGATATTAGTATATATGATGTCCCTTACAATACTTAACAACATAGTGCAACCCCCCCCCCCCCCCCATTACTGTAAAAATTACGGTTCAAAGGCTATTTTTAACTTATGTTATTTTCCCATAAAAATGAAAATTAGTATTTTTGAAAAAAAAAACTATTCTTATTGAAAATCATCAGTTATTGTGCTTATAATTCTAAACAAAAACAAAATAGTGCCTGTAATTACGGTTCAATTTTTATCATTTTTTAAAAATTTTGATTCTTAATGGGGATTTCCCATAAAATAACAAAAAAATCAATTGTCTCGAAAATGGCCCCGAGCGATTTTTATAAAACATGTTAGTCTTTTACATTCTGAACAAAATGGTTCAAATTCCATTCCTGTAAAAATTACAGATTAATAGTTACATAATTGAGGTTTGAAAACTATTCCACATTGTAAGAAAAACGTACTGTTATTTCTTTTCATGCAATAAAATAGAAATCTATGGTAGCATCGAAAGTATTATCTCAAAGAAAAGTAATCAAACCAACTAACTAAAACAAAACTAACGGGATTATATCCAATATCCTAATTATTGTGGTAAAAAAAAAACAACCCTTGATTGTTGTTGGAGGTTCCTGTACTTTGGAGAGGGTTTATGAGAAAATTGATATTTTTCAGGGAAGTTTCAGAAGACCTTTCATTCTTGCATACCGTTGATCGTGTGCTAGTATTGCTTTCTCAAAAGTTCCTCCTTAGCTTTATATACTTATCTTGAACAGATCTTATCTTGATGACACGACTAATCAGTGCAGTTCATTCTTTTACCTTTTACCACAACTAACTCCTTGCAATGCTTGATATAGCTGCACTGAACAAAAAACATTGGATTTTAAGCAAGACTTAATTACTAATGAGTTTCAACTCCTCGGGGGACTGCTTCACAGTAAATGGTCTATCTATGAATGTGTCAAAGACACAACTAATTCACTTTTCAGTTGCTAATGAGAATAGACATTGTTGTAAATTCGAACCAAACATCAATATATTCTCAGAACTCAGTCAATTACCTGGGAATTGATGTAGATTGGCAACTTAATCGGCAAACAAATCATTAAGAAAGAGACTCAGATCAGCTATACTTGTTCTTCGGATAATTCGACATAGGTACTACAAATTTACACACAATTAGCAGTATACCATGCTTATTTTTCTTCCATTATGAATTACGGATTAACGGTATGGGGTTCTTCTAGTGATGCCGAACAAATTTTTATCCTCCAAAAAAGAGCAGTTAGTCTTAGCGAAAGTGTCTCGAATTACTCACAGTAAAGAGTTTTTCATTCAGTTTAAAATTCTTACTTTGTATAGTTCTTATATCTTTAAACTGGCTTTAATGGGTAAAAGTGATTTTGACACATTCATGGAAGATCAACATGCACATCCTCACAACACTAGATTTAAAAACAATATAAAACCAGTTCAACACAGACTTAAAGTATTCCATTTATCTCCTCGATTATTGGAAAATAAATAAATAAATAGCTCCACATTCACGCCCGGAAACCATGTGGACAGGCAAATACAAGGTTAAAAGAAGTTACCACTCTCTTTTCTTACAAATACAGTTAAGAATTCACTACAGGTAAAAAATTCAAGCTTCTGAGAAAAAAACATTTATTTGTCACACTTTTATTGGATTTTAATAGACTGAAGTTTACGATTGAGTTCGTCAAACTTGTGTATTTTGCGGATGAAGAAGTCTCCGTATGGAGGCGCCACTTTTGTGTCTGCGATGTGGATCATGTCGTTGTCGATGTAGAAATCCAGCTCGGAGCCGGACTGGAACGTTCCCTCCAGACCTGAAGTACCTTTGGTCCAAACGATATTCTTCATCTTGTGTTTGAAACACATCAGGTGTATACGAAGTGCTTGAACATTCTTGTCAATGTCTGCGGTCTGCCCGTCCATGAAGGATGCTAGCTTAGACAGTGGCAGAGTCGTGTAAAGCTTCAAGTAGCTGAAAATTATGTCCGAATTAGTAATTTCAGCAACAACAAAAATCATGTGAATCTTTCTTTCACAACATGCATACAATACAACAAATCGATCACGATTTCACACCTTATGATTCAGTTATAAAATATGATAGCTTTTAGTTTTAAGATTGCACTTGGGGTAGCAGACCTACCAAATTACAAAAGAACCCACTATGGCACAAGAAACACACAAAAATTGTCTATACCCAAAATTAGAATATATCACTGTCACTGGCAAGATTATAACCAGTATTTTTATTTTTTAACCAAGAAAGGTTTGATTAGAAAACATAATACCGATAGATATAATGAAATCAATCACTAAATTTTCCATGGTGTTCAAAGGGTTAGGTAAAATTGAGAGTGTAGCTAAATATGTACACATTAGGATTTTTGAGAGGATAGCAGGCTTACCTGAATGGGAAAGAGATGGACATCTAAAAAACTCTCTCTTCCTTAGTTGAAAATGCTGTCAGTGACAGTGAAATATTCTAATGTTTTGTGTATATAGTGTAAAGTTTTGTTTTGTGTTTCCTGTGCCAGTTTGGACTCTTTCCCATTCAGGTAAGCCTGCTATCCTCTCAAAAAAATCCTAAAAAATCTAGGCCCTTGTGCTCTATGCTACGCCCTTATGTACACATTAGGTATTCTTGGTAAAGGTCTAGACCAAAAAAGGTTTGATTTTGTTTTTCATAGGAAGAGCAGATATTTCAAAGTCCAGTGGGCAAGTCTTCTAAAAACACACAAAAAAACCACAAACACACACAGTAATCAAACAATCAAATTGGATTTGGTGTGTAATGTGTATATATATAAATACGTTTTCTATTGAGAAGGCTCTCCTACTGTACAGGTAAGCCTGCGCTTTAAATCAGAAACAAAATTAACCTAATAAAGCTATTCAGAAAGTAGCGCACCGATCTCGTACATTTTGTGCGTGTGCACTTGGCAACTCAGTCGAAGTGCAGCCGTGACAACAAGAGCATTCTCGCGCTGCCCGTTTTTTCACAATTTCAACTTAAGATGAGCGCTGCAATTAAAAAATCCCGTCAGTTATGAGGTGCGGTCAATGATACAGTTATTGTTGACAAAAAACTTAAAACCGAAACTTCTCCTCAAGTTTCACAGACTTTGTTGTTTGAAATTGTCAAACAAATAAGCAAAAGCTCCGTTATCGGGAATCAGTGGCTTTTGTAAACCTTTTCATCAACTTTAGTAACCAGTTTCATCAGTCACAATGCTCGGGCGTCTGCCCTTCGTTTCGTCATGACTCATGAGCTTCAAATCGGCCATTTTTTAAACTGAATGCACCATTTTCTAACTTTAATTTATTACGTTATTTCCTTTAAATTCACACAATTGATGATAAATGTCTATGGGTTTTAACTGTTTTAAGTTTTTGTCAACAAAAACCGTATCACTGACCACACTTAGAAACTGGCGGGATTTTCGATTGCGGCGTTCATCTTAAGTTAAAATTGTGAAAAAACGGGCAGCGCGAGGATACTCCCGTTGTCACGGCTAGACGCCGACTGAGTGCCATATAAGTGATTATGTACGAGATCGGTGCGTGCCTAGCGGTGTCAATTTATCATAAACTAGCTAAGAAGTCAACCTTGATAAAAGCCTTATTTAATAACCACAATGAGTGTTTTTATCGAGGTCCTACTCTATTTGAGACAAATAAAAACCATTACCTTCTGATTGTTGGAATCATCTTCTGTTGACGCACTTCGTCCATGAACACTTGCTTCTGATGCTCCATGGCTTCCTTGACGTAATCGTCTTGCGGGTGCATCGGAGGGGCGGGCGAGAGGAACTTGGGACAGGCGAAGGTGAAACATGCCTCAAACTCTACCAAGTCTCCGTACTGCATCTTGTACATCTTCTCGTGGTAGTTCTTCTCTCTCAAAACTTGTTGAATACTTTCGTCCACGCACTGAGGATGTAACACCAGACAGATGGCCAACAAATGGTACATTTGCTCGGTCTGTTTGTTGATCTGAAAATGTAAACACCACGATGAAAAAAAAAACTTGATTATTGTTTTTGTTTAACAATACACAAAGGATACAGCTTAGCTTTGTTATTTCACAAAACTTCAAGAATGTAAGTTGGAGCACAAGGGCCATTTTGATTTCCTTAAGATCTTGGCAACGTAATAAATCATCCATAGATAGAAATGCTCCCCGTAGAAGTGAAATACTCCAGCTTTTGTGTATAGTAAACATTTGGTGTTTCTAGTGAAAGAAGTTACCCGTTTTTTTTATATCAGGACTTTCATTAATTCAGATTAAATTCCCCATCAGTCCACATCTCTGTGTCCAAGTATCTACTTACTTCCCTCTGAAAATCATTTTGGAAGGATAAACCAAGTTAGAGGTATTGTCAACATGTTGTGTGCTAAAAACTATGTAAGACTCTTCTCACATTAGTTGTGAGTTCCTTCTTCTACATAGTTTGAGTTTGAACTTTCCGAACACCAAACAAGCTTTACCTGATCATTCTGATATGTGCGGGTCTGGAACAGCTGTTTGGTTCTCTGGATGTACAGCAGAATGGAGCTGAAGGTTCTGATAGCATCAGCGTAACGTCTCATCATCATATAGGCGAACCCAACGTAGTACGATGTGGAGATCTGGCATGCGGGCACGTGAGAGTATTGACTCTGTAACAAAACAAATCGGTTGAAGGTTTATATTAATTTAAAATAATAAGTTAATATTAAAAATACCAGTATGAGTACAAATTTTGTAAATAATGCTTTTTACCACTTTGTAAATTTATAAAATCTTGTCAAGAATTAAGAATACATTTATTTGGATGTCAAAGAATCTATGCATTACTATCTAGAGACAGCTTAAGAGGAGAGTCCAAAAAGCAAAATTAAGATGGCTAAGCGAGAAAAGAAATATTAGGAAATTAGAGTTGACAGTGATAAAGGAAATGTGACCAAGAGGATGACTTGGATAGAAGGTGGATAGAGGAAGGGAGGGAAGTTGTGGAGAAGATGAGAGAGATGGCAGATAGTGGAGAAAAAAAAAATATTGGAGGGATTGTAAAGAAAAATAAAAAGACTTTGTTTTTATACTCTTATATATTTAAATATTGTATTTAAATATATTTACTCCTTGCAATGCTCTCAAAGTGAATTCTTTACAAATCTTGGTTGCCCCTGGGTTGGAAGAACTTGGAAAGTAAAAATACAAAACAGAGCTTTGGCAGTGGAAGCTTGGTGTTAAAGAAATATTTGAGTGGGCCCTGTAAAATAAAAATACTCCCCAGAAGTCCTTATGGGACGTTCCTGGTACTGTTTGAAGTTCTTCCAGACTGCAATACCTTTAATATTGAACCTTTATATTGAATAAATAATCAACCTTAATACTACACTGAATTTAATTTGCTCACTACTACACTAATTTTTAGTGTTGCACTTAAAAGGTGAATCTTTTGTAGTGGCTTATGATTTACTGAATTACCCTTGTTTCACTAATTAAATAATATTGCTAATAATGAATTACCAAGGTTATTGAGAACTAAAAAAGTGAATAACAATGCGATTTATTAAACAGAGTTTAAGAATTACAATTATTCAATTAGCAGTTTCTATTGTATTCATGTAACACTGAATAAGTTTGAGTGACACAATCAATTGAAAATTTGTTGTTTGAAAATGTTAAATAGATTTATCAAAAGGGAAGATACGGTGCGGTTGCACACTGATCGAGAAAGTGCTAACGGATGAGTGGTATTTAATTTAATTGTTTGAGATGACCAGTACCAAGCAAATCCTGTTCGTTGGCCAACGATTAAAAAACGAAGGTCGTCTCGCAGTCCAACTGATTAAACAATATATGTTTAAAACGTAGTAGTGTTTGTTAAGGTATTGCTATTTATTTTATGGCTAATTTGGTACTTTGGCGGTTCATCTATGTACAGACTGACACAGCATCCGATAACACCTCCGCATCTAGCCGAACCAGCTACCTGCTCCCTCCTTTGATATTAATTTGTTCCCCCAAATTAAATACTGACTGTGGCACTCTTAAGTGAATTGAACCTTGATACTTAACAATGAAATTTGATAACGATTCTGTGAAAATTCCAATACTATAAAAATCAAAAAATCCTATAAAGTAACTTTGAATTACCCTACAAAAACATTTTCATCTATTTATTCTTAATACTATTGGATCATCACAGTTTAATAAATAGTACAGATTATTACGTTACAAATGGATATAAAGATCAGGAATTTGAGCTTGAACCTAGAAACATGTGCTTATTTTAACATGTAGTAACAAAATACAACAGGAAAATTTACCATGTGCGACTCACTGAATTCTAAGATATAACAATAAATAACACAAACTACTTACAATTTCGGGCACCCACAATGAACACTGACACAATTTGAAGGATAGGGATGAGGAATTGTAACTAGCCGGTATTCTAAATAAAAACGCGATCAATTTGAACTCGTGTGACGAACGTGAAATTTCCAAATGGTGGATTAGCGTTGGCCGGTAAAAACGAACTTTTTAACACTTTTTGACTTACAAAACTGATTATAATTTCCAACCGCGTTGCAATTATATCCCTTCGGGATATATGCTAAACGATTTTGAGGAAATTTAAGATTGTCCGACCAACACCGCGAAATGAATTTAATTTGCACGACGCGAAGGTTCACCGACTAGTACAAGGACAAGGGAACGACAGACACTGATACACTCGTTGCTGGCGGCTCGTTCTATCCCTACCACTTTGGTTGGAATTGTCGGTAATTGATCAGCTGACTATTTGTTTGCGTCTGCTACACGTTAATTCGTTGTTTATACGACGAAATCGGTACAGGATAGAAAAGATGGATGAACCTACTAGATTGATAAACCTAAAAAATAACCAGAATGGAACAGGATTTAAGTATAATATGTATGTAGGCTATATACAAATCTTCTGAAAACCTAAATTATTGACTGTACCTTCTTGTGCAGTTCTATGTTCTCCAGGACCTTGATGGCCTGGTAGTAGTCGCCCAAGAGGGAATGGAGTCTCAGCAACCCGACAAGACTGAAGTAGCCCAACATCTTGTAGAGAGAGTGACGTCCAAACTCTCCAGCCACACTGTCAGGGTCACCCCCACTGGCATGCACCTGTGCATATACCAATGTCAGTGGTCTATCAACACTGATCTTTGGTATTCTAATTAGTGATGGAAATGAAAGCTACTTTATGGTAACCTTACAAGACGTTCCGTGACAGGCCGGTAACAGGTGACAGTAATAGGTGACTTTTGTCACCTAATACCCAAAGTCACGGCCGCACGGAACGAACGGCAGCTGGTTACTGTAACTGTAACGTGTTGTGGGAACTCTTGACCTAGTCCGTCACATGACAGTCACTGTCTACTCTATTTGCTATATGGCGACAGCATGGAATACAGGTGAAAAGCTAGTGACAGTGACAGTGAAAAGAGCTCCCGGGACACTCAAATAAATCTTGTTACTTCATTTATATGAGCAGTTAAATGTTTATTCGTTCTGTGTGGATACCGGATTTGTCTGCCAGTGAATGTGAATAAAAAATTCGTGACTTAGCTAAAAAAATAATAGGGTATTTCAGATAACCTATTAAAAAAACGATGACGTTTCAGTGATATGGTGACTTATCCTGACGACCATCACTAATTCAGCTTTAATATAATGGCTACTAATCATAATGGCTACAGCTTTAACATGGAATAGGAAGCCTACTTCTCAGTAATATCTAGATACACTATAAACGAGGATCCGATTACGGTTTCCATCAAGCTCCTGTTGCCAAATAAGCTAGTTCAGTACTTTGGTATTATACCGACCACACCAGATAATTATAACCTAATCTATTCTAAGGCTATACTATGTTTTAGGTTGGAATAGGATAGAACGATTTTGTTATCTAAACTAATTAAAATCTTATTTGGAAGTCGATTTATTGGTGTGGGCGGTATGATACCAAAGTACTGCTAGTTCAAATCTGAGATCAACGTCAGACCTTTACTTCATCCACTTCGGTTCTAGTCCGTTCCGACCCCAGTGCTAGGAATAATCTTATCTGGGTAAATTTAATGACTAGCACCAACACTTATGCACAACAGCAAAGGGAAAATGACGGATGGTTTGGTGCGAATTGAGTAAAAACTATTGTAGGGTTAGTACTCTTCTCAATGCCATGAATTTATTTTATGGGAGGGAACCGTAAAATGTTCCATAGTCAACAATTACCTCGAGTTGACGTTTGATGTTGGACTTGTCCACAAGCGAGTGGAGTACATTGAGTACACTCAGCACGTTCCACACTTCGTTGTTCTTCTTGATGCAGTCCAGTTCGTTCTCCTTGTCCTGGTTGTTCATCAGCCGAGCCCGGTACTGGGAGAACGACTGGAACTGGTAGACAAACTCGTCTACCAACTCCCACAACCACTGGTCCGGTAACTCGAGAGGGACTGGCTCCTTCGCACCTGTAAACAATGGGATGAGCATTGATAACTGTCTTCAATTGATGATAGTTGTTTGTTACAACAATAGTAGCCTACATGACCAACATTTTAAAATGAATACAAAAATCTAAATTTATATCAATTGTGTTTGTGACATACTTAAGATGTAGTTCAACAAGTCACAGTAGTTGTAGAAAGAGCCGAATCTCTGCTCTAGAGTGGGTCCTCCAGGGACGCGAGCGTATATGTGGCGAAAGTACAACTCTTTGTATAGGATCAGGAAAATCTGAAACAAAGAGAGAAATGAGCTGGCATTAAAAAAATCAATTTAACACAAAAAAGCTACTTATATACTGAGATTTTGTTACAAATTTAGAAATTCTGTTAGTAATATATTTATGTTTATCTCTCAAGAAAATAGCTTGATCTTAATTACTTTCTTCTTCGTGATGTTCCAATCCAGAGAGCTGAAACCCTACTGGACTGAGGCTGTTTTAGGACTTAGTCTTCTTCAGCCAGGGAAAGGATAGCAGCAGTAGTAGAGACGTGTAAATAACGAGAGAGTGTGTAACTACGAAGCGCTATTCTGAAATTGGATCTATCTTAATTATGAAATTGGATCATATTTTAACCCTTACCGCACAACAGATATGTTGGGTGACCAATAGAACCAATATAATAATGAACGTAGCGAGAACAAAGTTTCCCGCGGAGCCTGCGAGTTAGTTCGTCCACAGCGCTGGCATCTCTCATAGCAGAAACCGGCAGGAGCGCGCCACCAGTTTGAACAATCAGAGGGCAGGGAATGTTGTTATTGTGATTTTCCATCATGAGAGATGTTCTCCAATGCACTCTATCAGGAAAACGGGGAACTACCAAGACCAGATAATACACTCTGTATTAAAAGGCGAGTATATTCGTATATTATTATTAACTTAGAAAATTAGTTTTGAAACACTAATGCCAATTCTTGTGTTAACTTTATGGCGGATATGAATGAAAATTAACTTACCTGGCAAATTATAATGATATTTACTACCTGACCGTAACTTATGTCTTCATTGTCCCTATATGTAGCCTAATACATTACCGTAACTTACCTTCAATGTCTCAATATTCACTATATTACTGTGACCTACCGGATCATTGTCGACAATGTGAGCTACCTCTTCCTCTTCGGGCCAGGGACGCTTGTCGAAGAACTTCTCGGTCAGTTTCGGGAATCTATTACGACAAAAGATCTTGTTTGACACTAGATATACAATCTACAGCTGTTTAAACTACGAGGCTACTATCATATTAAATTCTATATACTAAATGTTCATGTTTTAAGTTAGAGGCTACTACTATATTTTACTGTAAAACTATACTTATTTGATCAAAAAGGTTATTACCAAATAAAAAAAGATTTTAAAAATTGTAAGAATGCTTACTTGACACCACAAGTTATCAAATGAACAAATTCGTAATACTAATGAATAAAGATTATATTATTGTTGATTGATTAATTAATTACTCAGTATGGGGTTAGTCCACTCAGGCTAGCAGCTCTGTGGATCATATCCATATAGGCCTAATCGTAATGTGTTGTAGTACGTTTGGGGTTGGCAATATTTGTTGACTTATCCACCCTTCTGCACAATAAGCTTGAGTTGACGTTTGGGGACCCTGAGTCTATCCCCTTACATTTACAATCCCCACCCTTTTGCCCAGCATTAAGCAGTACAGTAGGCATTAGTTATTGAGGACTTGTTAGAATCTATCAGAATTATAAATCAGTGCTGGCTAGCCTATCTGTTTAGTTTTTGTCGACTACGTCTGCAAACACTAGAGTAGGCCTACAGTAGCCTAAATGTGATAGGCCTACTTAGGTAAATGCTTTCCTGTTAAGTATTTAACAGAATCTGCTAATTTTCTTTCGCTCATTCACACTTAGTGCATACGCCGATCTCGCAACTAGCCGTGTCCTGTCATTACTTAAACACAGAGAATGTGTTCAAGTAAAAAAATCAATGTACGGTAGCCTAACTTATAAGGGTGATTTTATAAACTTAAGCCTACCACTAATCTATACAGTAGAACCTCTTTAATACGAACTAATTGGGACCAGGGGTAGTTCGGACTATTGAATAGTTCGGATTACAGAACATATTGTTGTTTTTACATGACAATAGCTAAAATTGATCAAAATTATTTTGGGAAAAGTGAAAAAATGTTTAATAAAGTAAAATACAGTGTTAATTTAATACAGTAGTAAACATGGTGAATAAACAGTACTGTAAATTAAATACAGTATACAATAAAGAACTGCTGAAGGCCTACTGTGTATAGAGTACAGCAATGAGGGGTTCAGATTAGTGGATGTTCGGATTACGGGGTTTGGATTAAAGAGGTTCTACTGTATCCTAGAAATCTTGCTTCTAGGCCTAGTTGGGTCTTTGCTAAGTTGACCGAAGTTCTCTGAGTTCTCTACTTAATTGTCTGCGTCCTAAAAGTATTACTAGGCCTAACCCCATAGCTTAAGTTACTGTAAAAGTAATTTCCAATACTCACGTATTCTCATAGATGTTCTGCAACTCAAATATCAATCCTTCATTCAAAGTGTTACAGAAGTATTGAAGAAATTTCTTGACCATTTCAGGGACTTTAAAGTGCTGACGGTCATACTCAATGTCTCTTTGAGGATCTCCCGTGTGAAGGTCTCCGTAGTCGTATTGACTGTACTCATATGCTCCATATCCCTAAAATAAATAGATCCTGAGTAAATAACCACAACATCCTTAGTGATTTAACAAAGAACTACGGTAGTTAATAAGTAATTTCTCGGCAACTTCAGTTTTGCTGTGACTAACTTAACTTATCTTAGCTTAGCTTATCAAGGCCATTCCTTCACAAAACTCACAATGTTTTTAGTTCATTGCATCTTCTAACCAAGTTTAAATGTTAATCAAAGACTAAACATCAACCCCAAAAAAATTTCATCCTTACGGATCAGTAAGACTAGACGTAAGGTTGTGTCCAGAATCAAATGTTGGAAATCTTTCTGCATAACATTAACTTCAAAGCCTGTTTTCATACGCGCTGCAAACCAATACCTCCCCAATTTATAATTTATAATTTTTTGTATATATTAGGCCTAGCGACAAAAATAACATTGTTGGTGATTGCTGCGAGTAGGCTTACGACCTACATTAATATCTAATAAGTTATCAGAAAAATATTTATCAATTAGGCTATTGAGATGGGGATGCCATCTAAGGCTACGATTATACTAGGACGCTGGCGTCCGGGACGGTAGCGGGGCAATATAAATCAAAGGGGGCCATTATTGTAGGGATGCCAGCGTCGGATGCTAAAAAAGCCACCGAATTTCAATAGGAGGCTGAAATTCAAGCATCCGGTGACTTTTTGCCTCCCGGGATGCACAAAATCGGTTGTAAGGGAATTGGTTCAAATGTGGCACATTATACTAGGCGGCAAGCATCTGAGACGCTCTCTTTCGACATGTGCGCGAATATAGGAAACGCTATTACCATAGGTCGCATGGTAAGACCTGGACCCGGGACTGATCTCCTTTATTATTTATTTATTTTCCAATAACTTAATCATAACATCACATTCAGATAGGTGATTCGTCATTGTTACAATATTTTATAGTCTTTATTATACTAAAATTATTACTTAGTTGAGTCTTTGTACATATTATTTAGGCCTACCTTGGTCAAGAAATGTTCAGTTTTCATTATTGTTTATAGGCCTAATGACTTTTTCAATAAAATGTAGGCCTAGCCTATTAGGTAGTATTTGTTATTTTGGAATAAAGAACTTGACTTATTTCCACAAAATGCAAAGGTTACATTACCTACTGGAAAACTACTTGCTAAGTCAGTTTCTAGCTTTCTATAAGTTAATTTTGATTAGTGAACTACATTAATGACTAATCAAGGAAAACTCAGCAAACTTGCTGAGGACCGACACTCATACCAGACACGATACACCCATCTCATTGACCTGCCTAGATGACATCTTCCTTGGACCCCCCAAAAGGGCTAAATACCCTTAAGTTACTTTACCAGCAAGCTCTACAACAAAATCCCATCTGAAGTGCGCGAGCAAGACATGAGAGCTTTTAAAGACAAACGAGGAACTATTTGGTGCGCAGATCTCTGTATTCGTTGAATGAGCTAGAGAACACACCACATTTTGCCAACCCGGCACTACCATTAGGTATTATTTTTATTACCAGTATTAGTTTTAAATTTGACCCAATCTTTCCGACTTTGTCGGTCACCGATGCAGTATTCAAGTATGGTAAGTAAGTTAGTGGGGTAGACTTCCGTATCTGTTAGTACAAACAACCGAATGAAATTATCGATCGATATATCGATTATTCGATATAGGCTATCATTTGTTTATGGGTCATTGTCAAATTAAGAGAAAAAACCAAGTCCGTAAAAAAAAATCTTTTATTTAGTTTTTTTTTGTTTATTTGGCAAAAGTACATTGTAAAAATGGTTGAATAAAACATCTTGAGGTTAGCAGAGCTCAAATTTAATTTGTTATATTTTTTAACAATTTGTTTCGGCCAAGCTACATAAAAAACGTCAGTTTTGTCACGTTTTTCAAATATTTGCAAAAAAACCATATTTTATGAAATTATGAATTAGGCTATAACTACAGCTTAGTTAATGATATATAATTGTAATAAACCCATAAAATATTTTTTTTCTTCATTTTAGGGTAAGTTTAATAACAATATTGTATGTTTCCGGGAGAAATTGCCGAGAATCACAGCAAATTTTGTTAATAAAAGGTTTAAAAAAATTCATCTATTAATTCTTTGTGTACCAATGATTTGTTTAACCTTTCCTTTAACACAATAATTGTTAAATGAAATTAAGTAAATTTTTACTCTTAAATTAAAATTCATTTTCCAAGCGTGACGAAACTGACATAGCGTCATGAAACTGATTTTACGTGACGAAACTGATTTTACTCCTAACCCTAAAAACAAACATCAAAATAAAATAACCGTAATTTAAGCTTATTTTAATTTGTAAGTAAACAAATAATAAACATAAACATTCAATCATATGATAGAACCAAAAATTAAATTTCATCAGACTAAACTTGGTTTAGTTCACATCTACGTAGTTTAAAGTCCTAGCGACAAGCCCGCTGACGTCACATCAGCTGACTATGCACAGCCCTTGTCTTTATCCTTACATCGTGGTCTAAACCTAGTGTGGCCTTGTCTAAACCCCCCTCTTCCAAAAATCCTGTTAAAATGTCGCGTTGGTCATCTGAATAGCTATTTTTCTTATGGAAATTCTGCAATAAATTAGATAATTTCTGTAATATTACATTATGTGATGTATTTTAAACTAATTCAGACTTACTGGAAGCAAGTACTAACGTTAATGTACTTATTATTTAACCAAAACTATCAGTTTCATTACGTTTTAATCAGTTTCGTCACGTTACATAACCTGACTAATAGGAAATCAGTTTCATCACGTAACAAAACTGATCGTAGCGAAACTGACGTTCTTTGCATTTAACTTCCACAACGCTCTAACCTAAATTGAATATGACAAACAAATCTTTGAGGTTATGTCCACTTTCATCGGTGTCTTCAACTATGGCTTTGTTAGATTCACAAATGTGATGATTATCTGAAATAATAAAGTAACGAAACTGATGCTTAATTAAGGTACTCGCCTAATTTTACTTGATTTTATCTAATTCACAGTATTATATTGCGAAAATTCATTTTAAAACTTGCACAGTATCAAACTTCTGCCGTTTCTCACACAAAGTAGGGGTTGATGGGAGTTTTTTGTTTTCGTCTGACTTTCTGGTGGCAATTTGTTGAACTGCTTGCAGACGAATTTGACATCAGGTGACACATCGATTTCAGTTATTTTGAATTAAATGCAAGTAGTTTATTAAAACTAGGTGTTGGTAAGGAACATAAGGGTAAATAAATTAACCCATTCATATGTATTACGTTTATTTTAAAAACATTTTTCTTCATTTAAACAATCTGAAAACCTAACATTGCCTGTCTGAGGACAGTGACGAAACTGATAAAACATATCTAATATATTTTTTTATTTATTTTGTACTTAATATCTAAACAAAATAAATACTCTATCACATATATCTGTTGATTTAACTTATAAAAAAATAGTTTTAGTGTAAATTTTACTTGTTATTACTTTTTTTCAAGACAAAGACTTAAATTCTCTCTCAATTTGACAATGACCCTTATATAGTTAGGTAAGGGTAACCTAACTAACCAAACGAAATAATCTCGATATTTTCACTCTTACTTACTTTATACTTTCTTATGAAACGGCGACCATACTATGTAGGTATTTTAAGCCAAGTATGAATGGAGATGAGTGTAGGATGAGTGGCGCGATCTTGTAGTCTTGTTAGTGACTAAGGCCGACATTCCTTAGACACAGCTGTTAATTAATAGCCCAAACTAAAGCTAATAGCTAATGGCAACTAAAGGGACCTACAGTTTATAGTGGAATCCGAACCACATTTTTTCCTTGGTATATACGAATTGGTCTAATTATCAGGATAGTACTGCGGATAGTAGTAGTACTCACTAGTGCGGACGTTAATCCACACCAGGGAGTATCCCATCCACAGTGCACTCTGTTGTTTGTGGCAGGGCCGCGTTAAGGGTCAGTGGAGCCCCTGGGCAAACCCAAAAGCAGCGCCTCCTTTTTTCCTAGTGCGGGCGGGTAGTGGTTGGGGAGCACCCGGTGGGCGCCCCCAAACCTCCGGCGCCCCTGGGCATGTGCCCAGTCTGCCCGTTTATAAAAGTGGGCCTGGTTTGTGCCAATAGATACAGAAGTCAACCCAGTTAGTGACTTAGGCCCGTATTACACTATCATAGTTCTATGACATATATCTATTATCATATGTCTTTGATGAAAATTATTACAGTGTAATGTACCAACTATTAATGGTTTTGAACTATGATAATATGTTCTCCTTGAGAGAACATATCATATATTTGATAATATAATATGTCATAGAACTATGATAGTGTAATACCGGCCTAAGAACCACACAACTTCCCATCTGGTTGCACTTATTTCTGTATATACTTATAATAACTGTTAAGAATTAAGGTCTTAAAAGGATAAATGCTTGTACAAAGCATGAGAATACAGCATTTTCACTAACCAAGAGTAGGTAGGTATAGCAAGCTAGAAACTAACTTAGCAAAGCAAGTAAAATCAAAATCTTTCTACCCTATGGTTCAAGCCCAAGCCAGAGGCCATGGCACTTGGATAAAGTGAACACGTCTTACCTGATCATAATCATCATAGTTCATGATGAAAGACTAAGTTTCAATAAAATGATGTAAAACAAAAACGATTTGATAACTTTCTACTTAATTAATAATATACAAATTCTACACGTGACGTGAGCGTATAAATTGTTAAAGGCGGCTTACTGAAATGAATGCCTATTGCCTAACCTAAAAACAAAAACTTGCTCTTGCCTAATTGCCTTGCTTTTTTTAGAGAGAGAATTTCTTTTTCTTTTTGCTTACTTTTCTTCTTCTTCTTTGTTTATAAAAAGCTGGCTTATTAAACTACCATGTAGTTATACTATTTTAACTTAAAGCTATCACGACACGTCTGTTTCGGTTTCTTTTTCGTAGTCTACAAGTCTGCTCTACATACACCTGAAAAATATGCAGTAATATGACATAAAAAGACATTCACACACAAAATATAAATTTATGGCAAATATTACTGTATGTATAGTGGTATAGTTCGATAAGGTGTCGAACTTAACATACATAGAACCATAGATTAGACATACTCCTCAAGGAAAATGTTTAATCTATGATAGAACTTAACAAAAGGTGTCGAGATGATCCAGACAAGTGCTGTCGATATCTGGAGCTAACTCTTCACCTGGATTTAGTTGAGTATGGTGTCCCGCAGGGCTTAGTATTGGGCCCTGTCCCCTTTTTAGTCATGATAAATGACCTTAGTGCCATTGGAAGCGTCCTAATGTTTGCTGGCGATACAACAATTGTTGCCAGAGGATCTATTCCAGTTTTACTGTATTGATCAGCTTGTGGGCTTCACTCACCTTAATTTGTTAATCCAGGACTCGTCAAATGTAACACAACGAAGACACACAACACACACATACACGCACATAAAAATCGTCCTTGGATTAATTTACTCCGACGTTTCGCGGGACCAAGATAACGTCCCGCTTCCTCAGGGAATTAAAACTTTGTTTCTCAAATCAAATCAAATCAAATCTTTATTTGCACAAAACATTTACATGATTACACATTGTAACCTTAAATAGGTGCATCGTCAATACAATATTTTTTTAATTATCACATAGAGACAATACTCATTCAATACTAAATGAAAAAAATGATATTTTAGTCAAGATGGCGTCTACCTGCAGAATCCCAGTATTCATTAAATTCTGAAACTTTGTACATGGACAAATCTATCAAAAACTGTTTTAAAAACCTTCTAAAATTAGTTAAGTTGAGATTTTTTACATGTTCAGGCAATCTGTTAAACATTCTTTTACTAACCTCTAAAGTTGAATTAATAGTTCTTTGAAAATTACATTGGTTGATTCTTAAATTATTTTTTTGTCTTGTTTCATAGTTATGAACAGAACTATTAGTTTTAAACTGATCTAAATTAATTAAAATATATACTAAACATTCAAAAACATACAAAGATGGAGCAGTCACTCAAATATTAGTCTGAGGTACAATCCCAATACACTATAAAACAACCACCATATTTAGGTACAAAACCCCCTCAAAAAATGCCACCACAGATATCCATTATAGATCGGTAGACGTCTATCCTAGCATCTAAAGTCAATGCTGCTGCCTCATAAGCCGCTGGATTTAGTGCTAGTTACTGTACTATGTTGTAATGGAGACACGCTGAAAACGGCTTTTTAATTTAATTTCAATCATGAAAATATTACGATTTCACTAAAAACCGTATTTATTAATTGTTTGATAAACTTCATTACACCACTGCTTGTAAATTTATCTCTTACAAATACAACGGATAGTTAGATAAGTTTTTAACAAATATTTCAAATGTTATGCCATTATTACTCACCAATATTTCGCAAAATGTATCGAATAATACTCTCAAGAAGTGTTGCTAGTGTTAAAAAATGCTACAACCTTGAATCATTGATTATTTTATGCACGAGATGATAATATGAAGTTTTTAATTTGGGAGATTCTACTCTACCAGATATATAAAATTAGGTTGTTTTATTTCAAGACAACGCTGATTGATAAACTATATACTGTATTTTTTAGTAAAAAAAATATTATTTGGTAATTAAAAAGGCACACATATTTCCATTCGCCCCAAAAGTATCATCACTCATCCCCGTAGTAATAATTAGTAATTTAGTGATTAGTAATAATTAGTACCTAATAAGTTTATGGACACTCCAAAAACATAGAATTAATATTTACTCATTTAGTTGCGATAAGCAAATAATCAGCGCTGCACCTGATGTTATCTTATCGCAAGAGGTTGATGTAATATTCATTTTATAGATTGGTACGCCCGAATTGGCGGACTCTTCCGGTAGCCTTTAGATTTCCCAGCTTCACTTTCCTTTCCTTTCCTTAACGCCATATTGTTCTGTTAGTCTTTAAACAAGGGTCCCATTTTTAGCGATTTAAAATATAATTACTTGTTTTATAATTGTGAGATTTGATAATATTTTGTCAAGAAAACTTTTAATAACATGTAGAGTAAGTAATTTTTGAATAATTCTCATTGGGAACAGGGTTTTGTTGTTGATTTCAATGAAATACGTCTAGATACCTCAGACTAGGCCTGATATCACCCATATTTGGATTTTATTGTTTTTATCAAGGGTAATTGCATTTTTTGTTCGCAGCGAGCGTGCGTGAATACAATAATAATAATAAATATATGTTGGTATGTGTTTTAATTGACGACGAATATGATAATTTGTGAGGAATTGCATTTTTAGTTTTGGTTTCATCTTTAGACTTGATAACGAAGGCTGCCGTTGAATTATGTTAATTATTCATATTTTAGTGATACATTTTTTGGAGATGTTTTATGGTTGCTTATTTAAGTGAATTTTATGTAACAGCCTATGTTATGTTTGATTTACCGTAAATAATACTATTTGGTAATTAAATATTTTTTATCTACGAATGATTTGTAATATGATCTTTATCACCGCAATTATTAATAATTATTTATGATCATTCCAAGCCGAGGCCATTTTAAAGCTCTCTTCTCATTGGTCGAAAAACTGTTGCCTAAAGCTCTCTTTTCATTGGTTGATATAGTTTTTAGGGATTACTTCAACGTTTTTACATGCTTTTAATGAGTTAGTTATTGTAAATAGCCAAATATTTTGAAACTAATCTATTATAAAATGGATTCTTTATGTAGGTAACTTTTATTTTATGTTATTTAATGTACTTATATGATATTTTCCGCATTTTTTGAGGCAGGTAACCGAGACTCAAATCTTAAGCCTAGGTTTGGTCATGGGATAGGCTACGACATCAAGATTATTTTAGAGGGTTAATGCTACTATAAAACTATTTAATTTTATATCTAGGTTGTATATAGCAGTGAGCTATGTCATCTAGCCTATATTTCAGTCAATCTAAAATGAAGAAAGTTGTCTGGTGTTTATTTCAATTAAGCCTACTAGGAAATCCTCTCAATAACCTAACATTTTAAAATGGTGTACCGGTACTTGACTTCTTAATTTATTCAAACGGTTTATATTTAATTTATGAGATATCCATTGCTGATCCTTTCTAGATATAAGGTATTGTGAAACCACCAGTAATCAATTTGATGCAACCTTATTGTAAAACAGCTATGGTAAATCAAGAAATAATTTTAAGTTTATTTTCATACTTCTGGATTCTGTTGGTGGATTAAGTTAACGGTTAACGACATACCCCTCTGATTTTATGGAAATTTAAATTTAATAGAAACATTAAATTGTAACTTTTACTTACAACCTGTTTTAGTCCCCTTGGGTTTATAACAATTTTTAAAAGGAAGTTGAAGGGTTGTTTTGATAATTTGTATAGCTTATATTGGCTATGAACTGGTAATTGTTTTAAAAAATATTATCATTTAGCCTATTTTTAACAACTTTTGTCCTACCTTCCCCTTAGTCCATGTAAATAAGATTTTATGTTTTAAGTACCGGTATTCAGAGCCTACTTAATCGAAAGTTTTCCAATTTGATAATACTGTATACAGGGTGGCTGAAAAGTAATTTGCCCTTAAATTTTCCAACCATTTGATATATTTGAAATTGGTTTGCGACAACCTTCTTAGATATGAAGGACTACAATAATTATTGTTATTTTTTTATTTTCCCCTTAGGTCTAGGTGGTAGCTCAAAATGTTCAATCGGGAAGTAAGAGCAAAATGTTAATGGGGAGACTTTGGCAAAATGACACCAACAATTAAAATCCAATTAACATGAGGGTGGCTTAAGTAACTTGCACCCTTAACTTTTTAACTATTTGAGATAATTAAAATCAGTTTGCGGCAATCTTCATGGACATGAAAGGCTACAACAATTATGGGTAATTTTGAAAACTTTATTGAAAGGGATTGTAAATTTTGCTTTGCAATAATATATTCCCTAACTGTCAGCAAATTACCTCTGTATGATGGTATCCATTTTGTTACACAACACACACACTTTACACACTTATTTCACAAGGCCACACACCAACACAACACTCACAAAATTACACAAACACATTTAAAGGAGCACACGAACTGTTAACAATACAATAATTAACACATGTACATCGCAAACGGCTACTGCACCCAACTAACACACCTGCCTAACTGTACTGTGTTATCAACACTCGCGATTTATCGCGTTTTATTCTTAAAAAAAAAAAAAAAAAATCAGAGAGAAATTGAGTTTTTATTCGCTGGCAAATAGTGATATTTGTACTTTTTATCGCCCCAGAGCCAAGCGATTAGACTATATACGGGGCTTCTATTGTCTTGTGGCTGTTGCAAGATAACGTCAATCTCTTCTCGAATGGTACTGTTCTTTTTTACTTGTATATTTTTTCTGAATCTCGTTGACTTAAATAATGTTATAATTTTGTTTGAAATTTCACGAATCATACTAATATTATAAATGTGAAAGTTTGTGTGTTTGTTTGTGTGTTTGTTTGTATGTTTGTTTGAAGTTCAATCACGCATTAACTAATGGTCGGATTGTGTTGAAATTTGGTACGATGATAGCTCACATTCTCGATTAACATATAGACGTATTCTTACCTCAAAAATCCTTTCGGGCTCCGCCCCAGCGGCTCTATAGTTTCCCATGTTAACCTTATGAGTATTCATATTTAAAAGGAATTAAATTATTTTGCCAGCTGTTTCAACTAGACAATTTGTTTCTATGATATTCAATAGTATTAAAAGGTTATACGGTTTACCAACAGGGTGAAGCACCATTAGTTCTTTATACATTTATGACAACAGCTAATTTGAACCAAGCAGCAACAAAAACCTTGGTGTGAGAACTTTACTTCTTTCTATTGTTTAGGTTAAGTGTTAGAACATTATGGCTATGGTAGACAGGGTGTCCACATTCTGGAAAGTCAGGGATAGTCATGGAAAGTCATGGAAAAAAATTATGGTCATTGAAAGTCATGGAAATAGGTAAAAAGTCATGGAAAGTCATGGAAATCCCCAATGATGGATGGATTTCAGGGGACCTTTCAATGCTCTAGTCGGCCGTAACCGCGACTATTGTAGCATTTTTCCGAATTTTTCACAAATGTACGACAATTTCAATCTATACAGTTGTCTTAGTTTATGGGTTTTGAGTTTGTATTAGTTCATTGTTGTACTTACTGTACTCCATTTGTTATCTGTTAATACATATTTCAATATTTTCTGTGAAATAACTTGTCGAGGCAGTATTATTCGTGTGTGTACGGTATATTATAATTTTTGAGTTAAGTTCGTGAGTCATGGAAATCAATGGTTAATGGTCATGGATAGTCATGGAAAGTCAGGGAAATTGATGACAAAATTTCTGTGGACACCCTGGTAGATGTTCAATAGTAAACCGTAGATTACAGTAAACCAAATTTTCTCAAAACGTGTCCTCTCTCATTGCAAATGCAAAGCACGAGTATTTAACTACAATAAGCATTGTATACCAACCCCGTACGAAGGACGGATACTCAGCTAGTATCTTATAAGTACAATATAAATACAATTTCCTCAAACTTCCATCTACTTTCACAAAACAAATGGATATACAATTTTGATGGTAGGTCATTATTCAATATTAGTGAATTCACCATAAATACAGTAAAAACGTATTTAAATCAAAAATGCGGTAAAAGACGGATATTACCGTAGGTCTCATAATAAGACCTAGACCCAGGACCGATTCACTTTTTCGTTATTATTTCCCCCAGAAGCAAAAACACCATCCGTTCAAATTCAGTGATACAATCAAAATGTTGTCTAAAATGTAGGAATAGACACGTATTGAGAAGCTATTAGTGTGAAGTGTGACACGTTAAATAACATCTTTCGCCCTAAAACAGTGATGTAATATAAATTCAAAGAGTGTTATCGTTGTAATATATAAAGCCCCTGTCACACGGAGCTGGTTTTCTAGCTGCTAGTAACTAGCAGCTAGAACCAGCGGAAAACCAGCATCGTGTGACTGACTCTCCAGCCGCTAGTAACACTCGCATGAGCTAGTATCTCCAGCCGCTGGAGATTTTAAACGGTTTAATATTACAAGCGCTTGAAGAGTCACTTGCAGGTCATGTGACCACCCAGCTGTAGTCTCTAGCATCATTCCAGCTCTGTCTGTATCGTGCTAGTTCTCGCAATAAGAAAAATGAATTTAAATTAATTAAACACATTTAAACTAATCAAGAATAAATTGCGACGATACTTTCTGCACTGGAAAAATATATTAAAAGTGCAATCGTAGTCGCAACCGTTTGCCGAGGATAGCTCAGCCTACAATGGCTGGGTAAAGTTCCAGGGTCTGCGATAAGGTCAGGGAAACCACTAGGCCAAAAGCCGGGTCTAACCGGTATAGGACTGGCTCATACACGGGCACTGTGAACACGTCAAAAACAAGTCACCAAAACAAACGTGCAATAATCACTACCAGGCCTACGCCGATTCTCCACACTCCTAGGAGGTCGTTGCTGACTACGCAACTCGGGCTTCGTCCTAACTATCCAATAGTTAAGCCCAGAGTGCCTAAAACACGGTGAGTTACACGACGACTTGCCAATAAAAACCACAACGCGTGTTATCACCAGGCGGGGTCTACTAGGCCACTATAATCCAATACACAACTCTAATGCCCAAGCTAAGAATCAAACAGTTCACTCAATAATCGTACCACATAATAATATACAAGTACACTATAGGTAGAGTGACTACACCACTAGTAGCTGGTCTCAATAAATACCAAGCCAAACAAGCAAAACTAAATGGCAATTGCACTATTAAAATATTGAGCTACTTAGTAGCAGATAAATAAATATTAACTACGTTCCAAACACTAGATAAATATATTATCTGATAGCCGGTACTCCGCTACCCAAGCTACCAAGCTAACGTGTTGGATTACTAAGCAAGCTGTTCAGGTTAAATTAAAATAATCAAATGATTAATTAATAACAACCCTACTGCTACTACTACGACATCAACGTTATATTACTTAGCTGGGCTTCTGTTAACAGACTAATACAATTATATAGCTACTAGCCGACTGGCCGCGTGCTTCCAACTACGCACGCTAAATCGTGCAGCCTAGGTTTGTCGGGCCTCAGAGTTATAAGTAATATATAACTAACTCTTGGTACAACGCAAAATAATAAATACTACAGTCAATAAATTATATTATTTGCGCTCTAGCACCTGCCCAGAACCGTCAGGAATACACTTTAATATTATTCCCGACTAATATAAATCCTAACTACCGTCAGGCTTTGACCAGCACGGTTACAACTCTAACTCTCGCAATCAAATCAGATATTAATATTATCAACTCTTAAACCAAAATATAAGGAACGTCGTCCACTCACCAATAGTGGGTCTGTACCCAACTTACACCAATACTCGGCGCGATCACACCACCAACGTACTCCGACACCACTGTCACGTACACTCCTCTCTACGTACACCGTACACCACCGACGTATCCCAGTCGTCTCAGCCAGACACCAACACTCTTCACTACACGGGATCCACCACTCGAATCCTGCTCGGCTATCCGGTAGTCCCAGGATACCCAAGCTTATCCGAACTGATAAGCCGGGTCAAAGGGTGCTAGCCAGGTTCGCCGCCGCCGCTTGCTTACCTCAACAATCGGTGCGCGGCCAAATAGCAAATATTTACCCCCCTAGGAAAAAGGCTCGTTACATCCCCCACTTACATCGGGATGAAAAAAAAGAAAACGGCCAAAAAGAAAAAAAATCTTTAAACTCCGGCCAAAACAAAATACTCCAACCCCTAACCCAATGGTGAACCCTACACCACAGGTCTCAAACTTAACACAAAGAAAAACTCTTCTACTCGCCACTACCAGCCAACATGGTGCTGAATGATTTAGCATCATAAACCAGACGGGGATTTCCATTGCAAGGGCCTTCGGGGTCTTCGTCACCAATTTTGACACTGTCTATGCGGCCACCTTGGCCAGAACAGTAATCACCCACGCCCATTCTTACTACCTCTGTCCCACATGTCACCAATCCGAGGTCTCGGATGACATCCATACCCAGAATCATGTCTATGGTGAGGGTGGGGACGTACAAGGCATCTCCTACCCACCGTCTTCTCGCAGCTTCTCCTGCCAATCAGAATGAATACTCGGCTCTAGACCGTGACCCATCTGCCATCCTTAGAGGAGCGGGTTTCTTGTAAGGCTCTATCCCCTGGCGTTGAAGATGTTCGGCGACTCCTCGCCCAACCAAGTTGACGACGGACCCAGTGTCCAGTAACGCCACAAAAACGCTGCCCATCAGCACAACTTCAACGAAGGGCCTAGAGTCCAAAGTTAGCCGGTCCTCGTCTACTCCACCAACCAGGCTGTTCAGTTTTCCGAGCCACTCGGACCACTCTTCTGAGGTCGTTCGTTTTCGGTGGCCGTGCCCAGTTGACCTCCTGATGTCTGAGCTCGCCTGCCGTTTCCCGCACGACATCCACACTGGTTCACAGTAAGACCGGGTTTCCCACACCCAAAACAGGAGACGGTCCTCGGCTTGCCACAGCCTCTAGCAAAGTGACCAATCTCCTGGCACCTAAAACAACACACATCCTTTGCACCATCTGCAACTTCCCTAGTCATTACGGGCCTTTGTTCATGGACCCGGTTAGAGTCAAAATCTACTCTCTGCCCAATCGACTTTGCCTCAAGGGATGGTCTCTGAAAATTATGTCTTTCGACCGCGGCCGTTTCAAAACACTTCCCAGCCTTCTTCTTGGGAACATAGGCGGTTTCCAAAACCAGCGCTACGTTTGGTGAAGGAGGAGGTCGGAAGGCTGCCTTCTCTCGCAGATAGGCCTCGTAATCTTCAGCCAACTCCACCATCTCGGCCAGGTTGCTGAAGTCACGCCGGCGTACCATCAGCTTGTACTCAGGACGCATATTGTTGTAGATCAAGTCCAATCTACCATGCTCTGACAACGTACCGCTACGCCTAAGCAAGGTACTTATGGCCACGAC
Organism: Macrosteles quadrilineatus; assembly: GCF_028750875.1. Classification (NCBI taxonomy): domain Eukaryota; kingdom Metazoa; phylum Arthropoda; class Insecta; order Hemiptera; family Cicadellidae; genus Macrosteles; species Macrosteles quadrilineatus. Next base: position 196,615,741 of record NW_026542594.1, read on the forward strand.
ATAATCTCGGAAGTGTTCGGTCTCACCCTGCGTCCTTTTCCGGATCTCCTCATCCAAATTCCTCTGATAACCAGGTGGAAGGAACTAGATCTCAAATTGATGCCGGAAAGCTTCAAAAGAATACAGGAGCTCCTTGCAGTTCCTATACCAAAGAAGTGCTGAACCTTGCAGCAGCTCCGGTAGCGCTCTGAGCAGGTCCTCCGACGATATAGAGTACGAGACCATCAGCTCTTCAAGACGCTCCAGGAATGACACAGGGTCTCTACGTCCATCAAACTTCAAACCCCACTTTCGGACCATGTCACATATCTTGGAGCAATTCTTCGGCTCCACCCTGCTGGCCTCATTTGAGAGCATATCCGAGCCTCGAGGCAGCTCCAAGCTAGAAGGCCGGGCTGGTCTCTCAGAACTATCATTGGGCCGCTGCCATCCCTCGGGTCTACTAGGTAACCCAAAGGTTGGCATTGGAGCAGCCACAACAGGGGACGTAGGGTTGGCGGGTCTTCCGAACCCATAGCCGACCTCATTACTCGGCGAGCCCCTCGCCTGTCGCACCACCAATGCAAGTTGTTCTCGAAGAGTCCGGGTATCAGTCTCCAAAGACAACCCAAGAATCTCTTTGACCACCTCTAACTCCCTGCTAAGTTGGTTAGATTCCGTATTACCCAGTACCTGAGGTACGGTTCTCGGGGGGTCAGGAAGCTCCACAGTCGTAGTAGCGGTCGGTAAATATGTCGGTGCAGCAGCCCCAGCTGTACACAGCCTATCATCGCTGTACCGACGGGCATTCCGCTGCTTCCAAAACGACGAAAATCTCTGCCGTAATTCCGCAGAAGTCCCAGTGGTCACCAAACCATACTGGTCCATCGTTCTCATGAGCTCCCCTTTTGAGAGGTCATAGATCCAACCCACGCGACCGTCCCGGGGCTGCGACCCCAAGGACATACCCAAGCGACCGTCCCGGGGCTGCGACCCCAAGGACATACCCAAGCGACCGTCCCGGGGCTGCGACCCCAAGGACATAGTCGCTGGCGCGGAATAGGTCAACGAAGTTGTCACCGTCGTAGCCACTACCGAAGAAATTGTCGGCCAAACGGGCGAAGACGCCGGCCACAATGACGATGTCGTCATCACCGACAGTTCGGAGCTAACCCCAGAACTAGTCGTAGCAATAGCAGACGTAATAGGCGTACCGCCCAGCACAGACGTCGTACTCGTAGTGACAACCATATTTAAAACTCAAATACCACGACTAATCCGCAAAAATAAGAGCGAAACCGATTAAAATATATTTAACACCGTTCTAATAAATCAAACCAATTATAGGTGTGAAAGTCAAACCACAAATACACAATAAGGGTTCTCACTCAAATAATATTCAACACTAAAGCTCAATTAATTTGCAAAATAATAAATCAAACCAATCATGGGTGTGAAAGTCAAACCACAAATACACAATAAGGGTTCTCACTCAAATAATATTCAATGATAAGGCTCAATTGATTAGCAAAATTAAAATTACTAACTAATATCTATGTATACAACCACTAAATAAATTAGGGTTCACAACACACCACGCTGTAACAGAAAACAGGTTAGGCCTACCCAACCGACTATAAAATCACAGCAGGTCCGCCTAAAACTCTGCTCAACAGCTCAGGTCCGCAGCCAATCTGCACAAGTCCGCAGCAAATCTGCACAGATAAAATTATTTTGTTCGGGCGCCGTTAATACGTCAGCAACTCAGCACCACTGCCAACCTCAGTCCCTGTTCGCAGGCGCCATCTTGCGACGATACTTTCTGCACTGGAAAAATATATTAAAAGTGCAATCGTAGTCGCAACCGTTTGCCGAGGATAGCTCAGCCTACAATGGCTGGGTAAAGTTCCAGGGTCTGCGATAAGGTCAGGGAAACCACTAGGCCAAAAGCCGGGTCTAACCGGTATAGGACTGGCTCATACACGGGCACTGTGAACACGTCAAAAACAAGTCACCAAAACAAACGTGCAATAATCACTACCAGGCCTACGCCGATTCTCCACACTCCTAGGAGGTCGTTGCTGACTACGCAACTCGGGCTTCGTCCTAACTATCCAATAGTTAAGCCCAGAGTGCCTAAAACACGGTGAGTTACACGACGACTTGCCAATAAAAACCACAACGCGTGTTATCACCAGGCGGGGTCTACTAGGCCACTATAATCCAATACACAACTCTAATGCCCAAGCTAAGAATCAAACAGTTCACTCAATAATCGTACCACATAATAATATACAAGTACACTATAGGTAGAGTGACTACACCACTAGTAGCTGGTCTCAATAAATACCAAGCCAAACAAGCAAAACTAAATGGCAATTGCACTATTAAAATATTGAGCTACTTAGTAGCAGATAAATAAATATTAACTACGTTCCAAACACTAGATAAATATATTATCTGATAGCCGGTACTCCGCTACCCAAGCTACCAAGCTAACGTGTTGGATTACTAAGCAAGCTGTTCAGGTTAAATTAAAATAATCAAATGATTAATTAATAACAACCCTACTGCTACTACTACGACATCAACGTTATATTACTTAGCTGGGCTTCTGTTAACAGACTAATACAATTATATAGCTACTAGCCGACTGGCCGCGTGCTTCCAACTACGCACGCTAAATCGTGCAGCCTAGGTTTGTCGGGCCTCAGAGTTATAAGTAATATATAACTAACTCTTGGTACAACGCAAAATAATAAATACTACAGTCAATAAATTATATTATTTGCGCTCTAGCACCTGCCCAGAACCGTCAGGAATACACTTTAATATTATTCCCGACTAATATAAATCCTAACTACCGTCAGGCTTTGACCAGCACGGTTACAACTCTAACTCTCGCAATCAAATCAGATATTAATATTATCAACTCTTAAACCAAAATATAAGGAACGTCGTCCACTCACCAATAGTGGGTCTGTACCCAACTTACACCAATACTCGGCGCGATCACACCACCAACGTACTCCGACACCACTGTCACGTACACTCCTCTCTACGTACACCGTACACCACCGACGTATCCCAGTCGTCTCAGCCAGACACCAACACTCTTCACTACACGGGATCCACCACTCGAATCCTGCTCGGCTATCCGGTAGTCCCAGGATACCCAAGCTTATCCGAACTGATAAGCCGGGTCAAAGGGTGCTAGCCAGGTTCGCCGCCGCCGCTTGCTTACCTCAACAATCGGTGCGCGGCCAAATAGCAAATATTTACCCCCCTAGGAAAAAGGCTCGTTAATCTTTCATGTTTAGAAATTGTTCATACATTGCCGTAATTTACTCGTTGTTACGATTGCTACATCTCACATATATTAATTAAATGAATGTGTTCTTGAAAGATAAAGTCCTTTTGTTATACGCCTACCACAACTTATTCGATTTTAATTAGTTAATTTACATGCCCGTAGTAGATACAAAATAATAGTGTTTATATATTAAAAGTATATTTTTTCCTTGCACTTTTTAATTTTATGATAGCTGATCATAGACAAAACATCAATTCTAATAGCAACAGAAGACATTATTTTTGTTAACTACACAGTCAGTTCCAATTACATCACCAAACTTGTAAGTTGTAGCGCTAGTTCTCCAGCTTCGTCTGACAGGACTTCTAGCGCGCTGGAGAACTAGCAACTAAAGCTGCTGGATCTCGCAGCGAGAACCAGCTGCTGGAACCAGCTCCGTGTGACAGGGGCTTAATGGTCTAACATGTTTGAGTTAACCTTAAAGTGATAATGAGAAGTTAATCGTGGGATATTTCAAATATTAACATTCACATTGTTCCATCTTAAAAACAGTAATGCGATCAAAATTCAAAAAGGTGTTTTTCTTAACGATTTAATGAGAAGCTAGTCTTGTGATAAGTCAAATACCACCTTCCATCTAAAAGTGGTCCAAATCAACGTTTACATCAGTTTAATGTTTTCAAGTTAGGCCTATATGTAGGTCTGTTTTGAAGAAGTTGACAATGAGTGTAAAAATGTATAATTTGACGTAAAAATGCCATAGACTCACCCTGATTACAATAGAAAATACTTAGAAGGATAGAATACTTCCAACGATACAACTTTTAAACTTTAAGCGAATTTCCCCTATAGGGAATAAGCTATTACCGTAGTAGTCATGGTGAGACCTAGACCCGGGACCGATTTACTTTTTCGTTTTGAGGTCCCTAGAGGCCAAAAACACCATCCGTTCAAATTCATATATTCTATTTATATATGTGTCCGTTAGCACGATAACTCGAGCAAAATTGATCCGATTTTGATGAAATTTGGTACAAACGTGTAAACCTAGGTTTATTTGAACGAGTTTGCGAACCAGCATGATCGGACTATGGGAACGGGGGTTTATGGGGGGGTTTTATGGGGTAAAAATAGGTTTTCCCATTGTTGACCCTAAAAACTTAAAACTTAGCAATTCCTTTTCAAATCATTTTGTAGAGCTTAAAAAAACAAATATATTAGTATATCGAAGCGTATATTGAATATATGCGCCTAATGGTTACAGAGGAAATTCCAAAAATCTGTAATTTTAAAATTCTTATGTTATTCTTATGGAGAATAAGTAAACTTTTGTAGTTTGCTTGTTTATGAACATATTTTTTTATCAAATTCAAAAAATGTATTCATTTCATACAAAATTATTAACATTTTACAAAAAAACACATTTTTTCCCTCCCTGTTGCGGCAAACCTTAGTACTCGTTAAACTAATTCTATTTAAATAGGGAATAAATGTGATATTTTTAAGGAGGCATTTTAGTGTAAATCCAATCAGGCCAATAGAAATTCGCTTAGTCTGCAGGTTTGCTGCGGCGGGGGTATTTTATATTTTCCAATTTCCTTTGATCTCCAAGTCTATTTATCACGAGTCCTTATGAAGCCATGGCTTATGTTTGGTGACGATTGCAGAGTCAAACAAGTAGAGAAGTTTTAAATTACGGGTTTCACCAACAACTGACTGTCAAAACTACATATTAATGGTAAAAAACCTATTTTTCTAAATAAGTCTAGGGTTCCCAGGGACCCTCCATCAAAAAAGAGGACAAAATTACTCACCAAGGGTGGTCCTAGACATATATTTTGGGGGGGGGGGGGGTCACCGGGGGGCCTGGGGGGTGTACCCCCAGCAAAGAGGGGGGGTCCGGGAAAAATTTGGAAAAAACGTGCTAAAATTAGTAGTTTTTAAGCTATTTTGAGGACCTAGTTTAGATAAATTAATATTCAATTACCCTTCAAGCTTGGACTTTGATACAACTTATTTTCTTTATCCAATACCCAATTGAAGTTTTCAACCATCTAGGTTAAAATTAATGGTAACATCAAATGCCGAAAAATTAAATAAGAAGAATGCGGCCGAACGTCGAACGCCAGCATCGGACACTGCCGTTGCCGTATATCGCTGGAAGCGTCCGTCGTCTGCCGATCTTCCCTACTTTTCATAATGTACAAAAAATTGTCAGACTCGAACGATCCCGAGGTTTGGGTTAGAGTTTGTAATTAGTCCATTCGTTTGCCACAAGTGTAAAGACTACAATGAATTCAATTTGGTAGAACGATTTGCAATAACAATTATTAAAGTTCCCCTGGTATAATAGTTTATCTATATATAAAATATTTTTGGAGGGGGGTCCGGGCCGACGGTCGCTAGTATGCTACTGGCCTGGCAAACTGGCTACTAGTGAGCAGAGTTAATAGTTTACAGTCAGCAGAGTCAGGCAGAGCAGGAAACCCATTGTTCGCCTTCCGTTCCGTTTGGTTCTACAGTATTTCCAATGGTTTCTAGCGTACGTTATACACGAAATTTGACCTAAAGAAAGAGGAAATGACACTTTTATACGTAAGATATTATTAATGTGTAGCATTTTAACTTAGTTTAATGTTATGATGACGATTTCTTATAAAAGCTGATTGCTAATATTAATACTTGCAGAAATATTTTTTTATTCACTCACAAATTTCAAAATCCCGGACATTTGAAAGTATTGCCAAAAATCCCCCCGGACGTTTTTTTTGTACCCAAAAAGAGGACGTGTCCGGGAAAAAGAGGACGTCTGGGATCCCTAAATAAGTCGGGTAGAGTATGTAAAAGAACCAAAGTCCAAAACACTACATCAACGATCTACACAATCGATCCGACGTAATATAATAAGGTCAATCAAATTCGGTCTAGAAAATATTTGAATTTGAATACAATTTAAATCTTATTCTTCTCCGTGTGGGCGTCGGTAAGTTTTCAAGCAGGCCTTAGATGAGTATTAAATATCTAGTATTTTTAAGAAAATATTTTTGTAAAAATCCGATCAGGCAAATGGCAATTCGCAGGTTTGCTGCGGCGAAGTATATATTTTGAAATTCCTACAACTGTTCCAGTATTTTTACACCCAAGTAGAGAGAACAAATAAAAACCAAGCAACTTACATCACACCAATGTTTTACAGTTCAGTTTGGTGTTATAATGTTATTTATCTGCCAAACATTACAACTATGTTACAGACAAAATTCATATTACTGTTAATTACTGACTCGGGAATCATTCACTTAAATAAATCATCTAACCTATTCAAATACTAGTTATGTACGTTATCCAGAATTCTTTACCGTATTTTAGCGAATTTCCCCTATAGGGAATAAGCTATTACCGTAGTACTCATGGTAAGACCTGGACCCGGGACCAATTTACTTTTTCGTTTTGAGGTCCTTAGAGACAAAAAACACCATCCGTTCAAATTCATATATATATGAAGTAAATATTAAATAAAAAAGAATATAAAAAAGGTTACTCATGTTATTTTACATATTATTTATCGAATATATATATATATGTGTGTGTGTGTCCGTTAGCGCGATAACTCGAGCAAAAATCATCCGATTTTGATTAAATTTGGTACAATCGTGTAAATCTACGTGTATTCGAACGAGTTCGCGAACCAGCATGATCGGACTATGGAAACAGGGGTTTATGGGGGGTTTTATAGGGGTAAAAATAGGTTTTTCCCCATTTTTGACCCTAAAAATTTAAAATATAGCAATTTCTTTCCAAACCATTTTGTAGAGCTTAAAAAAACAAATAATTTCGTATATCAAAGCATTGTTATGCGCCTAATGGTTACGGGAAAAATTCCAAAAATCGGTAAATTTAAAATTCCCAAGTTATTCTTATGGAGAATAAGTAAACTGTTGTAGTTTGCATGTTTATGAACACATTTTGATCAAATTTGGAAAATGCATTCATTTCATACAAAACTATTACATTTTACAAAAAAATACCTTTTCACCCTCCCTGTTGCAGCAAACCTAAGTACTCGTTAAAATAATGTTATTTAAATAGGGAATAACTGTTATATTTTTAAGGAGACTTTTTAGTGGAAATCCAGTCAGGCAAATGGAAATTCGCTTAGTCTGCAGGTTTGCTGCGGCGGGGGTATATTTTTGACAAAATCATAAACTTCATCCAAACGATCACTTCTGTTTCCTTTCCGTGGCCGTATGCACAGATCAGGTATAATTTTCACGACCGCTGTTTGGACATATTTGGCCTCCTTCACTAGATCCGACGCAGGCTTGCAGTACAGCCCTGTAATGCAGGCCAGTCTACGCCATTATGAAGGCGCTATTGGCTGTGTTGGTTAATGCTACGGTTGTAACGCCTTCGGTATTACTCCACCGTTCGTGTCTCCAAGAGTCATTCTATATAGGCCAAAGTGATGAAATTTCAACACAACAGCTACCTTACCGGTATTTGAAGAGAACAGTTTGATTTTTGAGTTTGATTGCTACAAACACTGGAATATTCTTTACACCCACTGCACGTCATGTGAGGGGATGACGTCACCACGCGGTTGCAATATTGTCAGCTGATCGTTAACACACTATTAAGTTGATATAAATAAATATTTATGACGAAATTTCATAAATCAAGTTTTATGATTTATAAACGTTCTATAACTTGTTATTCAAATACTTAAACACCTATTTAAGTGGCCATAAATATAAATTTGGTTATTCGTTTTGTGTATACAGGTTGTGCTAATCATGCCATAGGAGGTTTATTTACATTGTTAGATCTAATCAGTAGGTAGTGTAAGTGAAGCTAGGACTACGTGGGGAGGGGGGGGGGTTACACAAAGCACAAAGTAGTGTTGCAAAGTTGTTGACAGGGGAAGGCGTGATAGTGGGGGATCTGTAGACAATCTTCTTGTAGACAATCAACATGTATATAATAAATCTATAAATAAAAATACTTTTTAAAAATGCCACGTTTTTAAACGCACTAAAAAGTATAAAATAATTTATAAATCTGTTGAGAAAATAAATACTTATAAGATTTAAAAGAAAAAAACGTGGGGCGCATGCTAATTTACAATTAACTTCACCTATTGAACTATTATGATCTATTGCATGCACCCCACGTTTTTCGTTTTAAATCTTACAAGTATTTATTCTCTCAACATATTTATAAATTATTTTAAACTTTTGAGTGTGTTTAAAAACGTGGCATTTTTTTAAATTATTTGTATTTATAAATTATTTTCTAATTTTTAGTCTTTAATGTGTATAGTTATTTGTGCAACTAGTGAGCAAAGTGAGCAATTGCCTCACTCGAGAGAAATCCTTACTCACGAGCCGTAGGCAAATGAGGAGTGGTTTCTCAAGTGAGGTGATTGCACTTTGCACTCGAGTTGCACATTATATTTTTCCTACAGTTACCATAAAACAAATAAATTGGTAAAGAAACGTGCCTTCACGCTGCAAATCTGGAGTGAGACAAAGTAATTAGAGTGAGACAATGTTAACATTGTCACACTGATGAGCGAATTGGCCACTTTTGTGCCTTCACGTTGCAAATCTGGAGTGAGACAATGTTAACATTGTCTCACTGATGAGCGAATTGGCCATTTTGCTTTCTCAAATCAGTGACAGAACATGTACATTGTTAGGTAACTGTAGGAAAAATATGTTACATCTATTTTATATGGCCTGTTAATACATAACCAAAACCTTATTATCTATTATCAGATGTTTAATCTTTACTTTAAAATGCTTGTTTTATATTTTTAGAATATCTCAGGAGCAGAACCTGTACCTCTTGATGTTTGTTGCAGGCATATCAGTGTGGTGTCTGTCAATCATAGCAAAAGTTTTTCGAGGGAAGTATAACAGAACTGTAGCCTGCACTACGTCAACCACCTCCAACACTTAAGTCGCAGGTGAATATAATATGACTATGGCCTACATATTCCTTAGACACAGCTTTTAACTAATAGCCCAAACAGATAATGGCAACTAAGGGACCTACAGTTTATAGTGGAATCCAAACCACATTTTCTTGCCTTGGTATTAACGAATTGGTATAATTATTAGGATAGTACTGTGGGTAGTCGTAGTACTCAATATAGTGTGGACGTTAATCAACACCAGGGATTATCGCATCTACAGTCATTGTATTTTCCAACCTCTGCATCGCTTTTTCATATACTACTTAGCAAAAATGAATTTCACAATAGTCTTTTCAGTGAAACAAACATACGTAATTACTACTTTTGTAATCATGTCAAAACATTGGTTTGAGTACAGTATGTCAATTATTCGGAAGTAATAGTTAAAAACATTGTTTGTTGCAGATATCTCACTGTTAATACCTCACCTGGACAAGTTATGAACCGTAAATAAAGATCAACCATACCATCTTAACACTAAGGTGATTCAAGACTCGATAGTGTGAAGGAAGCAGCAATCTGGATTCCCCTGTTTGCAGGTTTTTGGTTACTGTCTTAATAAAAGTATTACCTTTAGTTTTATACAGGGTGGGTCTTTGGCAATCACCCTTAAGATTGATTCTTAGAAACACAGAAGAAATACCGGTCAATTAGAACTGGTTGTTTGACATAATGGCAAAAAAGAATTGCAATAGCAGTTATCAAAGTTGAAAACACATATAGTGGTGATATGAACTACGAAGAAATCAAGGGGTACTTTGGCCTGGAAAGGTTATGAAATACGACAAGTAGTCAACAATTCCTTATTTACCCTGGAACGGACCGATACACGGGACTGTGATTTATGCAGTTCTATGATTCTGCAGTTTGCAAGTTTTCTGGGTCCTGTCCTATCAAACATTATGTGGATTTGTTACGAGGGGAACCGATGACTTGTAATCTTGCAGACTCCTAGCACTATATTTATTGCAGACTCTAAAATCAGTTCATCTCAGAGTTCAGAAGGTATCGTACACCTCTTGTTGTTCCTTCATAACTCTTCTGAGTCAAATTTTCAGGTGATGAATCAGCAGCAAACACAAGTTCCAAGTAACTTATTAGTATTTTATATTACTACTCTATTACATATGAAACTCTAGTCAATAGATAATCACAATCAAAGTGAAATCATAGAGTAAGGGAAAGATTTGAACTTCAAAGTATGCAATTGATCATCTTTTGCTATGTATATGTTTATAGATCGCAAAACAAAAACATAGAAAAATATGATGGTTTTACAGGAAAGAATTCAAGGTGTACTTTGGTCTGGAAAGGTTATGAAATACAACAAGTAGTCAACAATTCCTTGTTTTCCCTGGAACGAACCGACACTTGGGACTGTGATTTATATAGTTCTATGTGTTAAATATGGTATTAAGAGGTAAAATTGTGAGAAATACCTTTAGATCCTAAAACTGAAGATCCATTAGGGTTTTGGTAGAACAGGAACAAGATGAGCAGAGAAGCGATGGCTCTGGCCAGAGTGACGAGAATCGAAGGACCACAGATGAAAGATGATGTTGAGAAATGACTATTGTTGTGTAGTATGTAATTCTTCACTGATTTAAATTAAAACTCTTCTTCATTAATAAAAAGAAAGCAATTCACTACTCATGAATATTCTGGACTGTACACGAAAATTTACAACACATTTACTTTAAATAAAAATATCTTCTTGGATCCTAGCTTGACACTTGGTACTATAAATTTGGAATCCATATTTAAATGAGAAATGATGAAATAATGCACTTGGAGCGGTAAGAGAGAAAGAGAGATTAAAATATTTAATATGAACTAAACCAAAAGGTAAGCACTGTGTACTGTGAGAGAGGTGAGTCTAAACTGAACTGACTAGTACGAAGTGCTGTAGTGAACTTTGGACAGTGATGTCATCATATCAGCTGTTGTATCCTTTCAATAACTGAACTAAAAACTTGACTTGAATGTTAATACTACTTGATTAATTGTTTATATTTGACTGTATATAGTTCATATGTTATTAAATAAATATTTTATTAAATGTCCTTAGTTGAATTACTAAATATTTAACATACCGGCCCCCCCTGAACCCCTGGGTTCTGAAAACAACACAAAAAATGAGAAAATCAATAAAAAAGGGGGGTGGTAACTCCTCTTCACTATTCCATAGGAAGGACAGACACCTTTGTCACAGGACGAGAGAGGTGTCCACTTGCGGTCTTCAGGTGCACGACCCGTACTATTCCATCAGTACCAGGTGAAACGGAGAGAACTCGTCCAAGCTTCCAGGAGAGTGGAGGCAAGTTGTCTTCATGAATGACAACCAAGTCATTGACTTCAATATTCTTCTTGGGGTTGACCCATTTATTTCTCTCTTGAAGAGTGTACAGATACTCTTTCTGCCAGCGAGCCCAGATATGTTGACTGAACTGTTGGACTACCTGCCAGCGTTTTAATCGGTTGATAGGAATGCTACGCAAGTCAGGTTCAAGAGGTGTCATAAGAGGACCACCTACTAAAAAATGACCTGGCGTCAAAGCTTCTAGGTCCGAGGGATCAGAAGAAAGAGGAGTTATAGGCCTAGAGTTCATCATTCCTTCAATACGGGTGATTAAAGTCGAAAACTCTTCCAGTGACAGGGTCTGTTGTCCAATGACTCTTATTAGGTGAAATTTCACACTTTTGACGGCCCTCTCCCAAAGGCCTCCCTGATGAGGTGCATGTGGAGGTAAGAAGTGAAATTTAATATTGAAATTCTCAGCGTAGCATTGTACTGTGGAATCCTTGATTAAATTTTCAAAGTTGCGTCTGAGTTTTTCGGATGCACCTGTGAAATTTGTAGCATTGTCACAGTGAATATCTGAAACGATTCCTCGTCTGGAGACAAATCTGGTAAGAGCGGCTAAATAGGCATCCGCTGTTAGGTCGGTTACTACTTCTATGTGTACCGCCTTAGTAGAGAAGCAAATAAATATACAAATATAAACCTTGATAGGTTGAACTCGTCTTAGTAGATGTTGCTTCACAAAGAAGTGTCCTGCATAATCTACACCAGATATGGAAAATGGCCTTGAAGGTGTAACTCGATTCATAGGTAATTCCCCCATGAGTGGAGAAGAATGAGGAGGTTTACATCTGAAACATTTTATGCATTTAAAGATCCTAGATCTTATTAAGCTTCTAGCACTGAGAATCCAGTACTTGTTTGCCAGCATAGCCTGAGTTAGAGTTGGACCAGAGTGCAAATATAAGACATGATGGTGGTCAATCAAAATATCAACTAACCTATGACCTTTAGGTAGCAAGACGGGGTGTTTGTGATCTTCAGAGATATCAGCCTTGTTTATTCTTCCCCCTACTCGAATGAGGCCATCTTTATCCAGATAAGGAGCTAGGCGTCTAATGCGTACAGAGCAAGGTTTATTGGATTTCAAACATGAGATTTCTTCAGAAAAATATTCTCGTTGAACCAATTTACAAATCAGGTTATGAGCCTCTTTTATCTCCTGAGAAGTTAAATTCCCAATTTGTTTAACTTTATTTCTGGTGTTATGAATGAAGCGCAGCAGGTATGCGGAAACATGAAGTAGTGTTGTCCAAGATGAGAAGCGAGTGAGGAGAGAAAATGGTTCATCCGGAACAGCAGAGAGAGTGTTAACTGTGAGAATCTTAGTTTCAGGGATAGACTCTTCAGGTAAAGATTTACAGACAGACTTTGGCCAATTTTCTTCAGAGTTACACAACCAGACAGGTCCATTCCACCAAAGTGTGTGGTTAATCAAATCTTGTGGGGCGGTACCCCTTGACCCAACATCCGCTGGATTTTCTAGTGATGAAATATGTTGCCAAAATGAAGGTGGGATGTTTTCCTGTATTTCTGCAACTCGATTTGACACATAAACCTTGAGTCGATAAGAGGGCATGCCAATCCATGAAAGCACGATTGTGGAATCGCACCAAGCTGTGTATGAACTAATCTTGCAGTGAGGTGAGAGAAGTTGTATACAGTAATTTAGGAGCTTAGACATCAGGTGTGCTCCGCAGAGCTCCAAGCGAGGTATGGAAATACGCTTCAGAGGTGCGACTCTTGACTTCGCTATCAGAAGATAAGTCGATATAATTCCTTGTGAATTTACAACTCTCAGGTAAACACAACTACAATATCCTGCTTCACTTGCATCAGAAAAAGCATGTAGCTGAATATCTTTAGCTGAAGAAAGTCCCACGTAGCGAGGTATCTTGAGCATTTCAATATATGGAAGTTCATTGGCGAACTTGTTCCAAACTGATATAACGCTGTCGTCTAGGGGTTCATCCCAATCGAGACCAAGTGTCCATAAGTATTGCATGAAGGATTTGGACCAGAAGGTTACAGGAGTTAACCATCCTGACGGGTCATAGATCTGTGATATCACACTTAAAACAATTCTTTTTGTAGGAGTTTCCTTAATATTTTGAGTTCCTACAGAATAAGAAAAAACATCTTCATTAGGAATCCATTTAAGTCCTAAAACACTATGAACTGGTTGTTCGGGAGCTCGAAAACCAATAGGTTTTTCTTTGTGATCTTCAGGGATCGACTGTAAGAGTAATGGATTATTTGAAGACCATTTTCTTAACTCGAAACCTCCTTTTTTGAGTAACTGAACCACATCATTTTTCAACAAAAGAGCGTTTTCTACGCAATTACTACCCAATAGGGCGTCATCGACATAAATCTGATCCTTTAGAGCAGTTGCGGCTAGAGGATGATTTTTTCCTTCATCAATAATGAGTTGTTGAATGACACGATTTGCCAAGTAGGGCGATGATGTGAGCCCATAAGTGACAGTCGCTAGCTGATAGATTTGAAGAGGCATTTTATCATTCTCTCTCCAGAAAATAAGTTGAAATATCTGATCAGATTCCTTTACAAGGACTTGTCGAAACATCTGCTTGATGTCGCATGAAAAAACAACCGCATGTCGGCGAAAGTTGAGAATGATGTCACATATGTTGTTGTGGAGTTTTGGTCCTTGATGAAGAATACTGTTGAGAGACAGAGATGTTGATGTAGGTGCTGATGCGTTGAATACTACCCTTAATTTTCCATCTTTAAAAATTCCATGATGTGGAAGGTAGTAATGAGGATTATTTTTAAGACGTGGTGACTGACAGAGTGTCATATGTCCCGAAGACAAGTAATCTCTCATAAAATCAACATAAGTTTCCTTGAAATCAGGATTAGAACGAAATTTATTCTCCAGAGACCAGAATAGGGATTTTGCCATTTTGCTCGAGTTGCCTAATGTTGACGGATCGTCTGAGAAAGGCAAAGAGACAATATATCTTCCTTCAGGAGTGCGAGAGTGCGTAGATACAAAATGTTTTTCACATTTTTCTTCGGCTAAGGATTGCTTGCTTGTAAGAGGGGGTTCCTCTACAGCCCAAAACTGTTGGATAGAGGTGTGAAGATCCAAACTATTGGTGGTTAAGAGTGTGACTAATCCATGAAATGAATTTTTACAAGTTGAGGCGACAGGGGTCGATCCTAAGAGCGCATATCCAAAAATGGTGTCAATTGCTACAGGCATATTCTCACCAAGTGACAAAAACTGGCCTTTCACAGAGGAGGCAAAAAGGTCAGCTCCAATTAGAACATCAATAGGAGCGGGTTTATCAAAAGTAGGATCGGCTAACATTAAATGTTGCATCTGTGAGCGAACTTCAGGAGTGATCTTAGCTCGAGGTAAATCTGGAGTGATATTATCCAAAATGAAGACAGGGTGAGAGCTTGCCAATACATATCCACTAAGGGACTGGAGAGTGACATGAGTTAACCCTTTTGTTTTCACCTGAGCAGACGAGATGCCATTAATAAGCGTTTTATTAGCATGAGAGCGCTTAATCCCTAAAGACTGAGCACATCTTTGAGTAATGAAGGTAGACTGAGCAGCAGAATCTAAAACTCCCCTACAAACTAGGGTCTTACCTTCGCTTGATTTTACCACAATTAAAGCAGTGGCAAGAAGAACTGTGTTCTCTGTATTTGTCAAACCAACAAAACCAGATTCATTTTTATTTGAGTCAGAACTTGGAGCTCGTTTGTCTGTGTTACCTTTAGACACATTAGGAGAGGGATTATTTTCAGAATCCATAAAATGCAAAAGAGAGTGATGTTTTCTTTTACACGTAGAACATGTACGCCATGAATTGCATTCCTTTACCTTATGCTTATCGCCAAGACAGTTGGTGCACAAATTTTTGCCTTTAACAAAATTATACATTTCTTGTGAAGTCAATTTAAGAAAACCTTTGCATTGATAGATTTTGTGATCTGCACCTGCGCAAAATGTACAAACAGTGCGAGGAGTTGCAATAAGCGCCGATTTATTTGAGCGCTGAGGGGTTTTTACTTGAGTGTGGTGGCCTAAGGTACCCTTAAGAGATGATCCCACATTAGTAAGATTAGCTGCTTCAAGATTTACACAGTGAGACTCAATGTACTTGGTTAACTCATCTAACTTAGGAGTTACAGAGTTATCACTTCGACTCTGTTCAAAATGATGGCGAAAATCAGAATCAAATTTTCTTAACAAGTGAGAGGTCAAAATTAAATTTTCCTGAGAAATTTCTTCATCTAGAGCTTTAAGTGCTTCAATGTTTTCATTTAAAACAGACAAAAACCTTCTAAGTTGCTTCACTGAGGGATTGTGAAGAACTGGTAAGTCTAACACATTGTTGACATGAAGCGAGATTAGTAATCTTGTATTCTGATACCTTTTAAGTAGAGATTCCCATGCAATAAAATAATTAGCATTAGTCATAGGGATGTTTTTAACAACTGAAAGTGCCTCTCCCTCAAGACAGCTTAACAAATAACTCATTTTTTCAACACCAGAAATACTATCATTTTTATGAATAGTATTTTCAAACAAATTTTTGAACGCCATCCACTTTTCATGTTGACCTGAGAAGGTACCAAGTTGAAGTTTAGGAAGCTGTACACTAACCTTAGTTGTAGCTACTTGGCTGATAGCTGCATTGGAATCATCCAGGTTTGGCTGGCTCGACTGGTTAGAGCTTGGGGAAGGTATCAAGTTCACACACAAAGAGTGAATAGACACATAGAGATCACTTATTTCATCTTGTAATGTTGAAATTGTAGTGATATTTTCACTTTCATCTAATTCCTCAGGTAAAGGCACAGTGCCGAACAACTTATTCACTAATTTGTCAAAATCATTATTTTTGGCTGTAGCGGTGGAATCCAAAAGAGTGAGCTTTGTTATAAGTTGAGGAGTGATAGGTTCCTTTTCGATAGCAAGCACTTTTGCTTCAATTGACTTAAGCCTGGCTAGCACAAGCTCAGATTGCTTCACAAAAGTTGAGAACCTCATTTTGAATAAGTCTTAAATTCAATAAAATTCCAAAATAAAAATAAATGCAGATTAAAATAAGTTTATAATGAGCAAAACTTATTTAAAGACAGCCAGGATTCATTGTATTAAATATTAATATTAGTCAACTTGAAATCAGAGAGAAATATTCAGCCATAGTATAGGCCTATAAAAAGTTTAAGTCCCAGAAAATATCTACCTGCAATTATTTCCAGATAATAAATTTGAAATTCAATAAAACATGTTATTTCAAACACAAACTGTAATTAAATGTTCAATCCGTATTAATAAACATTCTTCTGTCACTTTAATTTAAAAGTGTAAGCAAACAATTGAGGTTATGAAAACATAAACAAAGTCTTGCATAATGACATTTAAGTTTTCATTTCTATCCATCAGCAGCGCTAGTGTTGATCAGCTGTGAAGTTGGTATGACTTCCATGATTTTCTGAATATTCAGCAACAAGAGAGAAACTTGTTTCACATTACAGGGGGGAGAGAGGGGGGCAGACAGGATGCAGCCCGATAATGCACAATAGAGAATAGACAAACTATGCATGAAAATACAGGAGTTGTAGACAGTACAGTCTGAGAACAAAATTTTCTGTCTGGGACAACAAAACTTTATGTGTTATTTCACAAATTACTGCAACAATTTAATAAATTGATAATAATGTGATCAAAAATATTTAATCCTCTTGTTAATGATACTTAATGTTGATGACAGATTTATTCAATTAATTTATTCAGTTCAAATAAATACAAAACTTAATAGTCACAGTAGATTATTTTCCATAGGCTGGGAAACATCCGGCTCGTGAGGACCATGTTAAATATGGTATTAAGAGGTAAAATTGTGAGAAATACCTTTAGATCCTAAAACTGAAGATCCATTAGGGTTTTGGTAGAACAGGAACAAGATGAGCAGAGAAGCGATGGCTCTGGCCAGAGTGACGAGAATCGAAGGACCACAGATGAAAGATGATGTTGAGAAATGACTATTGTTGTGTAGTATGTAATTCTTCACTGATTTAAATTAAAACTCTTCTTCATTAATAAAAAGAAAGCAATTCACTACTCATGAATATTCTGGACTGTACACGAAAATTTACAACACATTTACTTTAAATAAAAATATCTTCTTGGATCCTAGCTTGACACTTGGTACTATAAATTTGGAATCCATATTTAAATGAGAAATGATGAAATAATGCACTTGGAGCGGTAAGAGAGAAAGAGAGATTAAAATATTTAATATGAACTAAACCAAAAGGTAAGCACTGTGTACTGTGAGAGAGGTGAGTCTAAACTGAACTGACTAGTACGAAGTGCTGTAGTGAACTTTGGACAGTGATGTCATCATATCAGCTGTTGTATCCTTTCAATAACTGAACTAAAAACTTGACTTGAATGTTAATACTACTTGATTAATTGTTTATATTTGACTGTATATAGTTCATATGTTATTAAATAAATATTTTATTAAATGTCCTTAGTTGAATTACTAAATATTTAACACTATGATTCTGCAGTTTGCAGGTTTTCTGGGTCCTGTCCTATCAAACTTTAACGTGCGTGCTTGTGGATTTGTTACGAGGGGAACCGATTACCTGTAATCTTGTGGACTCGTAGCACTACATTTATTTCAGACTCTAAAGTCAGTTCATCCCAGAGTTCAGAAGGTCTTGTGCACCGTGTGTTTGTGTCCTGTATTATTGTTCATATTTATTTATTGCATGTTATTGCCTGTTATTTTTTGCATGTATATATTGCCTGTTTTTTTTTGCATGTATATATTGCTTGCCGTATTTATAGCTTGCATTTATAGCCTTGTCTACCCTGGAACAGACCGATACACGGGACTGTTATTTATGCAGTTCTATGATTCTGCAGTTTGCAGGTTTTCTGGGTCCTGTCCTATCAAACTTTAACGTGCATGCTTGTGGATTTGTTACGAGAGGAACCGATGACCTGTAATCTTGTGGACTCGTAGCACTACATTTATTTCAGACTCTAAAGTCAGTTCATCCCAGAGTTCAGAAGGTCTTGAGCACCAAGTGTTTGTGTCCTGTATTATTGTCTGTATTTATTTATTGCATGTTATTGCCTGTTATTTTTTGCATGTATATATTGCCTGTTTTTTTTTTGCATGTACATATTGCTTGCCTGTAGCTTGCCGTATTTATAGCTTGCATTTATAGCCTTGTCTACCCTGGAACGGACCGATACACGGGACTGTTATTTATGCAGTTCTATGATTCTGCAGTTTGCAAGTTATCTGGGTCCTGTCCTATCAAACTTTAACGTGCATGCTTGTGGATTTGTTACGAGGGGAACCGATGACCTGTAATCTTGTGGACTCGTAGCACTACATTTATTTCAGACTCTAAAGTCAGTTCATCTCAGAGTTCAGAAGGTCTTGAGCACCGTGTGTTTGTGTCCATTTATTGCATGTATATATTGCTTGTTATTTTTTGCATGTATATATTGCCTGTTTTTTTTTGCATGTATATATTGCTTGCCCGTTATTGCTTGCCGTATTTATAGCTTGCATTTATAGCCTTGTCTACCCTGGAACGGACCGATACACAGGACTGTTATTTATGCAGTTCTATGATTCTGCAGTTTGCAAGTTATCTGGGTCCTGTCCTATCAAACTTTAACGTGCATGCTTGTGGATTTGTTACGAGGGGAACCGATGACCTGTAATCTTGCAGACTCCTAGCACTACATTTATTTCAGACTCTAAAATCAGTTCATCTCAGAGTTCAGAAGGTATCGTACACCTCTTGTTGTTCCTTCATAACTCTTCTCAGCCAAATTTTCAGGTGATGAATCTCTAGCAAACACAAGTTCCAAGTATTACCATTTTATATTACTACTCTATTACATATGGAAATAGTCTGGAAAAAATCACAAACAATGTGAAAGAAATCATAGTGAAAGAAAAATTTTGGAACTCATATCTTCTGAGCCAAATTTTTAGTAGAGAAATCTACAGCAAACACTAGTAGAGTAGAGACAAAAAGTTATCCAACAAAACTAAGTACAGTATGAATAAAGGAACAAAATAATTACTCTTATAGGTTCTAGTGTAATTAATATAACTCTTGTCCTCTTCTAAATCTTGTCTTTTTAGACTTTGTTTTAGATTTTCAAATTGTATTGAGCGACTTATCTATCAATGGAAATTCGTATAGTTCTTTCTAATATCTTGGAACTTTCTACACGAAGATCACATAAGCTCCACCTCTGCAATAAGTGCTAAGGTAATTTTGTTTGATTTTATAAATAATTAAATAAAATATATCAATGTTCAGTAATGAACAAATAAGCAATATTTTAGTAATTTTTAACAATATTGTCTTCAATATTGCAAAAATGTTTTTATACTTTTTTTTGACAACAAGAGAAAGGACACTCTAGACTTGTTTGGTTTGATATCAAAGAATTTATTTATTTATTTATATGTACATACCAACGGCAGAGCCATTTGAATTGAAGTAATAGCATTAATAGTAGTATAATTATTTAATAGTAAGTATGTTGTACCTACGTCTAACATTTTGACATTCCTTGTTGCAGTCATATCACTGAGGTGACAGTCAATCGTAGCAAAAGTTTAGCAAGAGAAGTAACGCAACTGTAGCCTTCACTACGTCCATCTCTTTCAGCACTTTGGTGCCAGGTGAGTAGCAAACGTTTGATACCGTATCCTAATAGAAACAAACAAATCAACAGCTGTTAGGTACATTGACACTGTAAAAGGTTTCTTAAGCTACATAATTAATAAGTCATCAGCTTATTTGGTAGATAGGTTCTTGCCCACTTGCCCCATTGAGCTGATCTGTTTCTCAAACAAGGTTCAAAGACACCCTTGATTTAACCAACTTTACTTAAATAAAAATGTCTTTCTTTTCCGTTCAAATCAAAGCTTTAAGTTTCCATAGTATTCAAAATGTTGTGAAAGAAGATTTACGACAATGGATGTCAATGAAAAAGGTTTTAGGTGAAAACCAAATTCCCCATTCTTAGTCACTATTCACTAAAACGCTCTCCACATTTAACTGCCTACAACATAAAACAGATTGCATCGTTCCACACAGGCGATTGAAAGCAAGTGCCTGTCAATTTGAGATAGGTATCTTTTACTAATTATTTGATACTGTTTTAGTCTATAGTTTTGGAAAATTGTCTTTAGTATATAAACAATAAATCAACACATTATTTGGTATTGAAAACTAACAATTAAAATGGATATCATGACAAATTAAAATTTCCTGTCTATTCACTGGTGTTGGCCCAGAAAAATCGGAAGAATCAATATATAGTGATGAATATATCGAAAATAAAATTCTAAACTATAAGTTGATTTTAAAAGAAATGTATTTATTAGTAAGTGGGGTAATCGTTTAACTTCTTGATGTACTTTGTTGTAGGCATATCACGGTGGCGTCTGCTAATGCAGCTGTATCCTACCCCAAGTCTGGCTCCTTGATCTCAAAGGTGAATATCCTAATTGAAACAAAGAAATCAATTGTTACATACATGGACACTGTAAAAGGTCTCTTAAGCATTTTTAACATTTTTTCCATTTTGAGCTGATCTGTTTCCCACATAAAATTCAAGGAAACACTCTTTCAGTGGTGGAGTGAAATTCCAAACTACATAAAGACTATAACCTGTTAGACGATATGGATAGAACATTTAGTTTAAAACAGGTAAGAGTGTCGTGCCCTCCTCTATGGATCAGTGACTGATATCAATAGCTGTTGACCACTGAGACTAAACAAACCTAATCACAGAACATTTTGAAATTGTCAATTTTTGAAACTATGTTTTTGAATACCAAACAAATACAGGATAAACATGACTAATAATCTTATAACAGTGGGACCACCAAAAATAGTAGAATCATTTAACACTAGTAATTAGATGTGTGTGCCGGTCAAGTTAGGATACATGTTAATAATTCTTTGATTCTGTTTTAGATCTTTCCGACTTTTCGTGCGCGTTACATTTTTCAAGAGGATCACACATGAACTTCCTTTACGTAGTTGTGGACATCAGGTGTCTTCTGTAAGAATTAGAGGTACCTATTTTATTTATATTTCTTGTAACTAAATATGTAAAATGGTTTGATAAAAATCAATTGGATGAAACATATTTTTAAAAAACGCAAGTAATACGAATTCAGGTGTCTTATTTGTATTAGCCTGCTTTACTGGGACATCAGTTTGATGGAGACTTCATCTACAAAGTCATAATCTTTCATTAAACCAACCTTTTGGTTTCATGGGATCTTATGCATTAGTATAGCCTATTTTGACTTGTTTTTAGGCTTGTTTTGTTTTGCCTAAAAATAGGCTGTTTATGTACCGTAATAGCTGAATTTTCTTGACTTTTGTCTATTGCATTTGTTGTAAATGTTGAAGGACAATAAAACGTTTCTGATTTCTGATTTCTGATTTCTTATTTCATGCATTTTGCATTGAAGTTTGCAATAATTACATATAATATACAACATTTCAGTTTAGTATATAAATAGATACTAAATAGATATAATTTAAACAAAATTTAATTATTAGATGATGTTTGCTCACTTAGACTTTGCTATTACAGGGTTCGAGTTGCTGTCGTACCAAAGGTAGGAACTTTCCTTTTGTGTGCATTATATGTTCTGCCATCATTCATCGGATTGAGTCTTCGCTTCACTGAAGAAATCCCCGTCGTTTAGTTTTAGGTTATTACAAAGAGGTTAGGGATGGTTAGAGTTATCACAGATAACTAAATTAATTTTATTTATAGTTTTTATTAGATCAGGGATTTTCAGGTTTTTTTAATTAGATAGTGTTAGGTGAAATTTTACTATTTTTTAAATAGGTTAGCCACAAACTTTTAGAACAGATTAGGGATTTTCAGGTTCTTTTTATTAGATAGTGGTAGGTGAAATTTTACTATATTTTTTCATGAATAGGTTAGCCATAGGCTTTAGAACAGATTGAAAATGTTTAGGTTTTTTTTACCATACAGTGTTAGGTAAAGTTTTCTATATCTTTTCATGAACAGATTTGCCAGCTTTACAACAGATCAGGGATTTTTAGGTTCTTTTTATCAGGTATAGAGTTAGAAAGATAATCAAGATATTATTACAGTAGCTCAAAAACACTTCATAGCTATGATAGGTTAGTGCCAGGCCATCCTCTACGAGACATCTTCGAGAGCAGATCTTCAAATTCAAGACGCTTAATTGTTTGTTTGTTTTGTGTGTGTGTGTGTGTACTTATATTTGTTTCCATGTCCAGTTTCAAATCATCTGATATTGTTGCACGAACATAGTGATGAAAGTTGATTTGACGCGATTTCAGATATGAGTCATAAAGTTGGATAGTTTGGGTTGATTGTTAATGTTAGTTAAAAGAACCAGAAGAAGAAGAAGATTAAGGAAATCGCAAATAAAAAAATAGTGGTAAGTTGCGTAGTTTTTTGTAAATTCCAATTTTATTGATTCCTCAAATGTTGCATACTGTACATATATTTTTATTATTAGATATTGTTTTCCTTTAACTAGGTGTTATTACTACGCCTTCTTTAAGTCAGGGAATAATTGTAGGATATACATATATTTTGTATTAAGTTATTTATTAAGTCATTTTTCAGTAGCCTGGTAAAAGTTTAAGAAGTTTAACCATGAAAAGCCATTATATAACTCTTATCTACTTAGGCAAAGCCAGTAAATAGGGAATTATTTATGCCTTCAGCAGATGGGGACATCAATTGACCAAAAAATAGATATAAAATAGATTCCTATGTAAGGTTTTGCATGATTAAACTTCTAAGATTCTTACCAGGGGTGGCAAGGAGGGATAAATGGGCTTCGGCCCTAAATTATTTCAAAACTCATATCGTGCGTTATATCTAATAAAATTCCAAATTTTTTTGGGAGTTTTGAAAACAGTTTTTGATTAGTAATTTACACCTTAAGCTTGTGTTACGGCCCTACCACAGTACGGTAATATTATGTGGTAGAAACAGGAGGCCCTCCACCTGAACATGGCCGAGGGACCGCTTGTGGGTAGAGAGAAGAGGTAGATAAAAATAATTGTGTCTGGACCTCCTCTCCCTACCACGGGTGTCCTTTATCCAAAGTATCCCTTAAACCTTATTCCAACCCACTGACATGATTTCCTTACTTTTCTTCTCTTCATCCTGCTAGCTTCCATAAAGGCATCGCCAGAGCTGTTTTCGACTACCTAAGTAAGTATCTTATCTACTCTACCAAATAGAAACAATAATGATACAACCTTAGTATAAGTAGATGGCAGAGATCTCAACTCATAGAATATTTAAAGTATCCAAAAAGCCAGTTTACTACAGGTTTAATGGAAAAAAATGGATGTCAGCAAATAAGATTTTAGGTCAAGCTATTCCATATTTAAAATTAAGAAAAGAACTGCCAACTATTAAACTGTCCCTTTAGGATTTGGAATTTTTCCCTCAAGATCTTGGAATTTTTGAAGTGACAAATGTTGATTTTAACCAATTCCACTAAAGCTGCATCACACAACACAGGTAAATAGAAGTAAGTTTTGGTCCAGATAGGATTACTTTTAATAGTTCGTTGATCCTGTTTCAGATATCTCCGATTGTAGCGGGTGAACTTTCCTGAGAAAATCTCACAGCAAGTAATTCAACTACTTCCAAGTATGAACTTCCCGATTCGAGAAGCTGTTAATATCAGCTGTCTTTTTTATCATTTGCAGGTAATTTTTTACATATCTTATAACTAAATGTTTAAATTGATAAGAATACTATACTCAATGGATTTACGTTACGACGTACATGCTACGTAACTTCACAGCGCTCCCAGTGGCGTGTGCCATAACCTATGGTAACTGCAGCTCGGCTGACAGTTTATATTTAATTATTTTAGGCTATGAAGATACACAATGGATTTACAGATCAGCGTTACTAAACAGTAAACATGCAATAGTATGTAAATAAACCGATGTATAATTTGGAAAAATAAACTAACTAATAAAATAGATCTCATGATAGATTTAAATGACCTAACAGAGTAATCCAGAATAATCTGTTTGTCCAGAATAATCTGAAAATTCTATATATATCGAAGATAAATTAAATTCTAGACATTGTTGACTTTACAAGAAACGCATATATTTAATCATAATAATTGTGTTAATCCTTTAATCCTTTTAACCCCTTGATGTGCCTTGTTGCAGGAATATCACCATGGTGTGCTGCTGTCTGCCAATCGTACCAAGAGCGTAGCATGGGATTTAACTCAGCTGTAAATTCTGCCTCACGTCAGGCTCCTTGAACAGTTTCGTACCTTAAGGTAATTATCTTACAAATGATTTATTATTTAAATCAAAGAAATTAATAGTTGTTAAAGACATAGCCACTTTAAAAGGTCTCTTAATTTTTTTAAGGTTCTTGCTATATTGAGCTGATCTCTTTCCCATATGAGGTTCAAGAAGAATCTTGTCAGTGGTAAAGCAAAATTTCAAACTGCGTATAAAAAATACTCAGGGCAGTAATTCCCTAACAGCGGACACGGGAGTTGCGAGGACCTTGGCCTAGGAGGGGGCCCATCTATTTTTTTTTTATAAATTAATTTCACTGATTTAATCCGTTTTTCTGTGATTGAGAGAGACGTTGATAATCGATAATGTCCACATGGTCGCGGGAAAAAGATAAGAATTTCGCCTCATTTGCTGAAGACGATGATGATCTGCATATGACCATGGGAGATGATTACCATTTTGCCGCAATCGCGGGAGGCAATTAATATGTCCACACGTGTCCATACGACCGTAGGCGACGATATAATGATTTCTACACGGCGACGACGGGTGATCAGAACTTGACCTCCCCGCCTATCGTGCAAGACGATAGTAATGTCCACACAACTGTGGGAAAAGATCTGAATTTCGCCTCATACTCGAAGGACAATGATAATATCCCCAAGACGGCGGGATTTTTTCATATATTGCCATGATAATGGAAGACGATGTCTACACGGCCGTGGAAAATAGTGAGAATTTTGCCTACACGACTGCGAGGATTATCAGAAGATTACCACAATCGCATGCAAATACAATCACTATTATTTTTTATTTACAATTTTTTTTCCGCCCCCCAAAAAAGTCAATTGCCTCGCACCTAATATCGGCCCTGCACATTCCAATTACTAAACCAATGGATCTTATGAGCGCTTGCCCACTGTACTACAGTCACAACACTCACAGTCACTGAACAACCACATCATTCTGTCGTGGTGCATTTGTCCACTAAAACTTTGATCCGCGACTCTCGCCCGACTGTCG
The DNA here is from genome assembly GCF_028750875.1 of Macrosteles quadrilineatus. NCBI lineage: Eukaryota > Metazoa > Arthropoda > Insecta > Hemiptera > Cicadellidae > Macrosteles > Macrosteles quadrilineatus. The sequence goes on from NW_026542594.1 coordinate 196,641,754, forward strand.
TGCTTGCAAGGGCGTACATGATTAAATGGGTGCTCACCCACACCACAATTGTTTGTCGGAAGTCGTGCGTTCTCCCCAGTAGTCCTAGTTCTCGTTGCACCTTCTCTCTGTGCACTTTGCATACTGCGTTTGTTTTTTGAAGTGAATAGTGACAATGTATTTTAGTTGTGAGTGACAATGGCATCAAATGAATTATCGTGTGGATCGTAAATAGCAACTTAAGTGATAATTGACAATGATGTTTTGATTTTAAACGAAAGAAATGTGGAGACTAGTTTGCTCTGCTCTGAGAGAGGATTTTGAACAATTGGAGGGTAAAGGTAAAAAACATTTATTAGTTATTATTTGTTATTATTAGGTTTTTTAATCAATTAATAAATTGATTAATTGGGTGAATCCAGTACTTCCGCTCAATCCTACGCTGCCTAATTCTGCACCACATTGCAACAACACGTAAACAGATTCATTGTTTTACTATTTTTGATACAGAACCACTGTTAATATATTGCACAACACACACTCACTCGTCCACAGTTACCGAACAACTGATCATTTACCCGATAAAAATATAGTAAAAAACAGTAAACATGCAATTGTACGTAAATAAACCGATGTATAAATTGGAAAAATAAACTAACAATTCAATAAGATCAAATGATAGATATTCTAGACTTGGTTGATTTCACAAGAAACGTATACAATTAATTGTAATTGTGTTAATCCTTTTAAACCTTTAAACCCCTTGATGTTCCTTGTTGCAGGAATATCACAGTGGTGTGCTGGTGTCTGCCAATCAAAAACGTAGCATGAGATTTAACGCAGCTGGATCCTGCCCCACGTCAGGCTCCTCGAACACTTTTGTCTCTTGAGGTAACTATCATACACTTGATTTACTATCTGAAACAAAGAAATAATTAGTTGTTAAATCCATAAACACTTTATAAGGTATGGAGCTTTTAAAGGTTCCTGCCATATTCAGCTGATCTGTTTCCCATATTACGTTCAAGAAGAATCTTGTCAGTGGTGCAGCAAAACGCCAAATTACATAAATACTCAGGGCCGTATTTCCCTAACGGCAGACACGGCGGTTTCCAGGGCCTCGTCCAAGGAAGGGGCCTCACTGTGGGCCCCGAATATGTATTTTTTAAATAAATTTATAGCAGGAGATGTTGATAAAATCTGCGCGACAGCAAAACAATCTTCCCTATTTTGCCAATTATGTAGGAGACGTCACTATTCATCCGCTATCACAGGAGTATGTCCATGATTTTATCGTGACCCCGCAAACTAGAAAGATCATCACGATTTCGTCATGATCATAGGAGATGCAGATGATGCCTCTGCCCTTGCGCAAGATATTAACCATTTCTCCTCGGTCATAGAAGTGGTTTAGGATTTTGATGCGATAGGAGGAGTTGAAGATGATGTTTTTTCCCGCTCGCAAAAGATGTTAACATCTCCATAGGAGATATTCATGATTTCGATGTGATCGCAGAAGACGAAGATGATGTCTCCAGGATCGCGCAAGATGTTCACTATGTTTAAGAAGACATTCGACATTGATTATTTTCCTGCGATCGCAGAAGACGAAGATGGTTTATGCACGATTTTGGGAGTATTGCACAAAGTCTAAATATCACAACATTGTGTAAAATATCCGCGATCGCGCATGATGTTCACTATTTTGCCGTGAACGTAGAGATCTTCACGATTCCTCTGTGACCACGGCGGATGTCCAAGATTTTACTGTGACCGCAGAAGACGCTTGCAATTTGGTTGTGATTACAGATTTTGCATAAACTTATTCCAATTTTTTTTCAAAACTACCTACGGTACCTAATTAGTATCCGAAGCCTAAAGGTCCAAATATTTTATTCAACCCAAAAGAAATTAAAATGTCTGGCCCCGACCTAAGCCCCTAATATTATTATTTACAAATTAATGGACTCTATTAGCTAGATTCCTATGTCTTATTACCGATAGGATTGTTGGAAAAAAAAGAAAATTCATCGAGTTAATACTTTTACTTTACTTTTTTTTTTAAGAGGTTGGCGGCCTCTTTTAACCTTGCATTTGCCCGTCCAAATAGACTACAGATCTGTGCGTGGAACGTATCCAGCAAAGCAAGGGGTGAGCCGGTACAGTACAAAGGTGAACTGTACTGATAAAAGTTTGTGGCAGTGACCAGGATCCGAACCCAAGACGCTACAGCCTTGGGCCCGAAGTCCGCGACGCTACCAACTGAGCCACCGACTCACAAAATAATTGCCACGTGTATTTTTAAACTCTTCAGTTCCAATCTTCAAAGAGTCAGAATATAGAGGGGCTTTATAAATTCCAAATATGGCCCTGTAAATACTATATCCTGTTGGAAAATATTGATAGAACATTTAATAAGGACAGTTTTGGAATCAAACCCTCCTCTATGGATTAGCGATAGCTGTTGGCAACTGAGTCAAAACAAATCTAAACATGGAACATGGTGGAAGCGTCAATTATATTATTTTACTATGTTTTTAATACTATAACAAGGCTAATCAAACCATAACTGTGGGACCACCAAAAAGTTTAGAATCATTAAACACAGGTAATTTAAAATAAGTGGCGGTCTAGTTAGGATTCATTTTAACATTTCTTTGAAACTGTTTTAGATCTTTCCGACTGAAGTGGGTATCAACTTTGGGGAGAAGATCGTCATAGAATGAATTACAACTTTAAGCCGGACTTGAACTCACAAAATTTGCTCACTTGGACTTCGCTATTTGCAGGTTTTTGAGTTGCTGCCATACCAAAGGTAGGAACTTTCCTTTTGTGTGCATTATGTGTTCTGCCATCATTCATCGGATTGAGTCTTCGCTTCACTGAAGAAATCCCCGTCGTTTAGTTTTAGGTTATTACAAAGAGGTTAGGGTGGTTAGAGTTATCACAGATAACTAAATTAATTTTATTTATAATTTTTATTAGATCAGGGATTTTCAGGTTTTTTTAATTAGATAGTGTTAGGTGAAATTTTACTATTTTTTAAATAGGTTAGCCACAAGCTTTTAGAACAGATTAGGGATTTTCAGGTTCTTTTTATTAGATAGTGTTAGGTGAAATTTTACTATATTTTTTTCATGAATAGGTTAACCACAGGCTTTTAGAACAGATTGAAAAATTTTAGGTTTTTTTTTAGTATATAGTGTTAGGTCAAGTTTTACTATGTTATCTCATGAATAGATTAGCCATAGGCTTTAGGACAGAATAGGGATTTTCAGGTTCTTTTTATCAGATAGAGAGTTAGGAAGATAATTAAGATATTATTACAGTAGCTCACAAAGGTTTTATAGCTATGATAGGTGAGTGCTAGGCCATCCTCTACGAGAAATCTTCGAGAGCAGATCTTCATATTCAAGACGCTTAATTATTTGTTTGTTTTGTGTGTGTGTACTTGGATTCATTTCCATGTCCAGTTTCAAATCATCTGATATTGTTGCACAAACATAGTGATGAACCTTGATTTGACGCGATTTCAGATATGAGTCATAAAGTTGGATAGTTATTTGAGTTGATTGTTAATATTAGTTAAAAGAACAAGAAGAAGAAAAAGAGCATGAAAATCACGAATAAAAATACAGTGGTAAGTTGTGTAGTTTTACGTAAATTCCAATTTGATATTGTTGCACGAACATAGTGATGAACGTTGATTTGACGCGATTTCAGATATGAGTCATAAAGTTGGATAGTTTGAGTTGACTGTTAATATTAGTTAAAAGAACCAGAAGAAGAAGAAGAGCATGAAAATCACGAATAAAAATACAGTGGTAAGTTGTGTAGTTTTTTATTAATTCCAATTTTATTGATTCCTCAAATGTTGCATACTGTACATATATATTTATTAGGTATTAGATATTGTTTTCCTTTAACTAGGTGTTATTAATACGCCTTCTTTAAGTTAGGGAATAATTGTAGGATATACATATATTTTGTGTATTAAGTTATTTATTAAGTCATTTTTCAGTAGCCTGGTAAAAGTTTAAGAAGTTTAACCATGAAAAGCCGTAATATAACTCTTATCTACTTAGGCAAAGCCAGTAAGTAGGGAATTATTTAGACCTTAAGCGGATGGGGACATCAATTGACCAAAAAATAGATTCCTATGGGATGTTTTGCATGATTAAACTTCTAAGTTTCTTACCAGGGGTGGCATGGAGGGATAAATGGGCTTCGGCCCTCAAATTATTTCAAAACTCATATCGTGCAATATATTTAATAAAATTCAAAATTTTTTTGGGAGTTTTGAAAACAGTTTTTGATTAGTAATTTACACCTTAAGCTTGTGTTACGGCCCTACCACAGTACGGTAATATTATGTGGTAGAAACAGGAGGCCCTCCACCTGAACATGGCCGAGGGAGCGCTTGTGGGTAGAGCGAAGAGGTAGATAAAAATAATTGTGTCTGGACCTCCTCTCCCTACCACGGGTGTCCTTTATCCAAAGTATCCCTTAAACCTTATTCCAACCCACTGACATGATTTCCTTACTTTTCTTCTCTTCATCCTGCTAGCTTCCATAAAGGCATCGCCAGAGCTGTATTAGACTACCTAAGTAAGTATCTTATCTACTCTACCAAATAGAAACAATAATACAACTTAAAATGGTTTACAATACCTGCATATAGTAATCCTTTGTTGCTGATTTAGGCAACTAGTTTCGGTTCTTGTTTTGAACCATCTTCAGGCCTCAAGGTGTCAAGTGATCACTTCATTCGAAGGTCGTTAACAGAGTTCAATAAATAAAACATATACAAAACACGATACACGGAACGGACACACATTACAAAAAACACGAAAAACACGAAGGGACATTGACAAACGATCGTGACCGGGCTGAGGTAATGTCTAGACTGCTACAGCTAGACATTACCTCAGCCCGGTCACGATCGTTTGTCAATGTCCCTTCGTGTTTTTCGTGTTTTTTGTAATGTGTGTCCGTTCCGTGTATCGTGTTTTGTATATGTTTTATTTATTGAACTCTGTTAACGACCTTCGAATGAAGTGATCACTTGACACCTTGAGGCCTGAAGATGGTTCAAAACAAGAACCGAAACTAGTTGCCTAAATCAGCAACAAAGGATTACTATATGCAGGTATTGTAAACCATTTTAAGTATAATACAGTAATCCGGAGGCTAAACAACTATTTTTTAAAATAATACAACTTTAGTATAAGTAGATGGCAGAGATCTCAACTCATAGAATATTTCAAGTATCCAAGCCAGTTTACAATACAATGGAAACTTACATGGGAATGTGTTTACTGTACAATGGAAAAAATGGATGTCAGCAAATAAGATTTTAGGTCAAGCTATTCCATATTTAAAATTAAGAAAAAGAACTGCTAACTATTAAACTGTCCCTTTAGGATTTGGAATTTTTCCCTCAAGAGCTTGGAATTTTTGAAGTGACAAATGTTGATTTTAACCAATTCCACTAAAGCTGCATCACACAACACAGGTAAATAGAAGTATGTTTTGGTCCAGATAGGATTACTTTTAATAGTTCGTTGATCCTGTTTCAGATCTCTCCGATTGTAGCGGGTGAACTTTCCTGAGAAAATCTCACAGCAAGTAATTCAACTACTTCCAAGTATGAACTTCCCGCTTCGAGAAGATGTTAATATCAGCGGTCTTTTTTATCATTTGCAGGTAATTTTTTACATATCTTATAACTATATGTTTAAATTGATAAGAATATGATACTCAATGGATTTACGTTACGACCTACATTCAATTCAATTCAATTCAATTCAATTCAAACAATTTTATTCATGCAATTTTTAAATTAAATACATAATCCCATGTGCCATGCAAAGCACGCGCGGGATGAAAAACACATTTTTATTACTGTAATACATTTCATTTTCTGGCAGCAAACAGTTCATTTTTTTCTTCTTTGTCACTTTACAGAACAGTGAGTAGACATTTCCTATTGCAACAGTTTTAATCATATAAATAACACTTATGTTATAAATAAACAATTTAGAATAAGTTACATGCTACGTAACTACACAGCGCTCCCAGGGGTGTGTGCCATAACCTAAGGTAACCGCAGCTCGGCTGACAGTTTATTGAGCGGAGCGAGCGAAGCGAGCGAAGCTCTTATACGTCGACTTTTATGCATTTCGTAATACGCAAACTCCTCCTAGACGGCTGAATCAATCGTTTTCAAATTTTGGATGGTGATAAAGACCATATCGGTGAGTGCCAACATCTATATGGCGTTAAAAATAACTCTCAGGAATCCGCCCCACTGGGTCTCAAAGTTTCAATGTAGTCCTTATGGAAGCAGTATTTGACACATAAACAAAGACATATGATCAGCTGTTGACTTTAAAATGCAGTAGATAAATAAATAGCTGATAGCATTATTCCTCAGATATTAGAACATAAACGGTGGTTTGGATCATAAAATAATCAAATGACGACAATAACTTGAGGTCCATGACGTAGGAAGTGGTGAAGGAAGTAGTAAAGGTGAGCAGTCTGGAGTGTGCAAACCGTTTATGACATTTAGATTTAGGTATCTGCATTCCAAAATTTATAAGGGAAGGGAGGAAAACGGGTCCGCGACGTAGGAAGTGTTAAAGGAACTACTAAGGGTGAACAGTCTGGAGTGTGGAAACTATTTATGTCGATTAGATTTAGGTATCTGCATTCCTAAAATTCTATGGGAAGGGAGGAAAACGGATCCGCGACGTAGAAAGTGGTGAAGGAAGTACTAAAGTGAGCAGTCTGGAGTGTGCAAACTGTTTATGAGGGTTAGATTTAGGTATCTGCATTCCAAAAATTATAAGGGAAGGAGGAAAACGGGTCCGCGACGTAGGAAGTGTTAAAGGAAGTACTAAAGGTGAACAGTCTGGAGTGTGGAAACTGTTTATGACGATTAGATTTAGGTATCTGCATTCCTATGGGAAGGGAGGAAAACGGATCCGCGACGTAGAAAGTGGTGAAGGAAGTAGTCAAGGCAAGCTGTCCGGGTTGTGGGAACTGCTTAAGCCCATTATATTAAGGTATTTGCAATCCTATGATGCTATGGGAAGGGAGGGAAACATGTCCGTCACGTAGGAAGTGGTGAAGGAAGTAGTAAAGGCCAGCAGTCAGGAGTGTGGGAACTGTTTATGACGATTAGATGAAGATATCTGCAATCATAAAATGCTATGGGAAGGGAGGATAACAGGTCCGCGACGTGGGAAGTGATGAAGGAAGTAGTCAAGGCAAGCTGTCCGGAGTGTAGGAACTGTTTATGACAATAAGATTAAGGTATCTGCAATCATAAAATTCTATGGAAAGGGAGGGAAACAGTTCCATGGCGTAGGAAGTGGCGAAGGAAGTAGTAAAGGCGAGTAGTCCGGAGTGTTGGAACTGTTTATGACGATTAGATTGAGCTATCTGCATTCCTAAAATTCTATGGGAAGGGAGGAAAACAGGTCTGTCACGTAGGAAGTGGTGAAGGAAGTAGTAAAGGCGAGCGGTCCGGAGTGTGGGCACTGTTTATGACGATTAGATGAAGTTATCTGCAATCATAAAAGCTATGGGAAGGGAGGATAACGGGTCCGCGACGTAGGAAGTGATGAAGGAAGCAGTCAAGGCAAGCTGTCCGGATTGTGGGAACTGTTTATGACAATTAGATTAAGGTTTCTGCAATCATAAAATGCTACGGGAAGGGAGGAAAACGGATCCGCGACGTAGGAAGTGATGAAAGAAGTAGTAAAGGCGAGCAGTCCGAGGGTTGGAACTGTTTATGACGATTAGATTAAGGATTAAGGTATCTGCAATCATAAAATGCTATGGGAAGGGAGGAAAAGGGGTCCGCGACGTAGGCAGTGATGAAGGAAGTAGCCAAGGCAAGCTGTCCGGAGTGTGAGAACTGCTTATGACCATTATATTAAGGTAGTTGCAATCCTATGATGCTATGGTAAGGGAGGGAAACATGTCCGTCACGTAGGAAGTGGTGAAGAGAGTAGTAAAGGCGAGCAGTCCGGAGCATGGAAACTGTTTATGACGATTAGATTAAGATATCTGCAATCATAAAATGCTATGGGAAGGGAGGATAGCGGGTCCGCGACGTAGGAAGTGATGAATGAATTAGTCAAGACAAGCTGTCCGGAGTGTGGGAACTGTTTATGACGATTAGATTAAGGTATATGTAATCATAAAATGCTACGGGAAGGGAGGGAAACAGGTCCGTTGCGTAGGAAGTGGCGATGGAATCAGTAAAGGCGAGCAGTCCGGAGTGTGGGAACTGTTTATGACGATAAGATTAAGGTATTTGCAATCCTATGATGCTCTGGGAAGGGAGGGAAACATGTCTGTCACGTAGGAAGGGGTGAAGGAAGTAGTCAAGGCGGGCTGTCCAGAGTGTGGGAACTGTTTATGACGATAAGATTAAGGTATCTGCAATCTTAAAATGCTATGGAAAGGGTTAGGAAAAGGTCCGTGGCGTAGGAAGTGGCGAAGGAAGTAGTAAAGGTGAGCAGTCCGGAGTGTGGGAACTGTTTATGACGATTAGATTAAGGTATCTGCAATCATAAAATGCTGTGGGAAGGGAGGAAAACAGGTACACGATGTAGGAAGTGGTTACAACCACAGCTACAGTAACATCGATAATAATTTAGAAATACTCCACAAATGCAATAAAGGGCCATTTATGACAACAATTGAGGAATTCGAAATATACAAAGCCGTAAAACAGGACCCACACAATGTGTTGAACGACAAGCTCTCTTTCGCATCTAACATTATATTCGACACAGCAATAAAAATAGTTGAAAATGGATACAAACAAAAGCGTGCACCTGATAAGAAAGATTAGGGGAGGGGACAAGTAAACAATGACACCGGCTTGCAGCGGTCAGTCTAGACTCAACTTCCGTGTCGCCCGCCGCTCCACCGATCGGTACCATAATAGTTATTGGCCATTTTTCGTGTTTTGTGTTAAGTGTTTTAAATGTTAAAAACTGTAAACCTCAATGTTTTTTAAAAAACGACGTGTTCGCAAGAACGAAAAGACGATGACGACGTCCGCCTGAAGATGACCCCGTGAGGGTCGAAACCGGTCGCCTTTCAAGGTCAAAAGGATCACTTGACAGCAGGTAATTTCACCAGTACACGGAAGTAGTAAGGCTGGCAGCGCAGAGTGTGGGAACTGTCTTTGGCAATTACATTAAATAATATATCTGCAATCCTAAAATGTTATGGGAAGAGAGGGAAATAGGTCCACGACGTAGGGGGTGGTGAAGGAAGTAGTAAAGGTGAGCGTGTTGAGTGTGGGAATGGATTAATGTATCTGCAAAGCTAAAACGCTATGGGAAGAGACTGTAAACTGTAGGTTAAAATAATTTCGAAGCACGAATCGATACATATTTCGATACATGCAATCGTTTATAATAGAAATTTACAACTGAGTTGCCAACAGCTGATTTTTACTCCATAGAGGATAAAAACTATTTTTACTCCATAGAGGATAAAAACTTTTTTACTTCCTAAAGACTAAAATTGCTACTTTTAGACCCTCAACGCATGCATTAAAAACGACTGGTATTACTGCAGTATGACCAAAACAATATAATATAAACCCTTGACGACTCCGCTCAATTTTGTGGATGCTTCTGCGAACGCCACCTAGTATTTAATTATTTTAGTCTATGAAGATACACAATGGATTTACAGATCAGCGTTACTAAACAGTAAACATGCAATAGTATGTTAATAAACCGATGTATAATTTGGAAAAATAAACTAACAAATAAAATAGATCTCATGATAGATTTAAATTACCTAACTAAGTACTGGCGTTTGTCCAGAATAATCAGTAAATTCTATATATATCGAAGATATGATAAATTAGATTCTAGACTTTGTTGATTTTACAAGAAACGTATATATTTAATCATAATTGTGTTAATCCTTTAATCCTTTTAACCCCTTGATGTGCCTTGTTGCAGGAATATCACCGTGGTGTGCTGCTGTCTGCCAATCGTACCAAAAGCGTAGCATGGAATTTAACTCAGCTGTAAATTCTGCCCCACGTCGGCCACGTCAGGCTCCTTGAACAGTTTCGTCCCTTATTAAGGTAATTATCTTACAAATGATTTACTATTTAAAACAAAGAAATTAATAGTTGTTAAATACATAGACACTTTAAAAGGTCTCTTAATTTTTTTTAAGGTTCTTGCTATATTGAGCTGATCTGTTTCCCAAATGAGGTTCAAGAAGAATATCTTGTCTGTGGTAAAGCAAAATTCCAAACTACATAAATACTCAGGGCTGTATTTCCCTAACAGCGGACACAGCAGTTGCGGGGGCCTAGGCCTAGGAGGGGGCCCATCTATTTTTTTTTTTTATAAATTAATTTCACTGATTTAATCTGTTTTGCCGCAATTGAGAGAGACGTTGATAATCGGATAATGGAAGACGATAATAATGTCTACATAGCCAAGGAAAATAGTCAGAATTCACTACAATCACTATTTTTTTCATTTAAAATTTTTTTTCGCCCCCCAAAAAAGCCAATTGCCTTGCACCTAATATCGGCCCTGCACATTCCGGTTAGTAAACCAATCCTATCCTATCTAACAACCACATCATTCTTTTGTGGTGCATTTGTCCACTGAAACTGTGATCCGCGACTCTCACCCGACTGTCGTGCTTGCAAGGGCGTACATGATTAAATGGGTGCTCACCCACACCACAATTGTTTTGTCAGATGTCGTGCGTTCTCCCCATTAGTCCTAGTTCTCGTTGCACCTTCTCTCTGTGCACTTTGCATACTGCGTTTGTTTTTTGAAGTGAATAGTGACAGTTGTGAGTGACAATGGCTTCAAATATGAATTATCGTGTAGATCGAAAATAGCAACTGAAGTGATAATTGACAATGATGTTTTGATTGAATTAGTGGAAGCAAACCCAGTACTGTGGGATAAAACTTTAAACTATTATAAGGACAGAAATTAAATGAAAGAAGCGTGGAAACTAGTTTGCTCTGCTCTGAGAGAGGTTTTTGAACAATTGGAGGGTAAAGAAAAAAAACATTTATTAGTTATTATTTATTATTATTAGGTTTTTTAATCAATTAATAACTTGATTAATTGGGTTGAATCCAGTACTTCCTCTCAATCCTACGCTGCCTAATTCTGCACCACATTGCAACCACAGGTAACAGATTCATTGTTTTACTATTTTTGATACAGGACCACTCTTAATATATTGCACAACACACACTCACTCGTCCACAGCTACCGAGCAACTGGTCATTTACCCGATAAAAATACAGTAAAAAACAGTAAACATGCAATTGTACGTAAATAAACCGATGTATAAATTGGAAAAATAAACTAACAATTCAATAAGATCAAATGATAGATATTCTAGACTTGGTTGATTTCACAAGAAACGTATATAATTAATTGTAATTGTGTTAATCCTTTTAAACCTTTAAACCCCTTGATGTTCCTTGTTGCAGGAATATCACAGTGGTGTGCTGGTGTCTGCCAATCAAAAACGTAGCATGAGATTTAACGCAGCTGGATCCTGCCCCACGTCAGGCTACTCGAACACTTTTGTCCCTTGAGGTAACTATCATACACTTGATTTACTATTTGAAACAAAGAAATAAATAGTTGTCAAATACATAGACACTTTAAAAGGTGTCTTAAGCTTTTTTTAGTTCTTATCATATTGAGCTGATTTCTTTCCAGTATGAGGTTCAAGAACAATCTTCTTGTTACAAGTAGAATTGAAAATATATTTCTAACAGTGCATTTAGAGTGGAGTCAATATTTTAGTGGCCCCAGTTACCAAGCTTTTGTGTTTTTAAAAAATACACAAATACCAGCTGCTTTGAAACAAAACAGCTGTTAGATTAGAACCCTATTTGTGGTGCCACTTCAATGGCTGTGGCCTGGAGTTAAAGGGGGCATGAATGTAAAAGAATATAAAAAAAATTCAAAAAGGTAAAAGGTTTAAATTACCTGTATCCGTCGCGTTTGTAGTTAATTAACTACAGCCGTTTCGTGTTGTAAAAACATATCTTCAGTTCAAACGTACATTGATTTATTCCATGGTCGTCATAAGGTTTAAAGTTCACAGAAATAACACATACACGTACACAAAACACTAAACATAAATTGGCCAATACAAAACGTACGAAAACGCCTATGACCTACCTTCTACCGGCACCGTACGTGTCCGATGTCTATTACGTGTTTTTCGTATTTTTTGTTTTGGCCAATTTATGTTTAATGTTTTGTGTATGTGTATGTTATTTTTGTGAACTTTAAACCTTACGACGACCATTCCATGGAATAAATCAATGTACATTTGACCTGAAGATGTGTTTTTACAACACAAAACGGCTGTAGTCAATTAACTACAAACCAGGATCACTTGACGGATACAGGTAATTTAAACCTTTTATTGTAATATTCTTTTATCCAGAGGCTATAGGCTACCATAAAAATGAAAAGAATATTCATTGAAAGAGACTATAATTAATTAGGTCCCAGGTCCTAATATCAGAGTAGTATGTATTATATAGTATGTATTATGAGCGACTTATCAGTATTCAAAGTATCAGGTAGTATGTCCCTGATACTAGTGATGATGTTGTCTTTCTTCTGTTAAGATGGAGGGAGAGTACTAGATGCCGACATGGACCTGCTCTGTGTCGCCGTCACAGGAACAGTACAAGCTGTGCAGACCGACTCGCCACTCTGAACGACTTTGGAAAGCGAAGAATTGGCACATGCTCTGTATATTTCTAATCTTTTTTTGTATTAAACTCCGTTTACAAAATTTTGGTGGTTATGGGGGTTCTTTAAATTTAATTACCTATTAACAATTCATTAGACTTGACTTGATGAAAAAGTATATTTTTAACTGAGATAAAATTACAATGAATGAACATTAAAAGTAAAAAAGTGTATTTTATTTATTCATGCAACAAAAGATTATAAACAAAATACATTTCATAGAAAGCTTCAAACGCCTCAGTAGGCTTGTTTGCTTGTTTCACTCATATCTTTTTACAGGTTTCACTAGTCTTTCAAACTTTGTTCCAATTTCTTCATTAGGATGACTAGATCGTGAAGCAGGATGATTATTGTTATTATTATTACAACAGAAACAAATAGCTGGACAGATGTCAATAAGCTCAACCGCTTAATCAGCTGTAACATACATTTAGAGAAAAGTGGTAGGGAAACCCAGAAAAACTTCCCCTTAAACCGCCTGCATTTTGTAAACGGACTATTCTGATGTGATTATTGTTTTTATTGAATTATTGTTTGGTACTGTGTTGTCCATTTATGTAATTGTATAAAAAATATGCTATACTCTAACATCGTTTGCACAGAGTGTTCCGTTTTTTTGTTTGTAACAATATTTTGGTGCTAGACTTAGTTAAATAGAATCGGAAAAATTCCCAGATGTATGGCTGGAATGGAGGAGCTACGAAAAGGTTAATACAGCGCTGTGCCTCACTAACTCCCAATACCCTTTCCTAACTTACCTGAAATAACAAGACTGGATCGTAGTCTCCTCTATTCCCAGTTAGAGCTCTGAGAGGTAAAATATAAACAATAAGTAAAATGTTTAGGGAAATAACTGGCGTAAGCCTAGATGAATAGATTGTTTAGAGAATAGCCGGCTCTCTAACCCTGGCTACTGAACCGGAGCACTCCATTATGTTTTTTTATTATTTTTATTTTTATTTTGTGTAAGTTGTTACACGAGTAGTTTTGGGTTACCCATGTCTTTTATGTAAAATAATCATTTGTACGGTCTCATGTAGCACATATACAATGTATAATACAGTACTCTAGTTTTTTGTGTTATAGTGTATTTATGTATGACTGTTTTTAAGATAATCAAGTTGATACAAAAGGGACTTAGTAGACTAGCCATGCACATGAGTCCGGTGAAAGCTCCTGCGGTGTGTGTGTTCTTCACAGAGGGAACAGATAGCTTTCAAAATATAAACTGATGCGCTCGAACTCACCCATTAAGTATATCTTTTCCGACTGTTGCCAAATTTCCGTTTTCCAATATAGGGGATAAGCTATTACCGTAATATCCGGACCTGGGACAGGTTGACTTATTCGTTTTGATGTTCCCAGAGAACAAAAACACCATCCGTTGAAATGCATTCATTCCATTAGGATGATAACCGATAACTTGAGTAACTGTAACCCGATTTTGATCATATTTGATATAAATAAACATTTAGTAAACCTTACGTTTATTCAAATGAGTTTGCGAATCAGCATGCTTAGGCTATGAGGACGGAGTTCTAGGGAGCCGCGGTAAAAATTGGTTTTTCTTTTCATTCCTAGAACATAAAATGTTTGAATTGTTTTTCAAACATTTTTGTAAAGCTTAGAAACTCAAATGATGATTTAGTAGATTAAAGTGTACTTTATATGGTTCTAGAGAAAAACGGTAAATCTGAAATTTCCATGTTATTTTAAAAATAATAAATAATCTTAAGTAATTTTCTTTTATGGCAAATTGATTTATTTCATACTCGACTTTTAGTGTTTCTCTAAAAACACACTTTACTGTCCTGTAGCAGCAAACCTAAGCACTCACTAAACTTAAGGTTTGATATAGGAAATACATTTTACAAGGTAAACGACATATTTTAAATATCTTTTGCCATCCCAGATTCAAGAACTTGAATTATACGTATTAGATTTACGTTTGTTGTAGTTGCCCGAGTTCTTCTAGGTAAGAGATTTTTATCACCCCATGAATTTCTCCACCTTGTGTTTCATCTTCAGGTGTCTTCTTGAATTCATATTCTATAACTACACTAATTTATATTTACAATAATATTTACACACATGGTCACTAGTACTGCGGTTGGGTCAATCGGACAGCGACGATGTAGACTTGGCGGAATCATCGTGGATGGTCTTTCTTCCTCAGTTTCATTTCTAGACTTAGGGATGTCGGCATTTGGGCCGATCGACGTTTGAGGTTAATTTGACTCTCCTGGTTTATGGTCGGTGATTTGATCTCTGTTGTTGCTGATGGTTTGGTGCTATGTTTCCAGTTTTGTTTGTTTCAATGTCGCTTTTGTATATTAATTTGAAAATTGTAGGACTGGTGTAGTCTTCTTTTTTGTTTAGGAGGGTGTTCGATCCATTTATATTTTGTAGCTTTCTTTTACTTTTGCCATGGGATTTTGAGTCGGTTTTATTCTGAATTGTGAGGGAGTCGGGAATCGTAGAGTTGTTATGATGACTTGTGTCATGCTCTTTAAATAGTTGATAAACTGTTCTGTTGGTGTAACCTGTGGTATTGGTTGTTAGATGGTGGTTATAGGAAATATTTTTGTGACTCTCCCATCTTTAACTAGCCTGTCTTTTATATAAGGAATTTTGTAATTTGGAATGAGGTTGGTTTTTACTTTATAGGTAGGTGTGTGTCCAACTCTGGAATTTTTAGGTTGATTTGTCTATATAGTTGGTGGATACGTACGTATCTTTTGGTTGGGTCATGTACGTCTGGTTGTATCCTTTTTCATTTGGCTGGTTATCGTGTCAAACCTCGAATGGTCTAATGCTGACAATCCCAGTCTAAGAATTGAAACGGAGGAAGAAAGACCTACTGCCATGATGACTACGCCACTTATTCATCGACGTGTTGTCCGATCGACCCCTACCGCTATTGTACTAGTGACCGTTTATGTATCAATATTTTTGTAAATTTAGACAATAGGTTAGTAATAGGGAGATAAATTCAAGAAGACCCCTGAAGACGCCGCACAAGGTGGAGAAATCCATAGGGCGACACAAACATCTTACCTGCAAGAGGTCAGGCAACAACAACAAAGGTAAATGGGACAATTTTTTGTCAAACACCAATCAGGCAAATAAAAATGTTCCTAGTCTGTAGGTTTGCTGCGGCGGGGGATATTTATTCCTCACAATTTCTTAGCGATTTACTGGTAAGTCTACTGGTCCTTGTGGAGTGTAATTCAATTCCTATCTAGATTTGGGGCATATATACGTTTTTCTGTTTTTGCTGTTTTTCTGTTCTGTGTAATGTAGTTATTTTTGTTATTCGTTCACAATATTTAGGCAGTTTTTGGGGAAGAATCCCCTCTACTTTATCCTTACCTTTGAAATAATAGCTTAACAGCTGATTAAGTAACATACTGTACATTAAATACAAAAAAGTAGTGGGGAACTTCCCCTCAAACCCCTTAATTATTGTGAACGGAGTAGTAATGCAGAGTCAACAATCATGTACACCATGTAGTTATAAGTTTCTTTCTCTTCGTATCATTCTGTTAACATTTTATGCTACATGACGGTGCTAGGAAAAAGTAAAGTTTGTAAAGTCAGTAAATCTTAATGTGTTATTGTAGTCTTGTAGAATATAAATGTTAAGAAAATTGTTCTTGTTGGTTTATTTTTTGTGGTATTCAAAGGAAAGAGTAAGGGGTGTAAATTCAAAATTTGAAAGGGGTCAGATATTTTGAAAGAGGGCAGAATTTTAATCTGCCAGGGGCATACATCATATACCAACCCTATCCAGAGGTATTATTAATTAACTTCATATAAGTATCCCAAGTAATTTTTAAAACCTTCCAGCCTAAACTTGTATATAAAAAAACTTTTGCAAATATTATGACAGCTAGCCTACTACTGGACGGAATTACACGAGGGTTGTACCAAAAGAAAGGTTATCGGTCCTATGCAGATGGTAAATAAACAGTACTAACATCCACCGATGGTCGTGATAGAGGCTCATCTTCAATAGTCATAAATAGCGACTCTGCCATGTTCCCTTTCCTCCAATCCGGTTCTTTGTATAGAATTTTGCTGGAATCCCATTTTACTGTATGATTTGTCTCTAATACATGTTCACAGATTCTCGAGCCATACCTATCCTTATTTTTAACCTTTTTAACGTGTTCGTTAATCCTCACCGTCACTGGCCTTGACGTTTGCCCTACGTAGTTTCTACCACACGAACAAGGAATTTTATAGATAATATTTTATAGAACTTCGTATCGCCTAAGTTATAGGTTTCCCCTAAGACAGACCGATGGAAAGAAAGTACCGTTACGTTTAATTTTCAAGATGATCTCGTTCGCATCGCTCAATCACGTCCTGGTTGAAGTTCGTTCGCTACGCTCACTCACCTTTGGGTTGGAGCTCGTTCGCTACGCTCACTCACCTTTAGGTTGGAGCTCGTTCGCTGCGCTCACTTGCCTTCAGGTTAGCTCGTTCGCTACGCTCACTCGCCTCCAGGTTGAAGTTCGTTCGCTACGCTCACTCACCTTTTGGTTGCAAATTAGCTGTTGTCATAAATGTAAAAGAAATAATAGTGCTGCACCCTGTTGGTAATCCTTGTAACTTTAATGCTATTGAACATCATAGAACAGAACCAACTTGTTTAATTGAAACAGCTGTTAAGATTCATTAATTCCATTTCTGATAAGGTTAACATGGGAAACTCCAGAGCCACTGGGGCGAAGCCCTTTTAAGAATTTCGAAACGGGAAATAGTTTACTTCCTATTCGCATACCTACAGAATTTACACACCAAATTTCATAACGATCGGTGAAGTCGTTCCGGAGGAGTTTGCAGACAAACACTGTGACACGAGAATTTTATATATTAGATTTTTTGTGTTTTGCTGTTCATTTTCAGGTTTTAGTTTGGTGAGACGGCTACGAATTCCTAAATTGCATAAACCAGGCATCCCTTTGCGTCCGATAGTAAGTGCAATTGACTCACCGTACTACCAACTATCTAGGTTCCTCTTACCATTGCTGACACCTTACTTTGGGCAATCTGATAGTTTTATAAGAGACTCAAAAGATTTTATTGACAAAATAAACCCACACAAACCCAGCAATAGCACTATGCTCGTCAGCTTTGATGTGACGAACTAATTCCCTAACGTTCCGATCGACCCTTGTTTGACAATTGTGAGGGAAAAGCTTGAAAACGACGTCAATCTAGAAGATAAAACTAAGATCCCCATATCCAACATTATGGAACTACTAACAGTACTAAGTCAAACTACTTTCAAGTTGAAAATGATTTTTTTGAGCAAACCCAGGGTATGGCGATGGGCGGGGTTCTAAGCCCCATCTTAAGCAATATTTTTATGGATAAATTTGAGCAGGATGCAATTAGATCATTTCAAACCAAACCAAGAATCTGGCTGCGCTATGTAGATGATGTGTTTTGTATGTGGGAGGATTCAATGGAAGAGCTTATGAAATTTAAAGACCACCTAAATAATCAATTAGACTCCATACAATTCACTATTGAACTTGAAAAAGACAATAGGTTACCATTTTTAGACGTACTAGTTGAAAAATTGGATCAAGGCTGGCTTACTAGCGTCTACCGAAAACCCACTGCTACAGGACAATATCTAAACTTTGCTTCTAATCACCCAACTCATGTCAAAACAGGCTTGGTTATCGGTCTTATCAAACGGGCTAAATCTATTTGCAGCAACGACAGCATACTTAAAACAGAACTAGACAGTATAAAACAACATTTAAACAACTGTGGCTATCCCCAATCTATTTTTAATAAGGCCCTAAACAAAGTAAATAACTCCAGATTAGAAGCAAAGTTTAGATATTGTCCTGTAGCAGTGGGTTTTCGGTAGACGC